>NC_141002.1:44144437-44884437 GCF_052327205.1 Somniosus microcephalus
TGCATTGCGAGCAGGGCAGGTTTTCCTAGGGTGAAAAGCATCTCCACAAAAGAAGCATTCCTTCCTAGATTGCCAAGAGGCTGCTAAAGTGGGGTCGTCCTCCTCTTCTTCATCAGAATTATCAGAATTAGATTCCCCCATGATAGGGTTCACCTGAGACCGCTTGAATTGTCTGGTTGCAGCTACAGCAGCAGATCGAGATCTGGGCAGCTGATAGAGGTCTGCATTTCTCTTTGCCAAATCCAGTGAACAAGCTAGTTCAAAAGCTTTTTGTAGCTCAAGTGTTTTACTTTCTAGTAGACGCTGGCGTATAAATGGAGAGGCAATCCCGCAGATGAAAGCATCACGAATCATTTCTTGGCGGTACAGCTCAGCTGAGGCTGCCTGAAAGTTACAATCTACGCTGAGCCTGCGAAGTTCTTGCAGGAATTCGTCAATTGATTCCCCTGGCCCTTGTCGGGCTGTGGCCAGTAGATGTCTAGCATAGACCTCATTTGGGGTCTTCGCATACAGTTTCTTAAGTGCCCGAATCACCTCTTCGTAATTATCCCAGTCATCAACATATTCGAACACTTTTGGGGTCACATAATTGACAAGTATCTTCAATTTAGCAGGAGCATCCACTTTACATTCATCCAGAAAATTCTCAAAAGTACGATACCAATGCTTCCATACCCTGCCAGCTGCTGGTGTATTCGGGTCCAAGTCCAGACGAATAGGTCTAAGGATTTTCTCCATGATGGGTGGTTCCCTGGATCCTTAACTTCCGAGTTTGTCTGAAGGTCTAGTATTTGTCAGTGTAAATACTAAGTTACTTAAATTGATGTAAGAAAAAGGAGACTTACCATCAAGTAACTTTAAAGTAAGCTTTAAGTAACTTATAAACACACTATATACAAGAGAGGTCTTTACCATGCCTCTGGTAGAAGCCTCTTACAATACTGAACAGACCAGTATTTATACCAGTCCAACAGGAAGTGACATTTACAGGAAGTGAGGTATGTACACAGTTCATAGTTCATAGTTCACAGGAAGTGATGACATAACTTCCCGGAAGTTAGCATTTTTATCACATTTATGTTTATAGAGCACTAACAAAAGTGTTACTGATATCATCTTTATCGTTTTTCTTGAAAGTTGATTGATATTGATTTTGTTTAACCTCAAAGAAAGGGGGATGTAATGATCAGTAACATGTCATTCTAGAATGGTACACTAGGTGGAGCTGTATGTTTAGCTGTATGTATATAAGAGTGGGACTACCCACGATGCACTAGGCTACCCACAAGGCAGTAGTCAAGATGGATGCTGTACAAGTCCACATGAATGAATAAAGTGACTAGCTCAAGCTAGCTGTTCATAATTAAAACGACTAGTTATTAATGAACATAACACTGGAGACACAGCCTCCATGGCCGAAGAGCGAGCATATATACAAGAGTATATACATATATATACACTTACTTTGGCACTTCTTTTAATAATAGAAAACTTCTTCCTCATTTGCTTCCAGTTGCAATGGATCTCTCTGCCACCTCCCTCTGTAAAGTTTAATGGAGCTTACACCTTCATCTTCTGCCCCAAAAAGAGCAACCCTCCTTTGCCACACCATCTGCATCAGGACCTTCAGATCATTGCCATTGAAAGGAATGGTTTTACCCACATTGCTCCTTGCAGCCATATCTTCACCAGCAAATGGTTTGTTTGCAAAATGAAAAACTGATCCTCCTTTCAAGAGCAGGTAGTGCCCTTTAAGAGCTGCTTGATGATTGGAATTTGTAACTATTATTCAATAGCACTCTTGGTTTGACTTGCTGTGTATGCTTTCCATTTGCAGGCAGTTTATTTTTATGAGGGGGGAGAGCTTGCCTTGCAAAATTAAATGAGGCCAGCACTCTGCATTGGTGGCATGCATGTGTCTGCATCATGGGCAAGTGAAGTCCCAATTTTGCCCAGCTTGGAAAATTAGATTTAGTAATGTATAGCAACACTTTGAGCATTTAATGGTACTCTAACTGATGTCCCCCCCCCCCCCACAGATTATTGCCACGTAGTTGTTACATTATTGTTATATGTTACAATCTTGTTTAAGGTGACGAGATGTACTGGATATAATTTAACTATTTGCTGCCTAGGGTAAGTTAACCTGTTCAGTCAAATGAACCAACAACTTGTCTGTTACCACAAATCGTGACTTGGCATCGTCACCAAGGAGGTCATCGTACCCTTCCGTGTATACAAATGTGAACTGACAAATGATAGAAATTTTTTGTAGGTTTTATCAGTTGCAGCTCACACATAGTTGAAACTCTGTTCTGTGCCAACCACCATGGTGTTACTTGTCAAATTGCATTTAGTTGATTTACCTTTAAAGTAATATAAGTTCATGGGAATGGATATAGAAAACCATTCTCTGCTAGCAGCAAGGTCAACTTTTAGCGGAGCAGGCTCAAAGGGCCGAATAGCCTACTCCTGCTTCTTATGTTCTAAAAGGCAGACTTGGAGCATTTAGTTCGGAAGACAAAATAAGGGAATGAGTTACCTCCTAATACAGTGAATGCGCACTCTGAAACCTTCCAAAAGGGAATTGGGAAGAGTATCAGTTTTAGGTTAAGATCATTCTCCCAAGGATTGATGGAAGTTCTTTGTGACTTGGGAACTGATGGAATTGGAAGATGAGAAAAGATGTAGACCTGGATACAGTCCCGGATACAGCCCCAGCCATTTGGCCTACATCGTGCTTTCTCATTTTAGTCATTCATAGGGTTGGAAGTAATCAATCAGAAAGAACGTAAGAAATAGGAGCAGGAGTAGGCCATTTGGCCCTTCGAGCCTGCTCCGCCATTCAATAAGATCATGGCTGATCATCTACCTCATCTCCACTTTCCTGCACTATCCCCATGTCCCTTGATTCCCTTAATATCCAAAAATATATCGATCTCTGTCTTGAATATACTCAGTGACTGAGCCTCCACAGCCCTCTGGGTTAGAGAATTCCAAAGATTCACCACCCTCTGAGTGAAGAAATTTCTCCTCATCTCAGTCCTAAATGGCCGACCCCTTATTCTGAGACTGTGACCCCTGGTTCTAGACTCCCCAGCCAGGGGAAACATCCTCCCTGCATCTACCCTGTCAAGCACTGCAAGAATTTTGTATGTTTCAATGAGATCACCTCTCATTCCTCTTAACTCTAGAGAATATAGGCCTAGTCTACTCAATCTCTCCTCAGGACAATCCCCCCATCCCAGGAATCTGTCTGGTGAACCTTTGTTGCACTCCCTCTATGGCAAGTATATTCTTCCTTAGGTAAGGAGACCAAAACTGTACACAATACTCCAGGTGTGGTCTCACCAGGGCCCTATATAATTGCAGTAAGATGTCTTTACTCTTATACTCAAATCCTCTTGTAATAAAGACCAACATACCATTTGCTTTCCTAATTGCTTGCTGTACCTGCATGTTAACTTTCAGTGATTCGTGTACAAGGACACCCAGGTCCCCCTGAATACCAACATTTCCCAGTCTCTCAAGAACATAAAAATGCCCAGGTTTTATGGGTAGTGTGAGACACCCTAGTTAAAAGGATGAAGCCAAAAAATGACAATTATTTGTGGAATTAACGCAGAAGAAATAGGCAGCAGAAATTGTATGCACTGGAAGAATACAGCAAGAATGTAACTTGACGGAAAGGGTGAAGAGGGAAAGAAACTCGGAGTATAAGCTGTAATTTTTTTCGAGCTTTGAAAGAAAGTTGACACAGATTTGAAAGATTTGAAAAAATCCAGAAGTGATTTGAAGATAATATGAGAGTTGGAGTGTGAAGTCAGCTCGTATCGTTGTGGGATGGGAGGTCCCATGATTATTTTCAGACTAGGCTTTCTTCTTGAGATTGGTCCAACAGTTTGGCCGATGTTATGGGGCCACACTGTTGTATTGAGTTTTTATTAGTATCTTCAGCTGATGCTGCTGTGCTACGGTGTTTGAGAGCTGATGCACCAGAGTGTCTCTTCGCCCCACTGTGTCAGCCAATGAGTTGGAGGAGGGGAAGGACTTACGGCAGGACTCACAGCAAACAGTCTATTTACAGCAAACATAGTCTATTTAAACAGGGTACTACAGGTAGACTACCCTTTATCCGGACTTCCGAAAACCGAAACCCTCTAAAAACCGAAGGTTTTTTCCTTCAGCGTAAGTCGTGCGTACGACTTACGCTGAACGAAAAAACCTTCGGTTTTTAGAGGGTTCCGGTTGCGGAAGTTCGGATAAAGGGTAAGTCGTGCGCACGACGACCCCGCCGGCCCCGACAACCGCCTACCCCGCCAGCCCCGACAACCGCCGACCCCGACAACTGCCGACCCCCCCGCAGACCCCGCCGGCCCCGACAACCGACAACCGCCGACCCCCCCGCCGGCCCCGACAACCGCCAGCCCCGACAACCGCCGACCCCCCCGCCGACCCCGACTGACTTACGCTGAGCGTCAGCGTAAGTCGTGCGCACGACCCCCCGCCGACCCACCTTCCGAAATCCGAAATTCTCCTTTATCCGAAACTCGGCTGGTCCCGAGGTTTTCGGATAAAGGATAGTCTACCTGTACAACAAACAGTCTACAGTGTCTATTTAAAAAGAGTCTCTTTGAACTACAGCAAACAGAACTCATGACTGAAACTACAGCAACATCACCAGATAAAAGCAGGGTGATTTCTCCAGCAAATTGCAGTGAGTGGAGAATAGTTACATACAAATTGTATGTATAAAATCAATACCAGTCACTTAAAGGAGAACAGTCTCCAGGCGTGATTGATGGCGGAATTATCCAATTATCTCCATTCTGCCCGCGAATAGTGGTGTCAATATATGCAGCCCTGAAGCACTGATGTAAGGCTGATGCAAGAAAGAGAAATGTAAATAAAATCAGGGATGGCTGTTGATAGGGACTGGGCAGTATAAATAAATAAGTGAAGTAGAAAAGGACGCAGTGGAGATGGATAAGAGGACGTCCAAGTGATTGAACAAGAAAGAGGGCTTCCAAGTAAAACATATGAAGTATTTAATTTGTTTTAGTTCATCTGCTCAGTGGATGCTGGTGCTCTCAGCCATGATAGTTTCAGAGATGAAGAGATGATATGAGGGTTGACATTGGGTGGAATATAAAAATAAATAGGGGACCTTGGCCAAAATGTACCCTTGGAGAGGCCAAGTGAATGAGCGAAACTTCAGATTATGAAGCAGGAAAGTGAGACCCTGGGAAGGCAAATGAAAATTGAAGCTGAGGCTGCTGCGGAGTAAGACTCTGGAAGAAAATGCCTTGGAGAGATTTAGAACATTGTAGAGCTACATATGTGAATAAGAATATAGATTTTATTTACAATGTATTACTTTTTTATGGGTTTGTTATGTTTAAATACTAGGTACAAAATTAGAACATTTGCTTTTACCTGTTAATTGGGCTTTCATTCTTGCTTGCTGCTGTTGAGTTGTTCTTGTTTTGTGAGATGAATATAGTTATAAATGAGTCAATTAGTTGTAAGAAATGTGTCTAGAATAAATTAAGCATGACAGATGTCGTGTGACACAGGAAGTGTAGTGGCTGAAATGCGATGGACAGGAAGTGTGCATAGATATAGCATTTTTATAATATTACCAGTGAATATCCTATAGCATTACTCAAGTAAGCCAGATGATGCACTATTTTATAAAACTGCTAGAATGTTTTAGCATGTAATGCACAATGTATTATTATGCTGTAAAGCAGAGCTGTTTCCTTTACGGCTACAAAATCTGATTGTTAAGTAAACAAAGCCTCAGGTCATTCAGCACTTAATTGGTGCTGTTAAATCAGAGAAAGAGCTTGTGAATTTTCGGCTCCAGCTCAGAAGCACGCAGCATTTTAAGGCAACACTTGCACTGCAGCTACTGGGCTCAGACTGGTAGCTGCAGTGCGGATTCCTGCCAGCCCTGTTTACATTGCTTAGCTGCTGCCGGGCTGAAGTTCTTAACTGCCCTGCCCAGGAGAAAGCTCTGTGCATCCATGGATATGTATATATACAGAGTTCTTTGCCAGCACGTAGAAATTTTAATATTTATGGAGCGGAGGTCTCTCCTAATGTATGCTCATCTCTCTCTGAACAGGTAATGATTTAAATGTCTAGAGAGCACCCTTTAAATTTAGGTCAGGTAGGTTCAAAATGTGTTCAACATATCATGTTCACTTTGTAAATCAGGTTTGACAATGTATCTGATTTACACCCCATGTGTTATCAAACCTAAGTGATCCAGGGAGACTTTGTTCGCTTCACTCTGGAGTCTGATTTTTTTGTTTGTTTGTTTATGGAATCAGGGCGTCGCTGGCAATGCCAGCATTTATTGCCCATCCCTAGTTGCCCATGAGAAGGTGCTGGTGAGCCGCCTTCTTGAACCGCTGCAGTCCGTGTGGTGATGGTACTCCCACAGTGCTGTTAGATAGGGAGTTCCAGGATTTTGACCCAGCGACGATGAAGGATCGGCGATATACTAAGTCAGGATGGTGTGTGACTTAGAGGGGAACTTGGAGGTGGTGGTGTTTCCTTCTAGGTGGAAGAGGTCGCGGGTTTGGGAGGTGCTGCTGAAGAAGCCTTGGCGAGTTGCTGCAGTGCATCTTGTCGATGGTACACACTGCAGCCACGGTACGCCGGTGGTGGAGGGAGTGAATGTTTAAGGTGGTTAATGGGGTGCCAATCAAGTGGGCTGCTTTGTCCTGGATGGTGTTGAGCTTCTTGAGTGTTGTTGGAGCTGCACGCATCCAGGCAAGTGGAGAGTATTCCATCACACTCCTTATTTGTGCCTTGTAGATGGTGGAAAGGCTTTGGGGAGTCAGGAGGTGAGACACTCGCCACAGAATACCTAGCCTCTGACCTGCTCTTGTATTTATGTGGCTGATCCAGTTAAGTTTCTGGTTAATGGTGACCCCCTGGATGTTGATAGTGGGGGATTCGGCGATGGTAATGCCATTGAATGTCAAGGGGAGGTGGTTAGACTCTTGCTTGTGGGAGCTAGTCATTGCCTGGCACTGCTGTGGCGCGAATGTTACCTGCCACTTATCAGCCCAAGCCTGAACGTCGTCCAGGTCTTGTTGCATGCGGGCATGGACTGCTTCATTATCTGTGGAGTTGCGAATGGCGCTGAACAATGTGCAGTCATCAGCGAACATCCCCATTTCTGACCTTATGTTGGAGGGAAGGTCATTGATGAAGCAGCTGAAGATGGTTGGGCCTAGGACACTGCCTTGAGGAACTCCTGGGGCTGTGATGATTGACCTTCAATCACCACAACCATCTTCCTTTGTGCTAGGTATGACTCCAGCCAGTGGAGCGTTTTCCCCCTGATTCCCATTGACTTCAGTTTTACTAGGGCTCCTTGATGCCAGACTCAGTCAAATGCTGCCTTGATGTCAAGGGCAGTCACTCTCACCTCACCTCTGGAATTCAGCTCCTTTGTCCATGTTTGGACCAAGGCTGTAATGAGGTCGGGAGCCGAGTGGTTTTGGCAGAACCCAAACTGGGCATCAATGAGCAGGTTATTGGTGAGTAAGTGCCGCTTGATAGCACTGTTGATGACACCTTCCATCACTTTGCTGATGATTGAGAGTAGACTGATGGGGCGGTAATTGGCCAGGTTGGATTTGTCCTGCTTTTTGTGGATAGGACATACCTGGGCAGTTTTCCACATTGTTGGATAGATTGATCTTGGACTCGGAATTTACAGTACAGATTTAATTGTCAAGTGGACACCTCAATGGGGAATTCCTCATTTTAGCTTGGGAACTTTGGAAAAACAGAAAAATATTCTCACATCCCAGTAGTTTCTGTTGCTGTGTCAATGGAAAAGAAAATTGGGTGGGATCTAAAATGGGGTGTCGATTCTCTATCTCCCGTTTTGTTCTATTGCCCAAGACCAATTTCATCCCCAATGGTTTTTGCAATTTTACAACTGCAGTTAGTAACAAGGTACAGTTAGCTTTTCTCCCAGTTTCCATGAGAGCCCAGTGGACAGGTAAGTGAGACAGGGTGGGGTGCGAGGGGGATCGGCAAAGCTCATGATCAGCAGAGGCAGAAGCCCAGGACAGGGGAAGCTGTCTTTGTGGGAGGTCAATAACAAGGGGGCATAGATTCAAGGTAAGGGGCAGGAGGTTTAGAGGGGATTTGAGGAGGAACTTTTTCACCCAGAGGGTGGTTGGAGTCTGGAACTCACTGCCTGAAAGGGCGGTAGAGGCAGGAACCCTCACAACATTCAAGAAGCATTTGGATGAGCACTTGAAATGCCATTGCATACAAGGCTATGGACCAAATGCTGGAAAATGGGATTAGATTGGACAGGGCTTGATGGACGGCGCAGACACGATGGGCCGAAGGGCCTCTTTCTGTGCTGTATAACTCTATGACTATGACTCTAATCATGAACACTATCAACTGGCTAAATGCCCCATCACCAATGTTGTCCTCTGCACTACCTCACCTACCATGTAGAACAAGCTTTTGCTAAGCTACCTTATTCTGCATTAACTCCGTTGGCGAAAATGATAATCATGAGTTTAATGTTTCTTGCCCGGGGCTTTCCCTTGATTATAGTGTAATTGTTCTTAACTAGCAATCTTTTATAAACAGGCTGCATGAGGAAGGAAGCAGTCTTGCTCCTTCACTGCCAGTCACTTGGCAGCTTTTCTCAGGTCTGTAAACTTTTGCCTCATTTGTTCCACGTCCTCTCGGTGGTGCAGATGGAATTTACTCTTGCTGCCATCTCCTCCCAAACTTGCTGCTCTGCTCTCCTGAGAGGAAAGTGTCCTGAAGTGTCAAATAGAGCAGCCTTTCTTTCATTCATTTCTTGCAGCAGCACTTCCATTATAGCATCAATAAAGAGCAAGTTGGTGCACCGCTCCATCACCTCGCACAGAATAACTAATTAGGTGCACCCTGGATGATTTGGTAGGAACAGCTATGTAGAAGCAGCCAGGTGGATGGTCTACTGTACTGGAAAGCCTGTCATTATATGTTTCCAATTTAGTCATTTCAGATTAATTAATGTTTTTCCAAAAACATCGCCCTGAAGATCCGCAGGGACATGATCCCAGCAGATATGCTGGGATTGCGCCTGCCATGGAACTTTGCCGTTGACCCCACTGAAATTAAAAAGGTTTGGCTGGTGGAGTGTCCACAAGCAAGCTGTCGTAGGTGTTGGGATAGATTTATGTCACCCAAGACCTGAGAAACTCAGAAGAAGTTGGCCATCCTGGAAGTTGACCCCACCCCCCACTGAAAAATGGAGGAATGCGACCCCAGCAGTCCCAGTGTCAGGGGACTCCTTTAAAAATTCACACTCCAACTCCGGCATGGACCTCCCCGTGGAGCTCATTTGTGCCCTTCAGGAGGCCAGTACACCTCACTTCACTGGGTATACCAGCCTTCAAATTTACACCGGGTCCCTCTGAAGCCAGGGAAGTAGGAACTCCCAGAGTACTAGCCTCAACCCCATCCCTTTGTCAAGGGGAACTCGACCACCCACCCCCCCCTCCCCAGAAACTACCTCCACAGGCCAGGACCCAGCATATTTTGTCCTGGCCTATTTACTCGCCTTCTGCTACACTCCTGCTGGAGTTACAGTACTGCAGTGTGAAATTGGACAATTAGTTAACTCTTTAGGCCCAACTTTATCTGCCAAGATTAGATCACTACTACTCTGAGTTTTCTGAATGAATCACCAGCAATCTCTGCCAACCACAGTCAAATAAACATTGGGATTCTGTTTATAAAACTGAAGGAATTTTTTTTTAAGTTGTATTTTTTGTTTTCAAAGCATGATTTAACACATGTACTTAGAGTACATAGTGTAGAGGAAGAACTAAATTGACTGTGTGTTTATTTAACTCAGAATGGTGATAACTGCTCGCCTTCATTGATTTCCCCTGGAGATGACATTTAGGGAACTAGTTCAGGGTTTAATGATATCATTTAAACAGGAATTTCTCTCAAATCTCCTCTCCACCTCTCTTTCCTTTTCGAACCCCTCAGGCGGTCAACAATTACCAGTACACTCTATGCAAGCAGAATGTCTGTTCCCTTGCAAACAGGGCCTTCTAAGAACATTAGAACATAAGAAATAGGAGCAGGAGTAGGCCATTCGGCCCTTCGAGCCTGCTCTGCCATTCAATAAGATCATGGCTGATCTTCTGCCTCAACTCCATTCACCGGCCCTATCGCCATATCCCTTGATGCCCTTACTAGTCAGAAATCTATCGACTTCTGTTTTGAATATACCCAATGACTGAGCCTCCACTGCCCTCTGGGGTAGAGAATTCCAACGATTCACCACCCTCTGTGTGAAGAAATTTCTTCTCATCTCAGTCCTGAATGGCCTACCCTTTATCTAGAGGCTGTGGCCCCTGGTTCTAGACTCCCCAACCAACAGAAACATTCTCCCAGCATCCATCCTATCAAGCCCTGTAATAATTTTGTATGCTCCAATGAGATCCCCTCTCATTCTTCTGAATTCAAGAGAATACAGGCCTAGTTTACTCAATCTCTTCTCATACGACAGTCCCGCCATCTCGGGAATCAATCTTGTGAACCTTCGTTGCACTCCCTCTTTGGCAAGTATATCCTTCCTTAGGTAAGAAGACCAAAATTGTACACAGTACTCCAGCTGTGGTCTCGCCTATATAATTGGAATAAGACGTCTTTACTCCTGTACTCAAATCCTCTTGTAATGAAGGCCAGCATACCATTTGCCTTCCTAATGGCTTGCTGCACCTGCACATTCACTTTCAGTGACTCATGTACAAGGACACCCAGGTCCCTTTGAGCATCTGCATTCCCCAATCTTTCACCATTTAGGAAATACTTTGCCTTTCTGTTTTTTCTACCAAAGTGGATAACTTCACATTTATCCACATTATATTCCATCTGCCATATTCTCGCCCACTCACTGAGCCTGTCGAGATCCCCTTGAAGCCTCTTCACATCCTCTTCACAACTGACACTGCCACCTAACTTTGTATCATCAGCAAATTTGGAAATGTTACATTTAGTCCCCTCATCCAAATCATTGATATAGATTGTGAATAGCTGGGGCCCAAGCACCGATCTTTGCGGTACCCCACTAGTCACAGCCTGCCATCCTGAAAAAGACCCGTTTATCCCTACCCTTTGTTTTCTGTCTGTTTTCTCTATCAACAACCTCAACCTTGAATAAGCCGATCAATATTCTGGGCCTTACTGAAATCCTTTCCCTTCACCAAAATGGCTCTGCCAGACTACATGTTCCATCACGTCTCCTGCCTATACTGCTGTCGCTAGCAGATCACATCTAGGCCTCTCCAACTAATCCAGCACCTCCTCCACTTTTGGCCACATCAAACTCATTCACCCCACCTCTCCTTTAAAGTTCTTATTGTCTACCATCCCACCCCTTAGTGATTTCATTGCTGAGATCTTCTCCCTATTTTCGTTGTGCTTATCCTTTGCACTGAGTGATCCTCCTCCTGTGTGATTTCACCTTCAATTCCCCTCATCACCTCTCTTCTGACTGCTGTGCCTTCCTGTTTAAACTCTGTGCATCAAACCGGCCCCCGACCCATTCCTATGTTTGACATTGACCTTGCCACTTGCATCGAAAAGGCCATCTCTGTTTACTTCTTCATCTCCATTAACATCTTCATGTGGATTGTATGTTTTTTTTTAGAGTCAAGCAACACAAAGTATGGCCTTGAAATTTGAGATTGCTAAAAACCTGCCAGTGCCACTGTGGGCCGGAGTTAACGGCCACTGAAATTAATGGCACTGACAGGTCCGGTAAATTGGTGCTGGTTGCTAATTAACATTAACCCAGTGCTAAACTCACTGTGCAAGGCCGGTTCTCCTGGCAGTAGTCCCAGCAGGAGGCCCAATGTAACGTGGCTCTAGCGTCATTGCACCAAGAGCAACCTTCTCTTAAAACAAGGCTGTCGTTTTAGAACACACTGCAGTCCCTTAAAGGGCAACTACCTTCTAAAATGAAAAAAATAACAATCATTTAAAAATAGGCAGTTTTTAGCCCTTGCATCTCAACTGCCTTCTGAAAAAAATAATGTTAAAAAGAATTCCCAAATGGCAGTCTTCAGCTCTTAAAGCTGAATTGCCTTCTGCACCTTAAAATAAAATGGGAAGAGTGCTTTAGCACTAACACAAATGGCTCAGCAAGCCTGGGAAGGGCACCCAGGGTCTCGCACGCAGCATTCCAGCTTTGTGCAGGGGGTCAAAACTGCAAGGGAGGTCCTCTACCCACAGGGGCCAGGACACCCTCCAGAAAGAACGATGTGGGGCCAGATCACCGAGGCCGTAACTGCCAGCAGTGTTGCCCCCACGACCTGGCTCCAGTGCCCAAAGAAGCTTCATGACCTCAGACCACGGGTCAAAGTCAGTGAATCATCTTCAAAAGCCAACTGCACCACTAGTCTCACACACTGCTCAATGCACGACCCCCCCCCCCGGCCCATCAATCACCTACCAACAATCTGTACCAAACACGAGGCACACCTCCCATTTCTAGCTTCACCTGACCCCCTTGGAGGAGACAGTGCAGGCCATTCTTGGCAGGGGCATGGCTGAACCCTTGGCCAGCAGCACGGCTGAAAGGATACAAGATGCTGGTGTCCTCATATGTTATCCTCCTTCTCGCATGCACCTCTTATTTTCCTGCCCTCCCCTCGCCACAACTTCACCCTTGTGCCTTCCTCATTTCACACACCCAAGAAACGCAGCCTGCCTAGCCAGTGGTTCACTAAGAAGGAGTCAAGAGTGAAGAAAAACAAACACAGTCACTCGATTTCACACTTCCAGCCACCAGTTCCTCAAGGCCGACCTACAAGGCCATTTGCAGTGTCCCCCACTGAAAGTCAGCAGCCTTTCTAGTACCTCCTATTCTATAGGTGTATTCTATAGGCCACCAACTAGTGGGAAAGATATAGAGGAGCAAATTTGCAGGGAAATTACAGAGAGGTGCAAGAACTATAGAGTAGTGATAATGGGAACTTCAATTATCCTAATATAGACTGGGCTAGTAATAGTGTAAAGGGCAGAGAGGGGGAACATATTTCTGAAGTGTGTTCAGGAGAACTTTCTTGATCAGTACGTTTCCGGCCCAACGAGGAAGGAGGCGTTGCTGGATCTGGTTCTGGGGAATGAGGTGGGTCAGATGGAGCAAGTGTCAGTAGGGTAACATTTAGGAAACAGTGATCATAGTATCATAAGGTTTAGATTAGCTATAGAAAAGGACAGGGAGCAATCTAGAGTAAAAATACTTAGTCATAGAGGAAGGCAATTTTCAGTGGGTTGAGAATGGATCTGCCCCGGGTAAATTGGAATCAAAGATTGGCAGGCAAAACTGTAATCAAACAATGGGCTGTCTTTAAGGAGGAGATGGTTCGGGTACAGTTGAGGTACATTCCCACAACGGGGAAAGGTAGGGCAACTAAAGCCAGAGCTCCCTGGATGATGAAAGTGATAGAGAGTAAGATGAAGCAGAAAAAGAGCGCGTATGACAGCTGTCAGGTTGAGAATACAAGTGAGAATCAGGTTGAACATAGAAAGTTCAGAGGGGAAGTGAAAAAGAAAATAAGAGGAGCAAAGAGA
This sequence comes from Somniosus microcephalus, assembly GCF_052327205.1. Taxonomy (NCBI): domain Eukaryota; kingdom Metazoa; phylum Chordata; class Chondrichthyes; order Squaliformes; family Somniosidae; genus Somniosus; species Somniosus microcephalus. The sequence goes on from NC_141002.1 coordinate 44,158,076, forward strand.
GTATGAGAATAGATTGGCAGCTAACATAAAATGGAATTCAAAAGTCTTCTATAGGCATATAAATAATCATTGGGTAGTAAGAGGAGGGGTGGGGCCAATTAAGGACCAAAAAGGAGACCTACACATGGAGGCAGAGGGCATGGCTGAGGTACTAAATGGGTACTTTGCATCTGTCTTCACCAAGGAAGAAGATGCTGCCATAGTCAGAAGAACATAAGAAATAGGAGCTGGAGTAGGCCATTTGGCCCTTCGAGCCTACTCCGCTATTCAACAAGATTAAGGCTCCACCTTCCTGCACTATCCCAATATCCCTTAATTCCCAAAAATTTATTGACCTTTGTCTTGAATATACTCAATGACTGAGCATCCACAGCTCTCTAGGGTAGAGAATTCCAAAGATTCATAACCCTTTGAGTGAAGAAATTTCTCACAAAGGGTTGTGAATCTTTGGAATTTATTATTTATATATCTAAAGCCATAGTGGAAGAGGAGGTAGTGGAGATACTGGATGAGATAAAAATTGATAACGAGGAGGTACTAGAAAGGCTGTCTGTACTTAAAGTTCATGAGTTACCAGGACCGGATGGGATGCATCCTAGGATGCTGAGGGAAGTTGAGGAAATCGTGGAGGTACTGGCCATAATCTTCCAATCCTCCTTAGATATGGGGATGGTACCAGAGGACTGGAAAATTGCAAATGTTACACCCTTGTTCAAAAAAGGGTGTAAGGATAAACCCAGCAACTACAGGCTAGTCAGCCTAACCTCGGAGGAGGTTAGTGATAAACTTCAAGAAGACATAGATAGGCTGGTGAAATGGGCGGACACATAGCAGATGAAATTTAGCGCAGAAAAGTGTAAAGTGATACATTTTGGTAGGAAGAACAAGGAGAGGCAATATAAACTAAAGGGTACAATCTTAAAGGGGGTGCATAAACAGAGAGACCTGCGGCGGGTATATGTGCTGAAATCGTTGAAGGTGACAGGGCAGGTTGAGAAAGCGGTTAAAAAGCATACGGGATCCTGGACTTCATAACTAGAGGTATAGAGTACAAAAGCAAGGAAGCTATGATGAGCCTTTATAAAACACTGGTTTGGCCTCACAGGAGTATTGTGTCCAATTCTGGGCACCGCAGTTTAGGAAGGTGCAGAAAAGAGTTACGAGAATGATTCCAGGGATGAGAGACTTCAGTTACGTGGATCGACTAGAGAAGCTGAGGCTGTTCTCCGTAGAGCAGAGAAGGTTAAAAGGAGATTTGGTGGAGGTGTTCAAAATCATGAGGATTCTCGACAGCGTAGATAGAGAGAAACTGTTCCCGTTAGCGGAAGGGTCGAGAACCAGAAGACACACATTTAAGGTGATTGGCAAAAGAACCAAAGGCGACATGAGGAAAACTTTTTTACGCAGCGAGTGGTTAGGATCTGGAATGCACTGCCTGAAAGGATGGTGGATTCAGACACAATTGTGGCTTTCAAAAGGGAATTGGATAAGTACCTGAAGGGAAAAAATTTGCAGGACTACGGGGAAAGGGCAGGGGAGTGGGACTAGCTGAAGTGCTCTTGCGGAGAGCCGGCATGGGCTCGATGGGCTGAATGGCCTTCTTCTGTGCTGTAACCATTCTATGATTCCACCTGCCATGCTATAGCCACTGGGGTAGCACTGCGTGACATCAGTAGGACAGGCAAAGGCACACACAAGATAGTCACTAAGGGAATGCATAAGGGTAATTAGTTGATTTCTTGATGTCATATTGGATGGATAGATGGCTTTTGTTTCAGCATTGTGGCCAAGAGGACGCTGTGATGGTCAGTAACAGAGGGAAGGTAAGGTGTGGGACAAATGTTGAAAGGCAAATTGGGGTTGTGGTCACTGGTACCGCAGGCAGATGATTCCATCCCAGATATCCTGGACAGAAAAGGGCTGTCTGGTTTGCATCCTTCCTTGCTCCGTCTTCCTCGTCCCTCTGCGAGCGGATGCTGGCAATCTGAAATAAAAGCAGAAAATGCTGGAAATACTCAGCAGGTCAGGCAGCATCTTGACCTGAGACGTGAACTCTGTTTCTCTCTCCACAGATGATGCCTGAACTGCTGAGTATTTTCAGCATTTTCTGTCTTCTCAGAGGCCTTCCTTTACCATCCAAGGCCTTGCAAGCATTCCCTGCACACTTTAAAAACGTTTAATATCTATTGCACCAAGCCACTAGTTCAATAAAATATTTTATAAACTCCAAAAGCTTAAATGCAAACTTAACTAAAAGATGTGTGTGTCCCTTTAAGAAGTGCTGACAACATCTCTGTCATTCTGCTGAATGCTCAGTTTTCAGAGCGAGCTTAGGATCTAGCGCTAAACTCAGCGCAAAGGTCCAAGTTTGCAGATCGTGACATTAAGTCGGTGTGTGATGTCACCCTCTCCATATTTGCATGTCCAGGGCCACTATGACCCTCACCACAATGGCAGCCGCTGAGTCCCACCCCAGTGGCGGGCGTTAGAGTGGCGGCTGCCATTTTCTTCCAGGATTGCAGTGCAAACGGGTGGCAGTAAGTAGCCCAATTTCTGGACAAAATACATATACCTGTATTATAGTGGAATGCACTCTCTTGCATTCTGGTGGCAATTGTTAGTTGGATCAACTGCTTAGTTGGATCCTTCCAGTATGGAGGGCTTTACTGGCGGAATTCATGTTACCTCAGTGGCATCTCAAATAACCTGCACCATTGAATCTATCAGTAGTAGAAGAAAGTATCTGATTCACTCTGTCAAGTTGCTACTGCTATCGGGAACATCAGCAAGCAAACCTTGCAGAGTACATCCTTTCTGTTGGTATGCAAAATTGTCTCAGTGTCTTAAGAATCCGTGTATCTCTGTAGAGTAAGCAGATAACTAATCGTGCACTGGAGAAAACTTTTGTTCTGCACCATATATCTTGAGACGGTGGAGACTATCAGCATGGGGACCTGTGATACTATAATGGCAGCGGACCCTTGCTGTACTTGTGACCACCTCTTGATTGCACTCTTGTCTTTACTGGAGAGACTCCCAACCTGATTTTTCTTTCCTGCCCAGATAGGTTACACTGGTTCATTGGCAGAACCAGACAGGAAATACACAGCCGATAGTATTTGTTCTTCCTGTCATTTTTTTTTTAAAGAATCTCTATAAATAACAAACTACAGCTGTGAACCTGCTTAGCTGTCTAAGCAGGAGCAACATTACTTGATCTGTCTGTGTAAGTTTGATTGCTCCGCCCACTTTGTGGTTCTTAGCATCATCCCAGATCCACTGAAAGTAGCTCAGCAAGCATTGAGTTCAAGAATGCTGAAGGGGATATGCTGAAAGAGTGATTAGAAGCACCGTTAAAAAGTACTGTTCGCTATTGGAGAATGTTTGAAGTGATCAAAGAGTTAAATGAAATCAAAGACTGAGTACACAGTGCAAGGTTAGTAAAGATCAGATTAAATCCCACTTGTATGATGGAAGCAATACACATATCCTTCACTTATTAAATATCTAAATGTTAATGTCCTTGGATAATGTGCTTGTTTTGATCCAGCAGTTAGAACATGTTTGATATTAACCAGATGCATTTTTTCTAAAAGACGAATTTATTTGTCAGGATGAAAAATATATATATTTTTTGAAGCAAAGACTATCATATTTCATTGAGCTATAGTAGAATGATTTTTTTTCACAGCATGAAACGTTCTGTAGTTAGTCAATAAAGCAATAATCTAATTGGCTAAAAGTTAGTGCCTAAATGCACAGTTAGAAGCCACCTTCTGGAATTTTCACAGGGGTTCTCCAGCGTGAGATCAACAAAATCCCCAGAGAAACGGCATAAATGGCTAAACACTGGACAAACAGGGGGCTATGGGGGGGAGGAGCTAAACACGATTAAAATCACTAAGGAGATGGTACTCGGTAAGATAATGGGACTTAAGGCGGATAAATCCCCTGGACCTGATGGCTTACATCCTAGGGTCTTGAGAGAAGTAGCGGTAGGGATTGCGGATGCATTGGTAATTTTCCAAAACTCCCTGGATTCAGGAAAGACCCCAACAGATTGGAAAACTGCTAATGTAACGCCCTTATTTACAAAGGGAGGTAGACAAAAGGCTGGAAACTATAGACCAGTTAGCCTAACATCTGTAGTTGGTAAAATGTTGGAGTCCATTATTAAGGAAGCAGTAACAGGACATTTGGGTAAGCATAATTTAATCGGACAGAGTCAGCATGGTTTTATGAAGGGGAAGTCATGTTTGACAAATTTGCTCGAATTCTTTTGAGGATGTAACAAACAGGGTGGATAAAGGGGAACCAGTGGATGTGGTATATTTGGACTTCCAAAAGGCATTTGACAAGGTGCCACACACAAGATTACTGCACAAGATAAAAAAAATCACGGAATTGGGGGTAATATACTGGCATGGGTGGAAGATTGGCTATCTAACAGAAAACAGAGAGTTGGGATAAATGGTTCATTCTCGGGTTGGCAATCAGTAACTAGTGGTGTTCCGCAGGGGTCAGTGCTGGGACCCCAACTCTTTACAATCTATATTAACGATTTGGAGGAGGGGACCAAGTGCAACATATCCAAGTTTGCCGACGATACAAAGATGGGAGGGAAAGCAGTGAGTGAGGAGGACATAAAAAACCTGCAAAAGGACATAGACAGGCTAAGTGAGTGGGCAGAAATTTGGCAGATGGAATATAATGTTGGAAGGTGTGAGGTTATGCACTTTGGCAGAAAAAATCAAAGCAAGTTATTATCTAAATGGAGAGAAACTGCAAAGTGCTACAGTACAAAGGGATCTGGGGGTCCTGGTGCATGAAACACAGAAGGTTAGTATGCAGGTACAGCAGGTGATCAGGAAGGCCAATGGAATCTTGGCTTTTATTGCAAGGGGGATGGAGTATAAAAGCAGGGAAGTCTTGCTTTAGTTATACAGGGTACTGGTGAGGCCACACCTGGAATATTGCGTACAGTTTTGGTTTCCATATTTAAGAAAAGATATACTTGCTCTCGAGGCAGTTCAGAGAAGGTTCACTCGGTTGATTCCGGAGATGAGGGGGTTGACTTATGAGGAAAGGTTGAGTAGGTTGGGCCTCTACTCATTGGAATTCAGAAGAATGAGAGGCGATCTTATCGAAACATATAAGATTGTGAGGGGGCTTGATCGGGTGGATGCAGGGAGGATGTTTCCACTGATGGGTGAGACTAGAACTAGGGGGCATAATCTTAGAATAAGGGGCTGCCCTTTCAAAACTGAGATGAGGAGAAACTTCTTCACTCAGAGGGTAGTAAATCTATGGAATTTGCTACCTCAGAGAGCTGTAGAAGCTGCGACATAAATAAATTTAAAACGGAGATAGACAGTTTCCTAGCTGATGAGGGAATTAGGGGTTACGGGGAGCGGGCAGGCAAGTGGACGTGAGTCTAGGTTCGGATCAGCCATGATCCTATTGAATGGCGGAGCAGGCCTGAGGGGCCGTATGGCCTACTCCTACTTCTTATGTATTTAAAAGTGGCATTTATGCCATTTCTCTGGGGGTTCTGCTCATCTATCACTGAATTTACTGCAGGAGACTGGGGGATCCTCCTGGAAATTCACGGGTGGGGGATTCTAGAAGAAGCTGGCACAATCTTAAAAGTAGAGCTTGGTCATTCAGCAGTAAAATCAGGAAGCACTTTGTCACACAAAAGGTAGTGGAATGTGAAATTCTCTCTTCTCCTCCCCCCTCTTTACAAAAGGCTGTGGATGTTGAGTAGATTGACATTTTCAAGACTGAGATTGACAGATTTTAGTAGGTATGGGTACCAAGTGACATGGATCAAAGCAGATAAACGGAGCTGAGGTACAGATCAGCCATGATCTAATTGAATGGTGGAACAGGCTAGAGATACTGCATGGCCTATCTTGTTCATATATCCGTATGGGGAAACCACATGAGAGAAAAAAAACTACCAGAAACTATAAATAAATAAATACAAAAATGACATTAGAGCATGGATAAATTTTCAGATGGCAGTATGTTCAGTCCTCACTCTGGACAAGATGACAGATATTGTCGAGAAGACCTTTCCTAACAGATGAAAGTCATCTTAGTATTAATATTAAAACTGGGCAGCAGTAAGCCAATTCATATACAGTACTATGTGCATCATTATGTTGCTATCTGTTATAACAGTGACTCCTATCACCAGTGCCTCTTTTGCTTTTGGAATGGGTCTGAAATTTATCATTTACCTATAGTGTTCCCTGAAGACTTAAACACAAAAGGCAGTTGCAGGATCTGTAGTATATGGCATCAGTTGTCATCACTTCAGAGGATAAAGTCAGTGTGCACTCTTGGAGAGAAGAATTCAATCTCAATTGCTTCCTGCCTTGGTATAGCAATTTGAAACTAGTAAATCAAGCGCAACAAAGTCATTCTGTAATCTGCCTCGGGGCCCAAAATGCAACAACCAACAAGTCACTTACTTGAGGGGAAAAAAACTTGTTCAGTTTTTTATTTAGTCCGATGCTTCTTACGTATTGTATTGAAATACATTTGATGTTGTACAATGCAGTGTGCAGTGCACTGGATTGCATACACAATTCCCAGTGTGAAAGGTTCTTAGGGGCTTAAAATTCTTGATCCTCTTCTACCACCATAACCACAATGAAGTGGAATTTGCACCTCACTGGTGGACATAGAGCCTGACTTTGCTGGAGAATCTGGGGTCCCTTTCCTCTCAAGTCATTGAACGTGTTTTTTTTCATTCATTCACGGGATGTGGGCATCGCTGGCAAAGCCAGCATTTATTGCCTATCCCTAATTGCCCTTGAGAAGGTGGTGGTGAGTTGCCTTCTTCAACTGCTACAGTCCGTGTGGTGAAGGTACTCCTACAGGGCTGTTAGGTAGGGAGTTCCAGGATTTTGACCCAGCCACAATGAAGGATTGGCAATATATTTCTAAGTCAGGATGGTGTGTGACTTGGAGGGGTACTTGGAGGTCATGGTGTTCCCATGCGCCTGCAGCCCTTGTCCTTCTAGGTGGTAGAGGCCGCGGATTTGGGAGGTGCTGCCGAAGAAGCACCTTTTGAGTTGCTGCATTGCATAGTGTAGATTGTACACGCTGCACCCATGTTGCGCCTTGGTGGAGGGAGTGAATGTTTAAGGTGGTGGATGGGGTGCCAGTCAAGCAGGCTGCTTTGTCCTGGATGGTGTTGAGCTTCTTGAGTGTTGCTGGAGCTGCACCCATCCATGCAAGTGGAGCGTATTCCATCACATTCCTGACTTGTGCCTTATAGACGGCAGAAAGACTTTGGGGAGTCGAGGTGGGTCACTCGCTGTAGAATGCCCCGCCTCTGACCTGCTCTAATAGCCACAGTATTTATGTGGCTGGTCCAGTTAAGTTTCTGGTCAATGGTTACCCCCCTCCAGGATGTTGATGGTGGGGGATGAAACAATGGTAATGCCATGAATGTCAAGCGGAGATGGTTAGACTCTCTCTTGTTGGAGATGGTCATTGCCTGGCACTTATGTGGCGCGAATGTTACTTGCAGCTTATTAGCCCAAGCCTGGATGTTGTCCAGATCTTGCTGCATGTGGGCATGGACTGCTTAATTATCTGAGGAATTGTGACTAGAACTGAATACTGCAACCATCAGCAAACATCCCCACTTCTGACTTGATGATGCAGGGAAGGTCATTGATGAAGCAGCTGAAGATGGTTGGGCCTAGGACACTGCCCTGAGGAACTCCTGCAGCAATGTCCTGGGGCTGTGATTATTGGCCTCCAACAAACTAGGTATGACTCCAGCCAGTGGAGAGTTTTTGCCCTGATGCCCATTCAGTGACTTCAATTTTACTAGGGCTCCTTAATGCCACACTCAGTCAAGTGCTGCCTTGATGTCAAAGGCAGTCACTCTCAACCTCACCTCTAATTCAGCTCTTTTTGTCCATGTTTGGACCAAAGCTGTAATGATGTCTGGAGTCAAGTGATACTAGCGGAACCCAAACTGGGCATTGGTTAGCAGGTTATTGGTGAGTAAGTGCCGCTTAATAGCAGTGTCGACGACACCTTCCATCACTTTGCTGATGATTGAGAGTAGACTGATGGGGCATTAATAGGCTGGATTAGATTTGTCCTGCTTTTACGGACAGGACATACCTGGGCAATTTTCCATTTTGTCGGTTTGATGCCAGTGCTGCAGCTCCTCCTCCAATGCCTCTCCTCTGCTGTCGAGCTAGGTGGGACTGCCCTCACCTCATACCATTCCTCGTACGGGAACGGTAGCATAGTGGTTATGTTATTGGACTAGTAATCCTGAGGCCTGTATTGGACCAACTTGGTTAGAGGCGCAGCTAGTTCTGCAGCACAAGTCTTCAGCATGATAGCCGGGATGTTGTCGGGGCCCATAGCCTTTGCTGTATCCAGTGCGCTCAGCTGTTTCTTGATATCACGTGCAGTGAATCGAATTGGCTGAAGACTGGCTTCTGTGATAGTGGAACCTCAGGAGGAGGCCGAGATGCATCATCCACTTGTGGCTAAAGGTGGTTGCGAATGCCTCAGCCTTGCCTTTTGAGTTGTCACCTACCAAATCCGTGCCCATCTTTCCTGCAACTGAACCTCTCCAATCAAGTTTCTGCCTCTGCAACAGTACTGAAACGGCCCTGATCAAAGTCACAAATGACATCCTGTGTGACTGTGGTAAACTATCGCTTTTGATCCATCTCGACCTGTCTGCGGTCTTTGACACAGTTGACCACACCGTCCTCCTCCAACGCCTCTCCTCTGTTGTCCAGCTAGGTGGGACTGCCCTCACCTCATGCCAGTCCTCGTACGGGAACGGTAGCATAGTGGTTATGTTATTAGACTAGTAATCCTGAGGCCTGGACTAATAATTTGGAGTTATGAGTTCAAATCCCACCACGGCAGCTGGGGAATTTAAATTCAGTTAATTAAATAAATCTGGAATATAAAAGCTAGCATCAGTAATGGTAACCATGAAACTACCGGACTGTCGTAAAAATCCATCTGGTTCACTAATGTCATTTAGGGAAGGAAATCTGCCGTCCTTACCTTGTCTGGCCTACATGTGACTTCAGATCCACAGCAATGTGGTTGACTCTTAACTTCCCTCTGAATGGCCGAGCAAGTCACTCAGTTACCAAACTGCTACGACAAAGTCACTGTGAGAGTACCTTCACCACACGGACTTCAGCAGTTCAAGAAGGCAGCTCACCACTACCTTCTCGAGGGCAATTAGGGATGGGCAAAAAATGCCGGCTTTGCCAGCGACACCCACATTCCGTGAATGAATTTTAAAAAGTCGTACCCAGAGAAACATCTGCAATGGCTTCTCTTCCCGCTCCAGCACCGTTGCCTCTGGAGTCTCCAAAGGATCTATCCTTGGCCCCCTCCTATTTCTCATCTGCATGCTGCCCCTTGGCAACATCATCTGAAGAAACAACGCCCGGTTCCACACGTATGTTGACAACACATAGCTCTACCTCACCACTACCTCTTTTGACACCTTCACTGTCTCTGCTTTGTCACATTGCTTGTCCTACATTCAGTATTGGATGAGCAGAAATTTCCTCCAATATTGGGAGTACCGAAGCCATTGTCTTCGGTCCCCGCCACTGACTCCATCCCTCCCCCAGCCAGTGTCTGAGGCTGGACCAGACCGTTCCAAAACTTGGGTCCTATTTGACTCTGATCTGAACTTCCGACCCCATATTATCTCCATCACCAAGACTGCCTACTTCCGCCTCCGTAACATCGTCCGTCTCCACCCCTGCCTCAGCTCATCTGCTGCTGAAACCCTCATCCATGCTTTTGTTACCTCTAGACTTGACTATTCACAACTCTTCTGGCTGGCATCCCACCTTGCAAGCTCCGTAAACTTGAGGTCATCCAAACTCTCCTGCCCATGTCCTAACTCGCAATAAGTCCCGTTCACTCATCACCTCTGTGCTCGCTGATGTACATTGGCTCCCAGTCCAGCAACGCCTCATTTTTAAAATTCATATTCCTCCATGGCCTTGCCCCATCTTATCTCTGTAACTTCCTCCAGCTCTACAACCCTCTGAGATCTCTGTGCTCCTCCAATTCTGGCCTCTTGTACATCTCTGATATTCATCGATCCACCATTGGTGGCTGTGTCTTCAGCTGCCTATGCCCTAAGCTCTGGAATTCCCTCCCTATACCTCTCTACCTTGCTCCCTTATAAGAAAGCCAATTTCATTGTGCCAGTCTATAATCTTCTGGAACATTCCAGGTATGACCCAGGCCTGGATACCCTTATGGCCAATATTTACTCCCCTCAATTAACCTGGATGCTGGAATCCAGGTTGCTTGCAGTAAAGAAGGTGGGTGCGGTGCGAATTCCAGCAGGTGATGCCATCTACTGTTCCTGCCTTCATCTTGACTTCAGACGTTTAATGGGGCAGGTGGAACTTCCATCCACCCCCATCCTTACCACTTTTTCCGAGTGGCAGGCAGTGACTAGTGGGGTACCACAGGGATCGGTGCTAGGACCCCAGCTATTCACAATATATATAAATGATCTAGACGAGGGAACTAGATGTAATATCTCCAAGTTTGCAGACAACACAAAGCTGGGTGGGCGTGTGTGCTGTGAGGAGGATGCAGAGAAACTCCAGTATGATTTGGACAGGTTGGATGATTGGGCAGATGCATGGCAAATGCAGTATAATGTGGATAAATGTGAGGTTATCCACTTCGGTGGCAAAAACAGGAAGACAGATTATTATCTGAACTGCAATAGATTGGGAAAAGGGGAAGTGCAATGAGACCTGGGTGTCCTTGTGCACCAGTCGCTGAAGGTAAGCATGCAGGTTAAGAAGGCAAATGGTATGTTGGCCTTCATAGCGAGAGGATTTGAGTACAGGAGCAAGGATGTCTTGCTGCAGTTGTACAGGGCCTTGGTGAGACCACACCTTGAGTATTGTGTGCAGTTTTGGTCACCTTATCTGAGGAAGGATGTTCTTGCCATGGAGAGAGCGCAGCGAAGATTCACCAGACTGATACCTGGGATGGCAGAAATGACGTATGAGGAGAGATTGGGTCGATTAGGCTTATATTCGCTAGAGTTTAGAAGAATGAGAGGGGATCTCATTGAAACTTATAAAATTCTAACAGGACTAGACAGACTAGATGCAGGAAGGATGTTCCTGATGGCAGGGGAGTCCAGAACCAGGGGTCACAGTCGAAGGATAAAGGGTAAGCCATTTAGGACTGAGATGAGGAGGAATTTCTTCACCCAGAGAGTGGTGAACCTGTGGAATTCTCTACCACACAAGGCAGTTGAGGCCAATTCATTAAATATATTCAAGAAGGAGTTAGATATATTTCTTAAGGCTAAAGGGATCATGGGATATGGGGAGAAAGCAGCGATATGGTACTGAATTTGGATGATCAGCCATGATCTCATTAAATGGCGGAACAGGCTCGAGGGGACGAATAGCCTACTCCTGCTCCTATCTTCTATGTTTCTATGAATTTGCAGATTTGGATTTTTTGGATAGAGACCTGTGGCAGGATTTTCATTGGGCCGTGGAGGCGGGATTGGAGTCGTGTGGGGTGTTAAAATCTCAATCGGGGGGCACGAACCCATCCCGCCCCCAACCCACCTCCATGCCAGTTTCAAAGGAGACGGATACCCGACCTGTGCTGGGACCCGCCTCCCCGAGGTGGGAAGGGGATTAGTGCCAATTAACTGCCTGTTAACAGGTAGTTAACAGGCAGTTTTTAGCCTAATCCCTATTTTTATTGCTGAAGTGTGGGATTCCCGATGGCTCCAAACCACGCCAAGTTAGCGAGGTGGGCTGAAGGGCTTGGAGGGTTCGAGATGTGTGTTCAGGTGAGTGATGTGTGCATGAGTTCAGAGGTAAGTGTGTTTGGTGTGTGTAAAGTGTTTAAAGAAGTTTTACTTACATTTACTTACCTTTACAGCCTTCCTTCCTTCAGGTCTCGGGAGTCCCTCATCTCACCGGCACAGAAAGCAGAATGGCCGCGAGCTGTCAAAAGTTGCAGCATTCAGCTTTCTGTTCTGGAGAGATCTCTAAATCAGCCTGAGAGGAAGGAATTAACTTGGAGTACAGATTTTCAGTGTTTGACAGCTTCAAACAGCTGTCAAACGCTGATATTTCATCTGTCAAAAGCTTTTGACAGATGAAATGTCAATCTGTGACGTCATCTGTTGCCGGGTGGCCCTTAATTGGCCTGCTGAGCCCGCTGGGCGGGCTCAACAAGGTCAATCAAGTGAAAATCGCGTGGGTTGGCCACAACTCGATGGAGGTGGGACTACAGCCCCGAAAGTTGTAGTCCTGCCTCCTACACGCCTCCTCAATCAAAATCCAGCCCCTGGTGTTTCTTGGTCCTGCACAATCTCACAAAGAACTTCCTAAATTAAGTCTAACTGGAGAGCAATAAATAAAACTCTAGTTTTGTGTAATTACTCCAATAAAATGTTGTTAGGGTTTGATATTCCAATGCAGAGGCAAAGATGGCTGGGGGAAACTGGTATGAATGAGGATACTAAGGAAAGTGCAACCCACTGGTTTCCATTGACAATATATCTATAAATTATTTAAAATTTTGCACTACTTACCCACAAGCATTACTTCCTGGAACGCTATTTAGATTTATTGAGTTTGATGAAGTGATTTGCAATGTTCTGAGGATGTGAAGGTGCAACACAAATGCAAGTTTTTTCTAACATTTATCCAACATTTACATGGAAATGGCCATTATAAATATTCATAGTGGGAAAATCTCATCTGAGCGTGACAGTGGGAAAAGTTTATGTAAACATTTCACCGCTATGGTTTGCTTATGAGCCAACTGTATCACTCGAAAATCTTTGGAAAGATTTTGGTCCAACATTTTTTTTCTCAGAAGCTGATATTCCAAATGTCCAAAGTAAGGTTTTAAACAAAAATATAAAGTCATAAATTGATATATTTCATAAAATGACATGATTACATTTATCCATTGAATTGTCTTCTGTGTCTTTCAATACTTTTATTAGAATTTTCACTTGAAGACCTCGACCTCTCCCAAACCCCTGGGATAAAGATGCTATATAAATTGAAGTTGTTGCTGTTGAGTAGCTGAACTGGACTCTTAGCATCACGTTTGGAGCAGCGCAAGGCTTTCTGGCACTTCCCGACCTCCATGTTTATGCCAGTTAAGTGAGCGCTACTGCAGCTGCACTAAAATATTCTTCATCAATCAAAAAACTATTCACAGAATGCCAGAAGCAAAGCCTCATACACTGCTTTCTGCCTGTGGAACTCTCCGAGTTAATGTCATCACCTGGAACTCAGGAAGTCCCTTTTTTGCAGAGTTTAGATGTACAGTTTACTCTTGTTTGCTGTACCAGGTTTGTTGGAGAATGCATTGGGGATTACAGTATTCCTTGCTGGTTTCCCAGAACAGTTTTTCTGTACAGGGCAAATTTGTGAAACATCTTTCGTTGTTGCAGTTGTCTCTGGCTGCAAATTATTCTGCGATCTAATGCACAAGTAAAACTCTCCTCTAGTCAAACCATACGAATAGGTTTGGTCACACACCCCCTGTAGATTGACGGAAGGGGAATGAAGTTAAATTACCAAAATCAGCACAACTACATCACAGCAAAATAGCAGAGTTAGAAGCATTTTTGTTGTGTCAGACTTATTTTGTTGAGCACCTTTAAAATTAAAGTCCTAAGAGCAGACGTCAGATGACATTGCTCATAGTAGGTTAGAGGATATGTTGCTTTGTGAGTTATGAGCATTAATCCAGGTGATACATAATGCATTATTCCACTACTAAGAGCTGTGTTTAATATTACCTCTCCCTTTAAGGCCACAAGGTATAATTCCTGTAAATAGATATATCCTGAGACTAATGAGTGGCTTTTTTTCTTTGTTTATGCACTTTTTTTTCAAGAATATTTAGTTGTGATTTGTTGGCTCTGACATGTGATATCTTATATTTATTGGCCATGTCCCAAAATATATTTATATATACTATTCGGTCCCCTGTGGCATTTCACATGGGGAACCAAGATCAAGTGCAGCCTTTGGGTAAAGTGGAGTTAGAAGCCAGCAGATAGTTAGTACCCATTTTAAAGTCCATATGTTCTGTTCTAATTTTTGTATTCCCCTCATAAATTCCTATGTTCACATTTATAATGGAAACTGCCTTTGTAAATGTGCCTCACTGTAATTGCATGCTCCTGCCAGTGGTGGTGCTATATTTCTCTTTTTTGGTTCTGATAAAAGATCATTGACCTGAACTGTTAACTTTGTTTCTCTCTCCACAGATGTTGCCTGACCTGAGTGTTTTCTGTTTTTATTTCTCTTTTTTGGTCTCTTTGTTTTAGTCTCTGTGTCTCAGTCTCTCTTTTTCATTAATCTCTCTCATTCTGTACGTCCCTTGGTCATCTTTTCTCTGGTCTTTCTGGTCTATGTCTCTCACACTCTCTTTTCTCTTCCTCATTCTCTCTTTCTGTCTCCCTTTATCTCGTGCTCTGTCTCTCTCAATCTCCATTTCTCTTTTTTGTCTCTGTTTATTTCTCTATATTCACGTCTCTCTCTCTCTGCCTAAGCCACTAAAACTAATTTGTCTGTCAAAACTTACATCAAAAAAGTTTACACAATTCATACTTTACTTTATTGTCAAGACTGTTTTTAAAAAACCTCACAATTACTGTTATAGCCTGAGGAATGATGGTCTTCTGTTGGTGCATAGACTGCCTGCAGAAAGTTATACTGATGCATGCTGGATATTTTTTCCACAGTGCACACACACACTTAGACTGTGACAACTTGGAAATTATAGCCACAGATGTTTGCTGGGAATTGTAGTTAAGTCCTTCAGCTGCCAGTGATTGCTCTGGCAATCCTATTAATTCAAGTGATCAGCTTTTCAGAGAGCCTCTAGCCTACAATATAAATTATTATAACACATTTTAAACACAGAACATACAGTGGTGTGGTTGTGTTTAATTTTTTTTGTACATTTTGTAATGACTACATCTTTAATATATTGCAAACCTTATTTCCAAAAACCTTAGTTTCTCATTGAATTCAAGGTGGTAGCCAAAAGGATTTTCAAAATGTTTGGAACAACGTGACTGATTCAACTTCTTTATTTTATTGGTAGTTGTTTCCAACCATCCATTTTTGATTTGTAGATTTTGTAGATTGAACTTCATAATGGTTTTCATTCCTGCTTGCTACTTGCTGATTGCTAAGTTCCCTACTTGTTAAGTTGTGGTTTGTTGTTGTTTCATGAATGTGAAGTTTGAGTCAATGAGTGACAAGTCTGGAATTGAAAATTTGTCTGGGACTTTTCTTCGAATTAAGGGAGATGCAGAAAGTGTAATGTGACAGACATGGAAAGTGTGCAGTTGTATCATTTATATTATATTCATAGATATACACACAGAAACATATATACATAGATAGATAAATGCGTAGTTCATTCAAGGTTTAAACACTGCTAAAGTGCCCTGGTATAATACTTGAAATGGTTGAGTGCCTGACTTCGCTTACTCCTCAGCTGAAGGTCAGAAGTTGGAGTCCCAGAACTGCTTGTCACTTAGATATGCAAGCCCTGAGTTAGCCGAGTTTTCCATTGAGAAAATGTTCTTTTCCATACTGCTCAGGTGAGCTTCCTAATTGAGCAACATGTGGTATTTAGGGTCATCTAAACAGCCTTATACTTTTTGTTTCTTAATTCTTGGGACGAGGGCGCTACTGGCAAGGCCGGTATTTATTGTCCATTTCTAGTTGCCCTGAGAAGGTGGTGGTGAAACTGCTTCTTGAACCACTTGTCCTTTTGCAGTAATATACTGAGTCATTGAAGAAAACCTACCCACCAATTCCTCAAAGTTTCACGAGTAGTAAATTAGCATGCAACCTATAAATCACAAAATCTAAACAAGCAATTCATCTGACACTAATCAAAATGGAGTTGTTCGGGGGACAGGTGAGTATGAATTGACCATTGTCTATTTGGAAATAAAAACAGAAAATGCTGGAAATACTCAGCAGGTCAGGCAGCACCTGTGGTGACAGATGAAGGGTCATCAACCTGAAATGTTAACTCTGTTTCTCTCTCCACAGATGCTGCCTAACCTGCTGAGTATTTCCAGCATTTTCTGTTTTTATTTCAGATTTCCAGCATCTGCAGTATTTTGCTTTTGTCTATTTGGTAATGCTATTTTGGAGTATTTATTAGTGTCTAGCTGGTTGGGGAAGGAGAACAGCAAAACAGTTGTATGTCATTTTTATTGTACCAGCGTGATGTGCAAAAAATGCAATAATAATTTAGTGATACCAGGAAGAGTTTTCATAAGGTTTACATCATTGCATCAGTGTCTGTCAAAGACTTACAGATAAAGAGAGTGTCTCTTAAATAGAGTGATCAACATTAAAACATGCTTCTTTATGAAGATAACCCTTTTTTGAAATAATGTTGAAGAGTTCTTGTTGTGGACTGGTCACTTGTTGTCATAAGGGTATCATCCATGGCATCAGTAGCACTTTAGTTTGCTTGAAAAGCAATACCCTGCTCATAATGACAGAGAAACAAAAATGCTTATAATTATTGGCCTATATAAATTATTTTGAGGGGCTAGTGTTCATGCCCAAAGTGTTGTGTGGCACTTGATTATTTATGGTGTTTCTGATTATCTTTCAGGCAAGAAGCACTGCTAGCAGCCATCAGTGAGAAGGACGCTAACATTGCTCTACTGGAACTCTCCTCATCTAAGAAGAAGAAGACACAGGAGGAGGTGTCATCACTGAAGAGGGAGAAAGATAGATTGGTTCAGCAGCTCAAACAGCAGGTCAGTGCCCATCTGGACCAGCTAGTCTATGTGCTTTGATCTGCACAGTTTTACTAAGGAATTGCATGCTAGTCTCTCTAGGTTTGGAGTAGTGCATCAAGACAACACCTACATCATTTAATTTAAGCACGTTAGCCTGCTGAAAACATCAAAATCAGTTTGAACTGCTCTGGTAACAGATTGTTATGTGTTGTGTTGTGTATGACTGCACGGTGCTAGTCAGGCTATGAGCATGACAATTGGTCCTGGATAAGCATGTAAGCAATGATACATCAATGCACATGTTAGCATAGATCAGTTAGATCCGTGCGATATGATGGACAACTGTGGACAGAATCTTTTTTATATAATATAGATAAATACTGAAAATGTGAATGATTTAAATATTTCAAATTATATAGCTTCAGAATAGATCGATAAATACAATAAATTATTATACAAATGTGATCACTCTGGCATTGCTCACATACAAAATATTCAATATCATTTTAAAATATTAAACTGAATATTAAAAACAATATACTGTTATGCTCTAATTATTTGTATTTTGGTTGCTCTCTACATCAAGTTACTTAAAAACATTCTGCTCCAATATTTGGCTTGCAGTCCTCAGTTTACTTTTGTATACGCTCATGATTGCTTCTTCTACTTTAAAATAGGTTTACTTGTGCAAAATTTCATTTATCTTTGTATTGAACAAGCTGTGCATACATTTTAAATTATATACTTAACAATATAAATTGTAATTACATTTTTGTGTTTCTTTAATAAATCAATGTGCCCAGTGTTTATATATTTAAAAATAGGAGGGAAGAAAACACAACAAAATCTATGATTTACATGGGGCTGTGAGGGAAAGGAGCAACTGGTGAAATCTGGGCCTGAACTGTAGTGTGGAAGGATAGCAAGATATAACATTGATAGGCAGAAGTGGACCCAGAGTTGAGGGCTGAATACAGGCTGGAGGGGAGTAGGCTAATATAGAGAGCAAGAGCGGATTGAACAGGGTCATCAAATTAGGAGATCAGACTTGGGGCTGCTGTAGGGTGGGATCATGGGAGAATGGGAAATCTGGGGCCTGGAGCTATGTGATTTGTCAGAGTTTGCAGTCCGGTTGCTTGGTTCTTTTACACTTGCCTCACAGTACAATTGTATTCTTTGTAAAGACATTGTGGATTGCATAGCAACTTGTGGGAATTGTAGTACAGCTGTTTGGCTCAGAACAGAATGGAGAAAATTCTCCTTGGTGATCCCACCCGAAATTGGGCGGGATCATGGAGGAGAATGAGGGAAAATTAATCTGTGAATACTACCGTCGCCTCGCTGCTTCAACCGGGATTTACGCCCTCCTTTCCCATTAGGACTACTGTTGGCTACTCCTTCCCCACATGCAAATGATGGCAAGTGGATGAGCCCACTTCCAGGAGGATCTCCCTCCAGTCTGCCGCATTTAGCACCACTTCCAGAGCCGCCATTTGGAAGGTGGCGGCAAGCCCTGGAAGAGAATAGCAAAGGCCTTGATGTCCCCCTGTGGAGGGAGTCATTGTCTCTTCTCCTTCCAGTAGGCCCCAAACACTTACCCGCTGAAAGTGCCTGTCTCGGCAGAGACCTTCAGTAGTCTGATCTTTGGGGCATTGTTTGCCCCTTAGGATCCCTTGCTCCTCTTCTAGTGCTGCAGCAGTATCTCTCCCGCAGCTCAATCAGGATATTTCACCCTCACAGTAGTGGGCTCCCTCTTGGTGATGGAAACTACACCAGAAGCTCACCATACATAACAAATGACTCCTGACCCAGGAAAATGAGTAAGAGTTGACACAAATCTGGAAAGGCAAACGGAATTCCCATCCTGTCCAAAGAGGAAAATGCTCAACTGGGCAAGCTGGGCCGTGAAGTATTGGAGGAGCTCAATGGCTTTAAACTTCTATGGGGCAGGCAGGCTGATGAGGTAGAGATAGGAGTGGGCCAAAGCTTGGGAACATTTGAGCGGGCATAAAATTTGCTCACTGCTGGCACATTATTTTCTCCAAGCAAAAAAGAGACAGCCACAAGAGGAAATAATGAGGCACATTCTTGCATTTGTTGATCAAGTTAGGCCTGAACTAGGTGGATGAGATAGGGTCACGAAGCATCAGGGGAGGGTATACCTGAGGTCAGAAATGCTCATGAGGCCCCAGCGGGTTGTGCTGGACCATGCGAGTAACAATATTTGGAGAGATTGGAAGATCGGATAGGTATGTTTATAAATAAGTTTGTGAATTTTCTTTCTGAATTGTTGAATTATCCATGGACCAGAAATTGTTATTGGAAGCGAACCTCCGGAGTACACCTCCGGCCCATGAAAGAATTACGAACTTAACTGCTGGCAGCGAGGCTGCAAAAACTTGCGGCCTCAGGCCTCAAGGCGGAGGGCAGTGTCATAGCCCTCGAATCTCAGGGACGCAGGCGGTGCGGAAGCGTACCTCTAATCACAAAGCAGAATTCCATTTTAATCATTTACGAAGGGAATCCCCAAATGAAATGCAATGGAATAGAAACATAGAAGATAGGAGCAGGAGTAGGCCATTCGACCCCTCGAGCCTGCTCCGCCATTCAATGCGATCATGGCTGATCATCCAAATTCAGTACCCGGTCCCTGCTTTCTCCCCATACCCCTTGATCCCTTTAGCCTTGAGAAATATATCCAAATCCTTCTTGAATATATTTAATGAATTGGCCTCTACTGCCTTCTGTGGTAGAGAATTCCACAGGTTCACCACTCTCTGGGTGAAGAAATTCCTCCTCATTTCTGTCCTAAATGGCCTACCCCTTATCCTTAGACTGTGACCCCTGGTTCTGGACTCCCCGACCATCGGGAACATCCTTCCAGTATCTAGTCTGTCTAGTCCTGTTAGAATTTTATAAGTTTCGATGAGATCCCCTCTCATTCTTCTAAACTCCAGCGAGTACAAGCCCAATCGATCCAATCTCTCCTCATATGTCATTCCTGCCATCCCAGATATCAGCCTGGTGAATCTTCACTGAACTCCTTCCATGGCAAGAACATCCTTCCTCAGATAAGGTGACCAAAACTGCACACAATACTCAAGATGTGGTCTCACCAAGGCCTTGTACAACTGCAGCAAGACATCCTTGTTCCTGTACTCAAACCCTCTTGCTATGAAGGCCAACATACCATTTGCCTTCTTAACCGCCTGCTGCACCTGCATGCTTCCCTTCAGCGACTGGTGCACAAGGACACCCAGGTCTCGTTGCACTTCCCCTTCTCCCAATCTATTGCCATTCAGATAATAATCTGCCTTCCTGTTTTTGCTACCAAAGTGGATAACCTCACATTTATCCACATTATATTGCATCTGCCATGCTTTTGCCCAATCACCCAACCTGTCCAAATCATCCTGGAGTTTCTCGGCATCCTCCTCACAGCACACACGCCCACCCAGCTTTGTGTCGTCTGCAAATTTGGAGATATTACATCTAGTTCCCTTGTCTAGATCATTAATATATATTGTGAATAGTTGGGGTCCAAGGACCGATCCCTGCGGTACCCCACTAGTCACTGCCTGCCACTCGGAAAAAGACCCGTTTATTCCAACTCTTTGCTTTCTGTCTGCCAACCAGTCCTCTATCCAAGTCAGTACCTTGCCCCCAATCCCATGTGCCTTAACTTTACACACTAACCACTTATGCGGGACCTTATCGAAAGCCTTCTGAAAGTCCAAATACACGACACCCACTGGCTCTCCCTTATCTATTTTACCAGTTACATCCTCAAAAAATTCCAGTAGATTAGTCAAGCACGATTTACCCTTTGTAAATCCATGTTGACTTTGTCCGATCCTGTCACTGTTTTCCAAGTGCTCTGCTATTACATATTTTATAATGGACTCTAGCATTTTCCCCACTACCAATGTCAGGCTTACCGGTCTGTAATTCCCCGTTTTCTCTCTACCACCTTTTTTGAATAGTGGGGTAACATTAGCTACCCTCCAATCCATGGGTACTGTTCCAGATTCCATCGAATGTTGGAAGATGATCAGCAATGCATCTACTATTTCTAGGGCCACTTCTTTAAGTACCCTAGGATGTAGATTATCAGGCCCTGGGGATTTATCGGCCTTCAATCCCATCAATTTCCTTAACACCATTTCCCTACAAATACTGATTTCTTTCAGTTCCTCCCTTTCATCAGACCCTATGTTCCCTGACATCTCTGGGAGGTTATTTGTGTCCTCCTTTGTGAAGACTGAACCAAAATATATATTTAATTGGTCAGCCATTTCTTTGTTCCCCATTATAAATTCCCCTGATTCTGACTGCAAGGGACCTACGCTTGACTTCACCAATCTTTTTCTCTTCACATATCTATAAAAGTTTTTACAGTCAGTTTTTATGTTCCCTGCAAGCTTACTCTCATATTCTATTTTCCCCTTCTTAATTAATCCCTTTGTCCTCCTTTGTTGAATTCTAAACTGCTCCCAATCCTCAGGTTTACTGCTTTTTCTGGCCAAATTATATGTCCTCTCCTTGGATCTTATACTATCCCTAATTTCCCTTGTTAGCCACGGTTGAGTCACCTTTTTTGTTTTATTTTTATGCCAAACTGGGATGAACAAATCCATGCAGTCTTTGAATGTTTGCCATTGCCTATCCACCGTCAACCCTTTGAGTGACATTCCCCAATCAATCCTACCCAACGTGCGCCTCAGACCATTGTAATTTCCTTTATTTAAATTCAGGACCCTAGTCTCTGAGTCAACAACTTCATTCTCCATCTTAATGAAGAATTCTATCATATTATGATCGCTCCGACCCAAGGGGCCTCATACAACAAGATTGTTAATTAATCCTTTCTCTTTACATAATACCCAGTCTAAGATGGCCTGATCTCTGGTTGGTTCCTCGACATATTGGTCCAGGAAACCATCCCGTAAACACTCCAGGAATTCCTCCTCCACAATATTGTTACTAATTTGGTTAGCTCAATTTATATGTAGATTAAAGTCACCCATGATGACTGCTGTGCCCTTATTGCACGCTTCTCTAATTTCCCTTTTAATGCCATCCCCAACCTCCGCATTACTGTTTGGAGGTCTATATACCACTCCCACTAACGTTTTCTGCCCCTTGGTATTTCTCAGTTCTACCCATACAGATTCCACATCATCAGAGCTAATATCCTTCCTTACAATTGTGTTAATCCCTTCTTTAACCAGCAATGCTACCCCACCTCCCTTTCCTTTTTGCCTATCTTTCCTGAATATTGAATACCCCTGGATGTTGAGTTCCCAGCCTTGGCCACCCTGGAGCCATGTTTCCGTAATCCGAATCAAATCATAATCGTTTACCTCTATTTGCGCAGCGAATTCATCCACCTTATTACGAATGCTCCTCGCATTAAGACACAAAGCCTTCAGGCTTGTTTTTTTAATGCTCTTAGACCTATTAGAATTATTATTTACTGTGGCCATGTTTGATTTAAACTGTTGATTTCTCTGACTGCCACTTTTGTTTTTCTCCTTCCTATCTTTTTCTTTTATCCTTGTTTCCCTTTCCTCTGTCCCTCTGCTCAGGTTCCCAACCCCCTGCCATTTTAGTTTAAACCCTCCCCCAGAGCACTAGCAAACACTCCCCCTAGGATATCGGTCCCGGCCCTGCCCTGGTGCAAACCGTCCGGTTTGAACTGGTCCCACCTCCCCCAGAACCGGTCCCGAAATCTAATAATTATACAGTTTACAGAATTGGAATTTTATTCGTAATTACCTTCATTCCACCAACCTCACTAAAATTTAATTTTTTGATAATTTTATACATTATTAAAACTGTAATCCGGGCCAATATTTGCATTAAGTAATTTCATACTGAGTGTGCATAATTTACATATGAAAATGTTTCATTAATGGCTTAGATACCCACTTACGCTGATGCAAACAGGCCCTATGCCTTCTTGGATCATCCATAAGACTTCCGTGCGCAATCGCTGGCCAGTCGCTGGGCAGATAGCCCAACTCTGTGCCAGTGATTGCTTTACCGTGGCCCACACGGATGGCCTGTCAAAGCGTACGTTGAAAAGCCACAAGTTCTGGATTTCGCGCATGCGCAAGCGTGTACGGAAATCCCAAACTTGCGGTTGATTTCAAATGGAATACGACGTTGTACTCAGTGTGCCGCCATACACACCGTAATTTCAGAGCCTATGGGCTGGATTTTGATTCAGGGGCAGCTGGGGTCATGTAATCTACATTTCGTGTTAGCCACCCGATTATAAATCGATGTGGGAGAATGATGCGATTTTAACTTAATTGGCCAATTGAGTTCCAACGTGTGGGAACTCATGGCCAATGAGGTTTTCCAGTCTGAAAGTCGCCTCCGATGATGTCATCATTGCTGCTGCACTTAAGGTCTGCAACAAGCCTTGCTTCTTCTGCAGACTGCCAACCTTTTGGCCTTTGCAGTGAGAGGGTCCTGGAGGAAGAATGGCCAGCCAGAGACCTAGGTCTGCTCCCAGGTTTGATGACGTTGCCCTGCAGGCTTTAGTAGAGGGAGCAAGAGCACATAAAGAGGTGCTCTTCCCTTCTTCAGGGAGGAAGAAGCCTCCACAGCAGACCAAGGCTGTGTGGATCCAGGTGGCAGAGGAGGCCAACTCATTGTCAGTAACCCGCAGAACCTGGCTTCAGTGCAGGAAGAGATTTCATGACCTGCGCACTGGAAAAGTGAGTGAATTTTCCATCACCCTCAATCTGGTCCCCATTGCCTTTCCTCACCAGCACTCAGCTTTAGCAATCTCTTCCTCCACATCCCACTTGACACTGACATCCATGCACCCTTATCCATTCCCTCTATCTCTGTGGTCACATTCACCTAACTATTCCACTATGCAGCCCTCACAGTCCCTATCACTGTGATGCTATGAAAACAACTGACAACACACAGGGAGGGCCCTTGGTCTTGCCACCTCACTCCATCTTTGTCTCCTTCTAAGTATCTATGCTATGGAATCTCTATACTAACTCCTTCATTCTCACTCAACCTCCACTTGTCTCCCTCATTGCAGGAAAAGAGAGCTCACAATAAGAGAGAAAGAGCGAGGACAGGAGGA
The DNA here is from genome assembly GCF_052327205.1 of Somniosus microcephalus. Taxonomy (NCBI): domain Eukaryota; kingdom Metazoa; phylum Chordata; class Chondrichthyes; order Squaliformes; family Somniosidae; genus Somniosus; species Somniosus microcephalus. Next base: position 44,182,027 of record NC_141002.1, read on the forward strand.
GGGCCACACTCAGTAGCCCACCTCACCCCCTGGGAGGAGGCGGTCCTGGAGATCGTGGGAGTGGAGGAAGATGCGCAAATGGGGGACAGACAGACGGGTGCATCACAGCAAGCTGGTGACAGAATAGTTTTCCATCTCATTGACATTGCATGAGTCGCTGATAATGATTCTGAAGCTCTAACAGATGGACTTATGATCATCTGCAATATGCAATGTGTATGTAACCTTGGCATCACATCTCTGACTCTTTCCTTTACTCCCCCACAGGACCATCGCAAGCACCCGTCCCCACTAGCCAGGTGGAAGAGCCTGAGCATCCAGACTCCTCAGAGGAAACTGCAACCTCTGAGGGCGCAGCGTCAGCAGAATTCAGTGCACCCAGCACCAGCGCAGACACTCACACCTCAGTGGGACCATCGTGAGATAGAGTAGTGTTGTCACCTGGTGTATCACAGCTCACAAGTGAGCATCAGCAGATTGTGGCGACAGGGACAGCAGTGGAGCGTCCTAGTCGGAGGGCGCAGGATTCTGCCAGCTCACCTCAGCTGCATGTCAACCCTCTGCATCTGGGTCCATCCATAAGATCAGCGGTGCTGGAACTCGGGAACAGATGCAGGAGTCTCTGGCAGGTTTTGTCTCCAGGGTCGCTGCGAGTGTGGAGCGAATGGAGGAGTCCATTGCGAACATGAGCAGAGCCTTTGTGGAGTTATTGGCGCATGAACGCATCACTATGGAAAGGATGGCAATCTCCATGGCGGTGATAAGTCGCCAGAGTGCAGAAAACATGGTGAGTGTTCTGAATAGAATGACATCTCTGGAGGAGTGATGGTCATCTATTGAACAGAGAAACCAGACCTTCATGGAAGTCCTTCTGAGTAGGACTGCCAGTGCAGATACGGGTCCCCGTGGCCCCCCCTGATGTGCAGCAAGGTGCTCTCAAGCCACTTGCAAGCGCTGAGGGGGACCTGACCCATGAGAGGGAAGTTGGTGGCAGACATCAAGGAAGTGGGGGCTCCTCACCAAGCGCTCACACTTCCATGCCCCTGCAGAGCTCTCAGTCAGAGTCCACACCCATCTGAGATCAGCGTCTCAACCCCTGCACAGACTGTTGGCGAGCCCTCACAGGTTCACAACCCCAGAGGACGCCCGCCAAAGGTGTCGAGACAGGAGCAGCAAGAAAGTGAGCAAGGGGCCTCCACATCTGCTGAAGCCACAGGGGAAGCACCATGTAGGAGCACGCGTAAGAGAAAGATACTGCACAAATAGTCACAAGGATAGTCAGTTGGGTGAAATTTGATGTTTAATGTTAAAAAGCCATCAGATGGTTATTGTAAATAAAAAATCTGATGGCCACTGCTGCAGTTGTGCCATGTGTCATTTCACTAATGGGACTTCCACATTGAGGGCTTAGGATTACTTGGTATATGCCTCAGTTGAGGAAGCGCTCAGTGAAGGTGGCGAGAGGGGTTTCCCAGGAGTTCACACTGGAGATGGGTGTCAGGCTCCAAACTTCCACAGCTGTGGTTACGCTTTCTAAAAGTTCCCCCAGACCTGAGACAACAAAGTCCTGCCACCTGCAAATGATGGCTGATCAAATATCCTATTTAATGGTGGAGCTGCAGCTAATAGACAGCAATCCAATTGTGCTCCCGCGAGTTTTCACCGTCGTGTTTCAGAACAGGCGTGCTTCACGTCGGAAAAGGGTAAAATCACCAAGGCCTATCAAAATGGCATTATAGGGGCAATTTAGTGCTTGTTAAGGACCTTAACGGCCTATCCCGCCTCTTGGAGGCGGGACGGAGACGGGACCAGTGGACACGATTTCTTGAAAATTGCTTGGAGGCGAGATGGATGCAGGGTTGGGCCCGCCCGCCAGTTTTTGCAATTTTAACTCCTCACACGCCTCCAATCCCGCCTCAACGGCCCGATGAAAATCGAGCCCTATATGTTTATTGTAAGAATGATTCCACGATTTGGCATTCCCAAGGAGATGGACTGAAAATCACTGGTTGTATGCCCACCGTTTCCTGAGATGCACTTCCTGTGAACACCATTTCCACTGGGAGTGCCAGATCACCCATTCTGTTTCAAGTTTTATTTTTAATGGTAAATCGTGAGGTGCATGAGAACCTCCCATAGCAGCAGTATGCAACAGAGTATTTTCTTGCTGGAATTTGTTGTTTTTGCAACGGAACTATGAAATTACAGAGATGATTCTAGGAACTGATTTGCTGGATGGATATTGGTATCTGTGATCTGATTGGTCAAGGTTGTATAACGTGATTGATTGAAGGAACAGTTCTTTCTGGTGCTGGTCTCTGGTACTGGTGCAATGGGTGGGTATTCTTCTAAGGTTGAGGCTGAAGCACATTACTGAGATGGTGTGGAGGAAGCTTTACTCTGATTTAGTTGTGCTACACTTAACTAAGGAGTGGCTAATGCTGACACTGGGTGCTTAAAATGGGGGCTTTGTGTGTCCACCCCTTCTGTGCGCACAGCACAGAAAGAGGTGGGACTAGCAGGATGAGTTCATGTGCTGGAAATCTTACCAGTTCCACCACAGTTCTGAGTCCATGGTACTCCACTCAAGGTTGCCCCAAAGCTATGAATGAAGCAGGTGTACTAGTGTGCCAGTTACTGATCCTGTCGGAATGGTGCCCACTAGAGTTTATAAGGCCGTTTTCCCTACGCCAGGTGATTGATTGCCGTTGGGAAAGCAGGAAATTAAAAATCTGTGCTTTACAGCACTTTTTTTTTCAGGTTTTCAGGTGACGCAGCTTCTGCAGTGAAATTTCCCCACCCCTACCCTGCTGAAGTGCGTGTACCAGTAATGCCTAAAATGGCATGCAAATGCTCTTGACCCCCAAAATTTGAATAGGGACAGGAGCGCATCCATAGAATGGTCAGAAGTCCTGACCGACCCAGGAATTTCTCAGCTCATGGGCCTATCAAGACCACTCGCCAGCTATCCCAGCAGTTATATCCGACTATGTGTTTTTCTTCAAGGTACTTGCCCAATTTTGCCTTGGAAATATGAAAATTACTATTCTTTGCAACCTCTTTGGTAAGCTGTTCGAACAACCAACTATCTTTTCAGTAAAGTAATGTTTCTTTTGATTCCGTCTGAACCTACCTCTACTCAACTTACAATCATGTCCTCTCCTGCTGTTTCATGCCCATACAAGTAGCCCTGAATGTTCCTCTACACCTCAGTGCCTTACTATTTTGAATACTTCAATCGTATTCTCCCTTAGTCTAATGCATTCTAACAAGCAGAGTTCCCGATTCTTGATTCTATCCCTATATGTTTTATTTTCCAGTCTACTTATCATCTTCGTAGCACTTTCTTGTACCTTTTATGGCTCAGCTGCATCATTTCTGTGGCATGAGTTCCAAAACTGTGTTCATTAGGGTGGCGCCTGATTAGTCCTCCACATAATGGTAGGATCACTGCCTTTCATCCACTCTGCAATCCTCTTTTGATGTAACCCAACTTTCCATTTGCCTTTTAGATAGCTGCCAGACATTGGTTTGATGGCTATTAACTTGCATTGGTATAACTTACATTTTGTAAATCCAGTTTGTTTATAGGGTACATTTTCTGTTTGCATGCTCTACCATCGAAAATTAATAAATGGAATATCATGGACCGCACACCCACAATTTCCTGATATCTGCTCATGGTGAATGAGGTGCTGTGCTGGGAGTTGCAAAAGAAAATTGACTCTTTTTTCACTTGGTGTTCTACCAACATATTATCCTTGACAATGGATTCTTGGTATTAATGTCAGATTAACTGGTTACCCAGACACCTTTCTTAAATGAGGAAATTACATTTCCCATTCCCAAGACTCCCGCTAGTGGTGTTGCAAGCATATTCATGAGTTCTTTAAGAGCCCTTAGGTATACCTCATTTGGTCTAGGTGCTTTATTGACTTGGATCTTATTGAACTATCCAGATACCATTCAGTACTCACGTTCACTCTGTTGTGCTCCTCTTGTGCTTTAGAGCTCTCTTGCAGATGGTTGTGAAGGTACCACTCACTCCATGATACTCTGCACATATCCCTTTCATGGGGCTGCCATTATGTCGGAGTTGCACTGTTGCACTTTGTCCTCCAGCTGCTGCGGTCTGCACATGGTGAACTCAAAGAATGTGCAAAATTCCTCCTGCTCTTGCAATAACTCATTACTAAAGGCAGGCCAAGTAGGATATCAATCTCTTATCCATACAACAGACATACGTTGTGGACTTATAGCCTAAGCAGATGCTTCTTGCTATCTCCCTGAGGGTGAAGGAGAGAAACAATTACATTGGAGCTATACCTTTATATGGATGAAGAGTAAGGATGTATATAAAGGCGAGTACTCTTACATAGGTACTCCTATTCCACTGAGTTTTGTGCATTTCTCTCAGGTCGACTGACCTGGAAGACTGCATTCACTTGATCTGCTACCTCCATCCATGCAACTTGCACCCTTTAACAGGTTGATAGCCTTCAGCATCAAAGAGCACCACCTCTTTGCCTTAGGGGAGTTATTCTCAGTTTCCTGGCCAATATTTATCCCTCAACCAACAAACAAAAACAGATTATCTGGTCATTATCACATTGCTGTTTGTGGGACCTTGCTGTGTGCAAATTGGCTGCCGCGTGTCCCACATTACAACAGTGACTCCACTTCAAAAAAGTACTGTACTTCATTGACTGTAAAGCGCTTTGAGATGTCTGGTGGTCGTGAAAGGCGCTATATAAATGCGAGTCTTTCTATTTTTACCTCATGTAGCAAGGAGTCAATACTAAATACTGGAGTTAGCAGAAAGCATCTGGAGACTTGGACACTGCTTCATCGTGCTTATTTCTGCAACTATCATTTTCAAACCTCCCTTAAATGCAAAAACAGAAAAATATTGCACTCCTGTTTAATGACCAGCTTTAAAAGTCGTTGGCCTGCCCATTTTACGATTCCCAGCAAATTGGCATGCAAGCCCATTTCCCTGTACACTTGCCCATGCACAGGAAAATGAAATGAAATGGAAGGGTTTAGACCTGCCCTCCTCACTGCCGGCACAGTTGTGCTTATCCCATAAGTGAGCGCAGTCCCAATTTTGCCATTCTTGCTAAGGAGAGGCTATTATGTAAATGAGTTAGAACTGCAGGCAGCATTGTGGTTTAAACTTGTGACCCTATGCTTGGCTTGCATTGCAATTATTGCTTGCCTCTGGCTCTGTACATAGCAACACTATAACTTTCAGTATTATGCTAACTGTAAGGATACTTTGATGCAGATTCTGAACGTGCCTGTGATCATTTTATAAGTAAAAGCACTGAAGTTACTAAAACCCCCAAAAACTAAATTTTTGCAAGCGTTGTGCACAGCGTAACTACATTGTGACTCCTATGTGCAAGAAAAGTCGGGAAAGATTAAATGTTGAAGGTACTTATTTAAACTGCTAAACACCTTTGTGCTGATGAAACTGGTGAAATGTCGACCAGCATTAAACATGGAATAGGGACTTTTAAAGATTAGCCTTCTTTTTCATTTTCAATGGAATAAGATTGTGCTCATCAATCAGTATGTGTCAAAGTGGTTGCATAGTGCTGTGAAATGTTACCAGTGATGGGCTTGTTGGAGGGAAGGGGTGGGCCTGAAGTTATATGAGGAATTGGGAGGATCTTGATTGAGCTAACATGGAATTGGCCCACTTTTGCTAAAAGGAAAATAATGCTGCTCTGCTGTGCTTGTAGGATTCTAAACATGTATCCACAGCCTGTGACCCTACTGTTTAATGGTAAATCAGGTCAGCAGGTTGTACCACGTGAGGATGGAAATAATACTATTCCCGAATACTCTGTAAAGTTAGCTATGTTCTGCAAGACAATCTGTCTCTCTTTAGTTTCAATTTAAAACAAATATTGCAGTGTTCATCTAATCCAGAATGTAAGTGTACCGGTGCCTTTGAATAGACTGCCTTGAGCTGCAGCAGCGGGTTCATGTTCCAGTTTAATTTCTTTTCATCTGCCAACCTTCTCAGTAAAAATGAACAGAAACTAAGCCCTATTTAATATTTGCTGTCATTCTAAATGTGGGATTTGCTCAGTCACTGTTTGGAGGAGGGTCACGGATCAATGTGGTCCTAATTTACTTCCTACACGTAGTTTGTCTCCTCGACTGAGGTATGGCAGGGAGCACAAGGCGTGTGCTTCAAACAAGGCCCCTGACGGACCCAGAAAGAAGGGGGGAAAAAATGTGTGTAACAAAGACCAGATGTGTGCCGCGAGTGCCAGTTAGTATAATCAGGTTATAACTCATGTGAAATGCTTGCTGTGTTTATTAGACTGGAATCTAGCTCCAGATTAATTTGAAGCAGAGCTGTCTCTGTGTTTTAGCTGTTAAGCAACAACCACACTAAGTCATAAAAAAATAAGTACGACTTTCCCATCTCCGGGAAATATCCATCAACTTCCCAGGTTCCCCAGCTGCTCTTAGCTTATTCAGTGGAAGACTACCTTCCATAACAGTGTCTCTTTGTTGCTACAATTTTTTTGTTTTTGCAAGAATTAAAAATACATTAACTAACCAGAAGTACGAGGTTCTACTTTCAGATATGATTGATTTTAGAAATGCGCAACTTTTTCAGGGTTTTGCAGATAAACAGAGTAATGTTTTGTATACACATTTATTTTGGTGGTATTATTGTTAGTTTGTTTTTGTGGGGAATGGAGGCACAAAAGGAATTAAATCCCCCAAAGTTTTAACAAGTCAATTTTGATCTGGAAACGGTAAAGGCCTGACATGTCGGGTTATCACAGCTGCTGAATTAATACAGATCTGAATAACCAGTCCTAGCTGTAAGAATAATAACTGAAGCAGGTGTTTATTCATTGCTTTGGGAAGTTAAGACAACTGTGAAAATTCATATTTGCAGCACACTGACTGAGGGGGGGGGTCTTTTTTTGCAGAGTAATAAAGTACTTATTACATGTAAGTTAGCTTGTAACCTGTTCTTAACCCATTACCTTCTGACCTTTCCCTCCCCCTCTCCCACAGGATTTAAGTTTTCCTCAATAATATTCATTGCAGTGATCTGTTTGGGCTATCCAGTCATTATAATGCTACAGTACTGGAGTCTTGTCCAAGGGACCTGGGTAGGAATTTCAAACTTCTATTTGAACTCTGGTTTCCCCTGCAGGGCCTCGGCTGGTTGTTTATGGGTCTTTGGGGGTTGGCTAGGGGGGTGGGGGTGTAGGAGGGAGAGGAAGTGCCTTTGCATGACACTCAATTGGACCAACTTCTGGGTTTACCAAGGAGTGGCATTAATAACATCTGTGTATATGTGGACAGCTGGCTGGATATTGCATCCAAGGAAAATCATTTAGATTGAGAAGACTTAAGTAAAGGGAGGGGGGAAGAGACCCTGTGGAAAGTTAACTTACATCCATCCAAAGAGTTGTTTGTTACTTTTCTGAGTTGTTTTTCCTGGATTTTGAGTTAGATTCCAAGTTAGTTGAACAGGCTCGAGGGGCTGAATGGCCTACTCCTGTTCCTATGTTGATTCAGCCTGTGTACATTAAAGGGCTGAAATTTCAATCCAGCCCTGGATGCATCTCTGATGTAAGTGCCCTTACATGTGCTGGTGGCCTGCCCTGAGTTTATTAAAGACCCCATCCCCACAGTGGGCTCAGTGGGTGGCCTGGAGTTCCACTCCATCTCCCCAAATTTCTGCCCAGGAATGGTCTCCAGATGCTAACCTAGATTTTGCGGTTAGCAGCGAAGGGACTGCGCTCTCCGCTGACCTCAAATAGCTGCCCACAAAGATTTAGCAGGCTCGAGAGCATCGATTTCCCCTATTCTGACGTATCTTTGAATCTAGTGCCACCGATAGGGGAGCTGTGACAGCCAGCAACAGTGAAGTCATAAAGCAAACTGATCAGTCAATCAGATTGAAGAATTCTCACAGACAGCAAACCAGGAAGTAAAAAGCACAGATTATAATTCACTTTTTAATTGTTTTACAGAAAGCAGAATAAAGATTGGGACATACACATGGGATTAAGGTAGAAGCTAAAATATCAAACAAACTTTTAAAAAATTTAAAATTATTTTTTATTATTTTAAAAATCATGGAACTTTTAAATGTCATTTTGAGGGAATGACACTCCACACTTGTAAAATTAGTTTTTCAGGCCAGAGAGGATGCTCAGCAGTAATTATGACTTAGTACGCCATTAAAAACTCAGTTACACCTCATTCAACAAGGCTTAACATTTACAATTTTTTTACAGTGAGAATAGTGCATTAAAAGTTGAAGTTCACATCAAATCACTGATTCTGAGTTGATTTCACCTGCGAAGACTGCACTAGTGCACCCTGTGGACGAGCAGAGTATCACTGACAGCAGCTTCTGATTTCCGTGTTTAACTGCGCATGTGCGGGTGCCAGAAGTTGCTGTCAGTTTTACACAATAATGACATCATGTGCTGACAGTTTCGCCGTCATTACAACCGCAGATTCCGGGCCAATACTGTGCTTGTGTTAAAATGGACACAGGCTCAAATCAGTGGGATATGTTTGATGTTTGTAGTGGCTTAGTTCACTGTTGCTACTCCCCAGTGAATTCCAATAGAGGGTTTGATATCTATAGGGCTGGGTGCTGGCTGTTTATCAACTGGGAACAGACTGTCCCTGATGCCTTGCCTTCACTTTAAGGAGAGACAGATTATCTCTGCTGTTAGGTTTTAGATATATACGTCAAGCACCACAGTGGACCAGTCTGGTGAACTCCAATTGATGGGTATCAGAAAAGTCATTTGGGTTTTTAAAAAAATCTTCCCTAAAAAGCAGGAATGGTAATTGTGATGTTAAAAGGGAGTATTTTTCTGAGGGCAAACTTTTAGTTAATTTAGTTCTGGTTAATGCATTGTTTTGAGAATTACTCATCCTGTATCTGCCTGTCCTTGTATCAAATATCTATCCATCCAAAATGGTTTGTGTCTGTCCAAAAGAAAGCAATTTCTGTGCAGCACAACTGCTTGAGAGGCTTTCAGCTGGAGCACTGGCCTCTGGCCTCGTGGCTTTTGGAGAACCGCAACCAGAAGGCTATCAGGCCCAAAAATCCAATGGGTGGCTAAGAACAATGTTGGCTACTTGCATGTTTGGCCGCCTTCACCTTGATTCCTGTTCCCCCCAGACTCTTTGATCTGATAGGGTGCCAGTTGGAAGGCCCAACATCAGCTTCTTGGAGCATCACTGGAAATGGGCATCCCAGATACAAACACAGGAAATTGAGGTGAGAGAGCCAGAAACAATCCTCCCCCACCCCACCTCATTACCTCACCACTACTGAGCCTGTATCTGTTGCAAGTCCAGGTCCACCCTTGATGGAAGCTCCTCTATCTCAGGGCAATGTAAGCAGGCTTTATCCCTTTTTTTCGCCTTAGCATCAGGGAAATCATAAACATAAGAACATAAGAAATAGGAGCAGGAGTAGGCCATTAGGCCCTTCGAGCCTGCTCCACCATTCAATAAGATCATGGCTGATCTTCTACCTCATCTCCACTTTCCTGCACTATCCCCATATCCCTTGATTCCCTTAATATTCAAAAATCAATCGATCTCTGTCTTGGATATACTCAACGACTGAGTCTCCACAGCCCTCTGGGGTGGAGAATTCCAAAGATTCACCACCCTTTGAGTGAAGAAATTTCTCCTCATCTCAGTCCTAAATGGCTGACCCCTTATTATGAGACTGTGACCCCTGGTTCTAGACTCCCCAGCCAGGGGAAACATCCTCCCTGCATCTACCCTGTCAAGCCCTGTAAGAATTTTGTATGTTTCAATGAGATCACCTCTCATTCTTCTAAACTGTAGAGCATATACACCTAGTCTACGCAATCTCTCCTCATAGGACAATCCCCCCATTCCAGGAACCAGTCTGGCGAACCTTTGTTGCACTCCCTCTATGGCAAGTATATCAGCGTTCTGCAAGCGCTAGGGAGGACAATATTGTCCCTCCATCTTTTAATGGTACATTCTCCATTTTCCACGCAGCATTGACCCCATACTAAGAGAGTGCCGGTAACACTATGTAGGTGAACATTGGGAGGTATGTGATAACAGGCTAGAGTGACTGTCCGATTTTCACCTCCCTCACTTGGAAAAAGCCCCATCTCAGAATTTTCTAAAAGCACAGGTTTTGGGATGAGTAACAGTGCAAGTGGAGGGTATTAAGGAAAAACTTACATCTTCCAACTCTGTGGTGCTCTTGTTTGGGGGAAAATATGGTGTCTGCCTCCTTTCTCTCTCCTTTGTTCCTGATAACTGAGCATTCCACCGGCAGATAGAGGAGGAATAGCAAGGCCAATATATTTTTTTTCCTGGCGCATATTTTTTAAAATTATTTTCTCTTGGGATATGAGCAACACGAGCAAGATAGTATTTATTGTCCTGGTTGAGGGCATTAAGAGTCAACCACATATTGTGGGACTAAAGTCACACATAGGGGTGGCAGATTTCCTTCCCTAAATGGCATTCGTGAACCAGTTGGGTTTTTACAATAATATAGAAGCTTTCATGGTCATTTTTTCTGGTGCTAGCCCATAAATTACCAGATTGATTTAATTTAATTTCATAACACCACCGTGGAATTTGAAATTATAATATTTGGGTTGCTACTAGTCCAGTACCATAACCACTAGGCTCCTGTACTCTATAGTGATAGATTCATGACTATTATCAACAATAACATGCTCAAGCACACCCCTTAACCTTCTTTCCTTTGGGTAATAATTTCCGTTTCTGCAGGAGTTGATAGTTCGGGCAGTATCTCTACAGGCATCTCTTTATCTGAGTGAGGCACAGTTGGTGGATCGGATACTGTCATTGCTGCTTTCTCAGTAAGGCAGTTTTATTTGTTTATGTTTGAAATGCATTCCAAAAGTAATCTGTAACAATTTCAAGCTCAGCACATTTGTGACCTGGAACAGATTCTTTTGGTAACAAAATATACATGAAAAAAATAAATCTCTATCTGATTTGATTAACGAATGGAATGAGTGTACCACCCGCAGATAAGGTGAAGGATTGCACTTGGAAATAGTTCTGAAGCATGTTTTCCTTATTTATCTTTCACTTACAGTGGGATAGGGCCATTGCTTGATGGGAAAATCACTGGGACGCTGTTCCTATAAAAGTGTTACTTGCTGCAGTGTTGTAGAGTCACGTGATCTTCCCCCACAACTGCACTGTGTAAGAACCATAGTTTCAGATGGGGCCCTTTTTTTTAATGTCATGTCCTTGTACTTTGTTGTTGCTATCGCAGCAGGAAAGGTTCTTGAAAATATATTTTCATCTCCAGAGTTAGTGCCTTAGTTTACAACTTAAAAGCGTCCTGCACCAAGTTTCATGTTGTATTCCGAACACCTCTGAACAGTCAATCAAAAATGACTTTCATTTCACAACTTCAAAGATTGTGAAGTTTACTTCCATTACCAGAACAGTACATTGAGAAAGATGTAAAAGACCAGAAATTAGCTTTCTTTCAAAGACAGGTTGGCTGTTTTGGGTGCATCTCTAATCAGTGGGAGTCAGCTTTTTGAATTGAGCCTGCAATCCAATCGAGAGAAGAAGAAACACTCCACGTGACAGAGGAATTTGTTCAGCACAGAAGAGCATTGTAGTTGGTTATGGGACCATTAAAGGGCACCAGAGGTGGTAAATCCTATACCATCAGGGAGAAAGCTTCCAATTTTCAAACTTAGTACCAAGGGAGTAGAGGTTTGGTGAGGGCAAAAACAGGAGAATGTTATGGTGCATGCACAACAATGTCAGACAGGCAATCTGACCATACAGTGGGGTCGAGGGGAGTAATGGAGAGGTAGAGCTGGGTGTTGTCAGCATACATATGGAAGCTGATCCTGGGTCTGAGGGTGATGTCACCAAGAGGCAGTATGTATGATTCCAAATAGATTTTTGAGTCTTTTGTTGATGCCTGTGCTCTAGCTGGCATGTAGGTCTCAATGAGGTCTCAAATTCAACTTTTCGAGCAAGTTTTTCAGCTCAAGTAGTGCTCCAGTCCCTGGATATAATGAAGTGAATAGGGACATCTTCATATCTTTTTTACAGCTTTTCTTTCTCCCATTTCTGTTTGTTTTTAGTGGAAAAACATGTGGCAGGGCTATTGATGTGATTCTGCTAAGTCAGCACAGACAAATTTGGCTACAGCTCTTGAGGAAAATAGTGTAGCAGTATATTGACTTTGTGTGCTCGCTGTATAGGTCCTGTACCAGTTGTGGTTACAGACAAGTTTTATACCTTTTCATGGGGGGATGGAGAAGGTTGGATGCACTTTTGTGTCTATCAAGGTGAATGATATTCATTCTGGGAAATAGAATGGTTTTGGGAGTCAATGTCAACATCAAACCCCACCCTATCTCTGTAGCCTCTGCCAGCATTCCATCCCTTCACATGCCCTGTGGTCCTCTGACTCTGGTCTTCTGTGCACCCTCATTTTTTTGACCAACTGTGCATCCCCTCAGGTTATGGCTAGATGCTTACTGTATTCTCGGCCAACATTCCCCTACTGGGACAATTGTGGCTTTTGTGTCATGTTGCCAGAGCAAAGCTAGCCAGTGGAACAGTGAACTGACTGCACTGAATTTTGCACTTCAATTTATTTCAATAATTATCCGTAGCTGCAATTGCATGGTGTCCAAGTCCAATGGGAAAGTGAAAAATGTAGCTAGCTGGTCCAAATTGAACAGATGTTCACATTTAAAGGTGTCAGACAAATCCAGGCCTGAATCTGTACTTGATGATGACAGTGGGTATCAAAAGTGAAAAATATTGTTTCCCCAACATAATCACCCAAGCACAAAATCCACCATAAGTGTGTTATCTTTAAATTATCTTGTAAATGCCAATCAAGTGTATATTTTTACAACCTACACAGAAGAGTCATACTGAAAACATTAGATTTAGTTGTATTGTCTTAGAGCAACTTTAAATTAACTTAATTACTGTTTGTTTAAGAAGAAAGAGTAATGAAATGAAAAATACGATCACTACTTGCTGCTACATCTGACATAGTGTGGGAAAGAAGGGCACTTTAATCATTTGTACAGTTGCCAAAGGTGTCATTGTGTCAGTTCGCTGCTGGAAGGCAGGGTTCTCCTAGTCCTGGAACCAAGACCAAGAAAACATGTAAACGGGTAATTATAGATTTAGCTGCTGTTCGAACTGCCAACTTGTTGAAACACTGCTCGAGAACAGACACTGCCAAAAAATGTATACAAGACGTGTGAGTGCCTTCTGCAAAAGACACGAGTGCTGTCTCTTGTGCAGTATATGAAAGGACTAGTTAATCATAACCTTACACAGATCATTTCAAGAAGATTGTGGAAGGAATGTAAGTTCATCTCTTATAAATATACATTAGCGTTCTCAGGCAGTTATTATGGAGCTAGGTAAGAACTCACTCCCAGAATTCGCTGAGGACAAGTTTTCTACTTTTTTGTGCCCACTTGTGCCAATTTTTGGGGTGCAACACAGGAGAAAGTAAGAGGAGACTCAGTGCCAGGTCTGCTCCAGGAGTGCCTGCCAGCAGACTCATGCGACCGCTTTGCTGTGCGTGCAATTATTTGTGCCTGAAACGGGTGTTGAAATTGAATCCAATCCAAACAGAGGTCAAATGATGTTTTTGGAGACTGCAACCAGCTTTGGCTAGAGTTCTGTGAAGTGTTCAAACAGCATTGCAGAGATACGGGTAGTGGATTCCTCCATGCCAGCTGTCGTTCTTTGCACACATTCAAAGGACTCAGTGAATTGATGGTGTTTAGCAAGCAGTTTTCTTTTGTAGTCAGATCCTGGATGGCACCAATCCCCAAACTCAACATCTGAGGCCAGCTTATTTTCTTCTGGTCCTCTGCTACCACCTGCACTTGTTCATCTTTACTTATGTTGTGTGTTTCACCTGGTGCTTCTGGCCCTAACACTAAGTCTGCATCTTACTCTAGAATAGAAATTCTTGGGTTGATGCTTACTGCAGCTGGAGTGAGTGATATAATGGCCCGAACTGTCAGCGCTTGCCGTCATTACTCTGAAACTGACCGTAACTTCAGGATTTAGCACATGCACATCTAACCGCTGAAATCCTGAAGTTGCGGTCAGTCATTCACTGCTCCAACACAGGCTGCGCTGTGGAATCCCCATAGCCGGCAATCAGTTGAACTGACGAAAACTTAAGCTTTTCCGATCTAATTGCATTTTTAAAAACCCCATTAAAAATTAAGCCTTGTTGGAATAGGTGTAACTCGGGTTTTAACGGCATATTGATTGCTGAACAACCGTTCTGGCCCTGAAAAACAAATTTTATATTTGTGGAATGTCAAATTTCTCCATTATGAGAATATTCCGGGTCAATATGGTGGGAAGTGGATAGGCCCTTTCCCTCTGGCCCTGCAAGCTGCTGCTCCTCAGGCAGTTTAAAGGAAGCACAAATGGAAGAAGCATATACTGGAGTCTGCAGTACACGCCTTGGTACACATTTTAGTCATGACCAATATGATGTAGTGGTGCCAAGTAAGTTGCCTATTGGCAGAACATGAGTAAAGGCCTAATTCCTTGAGGAAAGAGAAAGATGATAGAATGGGTACTAGTCTGCAGATTGAGGTTCACCACCTGTGTGCTCATCTCCAATGGGGACCAAGGAGTGGCTTCCCACTACTTCCAAAGTCCATTCTTTCATTTGTGTCACTGTCCTCGGATTTGGGGGCATTTCTCCAGTTTTCAGTCTCTCCCTGCTATTGTGGGCTTCCTTTACTTGCAATTTGGTAGGGGTGGGGTGTGCCCTGGTCCCAACAGGCATCAGTAAGAGAAGTTTATGGGGAAGATTAAATATATGTCATGCTTGAATTTGGGTTGCCTTGTGCCAGTGTTGGAAAGAGTAAAGGGATGTATAAAGATAAGGAAGTATCTTGTGTAAGTATGTAACTAGTTGAGGGGAAACTTTGGGCTGGATTTTTCCAACCTCGGTGGGTATGGGGCGGGCGACGTCCATGGCGTATGGGAACCCCACATCTGTGTCGATCCCGGCCTCCAACAAGATATTCCGTTGATGGGGCTTGTTAAGCCCGCCCTGCGAGGTTCCCGGCCAATTAATAAGAAGCAGGTCTGATGGCGTCATTTGATGACGTATCATCAGCCGGTTTCCTTAAAGGGACCATGTCCACAATCATTTTGACAGTTGTGCTGTTAGTGTTCTACAGCATTGAGGTGCTGCAAACACTGACAAGCACTGCACAAAGGTGCACGACTGCACCCATACTTTCCCATTACTCCCTCTGTTATATCCGTGTATCTTAATGTTGTGTCCTTCAATAATCAGACTGCAGGGAACAATTCAACAGGTGTTTACTGAATGAGGGTTACTCTAGAACTAACTCTACAGATCACTACTCAGGGTTTACATACAGGTGTGGTCACTGCCGGCACTACAGTATACAGGAGCTGTAAAAAGTAGTTCTCTCCCTTAAGGTATATATATACATTACATACATTACAATTCCTCCCTTTTTAGATTAACAGTACTATAATACTCATTTAACAATTAACATTTTTAATATACAATGTTATATGAAAATAGTCCATTCATATATTCAGTCTCTGGGGAGGCTTCCTGATTCTTTCTGGATAACGCCTTTCCCGAGTGTCTCGCTCTTGGTGCGATTCTAGCACCCTGTCGTCAGTTGATTCATCAGCTTCCAATGCTATTGTTTCTGAGGTAGATGCAACCTGTACGTCGGGTTCCTCACCAGGTACGTATGGCCGAGACATGGGGTTGACTCGTTCCTGCGACTCTAGGATCTGGTCAGCATGGCACCTCACAATGTTCTCCCCAACATCCACTGTGTACATTAGTGGCCCCTGCCGTGTGCATATCGTTCCTGGTTGCCATTTCTCTGTTCAGTAGTCGCGGGCCAAGACTGGTTGCCCTACATTGAAGTTCCTTGTCGGCTTCTCGTTGATGTGCTGGAATTGCTTACTCTCAACATCTCTTCATACATTTGGTCTGAGCAAATCCAGACGAGATCTCAACCTTCGGTTAAAGAACATCATGGCCGGGGCCTGGTTGGTGACTGCATGTGTCACATTTCTGTAGGCTAACAGGAAATTGTCCACCTTATGCTGCAGTGGAATGTCGTCATCGCACATGGCCTTTACTGCTTTTTTAAAGGTTTGTACGAACCTCTCAGCCAATCCATTTGTGGCTGGAGGATACGGGGCGGATGTGTAATGCCTTACCCCATTCCTTTTCATAAATCTTCGAAACTCTTCGGACACAAACTGTGGTCCGTTATCAGAGCAAATCTGCTCTGGCAAGCCGTTCCTGGCAAAAATGGTCCGTAGGACTGCAATAGTTTTCTCTGTGGTGGTGGAGGACATTTTGATCACCTCAGGCCATTTCGAGTGCGCATCCACGGCTATTAAAAACATTGAGTCCATGAATGGACCAGCAAAATCAATATGCACCCGTTGCCATGGAGATGAGGGCCACTCCCATGGGTGTAGAGGGGCATGTGGTGGTGCATTTTGGACCTTCTGGCATCCTGAGCAGCTCTTTGTCAGGTCCTAGATTTGCTGATCGATCCCCGGCCACCACACATAAGCCCTAGCAAGGCTTTTCATTTTCACCCCTCCCAGATGACCTTCGTGAAGCTCATTGAGCAATCTCTCCCTTAACTTGGGTGGAATTACCACTCGGGATCCACACATCAAGGTCCCCTGGCATACTGACAGCTGTTCTCTTCTGGATGAGAATGCTGGCAACAGTGAGTCGCCATGTGCTGGCCATCCCTTCACTGTCAAATCATATACCCGAGACAGTGTCGGGTCATTTCGGGTCTCCTTCTCTATACCAGCGTTAGTTACTGGCAAGCATTCAATTATAGTCGAATGAAACATTTCGACAGGATCCACTGCTGGTGCTTCCTCCGCAGTAAGCAGTGGCAGGCGTGATAGCCCATCAGCGTTTCCATGCTGTTTCGTGCCCTTATACTCGATTTCATATTGGTGCGCCCCTAGAAAAAGGGACCATCTTTGTAGCCGTTGCGCAGTCATCACCGGAACACCCTTCTTTGGATTAAAGATGGAGACAAGTGGGTGGTGGTCAGTCAGCAAGGTGAACCTCTGCCCGTGCAGATAGTGATTGAACTTTTTCACTCCCCACACTAGGCTGAGGGCCTCCCTGTCAATCTGGGCGTAGTTACGCTCAGCTGAGGTTAGTGACCGAGACGCAAAGGCTACTGGCCTCTCCGAGCCGTCCGGGAATTTGTGCGACAGCACCGCTCCAATGCCATAGGGTGATGCATCACACGCCAACCGAATTGGTAGTGCTGGGTTGAAATGAGCCAACACCTCTTGATGTGATCAATGCTTTGCTCTTCTGGAAAGCTCGTTTACATTCGTCACTCCACTTCCATGGTACCCCCGTTTGCAGTAGGGTGTTCAGTGGGTGTAGTACGGTAGACAAATTCGGCAAGAACTTATGGTAGTAGTTCACCAGCCCGAGGAACGACCTCAGTTGTGACACATTTTCCGGTGCTGGAGCCTTGACTACTGCCTCAATCTTTTCAGGGGACTTATGTAACCCCTCTTTATCAATAACGTGGCCACAATACGAGATCTGCTTCTGGAAAAACTCGCATTTGTGGTGATTAGCTCGGAGCCCATATTCCTTCAATCTAGTGAGCACCTGCTCCAGGTTGGCGAGGTGATCACTGTCATTTTCGCCCGTGACCAGGATGTCGTCCAAATAACACTGGCTCCCTGGAATCCCTTGCAGGACTTGTTCCATTGCCCTTTGCCAAATAGCCGGAGCTGATGCTACCCCAAACACCAGCCGGTTGTATTGGTAGAGACCTTTATGAGTGTTGATCGTGAGGTACTGTTTCGAGGCTTCTTCTACCTCCATTTGCAGATACGCCTGGGCCAGCTCAATCTTAGTGAAGCGTTTCCCTCCAGATAGCGAGGCGAAAATATCTTCAATCCGCAGAAGCGGATATTGTACAGTGTGAAGGACTGGGTTCACTGTCACCTTAACGTCCCCACAGATGCGAACCTTCTTTGGTTCCCCAGGCGTATTACTCAACGACCTCTTCATTACAGGAATGATGGGTATAGCCCACTCGCTCCAGTCCACTTTGAACAGTACTCCTGAACGTTCCAAACCTTCCAGCTCTGCTTTGACGGCTGGGCGGATTGCATAAGGTACCGGTCTGGCCTTAAAAAAACTTTGGGCTTGCATTTTCCTCTATTTTGATCGTCGCTGTTATGCCTTTTAGTGTCCCGAGTCCCTGCTGGAACACTTCTTGTGCGTCAGTTAGCATTTTTGACAGTCGTCCAGGTGTGACGTCGTCATCCTTTTTGGCATCTACAGTCAGTGCTTGTATGGAATGCCAATCTAGCTGTATCTTCCGGATCCATTCACGTGCTAGTAGTGGTGGTCCTCCATCTGGCAATACATATAGGTCCATTTTTAGTGTTTCCTTGCCGTTATATATAACGTTCACCCTTATTTTTCCTTTGGGGTAGACTTTTTGCCCCGTGTATGTCTTCAAGACAATCTTTGTATCTCTCAAGGGTATATGTGAGAATAGCCGCTTGTAGTCCCTTCGGTTTATGACTGTTAGGGCTGATCCTGTGTCCAATTCCATTTTCACTTGGACTCCTGCTATCTTGAGCGTGACCCAGATAGTTTGGTGATCCTCCGTTTTGATCACATTATGTAGTTTCAGACAACCCAGCTCCTTGCTTCCGGAGTCTGTATCACTCTTCTGTTCGTCTGAACTACTCTCCGTCACCTTATGTACCTTCTTGTACTTCTCCTGTGGAGATTTCTTGCTGCTGGTTTTCTTTCCCGACCTGCAGACTCTTGCTATGTGTCCTACTTTTCCACACTCTCTGCACACTTTGTCCTTGAACCAGCAATCATTATGGTCGTGTGTTGTTCTGCCGCAGCGATAGCAGTTCACTGTTCCGTATGACATTTCATTTGTGCCATATTCTTGTGGTCTCCGTTGTATCTCTGCAGCGCCCCGTGCTGCTTCTTCGTGTGATACTGCAATGCTGAAAACCTTGTCCAGCGTAAGATCCTTTTCTGATAGAAGCCATTTCTGGGTTCCTTCACTTTGAAGCCCACACACAAACTTGTCCCTTAAAGTATCTGCTAGTCCCGTTCCAAACTGGCAGTGTTTCGATAGCTTGCGCAGTTCCGTTAAATACTCAGCATTACTTTCATCTTTATGCTGGTTCCTTTTGTGAAACTTAAATCTTTCTGCTATCAGCAGCGGTGTGGGGTTTAAGTGGTCCTGTAGGATTGACACTATGTTTTCAAAATCCTTTTCTACTAGCTTCTCTGGGGTTACTAGGTTTCGTAGTAAGCCATACGTTTTTGCACCCATTGAATTCAACAATACCAGCGCTTTCTTGTCATCTGGCACTTCATTCGCCTTGCAGTATACTTCTATGCGTTCGACATATGTCGTCCAGTCTTCGACTTCATTGTCGAATGCTGTGATACTGCCACTCTTCGGCATTTTTGGGTGTGGTTAGACTGGCTTAAAATGGCGTCTCCCGCGCTTTCCTTTCTTCCCTGCTGCGGCTTAAAATGGCGTCTCCCGCGCTTTCCTTTCTTCCCTGCTGCGGCTTAAAATGGCGTCTCCCACGCTTTCCTTTCTTCCCCGCTGCGGCTTAAAATGGCGTCTCCCGCGCTGCTGCCAACGCCGCTCTCGGCGGTCCTCGTGGCAAATGGCGACGCCCTGTGGGTTTCGTGTGCTGCTGCCAATGCCGCTCTCTGCGGTCCTCGTGGCAATGGCAGCGCCTCGCGTTTTCCTGCGCGCCTCTCTCCCCCGTTGACGCTGCTCGGCCCTTGAACACCGGCTGCGCTCTGCTCTCTCTCGCCTCTCTCCCCCGTTGACGCCGCTCGGTCCTGAACACCGGCTGCGCCCTGTGCGCTCTGCCCTCTCTTCCCCGTCGATGCTGCTCGGCCTTTTTCTGTGCCGCTCGGTCGGGCTCTAGCCGCCGCTGTCCGGGAAGGGTCTGCGCAGTACCTGTTGCCAGCCCGTTTCGCTGGACCACTGTGACTGGAAAGCCAAGCCTGGCTCTCGACAGCCTCCCCTGCGATGCTGAAATCTCCGCTGGATGACTGGGCGGTTGCCCGTGGTCGACGCCCGTGCTTCTGGACTCGACCTCCTTCCACTGTTCTCCAGGAGCGAATCCCTGGGAGGTGATGCAGAGTTGCAGGTAGGTTCGAATCTGCGTCGTCGCCAATGCTATATCCGTGTATCTTAATGTTGTGTCCTTCAATAATCAGACTGCAGGGAACGATTCAACAGGTGTTTACTGAATGAGGGTTACTCTAGAACTAAGTGTACAGATCACTACTCAGGGTTTATATACAGGTGTGGTCACTGCCGGTACTACAGTATACAGGAGCTGTAATGGATGGAAGACACCTCCCCAGGAGACCAACACAGCCTGGTTGAACATTGCACAGGAGGGCACAAGCAAGGATGTTGTCAGGATGACCTGGCTGCAGTGGCGCAAACCTTGATCTCAGTAGATCACGAAACGTTACTGCAAAGCCACACTCAGCCTCATCCTGCTGTGCCACTTATCACATCCCCATCACTCTGCCTTCCCTACCCTATTCCTGCATATCCTTACTCACACCAACTTACCTTACACCTCCACCCACCCCTCTCTATCTACGTTATCACTTCCCCATCTCACTAGCCACCCTTCATACTCACCCTCATCCTTGTCCAATCATTCAAACTAACAACACACAAGGGAAGGCACTTGTGTGCTTTAGCCAATGTGTTGTCAAGCATTGAAATCTTTATTTTCAACACCTTGCCTTCTTGGACAGATTTGTGTGCGCCTTTGGAAGTGTCTTAGTGAGTTTCAGTGAATGGTGAGACATAACTTCCCCCCCCCCCCCCCGCCCATGGTTCTGATTATGAAAGAAATGGCTTGGACATTGTAGGGATGCTTTATGGTGCTGGTGCCAACCTGGTGCATCATGTGGCAGCCAGGTGTACAGTGTTAAGTGAAGCAAACCTAGACATGGTGAGGCCATCACTGACATCCCAGGGAGCAATGTGCATGGGTGATGATGTCCTATGCCCAGTGCAGCATCAGTTGATTGCGGAGAAGGTTGGTGTTGTTGGTGCTGCTGGTGTGCGTGGTGATGCTGGTGTTGGGGCTAATCGTGTTCAGATAAGGAAGCTACCCTCCCTGCCCCCTGGGAATTGTCAGCCACCTGGCTCAATTCAGCATAATACAGAACAGAAGAAGCAGAATTGGACAATTTGCAGTCGAGGACCTGCAAGTGCCGCTTTAAGGAGCAGAAGCTGCATATTTCTGCTCCTGCCCAGGAAATCCCCCACCACTAACCCACTCCTCCCCCCAACCCCCACCACACCCAATGGCCTGCACACTCTCTGTACGATGCAGATCACACTGGGAGCATATCAACAGTCAGTAAATGAGAGAACATCAAAAAACCCAGGGAGTTCCACTCTGTACACCAGAAGCATGAAATGTGCTGGGAAAATACTTCTGCACTACCGCTCCATCCCAGTAGAATTTCAGCCCCCCATATTATATATTTTTACAAGGGTCTGTGGCCCAAAGTCTCTCCCTTTCAATAATAGCATCCTGGAATCACTTGTGTGCTGTATGTCTGTAAATGTGTGTTTGTGTGCCTGCCTATGCGTGTGTCCAGAGGTACTGACCTATATCTTGGGGATGGAGCTGTTTGTGAAGTGTTGTGCAGCAGCCCTACTATTTTATTGCAAAGCAAACAGAAGGAGTTGTAACTCTGTCGGGAGTGCAAGGAATGATTAACCCTGAGAGCACTGCAGGAGCATTTTGCAACCGACGTAAACAGAACCAAGTTTCTGAGCGGAAGAGTTACTGTATAAGGCAGGGACAATGACATGCATGTAGAAGCAATGATATCCTCACACCACCAATCAAACTGAAAACCCAAATTATTATTTTAGATCTTTTGATTAAACATTAAATAGACTATACAAGGACAGGTTTGAAAATGTTAAAAGACCAAACATTGATGCCATTGAGATAAAATAGGAAGACTTCTGTATTTTATTTTATATAGATTTTTAAATAGTTTGATAGAATTAAAATGGAAGGTCTTTTCTGTTAAGAAATTTCAAAATGTAGGTCAGGAGACGTGGGGGGGGGGGGGGAATTCTCTTCCTCCCTCCACCTGAGCATAAATCAGGTAGAGCACCCTAAGTGGGTCACCCAATTGAATTGCCCAACATTTCCTTGGCACAGGAAAGCTCTGCAAAAGGAAGTACTTTCTGGCACGAACCAAACTCTATGCTTTTGTAATGCACTGATGCCCCCGAATTCCACGCATCCCACCCGCCCCCCCTCTCTGCCTCCACACCTATCTAGCTCAAATAACCTATAAACTTGGACAGAATCTAAATCCTTCATTATTCTAAAGACTTCACTCATATCCCCTTGAAGTCTGCACTTCCAAGGCAAAAATTCCCACTTTTCTAAGCTTGTCCTGACATCTAAGGACCTTTAAACAGGGTATCAATTTTGTGGCCCTCCTTTGATCCTTTTTCAGGACCTCGATATCGCTCACCTTATAAGTGGACCAAAATTGAACGCAGTATTGGAGGTGCGGCCAGACTAAAGCCTTGCACAAAGAAAGGGTTGTGCTTTTTGTTTTATATCTAATTATCATGGATGTACATCCTAACACCCTATTTGCTTTTGCAATAGTCCCATGAGACTAGTCATGAACTATATGAACTACAACCCCAAGTCTTTCTCCCATTCAGTAGCCTTGAGCACACAACCTTGTGTGGTATAAACACTCGGAAACGTCTTGCCCAGGTGTATCACACTGCACTCTCCATGCTGAAAGACATCTGGCACACATGGGTCCATTTTCATATTGCACCTAGATCTGCCTGAAAATTATTTTTTATCTCATTTCTTTTTATCTAAGATCCTAATTCACACACAAATCTGTGTGTTATCCACCAGAATGTGAATTGTTTCTGTAAAGTCTGTGGGTTGTTTAGTTAATTAATACACAGACTCCAAGAGTAACTTAAAACAGGACTTTACTATTCGAAGGTCAGGGCGAATCTGCCCAATAACTCCTGGCACAACACTTATATACTGGTGTGGTCACCGTCGGTATTACCGTATACAGAAGCCAAACAAAGTAGTGCCACACCTAAAATAGTTCTCTTAAAGGTGAACGGTTACATACAATAGTTCTCTTAAAGGTAGACGGGTACATACACTACAATCCTCCCTTTTTAGCTTACAACATACTTATTCCCCATTAAACATAACATATAATCAACTTCATGTAAAACAATTCACAGATATAGTCTCTGCGGGAAACAGTTCACAGATTCAGTCTCTGCGGGAACAGTTCACAGATTCAGTCTCTGGTCTTGACTCGGTCCGAACAACATCTCTGTGGTGTAGCCGGTTCACATTTCTAGCGTGACTCATCCAATAGTCTTTCCCTTGGCTTAACAGCTTGAACTTCTGTCCTGCTGAACCAGCAGTGCTGACTTTTACAAACAGCTGGACTGCCTTGGTAATTTTTCCTACTTTCCAACTGATTTGGCCCCCTTCGTGGGCCCACGTGCATGATCTGATAGAAGTGATAATGATTTAGATAGTTATCGTCTTCTGCTTCGTCTTTTTCTTTTCTGCTTCTTGGAGACTCTCGGGGCTCCCTTATCAGCTGCCAGCTGTAGCGCCACCATCTCCCTATGTTCCTTAGACTTTAAGTGCTTCATCCTGATTTCTGCACTTTGGGAGTTTTCATCACAAGCTGGGCAGACCAAGTCATCGTAATATTCCGTGTCACTCAACAGGTCATGGTAATATTCGGTGTCGTCCTGAGCTAGTCTAGCGAGAGGGCCTGCTACTTCTTCCGTACCCAACTGGACGTTAGCCGACTGTTGTTCCCTCCCTAGACATCTTTCCTGAAGAGACTTCTTCATGCGTTCATATTCATCCCGCTCTTCCTGGGTTTCCTGCAAATCCTTCACTAATGACCTCGTTTGTGATTTCAATACATCCCCTTCCCTCGGGGATTGATTGATCAGGCTATTCAATCCTTCTACTGGAGCAGCTGTTTCAACATTCTGCTGTTCACATTGACGCGATTCAGCATACTTTTGGCATCCCTGTAAAATCTGTGTTGCACCCTCAGCTATTTCCATAACTTTTGAGAGCTCTGAACTCCTTCCCTTTGAAGATTGAAGCTCGTGTTCAGATTGTTCCCATTGTAGAGTCTTGTCCTTCAGCATATGAAGGAGTTGGCTGACCGTTAACTCTTCCACGGGAACACTGTGGGTCAGAGTCTTCTCCATTTCATCCACCTTTTCCTCCAATGCTTTCACCTTCTTTTCCTCTTGTACTTTGGCTTCCAGCGCTCGGAGAAGTTGCGCCTTGATGCTCTCTAGCTCATGTTCAGAGGCCATTCTTACAGTTTCTGTGTTTCTTACAGTTCCCTTTTCTTCCACTGAACGGATTCCCAGTTGAATCTGTTCTTCAAGTTGTTGAATCTCGGTCATTGCCGCCCCATATTTGTCTTGGGTTTCCTTTAATATTTTTATGAGTTCTTGTACATCTTGTCTTTCATGTTCTGCCATGTCTTTCACCTCTAATTTCTCATCTATGGATGGAACTTCTACCGATGAGTCTGTCTTGGCCTTGAGCTCATCAAGAATTTCCTGCAGCCTTTGGACTTCTTGCTCATGTTCAACCTTCAGTTGCTCATATGCTTCCACTGAAACTAGCTTTTCGGAGGTTGCCGAGTTAACCCCTTCCAGAATTGTAGCCTGGGCCTGTTCATACTGTTCTTTCAACTTCTCACACTCTGCTTGTAAGGAGTCGTAGAGAAGAACTGGAATAAAATCCTGGCTTCCTGAAGATTCCTCTTCATTTGCTTCTTCCTGCAAATATTCTAACTCCTGAACAGCATAAGGGAGATGTGATCGGTAATTGGTCACGATGACTCTATGGTCGCTCTCTGCTTGAGCTAGCTGCTTCTGTTGTCTTTCCAGATTCTCCCATTCGGTGTCATAGAACTTTTTCATTGTTTTCATCTCTTGTACGAGACGGTAACTCAATTGTTCTAATTTTTGTCGTAATTTAAAATAAGTTTGAGTCTGAGCTCGGTGTTCTTCCGTCATGGATATGTCCGTAACTTGAACAGGCTCAGAATTTTCTGTCAAACTAGGTTGTCGTTGTTCGGTGGAGTTCTGCTCTGAAACTTTGTTCTTCTCTGGAGCATAAGCCTTTATGCATGCCTTCGTTTTTCCAACCTTCGTCGGCAAGTCCATTTCAGCCTTGTCTTTCATATTTGGGTTGGTCTTATCGTCATCCGTTTCAGAATCTGAGCTGATTGTCTGCACCGAGTCCTCACTCGTTATGGCTTTTAGATAGTGCCATTCCATGTCTATTTTCTTGATCCACTCCCGTCCTAGAAGTGGTGGTCCTCCCTCATGTAGTACGTATAAGTTCATTCTTGGGTGTTCTTTACCCCTATCTCTCACTTTGACTCTTATCTTTCCCATGGGGTATACTTTATGCCCCGTGTATGTCTGCAATACGAACTTGGTATCTCTTAAGGGTATATGTGAGAATAGCCGGTGGTAATCCCTTCGATTTATGACTGATAGAGCTGATCCAGTGTCCAACTCCATTTTCACTTGGATTCCAGCTACTTTTAGCATGACCCAGATAGTTTGTAGGTCAGCTTCCTTACTCACATTGTGAATTCTCAGACTACCCAGCTCCTGGCCGTTTGGGTCTGAGTCTGAATTCTGTTCGTCTGAACTCTTCTCAGCCACCTTGTGTACCTTGTTGTACTTTTCCTGTGATGGCTTCCTTTGGTTGTTGGTCCTTTGGTTGTTGGTCTTCTTCCCTGACCAGCATACCTTAGCTATGTGACCCAGTTTGCCACATTTCCTACATTCCTGGTTCTTAAACCAGCATTGGTTCTGGTCGTGTGTTGTCTTCCCACAACGATAGCATTTTGTTGTTGTCGAGGTAATTTGATCCACACTTAGTGCTGCTGTCTTTAGCTGCATTTCCGCAGTTCCCTTTGCTGCGGCTTCGTGCGATGCTGCAATAAGGACAGCCCTGTCAAGTGTAAGGTCGTTCTCTTCGAGTAGTCGCTTTTGCGTTCCTTCCTTTGCCAACCCGCACACGAACTTGTCTCGCAATGCCTCTGTCAGATTCCCTCCAAACTGGCAGTATTTCGCTAGTCTACGCAGTTCGACCAAGTATTCTGCGTTGCTTTCGTCTTTCCGTTGCGTTCTCGCATAGAATTTGAATCGTTCCGCCAACATCAACGGTGTGGGGTTCAAGTGATCCTTCAGAACAGCCACAATATCATCGAAAGTCTGATCCGCCGGTTTAGCTGGTGATAGTAGATGCTTCAAGAGCCCGTATGTCTTTGCGCCCATCGAGTTTAGCAAGGTTATAGCTTTGTCATCTTCTTCTATTTTATTGGCCTCACAATAGATCTCGATGCGTTCCACGTACGTGGCCCAGTCTTCTACCTCGGCATTAAAATCGTTGATGTTACCACGCTTAGGCATCTTCCTCTCTTTCTGATAACACCCCGAATTATTACTTTAACTTATTTATTTTTTTCTAAGATGGCGGTTTTCCCGCGAAAATGGCGGTTTCCCGCGCTTATCTTCTCTCCCCGCCCACTTCAATGGTGGTTTCCCGCTTCTGTCTTCTTCCCCGCCTAATGGCGGCTTCCCGCGTTTCTTCCCTAGCGGGAGGGGTACACTTTCCCCCACAGGCGACGGCCGCTGGCTTTCAGATTCACAGCCTGCGCGTCGGCTTCAGTGCTTTCCCTTCTCTCGGCAAGGCAACCGGCGCTGGGTACACCCCGTTGACGGCGAACAGGTTCAGCCGCTGGGCTGGCTCTCGCTCAGTTCCCCTTGCTCAGGCTCGGTCTCTCTCCCGCTCTCTCGGCTCTACCGGCGCTGGGTACACCCCGTTGACGGAGAATAGTTTCAGCCGCTGGACTGGCTCTCGCGCAGTCTCCCTTGGTCGGCTCTGCCTCTCCCGCTCGCTCGGCTCTACCGGCGCTGGGTACACCCCATTGACGGAGAACAGTTTCAGCCGCTGGACTGGCTCTCGCGCAGTCTCCCTTGGTCGGCTCTGCCTCTCCCGCTCGCTCGGCTCCCAAACGCCTCTCCCAGCCGTCTCGCAGTCCGGTGCTTCCCTCCCCGGCTGCGGCTGAGTTTTTATATCTTCCCGTGCCTACGCTCCCGGTCGCAGCGCTTCGTGGCTTCGGTCGCTGCCCGGCCTTTTTCGCCGGTCGCGGTCTAGCTGTCTCACGACGCCGTTGCGTCCCCAGCCTGTCTGTACCGCGGCTTCCTTGCTCCACGCTGCCCCAGTCTCAGCGCCTCTGGGCCCGACTTCTGTCCGGCTCCTTTCCCCCTCGACCGTGGTCGAGTGCACCGCCCTTATCCTCCGGTTATTCTTTTTACTTTTCCCTTACTCACAGTCACCGTGGCCGCCTTGCTTCTCGTGCTGATCGGCTCACTCCTCACCGTGGCAGAAGGGACAGTCAGTGCCTGTTGCTGATGGAAGTCTTTGTCTCTGAATTCTTCCTCCTTTCCAGCTCTGCAGACTCGAGTTTTCTCCCAGCAGAATGACGAGGGCGGTTGCCTCTTCTCGACGCTCGTTAACTGCTTCGGAATTATTGTTGCCGCAGGGTACGATCGGACTCGTCGCCACTGTAAAGTCTGTGGGTTGTTTAGTTAATTAATACACAGACTCCAAGAGTAACTTAAAACAGGACTTTACTATTCGAAGGTCAGGGCGAATCTGCCCAATAACTCCTGGCACAACACTTATATACTGGTGTGGTCACCGTCGGTATTACCGTATACAGAAGCCAAACAAAGTAGTGCCACACCTAAAATAGTTCTCTTAAAGGTGAACGGTTACATACAATAGTTCTCTTAAAGGTAGACGGGTACATACACTACAGTTTCCCCAATGCCTTTATACAAATTGTTAATAAAGAGGATAAAAATGAAATACTGATCCCAGCAGGACTCCACTAGTGACCGCGCCCCACGTAGAGCCACTACTATTATTAATTACCCACTGTCTGTGTCAATGCAACTATTTTTCTATCCAAACTAAGATCTATCTGCCAATTCCACAAAAGGCAATCTTCACCCAAGTACAAAGAAGCTGGATTTGTGTCAGTACACACTGAGGGCTTTCTGTGCAAGTTCTGTTGACTCAATCCAGATCAATCAGGGAAATGTTTGGAGCAAGATTTATGATCAGTAAGACTGATGCCCATTCCAAACCCATTTAAATATATGTTTATATTTCAGAAAGACATGCATCAAAATAGGTTACACATTTGACCTAGAATGAATCACCATCAACCCTAGTGAGTGGCATTTCCCAATCCTGTCTGCCTACCAGCTCCTCATGTTCTCCACTCTCTCATGTTATCTATTTTGTTTTTCTCTTCGCACAGTCTTTCTTGCTCTGTACTCATCTGTGTTCTATTTTGATAAGCTCAGCTAGGTTGTTGGATAGCTACACTCCCCTTCCCCCACTTGTCCTCACCAGGCTGAGAGTACAGAAGCGCATAATTGCAGGACCTGCCTACATCTCCTCCACATCCTGTTTCATTGGCTTCAGCTAAAGCACCTGTCTCCATAATCTTGTGTTCATTCCATGGATCAAGAAAAAACAACCTCAGCTGCCTAATGATCCTGCAAACTATGAGCCAGTTTTGTCTTTCTGTTACAACTTCATTTACTGATCCATGGTTCTCAGACAACTCTGTTATTTTATGGAGATGTTTAGAAATGCATTTAGTTTCCTCCCCAAGGGCATTTGGCAGCTGTTACTCTGTGCATCAAAATGGACTGTACTTTGAAGACAGGCTGCATTCTCCCTCTAACCATTTTTCTCACTGACTCATTCACCTAAGTTAAACAAGCTGCTTTATGGATAGAATATATAAACAATGGGAACAATAATTTATCAAAGCATAGCATGCCAAGCAGTAATGAGAGGTAAACCCGCAATGAACAGCTCAGCCAGCAATTTGTGCTGCTTTGATTAGCAGTCTTGTAACTTCAAAAAGTAGAACGTCAAATGAAAGTCAACAATAACAACTTGCAATTTTATAGCACTCCTTGCATGGAGGTGTGTTTTGACATTTATTACAAGAGGGAGGAGAATACCAAGCAGGAGACAGGAAGGACTAAGGGGGGAGGAAACAGAAAGCACAGTTGAGAGAGAGAGATTTTTAAGAGACATTTGAAGAAAGCGAGGGACAGCAAGATGAGGGGTTTTAGGAGAGAATTCCAAACAGCAGAGGAGTATTAACTGAAACAGCAGCCACTGTCAGTGGAGCAGAGAGAACAGGAAATGAGCAGGAATCGAGTGTTGGAGCGTGGAAGGATTTGACAATGAGGAGAAAGCTGTAACACATTCGAGGGGAGAATGGCATCTTCATCGTGATTTTGTGATACAACACACACAGAGCCCTCGCATATTTTTGTAGTACAAATATATGCACTAAATTTTAATTCTTGTACTCTCCCTTTCAAGCTTTACCCTTGGAGAGCACATCTCCTGTTGCTACCACTAGTTTTTCCCTTGTCTCCTCTATTATAGATATGAGTTTTCCTTTGCAGCCTTACCTCAATTGGTGGTTATACAATTATGAATCTAGAATAGTTTGCAATGATCTAGCTGACATAAAGAGAGGGTTCATTGAAAAGTGTGTGCTTTACCAAGTCACTCCTGTATATTGCGATATATGTTAACTTGTCCAAGGTGACTAAATAAAGCAATTATTTCACAGTTGATTGGCAACTACTGCTGTGAAAACTAGTTGCTGTGGCAAAGTGGCTGCAGAGTTTTTAGAGCAGGCTGCCCTTGGAACTGAGACTGCCCAACAACCCCCCATTGAGTTAAAAATATCCCTTCAGTTCAGCTGTATTCCAAATGCTAAACAATTTTTCAAACAGCCCCAAGTAAATGTATGTAACGTATACCAGTATTTACAGGGACGATTTGTTCGCTAATCAATCATGGAGTCTAAGACGTTGCCGCTCAATATTACGTCAACCCGATTCTCTTTGCCCCGCCAATCAGCTACCCAGAAGTTAAAATCTACCAGTGAATTGTAGTGTTTTGCATTCCTATTCATTCTTGGCACTGAAGTATTTTTGTTTGAGGTGTTTACATCTACCAAGCCTGACAATGAATGGGACTGATTTGATATGCACACATTTGAAGTTGAAAACACCCCCGGGTCAATGACTTGAGGCCTATTTTCATGTAGAAAGATGTACGGCTTTATTATGCACTGAAATAATCCATAATCTTCAGCCAAGTTATTTCCAGTTTTGAGCAGTAAAGTCTTTATTTAAATATTCAGAGTTATAACTGGTGATACCCAAGTGCATTTTGTCAGAAATGCTGCACCAGAACATGAGGAATGTTCAACCCATCTCACTCCCACCATAGCAATAGCAAACTCACAACTTATTTGTGATGTAATTGGAGAGCTTCCAGAAGTTACAGCAATTTTTTGCTGAAGGAGACTCATAATTGGACATAGCTTCCATACTGAGGGCAACCATTAATGAGGGGAAATATTTAATCAAAACCTAAGAATTAAGTTGCTAGATTGCTGGTAAGAGCAGTTTTGAGTTGTTCTTAAGATGACTTCTCTTACCTTATTAGCAAATTTGGAATTAGTTGGTAATTAACAATCTATCTCCTTTTACATAAATGACCCACTGGAGTGGTAAACATTGAGATGTGAGAAGTAAAATTCTGCACACAACGGGCGATAGCAGATTGGCCGCCCGCTATATTGCCCATCCGCAGATTGTATAACAGGCGACTAATCCGCTACCACCCGTTTTTCACCATGCTGAAGTTTAATTCTACCCCCATCATGTAGCATGCATGAGCCAAGTATCACCATAGATCAGATTTTTTTAAAGTAAAAGTGCTATTAAAGTTGAAGATAATTCTTATAACAGCCTGATTGATCAAAAGGGGTCTTAATACAGGTAATGAACTCTCTCTAAATAGTCCAGATAAAAACAGTGTTTGCAG
Source organism: Somniosus microcephalus (assembly GCF_052327205.1). NCBI lineage: Eukaryota > Metazoa > Chordata > Chondrichthyes > Squaliformes > Somniosidae > Somniosus > Somniosus microcephalus. Next base: position 44,213,245 of record NC_141002.1, read on the forward strand.
TCTGAGGTGACTCGTACTTTTGTTTATAAACCTGTGAGAATGACTGAGACACTGTTGTTTAAGTAAATGTCCATTAAGTGGTCTTAACACAACAGCAGGGGGAAGGGCGGAGGGGGTGTAGAATTTGATGCTTTGATACAGGTAAAATATTTACATATGTCCAAATGAAAAGGCTTGCAGCTTCTTAGTTGAAGGGAAGTGTGTTGATTTCTGGAGAGTGTATATAAATTTAATACATTTCTGCCATAAGAGTGCATTTCTTTGTCGGTAACGTGGTTTCTGCAAAAATCTCACCAAAGTATAAAGGATGCAAAAAGATTACAGAACAGGGCTGGATTGTTTGATTAGCAGCTCCCATCCAGAATGCAATTGAATTGTTCGATCAGCAGTCCCTTTGCAGAAAGTTGCTGTGTTGCTTGATCTGTCCAAGATGCTCATTATCACCATTTTATTGGTACATGGTTTCCAACATTGTGTCCAAGTTGCTTACACCAAAATTACACTGGCATATGAGCAAGAATCTGGGAATGCTTGTAACATTGTTCAGAGAGCTTCCAAAAAATTAATAAAACATTTTAGCATTGACCCAAACCTTCAGATTAAGGCAACCCCTCAATTTGTTATCTTCAGGAAGGGAGAAATATTTGGTGAATTTTGCAAACAGTTTTCTCCTCGCTTTGATTTGGTTGTGAGCTGATGCCTGCAGGTGATAGCTTTTTTCACTGTTTTATTTTTAGATTTACTTTTTCATGTTGATCTTTAACAGACCCTACTGGGGGAAGAGTGTGTAATGGAGAGGTATCTGCGTTCCTTAGTCGCCTGTTTAGCAAACAGGGGCGGGAATTAAACTCAAACTCTAGCATAGATTCTGAAGAATGCTTTGTGCCTCTGGCAATCGCCGGGATCAATTTCATGAGAATTCTGTCCTTATTGCAGTTGCCCCCAGCAACGATGTTGTATTGTTGGATTATAAACCAGCAAGTAAAATAAATGAGGTCCTGCCCAGTCTAATGAGGCTCTGGAGCTTCTCTGCATTCATCATTGGTCTGGACTCCTGATTCAGAATGTCTACATTTCCAGTGATGAGAATTCTCATCCCACAAACAGCTGTTCTTTTGTAATTCTAGACCAACAAAGCCACTTCTGAATCACAAGTGAGTTGGACTTCTGAGTGAGCAATGGCATTGCTCCCATTACTTGTGCAATGCATTTTATTGAATAGTCCTATTCCTTCAATAGAAATGAATGGAATTTAAATTAGATGAATAAAAATTCCAGTCTGATAACAAAACAGCTTGCTATTAAGTTGTAGCAGCACCAACATCTTCGATTATTTTTCATTATTCTTCTTGTTTTCATGTCCTGTGATTTATATAACACTTGATGAGCTAACATTTCACAACTAATCCCTGGAAGTACTTACATATAACTACTTTTGTTTCAAACTCACGATAGAACTCTTAACTTCTCTACTGTATAAAAGAAAGAAAAAATAAAATTTCTGTGAACTTTTTTTCGCTGTGTTCCTATGGATACCACTGGGGAGGCTTTTCTAATCACAAAGCAGCGACCTTGTAGTGCCAGCTGGAAAGATGCACCATAGGAAGTACATCACTGGTGTGCTTCCCACATGTGGGGTATCAAAACAAAACTGGTGCAATTAATCCTTGAATTATGTATTTAAATCATTACAATGTAAACCAAATGTTATACAATTGTTGTTTTCTTTTCCATGCATGCTGGTGGTCTGCAACGTGTTGGATGCAGTAAGAGAAATCTTTAGCTAAGTCATCCAGATCGGTAGATCTTGGCGCACCATACTTTACAAGGTCCCCTGCAGGGTAATTGCATCGCTGAAATGTTTAAGCACAGGTTTCACAGTGTTATTCAGAACTTCTTATTTTACTTACAAAAAGAAAACATTTCAATGTTACAGTGCTGCCAAAAAAATTGTTTGGCTGTTCACACAGTGGAGCCACTGTGCCTTTTGTTTTCTGCACTTTAAAACTTTTTTTCCCCTCTGCAGTGTTTCCTGATTACCCAAAGCTTTGTTTAAATGCTTTATATCAAAGAGAAAGATGCTTTCTTCACAGACTGAAATATTTATTACTCTTGTGTCCAGTGTCCAATGCCTGGGTGCTACAGTATGTTGTCTCATGGAATAGAAGGGCTTTGACATGCATTCCTGGACTTTCAAACATACGTACTGAAATCTGCAGAAGGTGATTTCCCATAATATTTTTGAGTGTTTTAGTACAGCATTGAATCACAATCAAATGAACTCCTGCAGACGATTTCTTAATTCATAGTATAATCCCTTTAAAAACTTACACAGAGCTGGGAGAATCTATCTGCACCTCAACAAGAGCTGGGGCCAAAGTCCTCATGGGAAGGTTAGTTAGTACTATGGGGGAGGGTTTAAACTAATTTGGGAGGGGGATGGGCACTAGGATGAAACATTAGAGGAGAAACAAGGTGCACAGAGGACTGGGAGAGGCAAATAGCACTAGAGTAAAGAATAGTTCAGAAATAGGAGGGATCAGACAGACGGCAAATGCAAAGCTGTCTAAGATGGGTTTGGAGTGCATGTAAGTACATGCACGGAGCGTGATAAATAAGGTTGGTGAGCGCGAGCACAAGTTGGCACATGGGAATATGATTTAGTGGCAATAACAGAGATCTGGCTCAAAGAAGGGGAGGAGTGGGAACTTAATATTCCTGGCTACGAGGTATTCAGGAAAGATTGGAAAGGGAAAAAACGGAGTGAGTGGCAGTATTGATCAAAGAAACTATTATAGCACTGGAGAGGGCTAATGTAGTTGAGGGGCCAAAGACAGAGAGTCTGTTTGGTTCGAATTAAGGAACAATAGAGGAGCTATTACACTACTGGGTGTTTACTATAAGTCACCAAATAGTGGGAAGGAGATAGAGGAGCAAATTATTGAAAGATGCAAGAACTACAGAGTAGTGATAATGGGGGACTTCAATTATCCTAATATAGACTGGGATAGTAACAGTGTAAAGGGCAAAGAATGGGAGGAACTCCTGAAATATGTACAAGAGATCTTTCTTGATTAGCGTGTTTTTAGTCCAATGAGGAAGGAAGCTGTGTTGGATCTAGTTTTGGGGAATGAAGTGGGGCAACCTTCAGCATGTTTCAGTGGGAGAGCATTTGGGGAACAGTAGTCATAATATCATCAGGTTTAGAATAGTTACAGAAAAGGGCAAGGTACAGTCAAGCATAAAACTACTTAACTGGAGGAGGGCTAACTTCATTAAGTTGAAAAGGGATCTGGCCCAGGTGGATTGGAGTTAAAAATCGGTAGGCAAAACAGTAATTTAACAATGGGAGACCGTCAAAGAGGAGATAGTTTGGGTACAGGGTAGACACATTCCTATGAGGGGTAAAGGAAGGGCATCCAAAGCTAGAGCTCCCTGGATGACTAAAGACCTAGAGGTTAAAATGAGACAGAAAAAGGAGGCCTTCTGGTCAATAAAATTGGATAACTGAGGCCAAACCCCTCTTCAATTCAGAGCCAATCAGTCCCATCCTTTATCATCTTGAAAGCTTTCCCTTTCCTTGGCATGGTAGATTGGTAGGAATGGCGACATTGTGATTGATAATGTAATTAATTGCAAGTACCCTCAAGTATCTCTTGACTCCAATCATTGCTTGCAAAAGGAAGGTTCAGTGCAAAAAAACAGTGCAAGTCTTTGCATAGTCAAAAGGGGCTGTATTGTTCTCCAAAAAATAAATTAAAAGAAATATGCTGGATGGAAATGACACTGGGGTTATCTAGTTTACTCTGTGCCAGCCATTATAGATTTTTTGTGAAGTTTTGGAACATGTCTAATCTGGATTACATTTTTGAAATTCTTCCAAAGCATTTTTAGTTTGAATATTATGGTGGAATACATAGTTGCTGTCACAATTTGCTGTCACAATGCTGGAAACCATTCTGGGCAGTTCCTGATATCGAGCCTTTTAATGGTGTGTCCATAGTGGAGATCAGCTTGGCGTCAATCGTGGTGTGGTTGACCCACCTCAGCTTATTTATTTTCATTGCTTCTGCAATTTTGGTTAGATCTGAACCATAGTTGGACTCTTTGGTTTAGAAATAGTGATTCTAAACATGAGAAAGTAAAAATGAAACCATTGACTAGAAATTGGGTAGCAGATCACGGAACTTTCTGCGATTTGGGTCTGAAACTATTTCTGTCTCCTTCTGTGCCTATCAGCTTTACTAAGGAGGACAATTTGGAGCCAAATTTAGCTTTGACTAAAATTTGTATTGACTCTAAGAGCAAAACAGAACATAGTCTGAATTGGCTCTGTGCCAATAAAATATGATCTAGAAGCCAAACTTCTCTTCAGCATAGAGTTGAACCCAGTCAACAGGTTTATGAAAATCTCTGTGATTCCTTTCCCCTTCCTGAAAGGGCATTGCACTGGATCACGCAATATTCACTGCTTTGATCACACGGATTGGTTTAAAATCATTGACTTTTCTTTGCTCCACAGTGTAAAAGGCTGTTTCTCTGAGGGTTCTGTCAATATTGAAGTGAAGTTATGGTGAGAGATTGGGAGAAACCTGCATAAATTCACCCCCAAAAACATGTTGAACTTTTTGATAATTATCAAGGCTGGTTGGGTTGGAATGTTTTTTCCATTTTTTGCACCCACTGTTAATACCAAGCATTTCTCGATCAGATGTTGCAAGGGGGTAGCTGCAAAATAAAAATCCCGCTACTTTGCCATAACAATGTGCCTTAACCCCTAACCTCAACAGAGCACCACATTGTTGCATGCCAAACATCCTTCTCTTTTCTCCGAATAGATTGTCACTGCTAAATTATGGGCACTTTCGCGTACCAACTCGGAACTGGGTTAAGACTCCCCAAAGTACTTTGACTAAAGGATCTTTCCAACCAACAGCGAGGAAAAATTAATTCCATTAGTCTGGGCTGGATTCAACCCCAAGCCACAGAGGTGAATGGATAATCTTCTAACACACAGCAGAATACACTCCTTTAAAAGTGGCTGATGCACATATCAAATTATCTTTCATTTGAAGTGAATGAGTAAGCGTTTTGGCTTTCAGCATTGTGCACACAGAGAAACGGCTGGGATATGGGTACTGTTATGTAGATCACCCCATAACTCACAAGCAACTATGACATGACAGACTAATACAGATATCCCACCCAAATGTAATGTATAAACCCATTTCTTACCAACCTTGATGAGCAATTTATTCATATCCCTTTTTCATTTTATGTTTGGCTAAATTATAATTTTCTCAACTTATGAATTGGCATGGCTCCTGATTGTAATGCAATTGGCCAATGATGGAAAGTAAGATACATTTGTATTACACTTTGCATTGCACTTTTTAAAAAAAGGACTGGCTTCACACTCACTAAGTATAAATAGAGGTTGTGCAATAGGGAATAGTGGTGTGTGGAAAATTTAGCTGGTACATCATAAATGAAAAACGTATGTTCTTTTTAATGTGCCTCTTCTCTCTCCTCTGTACAGTTTCACTTTATGTGCCAACTAGAGACTATACTAGCTTGTTTACATTCAAGAATTTCAAACCTTGTGCAATTCGATGAGTTTGTGAAGGTGAAATTCCTGACAACATTTGAGATTGTTTTATCTATCACTTCTCTAATGTTCCTGGGTTAGTTCCTTACCACAGGAAGACCGGAAGTAGCATCTCTATTATAGTTGCGGTGTCTTCCACAATGGTGATGCTTAGTGAACTGGGCGACTTGTTGTTTGTTTCTCAATCTGATCACCAATGGTTAATAACAACAACTTGCATTTATATAGTGCCTTTAACATAGTAAAATGTCCTAAGGCGCTTCACAGGAGTGTTATCAAATAAATTGAACACCGAGCCACATAAGGTGATATTAGGACAGGTGACCAAAAGCTTGGTCAAAGAGATAGGTTTTAAGGAGCTTCTGAAAGGAGGAGAGAGCGGTAGAGAGGCAGAGAAGCTTAGGGAGGAAATTCCAGAGCCCAGGTTACATTTGCAGCCCACGTCTTCAACAAGCCTGAAAATAACTCAACCGTTTTAAAACCTGAACTAATTACATTACATTATCTTGCTCAGATAGGTCTTGTCAAGGATGCCCACTTATTTTTTCTCTTAATAGATTGTTTGTAGGACTTAAGCAACAAAGTATTGATGTAGCCTTCTCAAAGGAAAGCAGACACTGGCCCACACTTTCTCTCTGGACATTCCTTTTTCTCATTATAAATAACACATGTTGCTTGAATTCCTCATTACTTCCCTTATGCCCCCTGCTATTCTACAACCTTGCGAGCTCCGTTTTGAAAGAGTGTTGAGTGAGTAAATCATTTTAGTTGCCTGCTTATTGGAGAACCCTCATGGTAATGAAATCGAGTCGCCTTTCTTGACTTCTCACTCCATCCCAGCCGCTCCTATTTTGTTTCTTTTCTGACCTTGGGGTCCCCTACTCAGACAACGAGCTAATTAGTGAAGCAGAGCTCCAGTGGGTCTCGCAAGTCACTTCCTTCAGGAGGAATCCATGACTTGGAATGTTCACCAGCTGAGGAAATGTGACTGTAAATCACCGCCCCAAAAACAGCCCAGACTCTGTGATTTACATACACCACTACAAGCACGTGTGAACAAGAAATCTGCACTCTCGAAAAATCCAGATGTGGTGAAGAGAAACAAAATTCAACCCTCCCCCCAAACATTTTCTCCCTTTTTGGACCAACCTAACAAATAGTGAGCCATGTCAATAAAAAATGAATGTGACATTATTTATTGATGGGCACCTGGAATTTTTATTTTAATTTTATTTCCTGCATGCCATCTGGTGATTCAAAGTAATGACCTGTCATAAGAGAAAGAGCAGAATTTTTTAATAAACTACAGGAAGGACTTTTAAATAAATCACAAGCAATAATGTAGTTTATTGGGTAAAGTGAACGTAAACAATATTAAATTTGATATTTAATATTGTGTGTTTTAGTTCTGATATACTTCAAGTAAATGTATTTTGATTTTATCAATTTTTTAAAAAGTTAGGTATTCCTCAAGTCTATTTTCAAATGCAACGTGACTAACCAGAGTTGTTTTTGATTTGCTTTCTGCTGCCTTAAATTTTGCAACGTGTTCAGTGTGCTAATTTTTCTCAGGTGTGTAACAAATCCACCACTAGCTTGTAATCTTGTTAGTAATGCTATTTTTAAAACCGATAAAATACCCCAGTTATTTATGGAAGTCTTGCCATTTATCCAGGATGAGAACTTTTTAAAGAAATAATTGGGAGTTCAGAAAATGGTATTGACTGGGAATGCAGTTGGGGCTTTTTGAATGTCCACCACCAGTGTGGTTCATTGCGTATCTTCCCTTTGACTTTTTAATCAGAATATTAAGAATGGGCTCTGAAGTGAATCCCATATGTTCATTCATATTTGTTTGGATTTGTGCATTTTTCATAGTTTGCACCAGTTCATACTTGGGGTATCACCACTGCCAAGTCCAGTGACGAGCAACTCATGAAACTACAAATTAAAAAAAAATTCATGAATCAGAATTCAAGTTCTGCACATTCTCACTGCCTCCTCATTGCTTCAGAGGAGAGAAAGTTGGGGGAGGAGAATACGTTGTGTCCCTTACACTTAAGGTATAACTCTGTCACACTTGCAATTTCTACTTCACATTTTTTTTTAAAATTACAAACCTAGCCAGTCCGACCTCTAATTGGTCTGAGCATCTACTAAGACCAGTCAGCCGGAGGAAGATAGAATACCTTAGAATTAATTACAGGAGTCATACTTTATATAAAAAAAGAAATCCAGTCTGATTTCAAATGGATCTGCTAAGACCAGTTAGCCTCTAACTGACCTGAGTGAAACAGAGAGCAGTTACTCCTTGTAGCCTTAAAGGACATACCAGTTACGTATCGCTACACTTTAGCAGGAGAAGAATATGTTGTGTATTACCTGGCATTAAAGCTCTTGCTGTTAAAAAAAAATCATATCCTGTGACCTACTATGAGCAGAGCTGTGGAGACCTGCTAATATATATTAGAGGGATACCGTCACTCCTGAAAAGTAGCATGGAAAAGTACTTCCTGTATCATGGTGACCTAATGATGTGTGTCAAAACATTAATGTCACTAAAGTGTCATCATTGTGGATGTAACACACAGCTCCTCAGGGGTTGGTTTCTCCTCAAAATAACAGCAATCACCATTTAACAATAATTTTAAAAGGAAAGTTTTTTTTTTAAAACAGACTATAAATTTGAATTTAGCTGCCTTTGTTCAGCTCTGTAATGTATATGCACCAGGGGCATCTGGTTATGTGAACAGCCACTGAAAGCAAGCCAGCATGTTACCAGCACAAGGGCCTTGCCACTGAATTAAGGAAATGACTTTGTGGAAAAGTGAGGAGGCCAACACATCACCTTCCCACTGAAGGCAAATTCATTTTACTGCAATCAGTGAGACTTACTTTTTGAACACAGTGCCATTTTTAATGAGTTTTTTTTGCAAACATGGATAATTTTCAACTCATTTATTACTGTGATATTCCCACTGTTTATATCTCGTGTGTGAAACATGTAAAAATATTCTGTTTCCCATAGAACTGTAAACATTGCTTAATGAGATGCATTAATGAGACCCTCTTTCGCCCCCACTTTCAAAACTCCAGTCCTCTGTCCAATCTCTGAGCTAAAGATTTTCAGTGCAGTCTGGGAAGGTTTCTAGTTTCATGTCTAACAGACTGATGCTAATGGTTTTTGTGGGTGCAAATCGGTTGATAGATGATGATTATTAGAAGGCTGAGTAATCGTGTGTTTCCTCTGTTCGAGTGTGTCTTTGTGTGTATTAACTAATTAGTCTCAAGGTCACAGCAACAGTTTAGTTCAATATAATTAACTTTTCAGATGCTGAATGTTTTCAGGGCTAACAATTGCAGATAACCTGAATCTTGAGGAAGATTTTCTGTGTTCACTATTTGTGACAAATCATAAACATAGGTATAAAGAATCCATTTCAAACTTTGTTTCAAATAAAGTACAGAGAAAAAATGTCCTACTAAAGATTAAATAGGTCTTGTAGCTGCTTGGTCTCCATTTTTTTTATACCACTGTATGACTGGCTGCTAGGAAATTGTGTACAATAACAACCGACTTTCACTGTTCACTAACAAAACATCCCAAGGCTCTTCACAGGAAAAGCTATGGACGTGGAATAGGAAGTAAAACGTAAATTAGGGGAATTGGCCAAAAGCATAGTTGAAGAAGTAAGTTTTGATCAGAGGTAACAAGGCAAAGAGGTTAAGAAAAGAATTACAGAGTGCTGGAACATGATAGCTGAAGGCTGTAACGGGAGGGAGGGAAGAGAGCACATTAGACCAGTCAGAGGTGACTGCGTCAGAAAATTACTCAGATAGGGAGGAGAGAAAACATGGAGGGATTTGAAGACTAGGATAAGTCCTTGGAGGAGGAATTTCTTCTCTCAGGATCGTGAATCTTTGGAATTCTTTACCCCAGAGAGCTGTGGAAGCTGAGTCATTGAATATAGTCAAGGCTGAGATAGACAGATTTTTGAGCAACAGGGGAGTCGAGGGTTATGGGGAGCGGGCAGGAAAGAGGGGTTGAGGCCAAAATCGGATCAGCCACGATCTCATTAAATGGTGGAGTAGGCTTGAGGCCGAATGGCCTACCCCCTGCTCCTATTTCTTATATTCTTATCGAGGAGGTGCAATGACTGTGTAAGAGTGGCCTTCACCCTAGTTGGGTGACTCTTGCCCAATTTTTGTTTAACCTTATGCTTTTGTTCAGTGCTTTTCCATGGCAGCACAACCAAAATAGATAACTTCTCCATGGTGAGCTGCACCCATGGACATGCATCCTATCACCACTTCGCAGTGCAGTGGATTTCCAGCACACTCTGCCACTAATTCAGTGATGCTCTATGAGTCAGATTACAAAGATGTGACCACAATCCCTGATCTCTCAACTGGTTCAGGCAGTGAATAGGCCAAGTAAAACCGCTGTTCACAGCTGGGGCAGCAGTATAGATGCTAGAATGGGCCTCCGCGTCCCTAGGTTAAGGAAGGAAAAACCAGCCAGTGTTGGTGTTCCTGATCGTTACTCAGCAACTGCTGCTCGAAACGCACTACTGAGGACAGGATTGGGTTTGACGGTGGTACCTCACAGTCGAATAGCCTGCCAATGTTCAAAAGCAACTATAGCTCATGGAACTGTATCTTGACAAGGAGTCAGCCCCTTGAGGAGAGGAGGACCAGAGGGGAGAAAATTGGCAGAAAAAAGGACAAGCAAAAAAGCGATGTATATTCCTTCACTAAGTTAGTTTGTTCAGAACCAAATAGCTACCATCATCAGAACCAAACAGAATCCTATTCTTTCCGTAAATTCAGTGAGCTGAGCCCCCGGTCATTTAAAAACATCCAAAAAATTGTGAACATATTATTAAAAAGAAATCAACCATCCATAATTGTTCTAATTTAAAAGGAGTTTCATTAAATGCTTGACGTCGTGTATACTGAGACCAGGTGCTGTAATCTGAATTAAATATATAATTCCTTTTTAGCTAATCGAACAGCACTGCCTCATTTATACTCTAGCCTCCCAGCCAGGTAGTTCCTTGAGCATAATTACTGTAATTCTTTCTGTGTGACTGCATTCTTATGTTATGTGTGTGCCAAAGACTTTGCACGAGTACAAACAAAACATTAGTGAAGGATATAATTACTGTGGGGTGGGGGGCGCAGTAGGTGAAATAAAGAAAGGTGGCCTTCCAAACCTAGAATGCATTGGGAATGAGGTGATTTAACTGGATATCCGCCAGTAAATTGTACTGCGACACCTCGAAATTAATCCTGGATTGAAACCTACTCCTCTGGTGAGCCTAGTTGAAATTTGTCACACCTAATCACTGAGCTTATTCTAGAAATTACAGGATACTTTTAACCAGATTCAATGCACAATCTTTAATTCCCAGTGTAAAATGGTAATGAGACTCGTCTTACTGTCAATTACCCATTTTTTTTTAAAGTTGAAAAATTATGAACTTTAGCACCCATGTTTATATTACTATTGTTGAATTTTAAAAGATTAAATTTTATTCAGTATGGCGAGATCATTGGGAAGAAGCTGAATGCAGCACAGAGCTGGGTTAATGTGCAGTTTGAAGTTGCTCAATCACTGTCATATCTCTGAATTGGTTTCCATCACTACTGATAAATGAGTTCTCCCATACATTCAGATCGCTATTGCTCTTTTACATGACCTTCGCTATGACATAGTTCTCTCTCCAGTAATAAAACTGCAGTAAGATACCCTATCTAATACAGCCTCACCTTGCTTTTTACCCAGCTCCCGAAGACAGGTTTAGAGCAGGATTCTAGTGTATGCAAGTGTTGAGTAAACCATACCTATTCCATTTGATCAGCCTAAACCAATGGAAACCCTGACAGATATCACATGACTATCGTATAGCAGGGGTTCTCAACCTTTTGCTTCCGAGGCCCCCCTCCCATGTTATAAAATTCTGTGCCCCGCCCCCGTAACACAACACAAGTATTTTCTCTCTATAAAAATTAGTTATTAATAGCTCTATTACACCTAACGTAAAGAAGAAGTTATTAAGTTCTAAATTTACATAAGCAAAATACTATGGATGCTGTAAATTTGAAATGAAAAATAGAAAATGCTGGGAATACTCAGATCAGGCAGCATCTGTGGAGAGAGAAACAGAATTAACATTTCAGGTCTGACGCAAGGTCATCGACCTGAAACGTTAACTCTGTTTCTCTCTCTACAGACGCTGCCTGACCTGCTGAGTATTTCCAGTATTTTCTGTTTTTATCCTAAATTTGCATTATGTGCCCCTTTGCTGTCCAAGGTCTGCTCCACCCCCTCAACCATTTGCTTAACAGGAAATGAACCAGGAGCAACAAGTGCAGCGCCCACTACAGGCTTGTTTTGTGCACACTCGGTCGGACTGGACTAAAATTCCAGGTCCACTTCTTCCATTTCAGAAACAGAACTTCCCTCTTCTTTCAATACCAAACCCCAACACGGCGGTGAAAGCCAGCGACTTGAATTAACAACACCAGTAGCGGCAGAGGCAGATGGTTCATGAGAGAAATGGTGAAATAAACAGGGCCATGAGTGATTTTACCCACCTGACTCATCGCCATAAATCCTTTAGTGACAAAGACAGCCAAAATCTTTCCTCCTCCCCAACCTTTTCACAAATAGCTGGCAGTATCTCAAAGTACAACTGTGCCCAGACTAGGCCTATCCGTCCGTCAGAGAAGCACATGGCCATGAATATAAAGCTTGGAGTCTGAGGTAATTTTCTCTATTTTCTCGCCTGTTTGTTTCACCCTCATACCTTACTCAACTATTTTAACAACTTTTTGTTCTTTTGCCTTTTTATTGCCTCATTCAAACAAAGCACGGTTTTTGTGGTATCTGCTCCTCTGCGACAGGCTGACTTGACTCCCGCCCTGCTGCCGTTTGGTTGTGTTTAGTTCTATGAAGTGGTTTGTCCATCTTCGCGTTCTGATGAAAGTTCAACAGCCGAAGCATTAACCTGACTTTATTCTTTTCATGAAGGATTTTATGCATCATATGTTTTTATTTCTTTGACTCTTACCCGGTGAACTCCCCCTCCCCTCTGCACTTGGTACAGTCTAAGAAGCTGCATTTATATTGGTTTCTTCCCATTTTAGTTGCTGCCGGCTCCTGACATGTGGGTTTTGTGCAGTCGGCAGCAATTGCAAGATAAACGTGTTGGATCCGTAAAAGCTGGTAGCTGGGATATCGTTTTTTAAATAAAAATTAAACTGGGCCTCCCCAGTAGCTGGCCTTAGCGTCTGGCTCGGTGGCTGGCCTTAAGTGTACCTGGCAAACTAACTTGAGGGTTGCCACCAGCTGCAGGAGAACCACACATCAGGAGCCAGCAAGAAAGCAACATAAAAGCAGGTAGAGAAGGAATTTGTTTATTTCCCGATACCTAAATCCAAGGATCCAAGTCGAAACATTAGATAATCTTGTTGCATTCCAAATGCCAATGGCCCTGTCGTGTATTACCAGCAACTTCCACTTGCCTGGATGAGTGCAGCTCCAACAACACTCAAGAAGCTCAACACCATCCAGGACAAAGCAGCCCGCTCAATTGGCACCCCATCCACCACCGTAAACATTCACTATGTACCGGTGTACCCTGGCTGCAGTGTTTACCATCTACAAGATGCACTGCAGCAACTCGCCAAGGCTTCTTTGGCAGCAGCTCCCAAACCCGCGACCTCTTCCACCTAGAAGGACAAGGGCAGCAGGCGCATGGGAACACCGCCACCTCCAAGTTCCCCTCCAAGTCACACACCATCCTGACTTGGAAGTATATCGCCGTTCCTTCATAGTCGCTGGGTCAAAATCCTGGAACTCCCTCCTTAACAGCACTGTGGGAGTACCTTCACCACACGGACTGCAGCGGTTCAAGAAGGCGGCTCACCACCATCTTCTCACGGGCAATTAGGGATGGGCAATAAATGCTGGCCTTGCCAGCGACACCCACATCCCAGGAACTAATTTTTTAAAAACTCCCGTTTTATTCATTTCCACCATTTGCAGTTTACTTCCCCCTAGACCACAGATCTGTGCTAGTGGCGATGTTAATTATAGAGTGTGTGCCCCGATGTGGCTTCATTACAGTGAGGTTGAAAGGAAGGTTAATGCTACCTCGGCCCACGCAAAGGGACTTGTCTAACCATATAAATGGTGTCCCACAGTAAGAACCTGAATTGACTCTGCATGCACATTTTTTGTATCGCTGAGACTATTCTACTTGTCTCAATATACAGAGGAGACTACTGATGTTTATGCCATAATCATCAGTAGTCCCCCCTACATATTGAATGGACAAACCAACTGGCAGATCCCCCGGTTGAGAACCCCTGCTGTAGAGGAGGATTACCTACAATCCTGTTCGGGGGAAGATTCCAGAGTGCAGTAAAATGGAATGTTTAAAAGGGTGGTTGCGCAAAGGAAATGCTTTACCTTAATTAACATAAATTTCAATCTCAATGCAGAATTTGTCAAACATAAATTTCTTATGCAAATTATGTCTCAAATTCTTCATATTGGGGAGTGTTCGAGTCCATTCTCCCACATCTTGGGGGAGGAGGAGTTCAATCATTCACGACCCTTTGTGCTCAGAGTTTTGGGTAAGATGCACCCTGTCAGAGGCTGTAGACAATTTTTCTTCTCAAAATACAAAGGTACTATGTTGTTGAAAATGTTCTGGTTAGTTGCAGAGTACTTTGAGTACCGGAAAAGTTAATGTATGTTTTTAATGAGATATTGTCGTGTGCTGTACAGCTGTAACCTCGCAGACTGATTCTTGGCAGCAATAAACTTTTATTTAGTGGTATCCAAGGTGACCAGTTACTTTCTCATTAAATAGTCCAATTATACATTTGTAGAATTAGAGCCTGTTCTTTTCCAAGTATGTGAAAAATCATGTAAGGGAAGTCATCATTTTACTCACTGAAAATTTTTTAATGGGTTTTCCACAAATTAATTTGGTCGTTTAGGGATGCGGTTGCTACCATAACCAATTTTGGTTGAGTTTGCTCTAATTACACAAACTGTGAAATGTGAAGACAAAAATATTTTAAATGCATCAACGAAAAATAAATTTGACATTAATATTTGGGATGTGACCTTTCACCCAGTGCCATGGTGAGTTAAAATGATGTACAATTGGAATATTATAGATCCACATGTGAATATGACCGAATATTTCTGTGACATTACTGCCCTCCCCCCCGCCCCGCACTCCGTGTGGTGTATTCACATACTTACACTATACTGTACTAGCATACCTGTTTTGTGTACCAACCACTTACAGGAAATAGGTGCATTGTGGTTTGTATACTGGTTTGATATTCATGGGGGACAATAAATAAACCAGTATGCAATACTGGCATGTTTACAGTGGGGCAATGTGTATTGGTGTTATGTAGGGTTCGGGGGCAATGTACGTACTGGTGTGATATTTTGGCACAATTATAGTAAAATGGTGTCTCCTGGTATACTAGCACACTACATACAGCAGCATTTAATGAGGCAATTATAGTTGTCAGGCATGTGAGCTATGGACTGTCCACTAGCACTTAACTTGTTCTGTACTTTGGTGCCAGTTGGAACCTTTAGGACTTCTGCCTCCTGGTGTTGCTGCTGCTCTAATTTTGAATCCCGCTGTACACTGAGGCCACAAGTGTTCTTGCCACAGTGCCAGCACTCTTCAAAATTGGAGAAGTAGCAGGAACAACAGGATGTTGGAGATCTGGAGCAACACTGAGGAGGGGACTGAGGAGTGATACTGGCTTTTGCCCACAAACATGCAAACAATGCCCCTAAAACACCGACTGTCGCCATCAAACATCGCAAGTATGCAATTCAAGCCATTATCTCAGAACTGCTGCAACAGTCCACACCACAGGCCTCTGCCTGCGCTTTCACACAATGAACTCCTGATTTCAGTTATGCCATTGTGGGCAGTTGCCAAATGGAAGCCAGGGATGACTTCACAGGAAGAAGGGGGGAAAAAACTGTAGGATCAATAATTCTATTTCAGTAGGCCCTTTTGCTTGATCTATGGAAACTTCAATAATTCTGCCAACTAATAGCATTCCCTTTCTTAATTGTGAGGGAGGGCAAGAAAATGAGGGAAAAGCACTGAACCTCAGCTTGGTCAGCATGCCACAGTCTGACAGCCCATGAATGGAGATCCAAAGGCTTATGTAGCAGAAGTCTGCCAAGGATCACAGGCAAAGGGCAGGCAGCCCGCAAATGGCCTCCAGGGTAATGTTATACGTTCCAATGGTGTATTAGGTACAAGTTGCCAAGTATGCAGCAAGCTTTCACTGTAATACTTGAGCTTAAAATCAGAAATTTGGTGAAAGTTGATACTGTTAACCATTGTAAAATGCATTGGAACACCATCCACAGCACCATAACCATTTGTTTAAAAAGTGCAATTTTTCACATTTTTATTTTGTTTCCTTACCACACACTCACTCTGTTCACCCCACACTTTCACACTCATTCATATTGTTCACTACATCCATACTTGTACTGTTCACACTCACACTGGTTTCAGTTCTGAGTTAATCAACATCCAGATGGTTTTGAAGACCTCCTCAAAAAGCTTAAGATGGATATCTGCACTGCCTCAAATATACACCTTTACATTGTGTCCCAGGGTTGTCGTCTTCTAACATCAGCAACAGTTGACATGATGTGGAGAGTGCACCTTATAATAGAGGTTGTAGTTGATATAATGTAGATGGTAGCATTTATTTATCCAGTTTATTTCTCTGCAATCCATTGATGGAATTAATCTCATATTCCCTTTCCCTTGTTATGCTACTTGTACCATGCTCAACAAACATGAAAGAAAGTTTATTAAATGTGTAAAATATACATAACATAATGTACAGAATAACGAATGGTTGGCAGTGAGTTTACAGAGTAATTGAATACCCGAGTTCTGCTACTTTCGTAAACCCCTTGAGCCTCACTTTCACCATTTGTGACGTTATCAGAACTGCTCTGAATGAATGTCTTGTAACTCAGTGCCTGCCTCCTGGAATCTGCTGAAAAACATGTAGTTATAATTCAGTATTTGCCGTGTGAGGCTGTTGTTCCTAAAATCCTAATGTATACATAATTTCTGCAAAGCGCTCTTTTTCCTAATACTTATGCTCTATTTACTGCATCAAAGGAATTGAATATAAACAGCAAGCTAATTGAGTCTTTCATTTGAAACACCAAACGCTTCAAGGTTTCTTGAGGTCACCCGATGCTGTAAATGTTTTTCTTCTAAGAAAAACCATCTTTTCTAGCCACCAAAACATGCTGCTATCAAACTGCTCTACTGATTCTCCATCAAACAGACAGCAACAGCTGCCTTTCACCACCATGCACTCTCGAGTAAGAAAGAAACTTCACAAATGATCGAAAAGCATGTAGAGTCCATATATCATACAAACCAAAAGAAAAATCCTAGAGAACAAGTTATAGGGATAGGAACTCCATGTTAAGGTTAGCTTTCAGTTTAGAATGATGTCAGAACCAGTCATTGGAATGACTGCCTTGTTACTTAATCTCCTTTCTATCTCTGGTTCTATATTTCATATATTGTTCTGGTACTTACTGGTTGATGAAAAACAGATTCCTGTTCTACAAAAATACTAAGCTTGTAAATTCACTCTTGTAATTCACTCATGTCCCACTTGTATTGGCCTTGTTCCTTTACAGCTGAATGTCATGCATAGATTGCATGTATATACCACACACTTTTGTCTCCCAATCATGCAGCATAACTTCAGTGGATGATCCGCAGAAACTCAGTTTCTTCGGGGTTTCCGCAATTCTTTTGCCAATGTTATAGCGGATGATTGGGAGAACCCGTGTCTAAACTAAACCCCTTGGTCTTTTTATGGTGCATAATCTGTTGGAAGTGTACACCTATACATCATGCAACATGGAGGTCTGAAGGACTTCAATCCTATACAGTGATTCATGATCTTTCAGTGCTGTTATGCTATAGGTTTTTAAATTCTTATCTTTGTTTTCAACTCCTTCCCACCCTCCGCCCCCCCCCCCCCAACCAAATGGCCTTGCCACCCCTTATCTCTGTAACCTCCTCCAGCCCTAAAACCCTCCATGATCTCTGCACTCCTCTAATTCTGACCACTTGCGCATCCCCCACTTCCTTCACCCCATCATTGGTCGCCGTGTGCTCGCTGACCTACATTGGCTTCCAGTCCAGTAATGCATCGATTTTAAAATTATCACCTTTGTTTTCAAATCCCTCCATTGCCTTCAGCTGCCTAGGCCCTTAGCTCTTGAATTCTCTGCCTAAACCTCGCCACCCCTCTACCTCCTCTCCTCCTTTAAGACGCTCCTTAAAAACTACCTTCGCTTTTCCTATTATCTGCTTATGTGGCTTGATGTCAAAGTTTGTTTGATAACGCTCCTGTGAAGCCCTTTGGGACGTTTTACTACATTAAAGGCACTATATAAATGCAAGTTGTTGTTTTGCTTCATTGCAAGGCCGTTTCAATGCCACCGCCCCAGACTTGGTTCTCCCGTTCATCCACTGTAGCTTTTGTGGAAGAGCTGTGGAACCCCAGAAAACATTTTTTCCATTGTTTCCCCGGCTCTTCCGCCAAAGTTCCAGGAGTTGATCAGGAGAGCCCTGTGGAAATTCACCCCCAGTAACTCGGGACTCGGGTTCACAATCTGTTTCCTGAACCCAATGAAGCCAAGAAATATGAGGCCACCTATAATAAATAAAGGCTGAAGCATTTGCAACTATCTTCAGCCAGAAGTGCCGAGTGGATGATCCATCTCGGCCTCCTCCTGAGGTCCCCAGCATCACAGATGCCTGTCTTCAGCCCATTCAATTCACTCCACGTGATGTCAAGAAATGGCTGAAGACACTGGATACTGCAAAGGCTATGGGCCCTGACAACATTCCGGCAATAGTACTGAAGACTTGTGCTCCAGAACTAGCTGCACCCCTAGCCAAGCTGTTCCAGTACAGCTACAACACTGGCATCTACCCGGCAATGTGGAAAATTGCCCAAGTATGTCCTGTCTACAAAAAGCAGGACAAATCCGACCCAGCCAATTACCGTCCCATCAGTCTACTCTCAATCATCAGCAAAGTGATGGAAGGTGTCGTCGTCAGTGCTATCAAGCGGCACTTACTCAGCAATAACCTGCTAACTGACGCCCAGTTTGGGTTCCGCCAGGGCCACTCAGCTCCTGACCTCATTACAGCCTTGGTCCAAACATGGTCAAAAGAGCTGAACTCAAGAGGTGAGGCGAGAGTGACTGCCCTTGACATCAAGGCAGCATTTGATCGCGTGTGGCATCAAGGAGCCCGAGCAAAACTGAAGTCAATGGGAATCAAGGGGAAAACTCTCCATTGGTTGGAATCATACCTAGCACAAAGGAAGTTGGCTGTGGTTGTTGGAGGTCATTCATCTCAATCACATGACATCACTGCAGGAGTTCCTCAGGGCAGTGTCCTAGGCCCAACCACCTTCAGCTGTTTCATCAATGACCTTCCCTCCATCATAAGGTCAGAAGTGGGGATGTTCGCTGATGATTGCACACTGTTCAGCACCATTCGAGACTCGTCAGATACTGACGCAGTCCGTGTCCATATGCAGCAAGACCTGGACAACATTCAGACTTGGGCTGACAAGTGGCAAGTAACATTCGCACCACAGAAGCACTACACAAGCGAGACTCTAACCATCTCCCCTTGACATTCAATGGCATTACCATCGCTGAATCCCCCACTATCAACATCCTGGGGGGTTACCATTGATCAGAAACTGAACTGGACCAGCCATATAAATACTGTGGCTACAAGAGCAGGCCAGAGGCTGGGAATTCTGCGGCGAGTGTCTCACCTCCTGACTCCCCAAAGCCTTCCCACCATCTACAAGGCACAAGTCAGGAGTGTGATGGAATACTCTCCACTTGCCTGGATGAGTGCAGCTCCAACAACACTCAAGAAGCGCGACACCATTCAGGCTAAAGCAGCCCGCTTGATTGGCACTCCATCCACCACCTTCAACATTCACTCCCTCCACCACCGGCGCACTGTGGCTGCAGTGTGTACCATCTACAAGATGCACTGCAGCAACTCGCCAAAGCTCCTTCAACAGCACCTTCCAAACCCGCGACCTCTACCACTTAGAAGGACAAGGGCAGCAGACGCATGGGAACATCACCACCTACAAGTTCCCCTCCAAGCCACACACCATCCTGACTTGGACCTGTATCGCCGTTCCTTCACTGTCGCTGGGCCAAAATCCTGGAACTCCCTTCCTAACAGCATTGTGGGTGTACCTACACCATATGGACTGCAGCGGTTCAAGAAGGCGGCTCACCACCATCTTCTCAAGGGCAATTAGGGATGGGCACTAAATGCAGGACTAGCCAGCGACGCCCACATCCCAGCAATGAATAAAAAAAAATAATTAAATAAATAAATAAATACCCTCGCAGTCCTTGGCCTTCACATCAGCTACAGTACATCTCTATTGCTTGCCTGTACTGCAGTAGTTGGCTGTTCCATGCAGGGAAATGTTTAAAAATCAATTAGTTATGTTGATTAACAACTACAAAAAAAGAGCTGGATAAATATAATCTGCTTCTGAACAGTAATAAGGAGAAGTGCAAACAGATAACTAAATCCTGAGTGGAATAGTTTGGTTTTTGAACAGCTGGAATCGAACAAATATGCCAAATTGATCAAGGACGAATAATGTAGAATATAAGTTTGGAGAGTTGCACGATTAACTCTTCAGAGGGAAAAGAATTTTTCATAAATTTTACTCCAGATTAAATAGGTTGGGCAGAGTACAATGTTAGCTTGAATTATGTATGGTCTGGGCGAGGAACAGATTTCCATGTGCCAATTGGAATTTCTCCTTACAGTCTGAAATCCACACAATTTTTTTTCTCGCCCTCTTGAAAGTGCTGACTCATGCTGGGGTTGTTTCCATAGTGTCATGATAAGCAGCAGCAGCCCTGTGATGCCTTATCCAAGTGGCCATTTTTTGTGCTTGAACTGAGATAGTGAATGTCAGGAGGCTCTTCGACCATGGAAGGTATCATTTCTGAGCCCAACCCTGCCCTTACTCAATGTCCATGTGCACTTCCCAGCAGGAATCATGGATAGCAGTCAGGAGCAGGAACCTTGGCTGATTTTTCCTTCTTCAGTCCAGGCACACACACAGAATGATAGTGCTCCCGCAGCTACCCAGGCTGAAATCAGTTAACTAGGCCCAGACAGGAATTAAACCTGGGACTTTGCTGGTCTGTGTGACCTAAAACTACACATGGTGGTGCTTTTACCCACTGAGCTATTGAGGCACTGTCCCATGGTTCCTTGTGTTCTTCTGATTGAGATAAGTAAAAACATTTCAGTGCAGTACTGTGAGATGAAGTGAGAATAGAAGTTGATGGATAGAAGAGATCCTGTTGCAGCTCGATGTGGGTAGAACATTGTTTGGAATGGGGAGCAAATAATTTCAAAGACACTGACTAATTGTCGCATTTGTGATAACATCTTTGTTCCCTTTTTTAAATTCCGTTGTTTCCTTTCACATCTCTGCTATAAGTTCAAATTGTTAATCTGTCTAAAAATAAGGTGCAGGAATGTGTTTGTCGTCAAGGAAGACCGTGGCCCTTGAAGTGTAAAATGATGGGATTGGACACTATTTGTTGTGTCAGTGGAGCAAACAGTGATAGTTAGGGGACCTTTTGCATAAGACTTGAGCTGCTATTTCCCTATCCAGATTACTACACAGCCAACATGCCCTTTTTTAGTTCAAAAACCTCATCCTCAATCAACTGGCTTTTGATAGACAGAGCCGCTAACTTCCGTGGACTGTGTGTGCTTCCTTGTTTTGTTCTGTTCAATTCTTTATTTCTGAGATGTTCTATAACAGAGTACGGCTACAAAGTGAACCAGAAACCTCCTTTACGCTGCCAGATTTATTCTGTGACGAATCCAATGTGATTTATTTAAGCCTGCTATGAAGTTTCTAATGTTGGAATTCCTGCTCATAAAGCAGCATTTTGGAGAAATGAATCTGAGGACCATGCTTGCATCTGACCATGATTCTGATTAATGTTTTATGAGTTCACGCGTAAATCTAACTGCCATTGTCTATGACTGGACACTGAACAATGGCCGAACTGTACAACATGTAAAAATGATTGGAATAATTTGGAGTGAATGAACTTGAATGATGTCATGTATGATATATCTGAGTATGAGTCTAATGTTTCTCGATAGAAATCCCCCTCTTTCCCCACGACACATACATTTTGTCTTGTTCATAGCCTCCTGGGCTACTTAGTTATCTATCAAATTTGGTAGCCCACTAAAAATCTTCATAGCTTATTTCACATTATCAGGTGCAAGTGAACTGAGACTTAACATTTTCTTCGAGTCCTCTGCCACTAAACCAGTAAAATTTGCATCTGGTTAAAACATAAAACAAATACTGTAACACATACTGTACAGACATGAACACAGATAGTCACTGTCACTAAGAGGCTCTTGTGCTTTTTTGCGACTAAAAATGGCCAGCATCACCTTCAATGTAAAAATAAATCTGGTGCAATTCCTATTGTTGTTGACTGGGGTTGTCAGTATGGGGGATTTTACGGGGTCTATGACTGTGTACGCACAGAGTACACGGTCATAAGTGCCCCGCAAGTTCCGGGTTTCCGCATGCACTGCGCATACGCGGAAACTGGGAACTTGCGATCTGTCAAGTTTCAGCATGACAGATCATCCGCATGCGCAGGAAATGGACATTCACTGGCGCAGAGTTGGGCTATTTGACCAACTACTGCCCAGCGAATGTCCACTAAACTATTACGCCTGGTAAAAGTAGGCATAGGCCCTTTTACCAGCGTACGGGTTAAATACATTTTTTAAATCATTTAAACATTCTAAAACCTTCTAAAATTAGTTTAGGTTATTTTTGGCCCCTTTAAAAATGTTTACATTTATTTTTCAAAAAATTACATTTTTGTTTTAAATGTTTAATTAAATTGTATTTTAATTAATTTTAAATGTGATTTATTTTTATTAAGGTTGAGTAATTTCGATCCATCTTGCAGAACTTTTTGTCATAAATTCTATATAAAACCTCAAACTATAAAATCTCTGGATTCCATTGAATAGTATAAGCTGTAATTGTTGCTTTATAAGAAAGGATAATTACACTGGAGGTTCATTGCTGCAGGAGTTTCTCAGGGCAGTGACCTAGGCCCAACCATCTTCAGCTACTTCATCAATGACCTTCCCTCCATCATAAGGTCAGAATTGGGGATGTTCGCTGATGATTGCACATTGTCTGGTTGCATTCGCAACTCCTCAGATAATGAAGCAGTCCGTGCCCACATGCAGCAAGACCTGGACAACATTCAGGCTTGGGCTAATAAGTGGCAAGTAACATTCGCGCCTCATAAGTGCCAGACACTGACCAACTCCAACAAGAGAGAGTCTAACCACCTTCCCTTGACATTCAACGGCATTATCATCACCAAATCCCGCACCATCAACATCCTGAGGGTCACCATTGACCAGAAACTTAACTGGACCAGCCACATAAATACTGTGGCAACAAGAGCAGGTCAGAGGCTGGGTAATCTGCGGCGAGTGACTCACCTCCTGACTCCCCAAAGCCTTTCCACCATCTACAAGGCACAAATCAGGAGTTTGATGGAATACTGTCCACTTGCCTGGATGAGTGCAGCTCCAACAACACTCAAGAAGCTCAACACCATCCAGGATAAAGCAGCCCGCTTGATTGGCACCCCCTCCACCACCTTAAACATTCACTCCCTCCACCACTGGCACCCCGTGGCTGCAGCAGCTCACCAAGGCTTCTTCGACAGCACTTCCCAAACCCGCGACCTCTACCACCTAGAAAGACAAGGGCAGCAGGCTCATGGGAACACCACCACCTGCAAGTTCCCCCCCAAGTCACACACCATCCTGACTTGCAAATATATCACCGCTCCTTTATCGTTGCTGGGTCAAAATCCTGGAAAACTCCATAGCAGCGCTGTGGGAGTACCTTCACCACACGGACTGCAGCGGCTCACCACCACCTTTGAGGGCAATTGGGGATTAGCAATAAAGGATGGCCTCGCAAGCGACGCCCACAGCCCATGAATGAATTTTTAAAAATCTGTATGTCATGCACTTGTTGAAAATGGGTACACATCTTCAATTCCCCATTGGGGAAAGTTGTGTTGAACATAGGCTAGCTGATTCCTGCACAGAGAGAAAGTCATAGAAATATACTGAACTTACAACACGGAAACAGACCATTTGGCTCAACCAGTTTGTGTTGGTGCTTAACCCTCGCCCTGTTCCCATATCCCTTGAACCCATTTCCTTCATGCACCTATTCAGTCTAATCTTGAATGTTGATATAGTTTCCACCTTAATCACTAACCCTGGGAATGAATTCCACATCCTCACAACTCTGTGTGAAGAGGTTTCTCCTGCTCTTTATTCGAAATCTCTTACATTTAATCTTGTATCTATGGCTCCTCATTCTTGATCCTTTCACTACTGGAAGCAGTCTGCTTCTTTCCACCGTCTCATCCTTTCACAATTTTAAACATTTCTATCATATTGCTAAGGCCTGTGTGCAGTCCACTTTTTTGGCAAGGGTATGACTCAATACAGAAAAAGCTAATTTGAGCTCCAATGGGCTGAGAGAGCATCAGCCATGAAAAAGAAGTTCCTGCACCTTTTTCTAATCGCCCTCCAGAGGCTCCACAGTAGAATCCTCCACTTGTTCAGTGATCTTTTTGCTTTATTTAGTTCTGTGAGATTTGGACAGCATAATAATGCTGTGGTATATGTGGGAGCAGGGAGTGTCAGCTGCCCACTTCAGATTGCCAATCCTAGCTCCTCATTTGCAACACTTACATTCACCTCCATATTCCTATTCGTACACTGCAGCACTCGAGGGTTGCACCTTTATAAAAGGAGTGGAAGATTCCATCAACACGGCATTCTGCTGTGTGCCACACAGCTTCCAAATCTATCTTCCTTTCAAAGCAGACAGTAATGGAATTGCTATCGAAAACCTTTTCAAATCCATTCCATCATGGTTAAAGCAATTACAGGAAAATGTTGGAACATTGACTTGGTGTTGAGCCATTTGAATTACCTAATTTAAAAGAGCGGCTATTAACTTGGATTTTAGAGGTAGGTTTGTTTTCTGATGAACTTTTTGTCTCCAGTTTGTCTGTAATGGAGACATAGTCGAGACCTGGGTTTGATAAAGCATCTGTTCAGCCAAAACATAGACAAGCAAGCTTGATTAGGGGATGAAAAACTGAATTTTTTTGCCTGCGATTAAGTATTTGTGAATCAGAAATAAACACTAGTTTATGCCATGTGGTGTAGTGTAGTGTCTTTGTGTGCTCTTAGAGTTTTTAGACAGGCCCAGGAGCAGCACGCTCTGAAAATTCTGTTTTGCAGCTTTCATATTGGCTGTTGGGAAACATTTATGCCTCAGCAGATGTGATATTGGCCATGGTACAAAATACCGCAGTAGAGTTGTCATGAAGATGTTTCAATTTTCAGTTAATTTTTTATTCAATTTTATAAAACTCAGACTAACTCACTTTACTATGTGGCTCTCGCGTGATTGAATTACTATTGTCATGTCCATTGCACACCTTACCACTTCTATGTCGAAATTGCGCTTATTTCGCCAAAAAAATGAAAATCCAGTCCCATCTCCACCCATTAATAACAAAATTTACCATGTATGTGGCTGTCAACATAAACTCTGGCACGCCAAATTCAACAATATTTTTAAGTCTCTAACAATATTAAAGGCCTTCAGTTATTACCACTTATGTTGACAGGTGTGTCACGTGAGTGAGTGTGGCACATGCTTTTTAGGCCTCTACATTAGCCGTGTTGCGAGCTCCCATCATAGTTTTCTTGAGGTGGATACCAAGACTGGAATTAAACAGAAACTTGATTTGAGAACGCTTGAAGAATAATGGCCCCAAAATTCCTGTATCCGGTCAACGGCCAGCATCCGCCGTTGATTAGACTCGCTCTTGCCCATTTAATGTCGATGATATTTTTGCGTGGAAAGTTGCTGGAAGTGCGAGATAGAAACGGCATGTCACCCACTACAGGGCATCTGGGACCCGAATGAGCAGGGAAAGCAACTGCATATCTCCTTAACATAGAAACAAAGAAACATAGAAGATAGGAGCAGGAATAGGCCATTCAGCCCCTCAAGCCCGCTCCGCCATTTAATGCGATCATGGCTGATCATCCAAATTCAGTACCCTGTCCCTGCTTTCTCCCCATATCCCTTGATCCCTTTAGCCTCAAGAAATATATCCAACTCCTTCTTGAATATATTTAATGAATTGGCCTCTACTGTCCTGTATGGCAGAGAATTCCACAGGTTCACCACTCTCTGGGTGAAGAAATTCCTCATCTCAGTCCTAAATGGCTTACCCCTTATCCTTAGACTGTGACCCCTGGTTCTGGACTCCCCCGCCATCGGGAACATCCTTCCTGCATCTAGTCTGTCTAGTCCTGTTAGAATTTGATAATTTTCAATGCGATCCCCTCTCATTCTTCTAAATTCTAGCGAATATAAGCCTAATCGACCCAATCTCTCTTCTTACGTCATTCCTGCCATCCCAGGTATCAGTCTGGTGAATTTTCGCTGCACTCTCTCCATGGCAAGAACATCCTTCCTCAGATAAGGCGACCAAAACGACACACAATACTCAAGGTGTGGTCTCACCAAGGCCCTGTACAACTGCAGCAAGACATCCTTGCTCCTGTACTCGAATCCTCTCGCTATGAAGGCCAACATACCATTTGCCTTCTTAACCGCCTGCTGCACCTGCATGCTTACCTTCAGCGACTGGTGCACAAGGACACCCAGGTCTCGTTGCACTTCCCCTTTTCCCAATCTATTGCCGTTCAGATAATCTGCCTTCCTGTTTTTGCCACCGAAGTGGATAACCTCGCATTTATCCACATTGGGCAGATGCATGGCAAATGCAGTATAATCACCCAACCTGTCCAAATCGTACTAGAGTTTCTCTGCATCCTCCTCACAGCACACACGCCCACCCAGCTTTGTGTCGTCTGCAAACTTGGAGATATTTCATCCAGTTCCCTCGTCTAGATCATTTATATATTTTGTGAATAGCAGGGGTCCTAGCACCGATCCCTGCGGTACCCCACTAGTCACTGCCTGCCACTCGGAAAAAGACCCGTTTATTCCAACTCTTTGCTTCCTGTCTGACAACCAGCTCTCTATCCAAGACAGTACCTTACCCCCAATCCCATGTGCTTTAACTTTACACACTACTCTCTTATGTGGGACCTTATCGAAAGCCTGCTGAAAGTCCAAATACACCACATCCACTGGTTCTCCCTTATCTATTCTACCAGTTACATCCTCAAAAAATTCCAGTAGATTAGTCAAGCATGATTTACCTTTTGTAAATCCATGTTGACTTTGTCCGATCCTGTCACTGTTTTCCAAGTGCTCTGCTATTACTGTACATCTTTTATAATGGACTCTAGCATTTTCCCCACTACCGATGTCAGGCTTACCGGTCTATAATTCCCCGTTTTCTCTCTACCACCCTTTTTAAATAGTGGGATTACATTAGCTACCCTCCAATCCATGGGAACTGTTCCAGAGTCTATAGAATTTTGGAAGATGACCAGCAATGCATCTACTATTTCTAGGGCCACTTCTTTAAGTACCCTAGGATGTAGATTATCAGGCCCTGGGGATTTATCGGCCTTCAATCCCGTCAATTTCCCTAACACCATTTCCCTACAAATACTGATTTCATTCAATTCCTCCCTCTCATTAGACCCTATGTTCCCCAACATCTCTGGGAGATTATTTGTGTCCTCCTTTGTGAAGATAGAACCAAAGTATGTATTTAATTGTTCTGCCATTTCCTTGTTCCCAATTATAAATTCCCCTGATTCTGACTGCAAGTGACCTACGCTTGACTTCACCAATCATTTTCTCTTCACATATCTATAGAAGCTTTTACAGTCAGTTTTTATGTTCCCTGCAAGCTTACTCTCATATTCTATTTTCCCCCTCTTAATTAATCCCTTTGTCCTCCTTTGCTGAATCCTAAACTGCTCCCAATCCTCAGGTTTGCTGCTTTTTATGGCCAAATTATATGTCCACTCCTTGGATCAGATTGAAGGATTCTGAAATGGACAGCGTATGGTCTGAACAAGTTAGAGTGGTAAATTCAAATCAGGTACAGAAAGAGAAATAAGGAGAGGGAAAGAAAGTTTGGATTGAGAGAGAGTAAAAAGGGGACAGAAAGAAAAAGTTTTTTTAAAGTTTTAATTTTTTTTTAAATTCCATCTTTTGTCTGACACACCTAAAATGTGGGAAGTTAGCATCCATTTGCAGAAAACTCGTTTCTGCCAGTTATTAGATATCGCATGCAAAATAGCCATACATGTTTTTAAAAAGTACAAGTGCAAAAATATGAAGTGATGCAGTGCATTCGTGCTTCAACACTCAAAACTGTGGGCATTGGTACGATATCCATTTAAGCCCGTAATGTGAGCTCCAGTCTGTAGGGAAACACACCCCTGTTCTTTGCTCCATGGCACCCAAATGTACCACAACTTCGTTTGGGACATTATTATCAGTTTAGGTAGAAAAGTATTCCAGAAATGAGTTTCCATAGTGTTGAGGCTGCAGAGTAGTGGATTTAGTTGTATGTAGGAACTGCCTTCTTCAGTAATAACAGTCATTAAGGGATTATCTTTTTTTGCATTTGCATTGTGTACAGTTGGATCTTTTATAATGACTTCAAGGTGGGCATGAACGGATTAGTCAACAGGCTGTAGCAAGTGAGCTTAATAACAGTCCTGGATCTATATGAAGCATACAGCCCAGAATGGTTAATGTTCCCATTTGGAAGATGAACATGTATTCAAAGTGGTTTTAATAAATCTTGAACAAGGTCATTCCAACCACCAACTGGCAGGACAGCTTGGGAAAGAACTGCTTTGGTTGTATTTTTGATTTGAGAATTGTTCTGTACTGGAATAGGGGATAGAGAACTGATTAAAGCATGTGGCAATTTTGCCTTTATGCAATGCAGCCATTATTATTGGTTCATATCTTGATTCTAATGCCCAAGGCGCCTGTTGCTATCTTATTTGAAATGAGATCTGAATGTATGCCAGCTACTTCCCATAAAAAAACAACATTCTCAGAATGAAGGCCTCTGCCAGACAGCCAAATGGATTGCTGAGATTTAATGAAGTATTATCTAACAGATGCTTAGGGATTGAGGCTACCAATCTGTTATATGAAACTGATAAACCCTAGTATTTTGTGTTGTGTTGCTAGAGGAAGAAAAGCTGTAGTGATTTTGTCCTTCGTGCATGTCCACACCTTGTTTGTCTTTACCGGAGGAGTAATATTGTCTAAATCCATTACAACCTAGATGGCTGCTTCCAAATATTAGAAATGCATTTATGATGCTTGCTTTTACAATTCTCCCCTTACAATTATAGGACATTGTTGGAGTGAGTGGTATATGGAGCAGCCCATCTGCTGCCAAACCTCAAAATTGTGAACCTCACTTAAGTAGGAACAAAGAGACTATGGCCCCAGTTTTGGTTTCCTCACTGCCCCATTTACCAGCGGGACCAAAATCAAAAACTAACACTTGCCACCACCGTCCCACCCAAAGGTAGCCCACTACCATTTTGAATGGGTCTTGATACCAACATTCCTGAACAGTCAGCAATGAGACGGCGCGGTGCCACACATGCAGGACCCGGCCACTGCCCCTGAGCAGAAGGTTGCCACAACCAGCATCCAATAAAGGAGACTTAAAAAATGCATTTGATGTAGATTTTGTGGCAGCAGGTTGAACATCATTTATTGTCCATCATCTCTCTCCCTTTCTCCTCCTCCCCTTCCCTCTCCCCACTTCCATCCCCCTCAGTTTGGCCTGGCCCAGCACTTCCCTTTAATCAATTTCGTCTGCCTTAATTCCATGGATGGGCTGTCTGATTTCCCACTGCGCCCAGAACAGCAAGCTGCCTATCGGCGCTCAGTTTCTGCTAGCTGCTTGCTGCTCCCATGAAAATGAAGCTTGACCAGCAAAATGGTTGGAGCATCTCGCTAGCTATATCAGGTGGCTATTGCAGTCACCCCACCCACCATCTGCCTGATGTACAGTGTCAGCTGTGGCTCAGTTGGTAGCACACTCGCCTCTGAGTCAGAAGGTTGTGGGTTCAAGTCCCACTCCAGCAACTTGAGCACATAAATCTAGGCTGACACTGCAGTGCAGCACTGAGGGAGTGCTGCACTGTCAGAGGTGCTGTCTTTCAGATGAGACATTAAATCGAGGCCCCACCTGCTCTCAGGTGGACGTAAAAGAACCTATGGCACTATGTCGAAGAAGAGCAGGGGAGTTCTCCCCAGTGTCCTGGTCAATTTATCCCTCAACCAACATCACTAAAACAGGAGTTTGCTGTGCGTAAATTGGCTGCCACGTTTCCTACATTACAACAGTGACTCCACTTCAAAAAGTACTTAATTGGCTGTAAAGCACTTTGGGACATCTGGTGATTGTGAAAGGCACTATATAAATTCAAGTCTTCCTTTTCTTTTGCGCTCTGCTTCAAAACCGCCTCTTGTGGAAGAGCATTGAGGCACTGAACTATGTAAGTGAAAGGGAGTGCAGAAATAAAATCCTTGATGAGATGATTGGAGAATAAAAGGTGTGTTTGGACACGGAACCCAGAGAGACATGCATGTATCAGAGACTAGAAAAAAGCATGGGGGTCATGAAAAGAGACAAAGCTACAATTATGTGTTTCCGCATGAATGTAGTATCATTATGTCTGCAAGTCCCAACTTCAACAGTGAGCGGAGCTTATATGGAACAATATTAGTTAAGTGGAAACGTTTTTATATGTATTTTTTTTTTCGTCAATGACACTTGGAGTAAGGAATGGCATGGTAACAGTTATTTACCCTCCCCTACCCCAAAGAGCACACCTAGCTGCAAAAGTGGGTCAGACACTACTGTCAATTATTCATTTAACAGGAGTACAGGAATGTACCAATTGGAGGAGGCTAACCAAATGGCTATGAATATCTTTGTTTCCTTTTCACAGACCCAGAACAGAATGAAGCTGATGGCAGATAATTACGAGGAGGACCACCTGAAATCCTCAGCACATTCAGTGCAGACGAACCATAAACCCTCCCCAGAACAGGTGAGAATTATTTTGTCTTCTAACTGGGAATTGTACAGTTAATGGTTAGGGTTTATATAGCACCATTAACACTTCTCTCAGACACATCAGCAAGAGAAAAGCTATATTCGGGATATCCTCTCCAACAGACCTGGATCAAGGTTGGAGTTGAGTGATTTAACACCAGTAGCAATGTGAAGGGCTGCAAAACTGCACCACAGAAGGGGATTATCTCTTAGTGTTGGAAAAAAAATCATTGGGCTGGTTATGTTTATATATTATGTGCATGAGGACGTTGTCATATGATTTCCTCATCCTACACTTGAGCAGTAATGGCAGTCTAGATTTACTAGACCAGTAAAACCTAGATTGATGCCCTTTGATCCAGTTTGGCACAGCACCTGTGTGAAACTAGACCCACTTGTTTTGCCCAAAGCAGACCCAGATTGCAATCAGTTCATTTGTTGGCACAAGTCTGAGCGCACATGGAAGGATTAAGCACAAATGAGTTCCTCTGAGAACCCCACCAAATCCATATCCTAGACATAAATGTATTCATAACATATGCTAGAGTGGATCAGCTTATTTCACAATAATAGAAATAAAACCAAATTCACAATTATTTTTGGATCGCTTTGGACATGAGATTAGCTGTGATTTCGCAACCAAACGCAGTGGGAGGGGTGTGTGTCTATGTGTATGAATAATTACACACACCAGAAACTCGCTGGTTTTACTGTTACAATAACCGGCTTGTTTTCAAAAGGATAATTGTTTTTTTACCACGGCTGCAGGCTCCTTAGTAACGGTTTAATTTTTTTTTTTTTAAACGTTGTGATTATTGTAATTCAAGTTGAAATTGTAAAAAATAGTTCATAAACAGAATGGCTAAACCTCCTGTAAAAACCCACCTCACTAATCAGTGACAACAACTTATATGGTGCATTATTAAAATCCATTCAAACCCACATTATAGCTGGTTTGTTATCCTAAATATGGTTAATGTACCTCAATGCTTTTGAACACATGGACTCTGCCATGAAACCTCAGCAAACCACTTAACAACATACCCAGGGAAAGCCAGCACATTGACAATATGCAAGTACTTTGGTCTTTGTAAATGATGCTGTGGTAGTAACACACACGTGACCCAGGCTTTTTTCCCTCTAGACTGCTCCAATACTATAGCTTCTGGTTGTGGCTCCTGTTAAAGTCATGGTTGGATTCCAGTGTTTATATACGCTATTCCCAACCAGTAAATGGTTTCCCTGATGCCCATTTTTTCCAGTTCAAGCAAGTGCCATGTGTTTCCATTTACGAGCTGCTGATTGTTTCTTACTTACTTAATCCTGCCTTTCCATGTAGCGTGACAGAGAAAGAAGCAACAATTGGACTGATTGCTGGGATCACATGTAGGAATGTTAAAGGGTGTACCAAGCATATTTTCTGGTTTCTCAGCCTTTACCCAACCATTTTCTTTATCTTTTTCTCACTTCACTTTATTACCCTCTATAAATAGTCTTTTGTGCAGGACAGGCATCCCTTTTTGTATAATTATATTCCCCAGACTGAATTGTTGAACTACATACCTTAATATGGTAAACATAGCCCAAGCAGATAAACAAGGGTCACTTGTGCAGTTGCAAATGCATTGTGTTACAAGCTTTTCCCCTTCCCCTCATCGTGTTGAA
The DNA here is from genome assembly GCF_052327205.1 of Somniosus microcephalus. Taxonomy (NCBI): domain Eukaryota; kingdom Metazoa; phylum Chordata; class Chondrichthyes; order Squaliformes; family Somniosidae; genus Somniosus; species Somniosus microcephalus. Next base: position 44,245,860 of record NC_141002.1, read on the forward strand.
GTCAAGACTTATTGCAGTCTCTGATGCTCTAACTCATTCTTTTCCCTGTCATCAAAACTGTGGACCCGCTTGCCACCCTCAGTTTTCCATTTCTCCGACAATCCAGAGGCTTTTAAGACCTAAATTTGGCATTAATTAAACACAATTTCCTGATATTTGTTTTGATTTTTTTTTTCTTTCGCTCTCTTCAACCTTAGAGGTGTCCTGTGCTATAGCAAAATAATCACTCTCTGACAGATTTCTGATGGTGATAGCAGGAAAGTAATGCTAGGCCGATATTAATTAGAGATTGCCATCAGACTGTGAAATTGGTAACTACAAACAATGCAAGTAAGAATTCAAAAATTGGAAGCATAGTTTTGCTGTCTAAATTGGATTAATACCCTCATGGATCCATCCCTTTCCCAGTCGAATTAAAAAGATGTGTAAAATTTTGGTGTGTCACATTTACCACGTGGAGACTTCAAGAGACGGTTCCCAAAGAAGGCTTGTTTTACAGATGTTACACAGTAATTGGGGTCAAGTTCAAAATGATGGAGGATGGCTGTGATGATCAATATCATTGCTCCAAAATTGAGTAAAAATATGAATAATGACAGTTTTAATAAAAACAGCGCAATGCAGAAAGAAGCACAAAAAGGTGAAATGATATGGTTTCTTAGCTGGCTTAAAACCTAATTTTGAAGAACCAATGGCCCAACAACCTTGCCTAAAATGAACTCTGAATGACTTAGTCTGCACTTTCAATATGTTCGATTTTCCTGTCATAATTTTGTTCTGTTTTGCTTTATAGAATCATAGAAATTTACAGCACAGAAGGAGGCCATTCAGCCCATTGTGTCTGTGCCGACCGAAAAAGAGCTATCCAGCCTAATCCCACTTCACAGCTCTTGGTCTGTAGCCCTGGAGGTTATGGCACTTCAAGTGCATATCCAAGTACTTTTTAAATGCGATGAGGGTTTCTACCTCTACCACCCTTTTAGGCAGAGAGGTCCAGACCCCCATCACCCTCTGGGTGAAAAATGTTCTCCTCAACTCCCCTTTAATCTTTCTACCAATTACTTTAAATCTATGCCCCTTGGTTATTGACCCTTCTGCTAATGGAAATAGTCCTTCCTATCCACTCTATCTAGGCCCCTCATAATTTTTTGCACCTCAATTCAGTTTCCCCTCTGCCTCCTCTGTGCCAAAGAAAACAGCCCCAGCCTATCCAATCTTTCCCCATAGCTAAAATTCTCCTGTCCTGGCAACATCCTCGTTTATGGTTTGTACCAAACCTGATCCCTTCTGATTTTCAATTTTTATTTCAGGTTTCAGTCCAGAAACCAGAAATGACTTGAGCCGCTCTTAAAATCAGTGCTTTTTCACTTAAGAATTTCCTCATTTTGTAGAAGAACTAGGTTCTTGTGAATTGTTATGGGTTCCATTTTTACTCTCAAAGTCTAGACACGTCACCTTCATAGTGACCATGCTGTGTGACATTTAGAGGTGTGTCAAGAGCCATCTCTTTGAATCCAATCCCAAACTATCTGACATTTTTTAAGAGCTAGGTGAAAAATTGGCATCAGTTCCATGTTCTTGATTATGTTTTGTTTTAATAAGTGGAACATTCACTGACTTAAATTGTGTTACATTCTGTCTGCATCTTGAAAGGGTCATTGTCATTAGGAATTGCCCAGCATATTAATATAAAAGATGGTCAAATTAATAGAGATTTTCAAAATTATAAAAGATTTTGAGAGGGTAAATAGTGAAAGATTGTTTTACTGGTTGAATTGGTAACAAGGTAGCATATACTGAAGATTGTAACTTTTTCACTCAAAGGCTTCTTAGAACATGGAATGCTTTATCGCAAATGGGGTATTAAATTGGAGATGATCTACTGTAATTTGAAAAAGAAATGGACAAGTATTTGAAAAGAAAGAATATAAAAGATTAATGAGAGGGTGGAGAAATGGCATTAGAGCAGATAGTTAGTTGCATTTGAAGAATTAGCAAAGGCCCCAAATGGTGCCTTCGCTGCTGTAATTTCTATGATTCTAATTCAGGATCCTATCTCGTTTTGAAAACAAAATGGCGTCCATGCCAGTTTATAAGGTCACTTTCTTTTGGAAACGATACAAATTTATTGGTATTGTTATGACACTCAAGATACTATTCACTTGTGTGCTTGCAAGCCAGAAACACCTGATGCCAGCTTTCTTGGAAAGATATGAGACCCAATTTTACAAATGCATGCTCCCCACTGGAAGTGCACATTTGTAAAATCAGCCCTGTGGCATGAGAAATAAAATGTGGTGATACTTGAGTGCATGCTTGAAATAATCTTTCTTCATTTCAAAAGGCAGGAAACCTATGATTGACTTCATCCAAAGAAGAACGGTAATGGGTCTCACTGAATTATAATCAGTTTCAGAACTCAGTAAATCAGAAATGTTGTTTATTTTTTTCCTAAATGCATCCAATTGAACTGTAATTATTTAATATTCTACAGTGCACGAATGTATACATTCTCCCTGAAATATTGCCTACAAAATATTAATGTTTGTTAAGTTATATTGATGTTGTTCCTGTGTAGCATGTAAAAAGTGACAGTGTTGTGCACAGCAACCAAAAACACCCAACTCCAAATGAAATCCAGTTAAATTTATCCTAATCTTATCAAAGCATGAACAAGTTTGGCCCAGGGAAGGAATGAATACTGGGAGTCTGCTTGTGTTGGTGCACAGTAATAGCTGTTTTAAAAAGGACTAATTATTTTGTTACTTGTTCTTATTCATAAATGAGTAAGGGCCCCCTCTCTCCATCCTCTGCAGTCCCTTTGTCAAATGTGATTTCCAACATACTGTGACTAATATCTAGCATCACAGTGATGCAGAGGTCACGATTTCAAGGTGTAGTAAATCACAAGTGCATACCCTCATCCCATTGCTCCAATATGTCATAATGCTCTCTCTCCCTTTTTGCTTTTGTTTTATCCCCTCTCAATCAAGAAATACTACCTTAGAGTATTTCACACAGCCTGAGGCTCCTAGCACTTCTATGCAACATTAATTTTGCTAAAACATACTTATGTTAAATGCAGTGAGTTTAAATTTACACTGAATTCAATCCATGAATGCAGTGAAATATCTTTGAAAGTTTTCCAATTTACAGTATTGTGATGGAAGGTCAAGGGAATAGTGCTAACTGAGAAGTTTCTGTAAGACTAGGATGGCCCAAGGGAGTTCTACAGATGTGTTGCATGAAGATAAAATGTACAGGTGGGTCAGATATTTGTTAAGTATGACAGCTACTGTCCAGGTAGAGGAGCAATATTCTATATTTTCTGCTGTCTTCTAGCCTTAGCCAGTAAAGTAAAACTGACACCATATGCACTATTTACTTCAAGATTAAATAACAGGGAGAGGACAGAGAGATATAAGCAGCAGTAGAATTAGAAATATCCCCAAAAATGCAGGGACCAGATTGAGGAAAATAGCGAAAGTGATGAAGGAGGTATTAATTATATGTACGTCAATGTCCATAGTGTAACTAACAACGTTATGAGCTGCAGGCACAAGTTGCTACATGGGATTATGACGTGATTGCAGTAAAAGAGACATGGCTCAAACAAGGCCAGGAATGGGTTCTTAATATTCCTGGGTACCAGGTATTCAGGAATGATAGAGAAGGAAAAAGAGGAGGGGGTATGGCAGTATTGATTAAGGATGATGTTAAATAGAAAGCATTTACTAGATGATTCTAGACCTGAATCTGTTTGGCTTGAGTTGACGAACAGAGGGGGAACTGTTACATTGTTGGGAGTTTTCCATAGAGCTCCAAACAGTGAGATGGAGATAGATGAGCAAATTTGCTGGCAGATTTCAAATTGGATGGATTTGTTCAACCTTTGGTTTCAATTTAATATGCTGCGTATCCATGCTTTGAACTGAGGATGGCAATGGACTTACTTATGTTCTGATGAATTGTGCTGCTCATTACGTCACTCGTGAGCAGTTCCTGGTATCTGCTATGCACCTTATGGGAATTCAAATCTAAATTTGTCAGCTGTCTAATGACCAACAAATGACTATGTCCCTTGGGAGGAGGGTATGCTGGGTCCCCTTGGTGTAGGCTTCAGGTTGATATGTTTGGCAATGGAAGATTGCAAGCAAGTCACTTTCTGTGCCAGGTCCGTATTACTCCAGGGCATGGTTGATGATTGATCAGTCTGGTTCATTTGTGTAACATAAGAGAGGTAGACCAGTCACTCAATGTTGGGGATCCTCCCACTCAGCTCTAAGGCAATGCCATAATGGGCTGGGTAAACCTTGCAGGAAAGCAGCGGGAAATTTCTGGGTAAACTCTATGTTATTAGCTGATTAAGCTCCAGTAGAACCCCTCTACATTCTTAGAGGGGAGTCCCCTAACCTTCAGCCATTGGCAAACTGCACCTACGCTGTCTGAGGTTCTTTGGGGATCATGTGTGCCCTCCTGTGTGGATTGTCAGGTTTGTACACTTCTGATGTTTTCATTACTAAATCTGTCTCCGTTATTGCAGTTGCAGAATGTTAGGTTCAGATATTTGTGGCTAGAATAGAGAGCTGGATTTAGTTGTAAAAACACGGACTGGTTTGTGGGTGGTGTTCACCCAAAATTCAACCTAAACAAGGAGAGAGGCTTTAAGCTTAGTGAGGTGTCTGACATGCAAAAAATACCATGGCTGACCAGAAAGAAAATCACTAGTTTCACTTTATAGAGCAGCCCTGTACCCTGTTCAATCTTTTTTTAAGATGAGATTTGAAGACTCTTAGAATCTCTTTCTGAGGTTGACAGCATTGTAGTCTAGGAGAAGTTACGGAACTTTCACTTTAAACTCTGAATAAGTGATCTGTCCTATCAACTTTTGTAAATTTGAATTGATACAATTAATTTGGGTATTCCCTTGATATAATTAAATTGCGAGGACATTAGTACCCTAAAATCCAGCTCTGACCATTCCATGGTGAAGGATGTTGTAGTGGACTGGCACTACTGGTATATCCTAAAGGCTGGTGTACCCAAAACTGAAAGGAAAATACTAAAAATGATACATAAATTTTTCATTCTTTAACCCCCCCCCCCCCCCCGCCAGCCCTTTTAAATTCAGTGAATACATTTTGTATTTTGGTGCGTTCAGTACAACCCTGTCACTGATGTATAATACTGAGGTGATTCAATTCAAAGGAAACTGAGTAAATGTGTTTGTCCATTAACAAATCCATTCTTTTGCACAAAACAAAGGGGAGGAGATCTCTGGGAAGGCACCTCTTTATTCTAATGTACAACCTGGTTGTTGCTTGCATATACTAACTTGCTCTTATTTCGTCCGCATGCTATCATTGGCTGTCCTTGTCATCTGCAACCAAATAGGATGATGAGGAGGGCATATGGGCATAGCCAATCAGATGAACTTAAGCAGCTATTTTGTTCAGAATGGTGAGAATCTGTTTTGACTCCTGTTCCTCACAATCACTTGCACACATTGATTCCAAATCGCTAACCCTAATCCTATGTGTGAGTGTTCTCCATTTCATTTGAACACCTTGTTTAACCCACGTGTGTGTGTGTGTGTTTGGGGGTGGGTCACTTTTACTGACCTGTGATTTCTTTCCACTCATACAAGGGAACAGTCTAGACTTGACAGTTGAAATTAAAGGTATATATTTAGGATTTAAAATCTTTGAACACTAGTATTATAATAAGGATTTAATTACATGGCATTTTTATTTCAAGTGCATGTTGAAACCCAACTGCAAATGTGCACAGAATTTCATGTTGATTGTGCTGTTTGGCACTCGTAAATTGCTCTGAAAGGTGGTTGATTAAGAAGGTTTGAGAGTTGTAAAGTTAAACTGACAGTGATTCATGCAAAACAAGAGGAGTGAAAGGTGTGTATAGTTCAACTTGATTTCACACTGAAATGATAATAGATCATTGCAGATAATGTTTTGTGTCTATTTAATAGCTAGCACACATGTAAGCAACAAAATGGCTATCATTCATATTTTAATTACAAGTTTTATCTGCAACAACTGATATTAATGTGGCACTTTTACCATGATAAAACATCCCAAAGCACTCCACAGAAGTAGAAACACAAGCAGTGAAGGGAGAAGAGTTAGGGTAGGAAACCAAAAGCATGGTCAAAGAGGTACGATTTTTTTCAAAAGATCATGTGTGTTTTAATAGCTTGTAAAGGTCTGTCATGTTTTAAAAATGTTTCACTGGACCATCCTTATTACATAGAATTACATAGAATTTACAGCAAAGAAACAGGCCATTCGGCCCAACTGGTCTATGCCGGTGTTTAAGATTCACACGCTACTTCATCTAAGCTTATCTGCATATCCTTCTATTCCTTTCTCCCTTATCAATGGTTACAGTCTCTGCGCCTATTCTTTTTTTTGTCTTGCATTTCCCACATTACAAGAGTGACTCCACTTCAAAAGTACTTCATCTATATATAATATAAAATATAATATAAAAGGATAGTGGTGTCTGTCCGTCTGTCTGTCCGTCTGTCGTCTGTCTGTCCGTCTGTCTGTCTGTCAGTCCGTCCGTCTGTCTGTCTGTATGTCTGTCTGTCCGCTATACACTCAAAAGTTATAGAGCGTACCTACACATATGTTATATCAAAAGAAAGCTGATGATCAGGGGAGTGTCATAGGCATACTTACTTTTTGGTCAGACAAAAATTGTTCGGACAGTATACAAAAAACGTTCAAAGATCCGCTCATTAGCGGTTGACCAATCCTACCGCTCATTAGCGTTGAGTGACGTGATGGTTGACCAATCCTACAGTTCAGTGACCTGATGGTTGACCAATCGGTGCGTCACAGGCGGGACCTAATCCTGCAGCCTCCCCAAACGTAGCCGCCATTTTTTCCCCTGCTTTTCCTCAACAGCGAGCGGGGCAGCTGCGTCGGCCCGCCGGAGCGGGAGATGAGTTGGGGTCACTCGGGCCGGGCCTCTCAACTGCTCGGCCCGAGACACAGAGTGGGGGGGGCGGCAGCGGGCGGCCGTGAACCGCGCCGCCCGAGACACGGAGCGGGGCAGCGGCCGGCCGTCAACCGCGCGGCCCGAGACACAGAGCGAGGGAGCGGCAGCGGCCGGCCGTCAACCGCGCGGCCCTCTAAACTGCCCTGGCAACGCCGGGCCCCCCCAGCTAGTTGGTTATAAAGCGCTTTGAGACGTCCGGTGGTCGTGAAAGGCGCTATAGAAATGCAAGTCTTTCTTTCTTTTAGATGAAGTAGGGTGGGAGGAGGCTCATATGGAGCATAAACACCGGCATAGTGATCCCACCACCAAACACATCTTCCCCTCACCTCCCCTTTCAGCATTCCAAAGGGACCACTCCCTCCGCGACACCCTGGTCCACTCCTCAATCACCCCTAACAGCCCTTCTCCTTCGCCTGGCACCTTCCTGTGCAAGCGCAGGAGATGCAACACATGCCCTTTTACCTCCTCCCTTCCCACTGTCCAGGGCCCCAAACACCCCTTCCAGGTGAAACAGCGATTTACTTGTACTTCTTGCAATTTAAGATACTGTATTCGCTGATCACAATGCGGTCTCCTCTACATTGGGAAGACCAAACGCAGATTGGGCGACTGCTTTGCAGAACACCTCCGTTCAGTCCGTAAGGGTGACCCTGAGCTTCCGGTCGCCTGTCACTTTAATTCTCCGCTTCACTCCCACTCTGATCTCTCTGTCCTCGGCCTATTACATTGTTCCAATGAAGCTCAACGTAAGCTCGAGGAACAGCACCTCATCTTTCGATTCGGCACTTTACAGCCTTCCGGACTCAACATCGAGTTCAACAATTTCAGATAATAATCCCTGCCCCCATTTTTCATGCTGTATGATTTTTGCCATTCCCATTTGCAACATTTTATCTTTCCTGCCTCTTACAAAAGTACAGTATGTTCTTTCAATTCCTTCCTCCCCTTCTAAACCCCCCTGTCTCTGCACCTGCTTAATATCTGTTACATCTCCAGCTTTTTCCAGTACTGATGAAGGGTCCCAGACCTGAAACGTTAACTCTGTTTCTCTCTCCACGGATGCTGCCTGACCTGCTGAGTATTTCCAGCATTTTCTGTTGTTATTTCAGATTTCCAGCATTCACAGTATTTTGCTATTGTACAAGATTTCTATATATCTTCAAATTAAGTGTTGTTACAAGATTTTTAAAAATCTATCTTGAGAATCTATTGACAATTTGTTACTTATACTCTACAATCTTATAGCTAACTCTTTCCAGCTTATAGAGCTTTCTAGTATCTTAGCAAGTACTGACCAAAACCTTAAAATATGAGGTAGGTTTATTATCACAAGCAGTTACTTTTAATAAAATATATGTATATTAGAGCTGATCATTTAGTATATTGCTTACAATGAGTCAGAAGTTTTATAAGGACAGGGTGTTATGCCAAGTATTAGTATCAGGGGACACACTGATCTATCAGCATTGGGGATGGCCCTGGGATCTCGGAGCACTGGTAATGGGGTCCAGGGTCTTGCAGTACAGAGATGAGTATGGGAGGACTGGTAGAGAAAAAGAAAAAACTTTTATTCATATAATTTCTTTCATGTCCTCAGGATGTCCCAAAGCAGTTCACAGACAATGAATTACTTTTGAAGTGCAATCACTGTTGTTTTGTAGGCATACTCAGCAGCCAATTTGTGCACAGCAAGTTCCCACAAACATCAATGAAATAAGTGGCTGGTTAATCTGTTTTAGTGGTGTTGCTTGAGGGATAATTGTTGGTCAGAACATCAGGGAGCTCCCTTCTTCGTCTTTAAATAGCACCATGCGATCTTTTATGTTCACTTCAACAGGCAGTTGGGGCCTAGGTTTAATGTCAATCCCCCCACCACTACTTTCCCCTTCATCAGCTGCTTCCTGCTTTAAAGTCCTACCTTGAAGCACTAATTGTACTATGTATGTCCTGACTGATAGTCTCTAACAGACATAAATAATAATTTCAATAAACCAGCAAATAATTACCTCAAAACACTCAAAGAAACTGACAAATCTTAATGGGATGAGGTAAAACACTCTTTCACTCTTCAAGTCATGGTGATGCAGAAGTTGCTTGCAATGGAGTTCGGCAAACTGCACGTGGACTACACAGAGGTGGCGGTAACTGTCTTTCAACTGTTCTGGTGAAAAGGTTTTTGAGATAGGTTTGAAGTAAAAGCTTTAATTGAAGGCATTAAAACACACAAAAAATACAAGTCAGTGGATAAATTTATTCACGTGAAAACTTTAATTTGGGAATGCTTTAATTTTGTTTAAATCATCATTTTGGACATAAGATATTTCAGTTACTGAAAAAAATGACATGAATTCGTTCTCAAAAGGTGCTTTGAGTAATGCAATTAGTTCACATTTTCCTTTTGATTTATTGGTAAATTTTCCTGACTGGTCATTTACGATTGGTTGTTTCATAGTACTTAGTAGTTTCTCATTGGTAATTTTTCAGCCACACACCTCACTTTTTATTCATATGTTACTAATATCTTTGGTTCTTATTTGCTACTGTTTTACTTTGAGCCAATCAACCAAGTGTGATGGTGAAAATGTGATCTTTCAGGAAATACATGTTACACAACAGGAACTGCGTGTGCATGTGAAAGACACTGTAATCCATAATAGATAAATATAAACTTAAGACACCAGAGGTCAGCCAAAGGAGTAAGAAATGTCTTCATTTAGAAGTCCGGTTTAAATGGACATTTGATAAATATTAAGGAGGCTCCATACAGGGAAAAATGTGCATGTGGTTACATAATGCTTACAAGCAAGTAAACGAGTGGCAATCTTACTTTACAAATAGTTATAACCTCATTATAGTCTCTGTGACCTGCCTCAGTGCAATGGATTACTGGTATTGTATAAACAGGCAGTACTTTATTTTTAAAACATTTTAAGTACTAAATTTTAGGGACAAATTCAAACGAATTGATGTGTGTTAGAAACCTTAGTAAAGGGCAAAGAATGATACAGTAACTTGTAACTGGGAATTTGATGAAAATATTTGACTTGCAGCAGTATCCTACTGTCTGCCTGCCTGCCTACCCTGAAGTACAAATGACTGAACTCCACAGTAGGTCTGTCACTGCTTAACTTGCTCCATTTGGAAAGAATCAGACAGAGTAACCCTATTATTTTTGCACAATGCACTTAACGACACAGTTTGTGACTGCAAAAAGAACAGGAAATTCATGACCTGGTTGACGCTCGGCATGCCTGTTCATACCAGCCTGAGGCCCGAGTCAAATTTGGCTTTGGGTCTCAGTTAAATGCCACTGGGGAGCTGTGGGCACTAAAAGGGCATCCCGCTCCAGCTCGCTGGTTATGGAGGGTGGGAAATTTGTTGACTTTCACAAGGAGCCGGCTGGCAGGTCAGGTCGGTGGAGGGAGTCGATCCGGGGGCAGAGTGTCTCTAATATGCTGGCAGCAGGCCATGTTTGTTTGAGCCAGAGGGGCACCCCTGCTTCTACTGGACACACAAAAATAAAAACTGAAAATTTCTTGGGCCTTTCGTTGAGAAACCTCTGGTGATCTCTTTAAAGACCGTTGGCTGGGCCGCTCAAGACCTGGTACGACTCGGCGGAACATCTGCGGTGTAATCACATCTCATTTGCACCCAAATTTTGCAATTGGGGTACTACAATTGGCGTAGGATTCCGGTTTGCATAATTAAAGAGCCTCCCGCATGCTTCAGGCGAGTGCCGTGGATGACTAAAAATCGCCTGAGTAAACCTCCATTCATTTCTAGTAATTTACTAATAAGATCAGTATTGTCTCAGTTAGACTACTTTCTAGTTTCACACACAAACAGAAAGCCAGAGTCCCAATTTATGATACATAAAGTCATTATGATGGTAGCATGAAAAGTGAAGGGGCTGAAAGAATATCCGTAGTATTCTCATGCCATCTGAACATTTATCCTCAGCAGAATTCAATGCAAAAGACTTCTAGTAATGTCAGAGCCTTTATAGGGCCATAGATGTTTACAGCAGAGAAGGAGGCCATTTGGTCCATCATGTTTGTGCTGGTGATTTGCTAGCCAATCAAAAATAAAATCTCTAACCCTGTCTCCCTATAATATAATATATATAATTGAAAAAGAAATAATTATCCCCAAGCAATGAACACTTCAGGCAGTCATGTTCTTTTAAAAAAAAAAAAACTCCTGCTTCTCGTGTAATAAAATAAAACTTGTGAAATTATTTCTGTGGTCATTGTTTAAAAGTGGAAAAAATAACTGGAAAACAGCTGACTAATGGAAAACACAGGCCAATCATGATGAATAAATATGGAGGTTCTGTTCTGACAAGTGAACATCAAGCAAATGTTCTACTTTATGAACGTTGTATGACATTCTATTAATGTTGAAATGCAAATACAGATTTCATACATAGCTCAAAACTGAAAAGCTTAATTTTTGTACTAGGCTTAAATCAAGCACTATTGGTTGGTTGCTTAGCAGATCAATTCCCAACACCACCAAATCAAATGAGCTGATGCTGAACCTGAATTCAAGTGCTTGCAAGACTGCTTTTGCAGATTGTTGGATGCAGTGTTTAGCAATTCTTTGAGTAAATAACCAGGTTCCCTTACTTTTCCATACACTTACCAAGTGTGCATAGCTGTCGAGAAATGGCTCCAAGGTGTCTCACAGTCTATTTTATATAATGTTCTATGTTTACAGTAATGAAAGCTTGGTTATGCTTAGAGTATTCATTCGCACAAGCTAGGCTAGACCATGATTAACAGTTAATCAATCAACAATTGCAACAGTGAGATGGCTAGAGGGGAGGGAGCAGTACTGACCGAAAAACTATGTACTTAAAAGACATCTTTAGTTATAGGACTCTTCTCTTCATCTCCTTTAGGCCTCCCAAACATCATGCACCATTTACTGGACAAATGGTGGGGAGGAGACATTCTCCAAAATTTTACAACTACCTTTTAGTAGCTTATCCCATATTTCTTCCTTCTCTGTCAGGAACTATCTGATATCTGCTCTGTACCTTCTTCAAAACACATATAACTGAGATCAGAAAGCCACACTGTAGGGCAATGCAGAGTGTGAACATGCATCCTACTACTTTGTGGCACCTGAGGTTCTCGCGCTCATTGTATATTTTATAACACTAATTTTGTAAAAATGAATTGGAGGGATACTTGCTTTTAAGAACCACACCTCACTTAACAGGTATAATTTTCCAAGGATGGGACAGTACCAGCTTAGTATTTACCTTTCAGACTGTAAATGGAACTTTTGGTCAGACAAGTCTAACTAACAGACCTATTGTTTATCTGGGCAAGAGAGAGTTAAGCATTAAATCTGTAGGAGGCTCATTCTAGAAAAAAATTGCTTGAGAAAAAGAAATTCTTGAGAGGGGAAACAAGGGTATTAAAATTTATCTCCGTCCAGTTGCACCATTGAGAATGGTTCCAACCTCATGTCCATACGCCTTTTGAATTGGGCCTCAAATTTTGTCTCACTGGAGTTTAGGAATGCAGTGCTTCAAAGGAATGTTTGTGAAGCTTATGACAATTGGATTAAAGGGGATCTACATTTTAACTTTGCCAGTACGAGACATCTATGCCTGGAATGTCTGCCTCTGCTCTGTGATTTCTTCAAATACTGTGCATCCTAAAAAACAATCAAAATTCAACGACAAATAAAGTGCACAGAGACAAAGTATAACCTGTTTTGTTACCTTAGTTACAGTTTGTTAAAGTTAGCTTACACAGTGCAGTCCAGGTAAGATCACCTTTGCAGTTATTACATCATAAACAGACCTGTAGTTGTACAATAAACAATGTTGAGCATTGTTTTCTTTGATTTTCTTTCCTAAACTCTCATTCTATGTTAACTCCTCAGGTACTGAGAAAGATTTAAATAACAAATTGCCAAGTATAACCTGAATACATTTATTTACATTTCCGCAACTACTCTTAAACTGACATTGTAAATGGTTCCCTCTCCTCGGGGACAGTCCCCTCGCTTTCAAAACCACAACCATCACTCCCTTTCTCAAAATACCCATGCTCAACCCCTATGTCCTCACCAATTGTCCCATCTCTAACCTCCCTTTCTTCACCAAGGTCCTCGAACTTGTCGTCAGCTCTAACACCCACACCCATCTCTCCTGCAACTCCATGCTTGAAATCCCCAATCAGTTTTACTCCCACTGAAACAGCCCTAACCAAGGTTACAAAAAACATTCTCTGACTGCATTATCTCTCCTCATCCTCTGGATTTTTTTTTTTCAAACATGGGATGTGGCGTCACTGGCAAGGCTGTGTGGTGAAAGTACTCCCACAGTGTTGTTAGGGAGGGAGTTCCAGGATTTTGACCCAGTGACAATGAAGGAACAGCGATATATTTCCAAGTCAGGATGGTGTGTGACTTGGAGGGGAACTTGGAGGTGATGGTGTTCCCATGCGCCTGCTGCTCTTGTCCTTCTGGGCGGTAGAGGTCGCAGGTTTGGGAGGTCCTGTCGAAGGAGCCTTGGTGCGTTGCTGCAGTGCATCTTGTAGATGGTACACATTACAGCCACGGTTTGCCGATGGTGCGGGGAGTGAATGTTTAAGGTGGTGGATGGGGTGCCAATCAAGCGGTCTGCTTAGTCTTGGATGGTGTTGAGCTTCTTGAGTGTTGTTGGAGCTGCACTCATCCAGGCAAGTGGAGAGTATTCCATCACACACCTGACTTTTTAAAAATTTGTTCCTGGGATGTGGGCATCGCTGGCAAGGCCAGCATTTATTGCCCATCTCTAATCACCTTTGAGAAGGTGGTGGTGAGCCGCCTTCTTGAACTGCTGCAGTCCTTGTGGTGAAGGTACTTCCACAGTGCTGTTAGGGAGAGAGTTCCAGGATTTTGACCCAGCGACGATGAAGGAACAGCAATATATTTCCAAGTCAGGATGGTGCGTAACTTGGAGGGGAACTTGGAGGTGGTGGTGTTTCCATGTGCCTGCTGCCCTTGTTCTTCTAGGTGGTAGAGCTCGAAGGTTTGGGAGGTGCTGCCGAAGAAGCCTTGATGAGTTGCTGCAGTGCATCTTGTAGATGGTACACACTGCAGCCACGGTGTGACGGTGGTGGAGGGAGTGACTGTTTAAGGTGGTGGATGGGGTGCCAATCAAGCAGGCTGTTTTGTCCTGGATGGTGTCGAGCTTTTTGAGTGTTGTTGGAGCTGCACTCATCCAGGCAAGTGGAGAGTATTCCATCACACTCGTAACTTGTGCTTTGTAGATAGTGGAAAGGCTTTGGGGAGTCAGGAGGTGAGACATGCACCGAAGAATACCCAGCCTCTGACCTGCTCTTGTTGCCACTGTATGTGGCTAGTCCAGTTACGTTTCTGGTCAATGGTGACCCTCTGGATATTGATGGTGGAGAATTCGGCGATGGTAATACCATTGAATGTCAAGGGGCGGTGGTTAGACTCTCTCTTGTTAGAGATAGTCGTCTGGCACCTGTGTTGCGCGAATGTTATTTGCCACTTATCAGCCCAAGCCTGAATGTTGTCCAGGTCATGCTGCATGCGGGCATGGACTGCTTCATTATCTGAGGAGTTGTGTATGGAGCTGAAAACTGTGCAATCATCAGCGAACTACCCCAGTTCTGACCTTATGATGGAAGGAAGGTCATTGATGAAGCAGCTGAAGATGGTTGGGCCTAGGACACTGCCCTGAGGAACTCCTGCAGCGATGTCCTGGGGCTGAGATGATTGGCCTCCAACAACCACAACCATCTTCCTTTGTGCTAGGTATGACTCCAGCCAGTGGAGAGTTTTCCCCCTTATTCCCATCTCTCTATAGCCTCCAATACAGTAGATCACATGATATTCCTCCAGTGCATCCCCTCTGTTCCCACGCTCGGTGGGACTGTCCACTCTTACCTATCCGATTGTATAACAGAAGGAAAATCAGAGTTGAGAAAAGGTCATTTGGCCATTTGAAGTTCATCTCATTGTGGCATATGATTGCATTTTGAACAACACCATTTTTTGGCCTTTATTGTCTTGCTTCGTAGATTTTTCCAACCATTTTTCATTTTTTAGTAAGTTTTCTTAGAATTTGATCTAAATGTGTTTATCTTTGACTTCCATTTATCTCCTCTGGCGCTACTTTTGTTTGCTTAATGTGAAGTAATAATCAGGTTCATCTTACCAGTAACGTTTAATATTTTAGATACTTCACCGAGTATTCTTCTTAAACCAGTCGCAGTTTCTCAGATAATGAATCAGTCTGTGCCTGTATGCAGCAAGAACTGGCCAACATCCAGGCTTGGGCTGATAAGTGGCAAGTAACGTTCGCGCCACACAAATGCCAGGCAATGACCATCTCCGACATAAATACTGTGGCAACAAGAGCAGGTCAGAGGCTGGGTATTCTGTGGCGAGTGACTCACCTCCTGACTCCCCAAAGCCTTTCCACTGCAAGGCACAAGTCAAGAGCAATATTCCCTTTAATCTGCACAGCAATCGCGCAGCCGGCTCACCGGCTTTTAAATAAGAAAAAACGCACATGCGCAGTATTTTGAATGGACTGCGCAGCGCGTACCCAAAACAAATTAAAGGGAACATTTGTCAGGAGTGTGATAGAATACTCCTCACTTGCCTGAATGAGTGCAGCTCTATCAACACTTAAGAAGCTTGACACCATCCAGGACAAAGCAGCCTGCATGATCGGCACCCCATCCACCACCTTAAACATTCACTCCCTCCACCACCGGCGTACCGTGGCTGCGGTGTGTACCATCTACAAGATGCACTGCAGCAACTCGCCAAGGCTTCTTCGACAGCACCTCCCAAACCCACGACCTCTTCCACCTAGAAGGATAAGGGCAGCAGGTACAACGGGATGCCACCATCTGCAAGTTCATCTCCAAATCACATGCTACCCTGACTTGGAAGTATATCACTGTTCCTTCATCGTCGCTGGCTCAAAATCCTGGAACTCCCTCCCTAACAGCACTGTGGGAGTACCTTCACCACACGGACTGCAGCAGTTCAAGAAGGTGGCTCACCATCACCTTCTCAAGGGCAATTAGGGATGGGCAATAAATGCTGACATTGCCAGCGACGCCCACATCCCGTGAATGCATTAAAAAAAAACCTGCTTTCTGGACAGTCAGGATTAATCTCTGATCTTTTTTCGTAGCTCACCACCTCTACAATTGGGACCAGTCCTGTTACTTTTTCTGTACCCTTTCTAATACAAATTAAATTCTTTTGGTGATAGTGACTAAAATTGAACACAGTATCTGGGGTTTTCCACTTGTGTGTTTAACAATCCACAATTTTTCCCCCATTCATTTTAATTTGGACTGGCTGGTACAGAAGCAAATATCCCCGGCCAGTATTCTTGGTGTAGTCTGACCTGTGCAGTGTAAAGCCGCATGACTTCTGTAAACTTATGCCCTACTATTCTGACCATATATACGAACGTTCGGTAGGTTTTTTTAATCAGTCTACTCCTGTTGATTTGAATTGCTGGACAATTTACAGTTTTTAGCACAACCACATTTTTAGTGATTGATGTATAGTTTCTATTTTGTTTAACAATTAACTGCTTACTGTAAATAAAACTTAAAGCATTAATGAAGCATTTTGTTTTAATGATGCATATAATCTCCAAACAAAGATGTGTATAAATCTAGCTGCTGGACTCCTAACTGTATTCTGAAAGATGACTAATGCTAAAAGAAAAATGCGTAAGCTGGATGTTGCTTTCCTAACCTAAAGACTGCCAACAGGAAAATCAAATTGAGTCTAAAAATTCTAATTAGCAGTAAGATTTATATCTGCAAGTTGGATGTGAGCCTGTCTGAGTTCCACTGTATGTGAAGTACATGCAAATTCCACATATATGAAATAATGAAAACAAATTTGATTAGAAACAAGGACATTGAGGGGGATTATGAAATGCATGATGAACTCTGAACATAGCCCACACCCAAGTTGGAAAAACCCCATTCTGCTAAAGAATGCAGCCTCAACCTCAAAGGAGCTGACAACTACATAAGTCTCTGATTATAAAAGCCAAACTACAGTCTATCAAAATACGTAACGTTATTCAACAGTTGCACTACATAGCCCCAGAAAGAGTAGAGCATCCTTAAGTTTTTAATTATAGTGTGAATATCTAAAATTTTGACATAAGGTAATAACTTCCAACCTCCAACTTCTAAATGCCTTTCGAAAATCAAAACTTTTGTAAATGAAGTCCATTGGATGGCCCTCATCAGCTAATAGTTACCTCTTAAAAGAATTCCAGTGGATTCATGTGGACTGACCTATCGCTTCTACGTTTCTTACTGTTCCTTATGGGCTCTGTGCTCTTTAGATGAATACTGACAGCATCCCATAAAATGATTAGTATCTATTACTGCTTATATTTTACTGTGTTCTGCTGTAGTATTAAAGCTTATACTACCCATCAACTTACGCTGTACACCTCAAGTCTGATCTGCATTATACGGTCAGTGGTGATGCATGAAATATGCTGGGTTGGTGGAAGTGTGAGATGCATGAAGTAGAAATGACGGCCCAGAAATTCGGGTCGGAGGCTTCCCGCGGGTGCAAGCCTCCGACCTGCACTTACCTAGTGCGCCGGCCGTTGTGCTGTGGGCCCGCGTGGGATTCTGATCCTGGGCCTGCTCCAACTGCTGGCGCGCAGTGCTTGCATATCCCAGGGGCGCAGTTACTTCGAAGCGTCCCCTGGGATTACGTGGGCCATGGAGAACCAATGGTAGCAGGGAATCTGTATTCATAGATTTGACAGGAAGACCTGTCAAATCTATGAATACAATTCAGCCCCAAAACATAACACAAACTTCAAATAATTTTTTTTTAATCACATTTTTAAAATAACTATAAATTACATAAAATAACTATTTTAAACAATAATTTAAATTTTTGAAAAAATTAATTACGGTTTCTAACGGGGCTAAAAATAAACTTACCTTTCTTTAAAGTATTTAAAAATAATAAACCTGTGGAAAAAATGTTTTAATTTGACTTAATTCACCACTTACCTTGTTAAAAGCAGGCCTTGCGACTGCTTTTTAAAAGTGTAGCTCCTGGAGACTTAGCCTTCCGGAGAAACCTGCAAAAAAAAGGAAGTTCCAGGCGTACGCGCTGCCTCTCCGGCGCACGCGTTCGACCTGTGAATCCCTTCCTTTAAGGGAACGGAAGTTCCTGTTTCCCGCACATGCGCAGTGCATGCACAAAACCGGCACTTTCGTTGGGCCCACGTGTGAGCACCCAGTGCGTACTCACCTGTGGGGACCCGAAGTTCTGGCCCCGTTGAGAACTTGTTGGAATATGGCTAGGGAGATGATTAAGAAGCTTGAGGATGAGAGTAACGAAGACTGGTAATTTGATGAAGAAGGGTGTGTGCAGTGGAAGGGCTCAAGACAACAATGACTGTGCATTGGCTAGTGGAGGGTGGAATGGTTATTGACACCTGTACTATAGTTTGAATGGTCGGGTTATGCAGATTGAAGCCACAATGAAACACCTGATGACTTGCTTGGTAAGGGAGCAGCAGTTTTTGCTTTATGTTTGATTGATGTAAACAGTGCAAGTTGCATTTAATTCTTTTGTACATGGATAATCTGTTGTAAGCAGCAGTCTGGCATATCCTCAGAGGTTGCAGAAAGTAGCTTTACATTTTACAGGCATTGTCTTATGTCATGCTCCATTTTAAAATAATAACAGTGTCTCCTAATGCAGTCTAGAGCTGCTTGCTTAAACATGTTCCTGTGCTGGTGAATGTAGCTGAATGTAACACCAGCTGGTACAATGACTAGCTAGTATTGTTTTCAGCATATGCTCCGTTCACTGGGATAGAAGCATGTTTAAACAGGTTCTGGCTGCTTCTGGAAGCTCTGTAATTATTTTCAAATCAAGCATGATATAAGGCAGGCAAAACTAATACTTATGGGGAGGATTTCCATGAATGCATCAATGTAGAGTGCATTTAGGATTTACTTACATGTAATGCACAGCAGAAATCTTTTTCCTGTTTGTCTTGGCTAACTCAGGAGGCGCTGTAATAATTAGTGTTAATAATAGTGTTAATAAAGCAAAAACTGCTGCGCCCTTACCAAGAGATGGAAGGTGTCATTGAAGCTTATAAAATTCTAACAGGACTAGACAGACTAGATGCAGGAAGCATGTTCCCAATGGCGGGGGAGTCCAGAACCAGGGGTCACAGTCTAAGGATAAGGGGTAAGCCATTTAGGACAGAGATGAGGAGGAATTTCTTCACCCAGAGAGTGGTGAACCTGTGGAATTCTCTACCACAGAAGGCAGTTGAGACCAATTCATTGAATATATTCAAGAGGGAGTTAGATATATTTCTTAAGGCTAAAGGGATCAAGGGATATGGGGAGAAGGCAGGGACAGGGTACTGACTTTGGATGATCAGCCATGATCTCATTGAATGGCGGAGCAGGCTTGAGGGGCTGAATGGCCTACTCCTGCTCCTATCTTCTATGTTTCTATGTGTCATCAGCAGTGCTATCAAAATACTCACCAATAACCTGCTCGCCGATGCCCAGTTTGGGTTCCGCCAAGACCACTCAGCTCCCGACCTCATCACAGCCTTGGTCCAAACATGGACAAAGGAGCTAAATTCCAGAGGTGAGGTGAGAGTGACTGCCCTTGACATCAAGGCAGCATTTGACTGAGTGTGGTATCAAGGAGCCCTAGTAAAACTGAAGTCAATGGGAATCAAGGGAAAACTCTCCACTGGCTGGAGTTATACCTAGCATAAAGGAAGATGGTTGTAGTTGTTGGAGATCAATCATCACAGCCCCAGGACATCGCTGCAGGAGTCCCTCAGGGCAGTGTCCTAGGCCCAACCATCTTCAGCTGCTTCATCAATGACCTTCCCTCCAACATAAGGTCAGAAATAGGGATGGTCGAAGGTTGTTTTTGTGACTGGAAGCCTGTGTCCAGTGGTGTACCGCAGGGATCGGTGCTGGGTTCTTTGCTGTTTGTAGTGTACATTAATGATTTAGATCTAAATGTAGGAGGTATGATCAGTAAGTTTGCAGATGACACGAAAATGGGTGGGGTGGTAAATAGTGAGAAGGGAAGCCTCAAGCTACAGGACGATATAGACGGGTTGGTCAGCTGGGCAGAACAGTGGCAAATGGAATTTAACCCTGAAAAGTGTGAGGTGATGCATTTTGGGAGGACTAACAAGGCAAGGGAATACACAATGAATTGTAGGACCCTAGGAAGGACAGAGGATCAGAGGGACCTTGGTGTGCATGTACATAGATCCCTGAAGGCAGCAGGACAGGTAGATAAGGTGGTTAAAAAGGCATATGGGATACCTGCCTTCATTAGCCGAGGCATAGAATATAAGAGCAGAGAGGTTATGATGGAGCTGTACAAAACGCTAGTTAGGCCACAGCTGGAATATTGTGTGCAGTTCTGGTCGCCACACTATAGGAAGGATGTGATTGCATTGGAGAGGGTACAGAGGAGATTCACCAGGATGTTACCTGGGCTGCAGCGCTTCAGCTATGAAGAGAGACTGGACAGGCTGGGGTTGTTTTCCTTAGAGCAGAGAAGGCTGAGGGGGGACCTGATTGAGGTGTACAAAATTATGAGGGGCATAGATAGGGTAGATAGAAAGAAACTTTTCCCCTTAGTAGAGGGGTCAATAACAAGGGGGCATAGTTTCAAGGTAAGGGGCAGGAGGTTTAGAGGGGATTTGAGGAAAAACTTTTTCACCCAGAGGGTGGCTGGAATCTGGAACTCACTGCCTGAAAGGGGGGTAGAGGCAGGAACCCTCACAACATTCAAGAAGCATTTAGATGAGCACTTGAAACACCATAGCATACAAGGCCACGGACCAAGTGCTGGAAAATGGGATTAGAATAGACAGGGCTTGATGGCTGGCGTGGACACGATGGGCCAAAGGGCCTCTTTCTGTGCTGTATAACTCTATGGGCTAGATTTTTTGGAGCCATCAGGCGGGGTTTCAGGCATGTGGGGGGGGGGAAATCCCGAATTTGGGGGTCCCGACACCATCCCGCCCAAAACCCCGCCCCACGTAAGTTTCAGGGGCGGCGGGTACCCGCCCCGCACTGGGACCCGCCGAAACCAGGCGGGAAGGGATTAGTGCCAATTAACTGCCTGTTAACAGGAAGTTAACAGGCAGTTTTTAGCCTAATCCCTATTTTGAGGGGTTTCGTGTAGGTTTCCCGACGCTCCAAACCACGCCAGGTTAGAGCAGGCGGGCCGTCGGGTTGAAGGAGCTGGAGGGGTCGCGATGTCGGTGCTCAGGTGAGTGATGGGTACATGAGTGTAAAAGTAAGTGTGTTTGGTGTGTCTAAAGTGTGTAAAGAACTTTTACTTACCTGTACTTACCTTAACAGCCTTTCTTCCTGTAGCCGTCAGGAGCGCATCACTCAGCCGGAACTGAAAGCTGAATGGCTGCGATCTGTCAAATTTGACAGCCTTCAGCTTTGAGTGCCGGTGACAGTTCTAACTGAGTCTGTGCAGAAGACTCATGTTAGAACTCAGAGTGTTAGTGTATCACAGCTGTGAAACAGCTGTGAAACACTGATATTTCATCTGTCAAGAACTCTTCAACTATCTCCAACAAGCGAGAGTCTAACCACCTCCCCATGACATTCAACGGCATTACCGTCGCCGAATCCCCAACCATCAACATCCTGGGGGTCACCATTGACCAGAAACTTAACTGGACCAGCCACATAAATACTGTGGCAACAAGAGCAGGTCAGAGGCTAGGTATTCTGCGGCGAGTGTCTCACCTCCTGACTCCCCAAAGCCTTTCCACCATCTACAAGGCACAAGTAAGGAGTGTGATGGAATACTCGCCACTTGCCTGGATGAGTGCAGCTGCAACAACACTAAAGAAGCTCGACACCATCCGGTACAAAGCAGCCCGCTTGATTGGCAACCCATCCACCACCTTAAACATTCACTCCCTCCATCACCGGCGTACCGTGGCTGCAGTGTATACCCTCTACAAGATGCACTGCAGCAACTCACCAAGGCTTCTTCGGCAGCACCTCCCAAACCCGCGACCTCTTCCACCTAGAAGGACAAGGGCAGGAGGCGCATGGGAACACCACTACCTCCAAGGTCCCCTCCAAGTCACACACCATCCTGACTTGGAAGTATATCGCCAATCCTTCATCGTCGCTGGGTCAAAATCCTGGAACTCCCTACCTAACAGCACTGTGGGAGTACCTTCACCACACGGACTATAGCAGTTCAAGAAGGTGGCTCACCACCACCTTCTCAAGGGCAACTAGGGATGGGCAATAAATGCTGGCCTTGCCAGCGATGCCCCGATCCCATGAATGAATTTTAAAAAAAAATTGCACTTGCACAGTGTCTTCCAGTTATGATGCATTTACACTACAAGTTTACTGGTGGTGCAAAGTGGTCACTACAAAATCAATACAATAAACTTGTAATGTAAAACAGGTGTCATAGCCCAAATGGACTCCAAAGCCTAGCTCCAATGTCATGTTGGGCCCAGACTCTAGATTCACGCTGCATTTACACTATAACTGCAACATCGGAGCAAAGTGAAACCACTTTGCACAAACCTTACAGTTGTAGTGGGGTTTCCGACACACTTCCGGCAAAGTTATGATGGTGGAGCAGGAGCAGACATGAGGAAATTCCCGACCAATGCAAAGCATGAATTCTCAAAGGTTACCTGACATAACTCATAAAAAATAATTGTAAGTTGCTATATCCAACGGGTTGTTTGTTAGCAAATGTCGCAGTCAGCAAATTCTGGAAGAACTGTAACATAATTCAAGTTTGAATAAGAAATCCTCAATGTAAACATGTTTCTTTCAGCAGAACCTAAAGAAGGAAAGATACAAATTAGTCTTCTTTTCAGTTTAAATTTCTTTATCTTTACTTTAAAAACTGATAATCTCAATAGGTGGGCATTTTTTGAGATTAATTAAAACAATTTCTGTTATTTCTGTTTAAAACATTGGGGTATTTTTTGCTTTCACTGCCTGAGAAGTAATCTGGTGGAGGATCGCCTGCCTGATTTTAACTCCACTGAAATCAATGTCTCTGACCATGAAGGAAATATTGAGGGAAGTGAAAGGCAAGCTATTAATGTTTCAAGCTATGTTTAGAAAACTGTTGGTTTAAGCAGAGATGTCACCATGTTTATGTGCTTTAGAAGAAAAAACACAAGACCTTGCATTTATACAGTACCTTTCACGTCATCAGATCCACGACCTCCATGCATAGGTATCCCATTTACTTTTCTTTTGTAGCTGCTTCAAATGGGTAGATACCAATTAAAATTTGGTTCCACCCACTTAGACTTGAGTCGGGGTTCAAGGGCTAAGAAAGTACATTCCAGATCATAACAACTGCCACCCTAGAATTTTGATGTTATTTATTATTGTGGCCCAAACAGTGATTTTATTTCAGGAAATTACGTCAAAATATGACTGAAAAGTTTATTCTGAAAGTTTAAAAAGCTCAATACAAAGGGTAAATCAGCTTTATTGAGAGATTAATTTATGTAACTCGGCTATTAGATACACAGGGGTGGTTCATGTTATTGATCCTTTTAAGGATACATAAAGCATTATCGGGTCCTGCTCTCGTCTGCCAAAATCACTCACTATTCCAGAATCATTCTGGAATGCAAAGATTAACCCCGGCTTCTATTCTCCACTGCTAACCATCTTCTTAAACCCCCCTCCCCTGTCTCTTCCACCCTCACCTCCGACAACAAGTGCGAGGAGCTCATGGACTTCTTCGTCTGTAAGATTGAGACCATCTGTTCAGCTGCCTCTGCCACTTCTCTTCCTTCCCCATGACTACCGGGCCAAACTTCCTCGAAGGTTCCCCCCCACCCTAGCCCTGAACTCACATCTTTCTCCAGTTTCTCTCCGATCTCCCCTCATGGCCTCTCCACGCTCATCTTGTCCACGAGACCCACTTCCTGCTCCCTCGACTCTTCTCACCAAACTGCTGACAACCCAACTTCCTTTTCTGGCTCCCATGTTAGCTGACGTTGTTAACGGTTCTCTTTCCTCGGGTACTGTCCCCCTCTCCCTCAAATCTGCCATCATCACCCCTCTCAAGAAAAACAACCCTTGACCCTTCCGTCCTTGCAAACTACCTCCCCATCTCCAACTTCTTTCCTCTCAAGTCCTTGAACGTGTTGTCGCCTCCCAAATCCGTGCCCATCTTTCCCGCAACTCCATGTTTGAATCCCTCCAATCAGGTTTCTGGCCCTGCCACAGTACCGAAATGGCTCTCATCAAAGTCACAAATGACATCCTTTGTGATTGTGACAAAGGTAAACTATCCCTCATCGTCCTTCTTGACTTCTCTGCAGCCTTTGACATGTATGACCACTCCATCTTTCTCCAATGCCTCTCCACCATTGTCCAGCTGGGTGGGACTGCACTCGCCTGGTTCCATTCTTGTCTATCTAATTGTAGCCAGAGAATCACCTGCCATGGCTTCTCTTCTCACTCCCACATCGTTACCTCTGGTGTCCCCCAAGGATGTATCCTTGGCCCCCTCCTATTTCTCTTCCAGATGCTGCCCCTTGGCGACATCATCCAAAAACACAGCGTCAGTTTCCACATGTATGCTGATGACATCCAGCTCTACCTCACCACCACTTCTCTCGACCCCTCCATGGTCTCTAAATTGTCAGACTGCTTGTCCGAAATCCGGTTCTGGATGAGCAGAAACTTTCTTCAATTAAATATTAGGAAGATCAAAGCCATTGTTTTCGGTCCCCGCCACAAACTCCATTCCCTAGTCACTGACTCCATCCCTCTCCCTAACATCTGTCTGAGGCTGAACCACACTGTTCGCAACCTTGGTGTCATATTTGACCCTGAAATGAGCTTCTGACCACATATCCGCGGCATAAATTCCACAAGACCACCTATTCCCACCTCCGTAACATCGCCCGTCTCCGCTCTTGCCTCAGCTCATCCGCTGCTGAAACCCTCATCCATGCCTTTGTTACCTCTAGACTTGGCTATTCCAATGCACTCCTGGCTGGCTTCCCACATTCTACCCTACGTAAACTTGAGGTCATCCAAAACTTGGCTACCCGTGTCCTAACTCGCACCATGTCCCGTTCACCCATTACCGCTGTGCTCGCTGATCTACAATGGCTCCCGGTTAAGCAACACCTTGATTTTAAAATTCTCATCCTTGTTTTCAAATCCCTCCATGGCCTCGCTCTCCCTATCTCTGTAATCTCCTCCAGCCCCACAACCCCCCAAGGTATCTGCACTCCTCTAATTCTGCCCTCTTGAGCATCCCTGATTATACTCGCTCAACCATTGGTGGCCGTGCCTTCTGTTGCCTAGGCCCTAAGGTCTGGAATTCCCTGCCTAAACCTCTCCGCCTCTCTACCTCTCTTTCCTCTTTTAAGTCCCTCCTTAAAACCTACCTCTTTCACCTGCCCTAATTTCTACTTATGTGGTTTGTGTTGTGTATGTACCTTTAAGAGAATAACTGGTCTCAGACTGCAGTACCGGCAGTGACCACCCCTGTATAAAAGGCGCTAGTAAGCCTCTGTAGTTTCAGTTTCCCGATTGACTTCATTCAGTAAAGACTTGTTTTGTTCAACTCCTGCTGTCCGTGTCTCAATCATACACGGACATAATACTGGCGACGAGCAGATACGAACTTACCTACAGTCTGCACCACCTCCTGGGATCCATTCCTGAAGCAAAGTGAGCAGAGGTCGAGGCCAGAAGGAAGAAAGAAGCAGTAGAAACGGGCGTCGACCGTGGGCATCCGCCCCTGAGTCAGCAGAGTTGAAGATTGCTGGAGAAGCTGTCGAAAGCGGGGCCTGGTTCCTGTCGACGGTGCTTCAGCTAATCGGGCTGGTGGCAGGTAGTACACTGATCCTTCCTGGGCTGCGGCGGTCGCAAACTCGAGCGGGTGGCTTGCAACGGGGCTGAGCAGCGTTGTCGGGAAGAGGAGAGAGAGAGGGTGGAGCACACAGGGCGCGGCCGGTGCTACGAAGCCGGGCTGCGTACAGAACCGAGAAGAGGGAGGCAAGAGTCCCACAGGGTTGTTCCACGACGGGAAAATAATAAGAAAAGAAATATTAAACGCGCAGGAAACCGCGAGGAGCTGCAGGTTACAATGGAAAGCAGCGCTAGCAACAGCGGGGAAGAAGGCAAAGCGCGGGAGGCGCCATCTTAATCAGCGGGGAAGAAGGCAAAGCGCGGGAGGCGCCATTTTAGATTTTCAAGATGCCGAAGACTGGCTGTATCACTGCCTTTGATAATATAATAGAGGACTGGACCACGTATGTGGAAAGAGTTGAGGTATATTGCGAGGCAAACGAAATAGCCGATGAGAAAAAGGCATCGGTATTGCTAAACTTAATGGGCGCTAGAACGTACGGCCTATTGCGGGACCTGATTACTCCAGCCAAACCGAAGGCGAAGGGTTTTAACGAAATTGTTGCTGTCCTACAGGAACACCTAAACCCTGCACCGCTGCTGATAGCAGAAAGATTTAAATTCCACAGGAGAACTCAACATAAAGATAAGAGCAATGCTGAGTACCTTACGGAACTACGCAAGCTATCAAAGCACTGCCAGTTCGGAGCAGGACTGGCAGATACCCTACGGGACAAATTTGTGGACTCCTGAGTGAAGTAACACAGAAGAAGTTACTCTCAGAGAAAGAGCTGACGCTAGATAAGGCTTTCAGCATGGCAGTAGCGTACGAAGCAGCAGCCAGGGGAGCTGCGGAAATACAACAAAAGCCACAGGAATACGGCACCCACGCAATGACACGGGGATTTGCAAAATGTTATCGCTGCGGCAGAACTAACCATGACCAGAAGGACTGCTGGTCCAAGGACAAAATATGCAGGCAATGCGGAAAGATGGGACACATTGCACGAGTTTGCAGGTCTGGGAAGAAGACCAGCGACAACAAAAAGGCTACTAAGGAACCGTACAAGAAAGTACAAAAGATGACGGACAGTAGTTCCGAAGACCAGATGAGCGATAGTGAATCCGGGAACAAGAGACTAAGCTGTCTCAAACTTCACAATGTAATCGCAAAAGAGGATCACCGAACCATTTGGGTCACCCTCACGATAGCAGGGTCCCAAGTTAAAATGGAATTGGATACAGGATCAGCGCTAACCGTCATGAATCGACGAGACTACGAGCGGCTATTCTCACACACACCCTTGAGGGAGACATCCATCGTCTTGACGACGTATACAGGGCAAAAAGTATACCCCAGAGGAAAAATAAGGGTGCCTGTCGAATACAACGGCAAGAAAATACGGAAATTGTATCTCTACATACTGCCAAATGGTGGACCACCGTTATTGGGACGTGAATGGGTCAGGAAGATAAACTTAGATTGGCACTCCATTCATGCAATGACGGTGGACGGTAAAAAAGATGAAGACGTCACTCCTGGACGATTGTCAACAATCTTAGCTAACGCCAAAGAGGTATTTCAACAAGAACTGGGCACTCTTAAAGGCGTAACCGCCTCGATAAAAATAGAAGAGAATGCAATTCCCAAGTTTTTCAAAGCAAGACCGGTACCATATGCAATTCGCCCAGCCGTCGAGGCAGAGCTGGAGAACCTGGAGAAGGCAGGCGTGTTGTCTAAGGTCGACTGGAGCGAGTGGGCGACACCCATCGTTCCTGTCATGAAGAAAACGTTAAGCAATAAGTCTGAGGAGCCAAGGAAGGTTCGCATCTGTGGGGATTTCAAGGTGACGGTGAACCCAGTCCTTCACACAGTACAATATCCTCTTCCAAGGATAGAAGACATCTTCGCCTCACTGTCTGGAGGGAAGCGTTTTACAAAAATTGACCTAGCACAAGCATATTTGCAGATGGAGGTTGAAGAATCCTCTAGGAAGTATCTCACGATAAACACTCACAAAGGTCTTTACCAGTATCATCGATTGGTATTCGGAGTAGCATCAGCTCCGGCGATATGGCAAAGAGCGATGGAACAAGTCCTGCAAGGGATTCCGGGGACTCAGTGTTACTTGGACGACATCCTTGTGACAGGTGAAGATGACAGTGAACACCTTAACAACCTAGAACAGGTGCTCACTAGACTACGGGAACATGGGCTACAAGGCAACCGCCCCAAGTGCGAGTTTTTTAAGAAACAGATATCGTATTGTGGCCACGTGATTGATGAAGAGGGGCTACATATGTCCCCTAACAAAATTGAAGCGGTTGTTAAGGCCCCAGCACCTGAAAATGTGTCGCAACTGAGGTCATTCCTCGGATTGGTGAATTACTACCATAAGTTTTTGCCGAATTTGTCGACAATTCTGCACCCACTGAATGCCCTGCTGCGAACGGGAGTAGCATGGAAATGGAGCAATGACTGTAAGCGGGCCTTTCAGAAGAGTAAGGACTTAATCACTTCAAGAGAAGTATTGGCTCACTACAACCCAGCACTGCCGATCACACTGGCGTGTGATGCGTCTCCCTACGGCATTGGGGCGGTACTGTCACATAAATTCCTTGATGGTTTAGAGAGGCCGATAGCTTTTGCGTCACGCTCGTTAACTTCTGCCGAGCGTAACTACGCCCAGATTGACAGAGAGGCCCTCAGCCTAGTGTGGGGGGTGAAGAAGTTCAATCACTACCTGCACAGTCAAAAATTTACTCTACTAACCGATCATCAACCTCTTGTCTCCATTTTCAACCCTCAGAAGGGCGTACCGATAATGACAGCGCAATGGCTGCCGAGGTGGTCCCTTTTCCTAGGGGCACACCAATATGACATCGAGTACAAAGGAACTAAACAGCATGGGAATGCTGATGGATTGTCACGCCTACCGTTGCCGACGGTGGAAGAAGACGACCTTGCAGTGGATCCAATGGAGTTATTCCACTCGACCATAGTCGAATGTCTCCCTGTGACGAATGCAAACATAGAAAAGGAAACACGGAATGACCCGACACTATCACGGGTCTATGATTTAACGGTGAAGGGATGGCCAGCACATGGCGAACCACTGCTGCCAGCATTGTCGCCGAGAAGAGAACGGCTGTCAGTGTGCAGAGGAACCTTGATGTGTGGATCCAGAGTAGTAATTCCACCTAAGTTGACGGATAGAGTGCTCAATGAGCTTCATGAGGGTCATCTGGGTGGGGTAAAAATGAAGAACTTAGCCAGAGCGTGGTGGCCGGGAATCGATAGAGAAATCGAAGAGATGACCAAGCGCTGTGCAGGATGCCAGAAGGTCCAAAACGCCCCACCACAAGCTCCTCTACATCCATGGGAGTGGCCCTCATCTCCATGGCAAAGGGTGCACATTGATTTTGCTGGTCCCTTCATGGACTCGATGTTTTTAATTGCAGTGGATGCACATTCAAAGTGGCCAGAGGTAATAAAAATGTCCTCAACCACCACAGAAAAAACTATCACAGTTTTACGAACCATACTCGCCAGGAATGGGCTGCCTGAACAGATTTGCTCTGACAATGGACCACAGTTTGTGTCTGAAGAGTTCCGGGGGTTCTTAAAGAACAATGGTGTTAAGCATTACACATCTGCCCCACATCATCCAGCCACTAATGGATTGGCCGAGAGGTTTGTTCAAACATTCAAGAAGGCTATCAAGGCAATGTGTAATGAAGATTTACCCCTACAACACAAGGTGGACAACTTCTTGTTTGTCTACCGGAATGCGACACATGCGGTTACCAACCAAACTCCAGCCATGATGTTCTTCAATCGAAGACTACGATGCCGCTTGGATTTGGTTAAGCCAAACGTCCGAAGAGATGTGGAGAACAGGCAGTTTCAGAATATGAATGAAAGGCCGACCAGGAGTTTTAAGATAGGTCAACCAGTTTTGGCCCGGGACTACCACACTGAGAAATGGCAGCCAGGAACGATTTGTACACGGCAAGGACCTCTCATGTATACCGTGGACGTTGGAGAGAGCATTGTAAGACGCCATGCTGACCAGATTCTAGAGTCACTGGAAAACGTCAACTCCACACCACGATCTGATACACCTGACAATGAAATCGACGTACCAATTGCAGCTACCGCAGAATCGGTGATATTGGAAGCAGATGAACCAAACGACGACATTGATCCCGACTCAACCTTGCCAGAAGAACTTGATACCCCAAAGAGGCGTTATCCAGACAGAATCAGGAAGCCTCCTCAAAGACTGAACTTATAATTGCTTAAACTCAACCAATGTATCTAGCAACCGTAATTGTGATTGTAATTAGTTATCATTTAGTTGTTAAATGAATGTTATGTACTGTTTATCTAAAAGGGGAGGAATTGTTGTGTATGCACCTTTTAAGAGAATAACTGGTCTCAGACTGCAGTACCGACAGTGACCACCCCTGTATAAAAGGCGCTAGTAAGCCTATGGAGTTTCAGTTTCCCGATTGACTTCATTCAGTAAAGACTTGTTTTGTTCAACTCCTGCTGTCCGTGTCTCGATCATACACGGACATAATAGTTTGGTGTCAAATTTTTTGTGTTCTACTCCTGTGCAGCGCCTTGGGATGTTTTACTCCGTTAAAGGTGCTATATAAATACAAGTTGTTGTTGTTGTTGATTGCTGGAAATTTTCTGCATTGAAGTCATTTTTTTCTTCCAATATTTCGCCTTTGCTTCTCTCCTGAAGGCAGCAACTTTTGCTGGTGTACAGTTCCACTTTTGCAAGAGTCATTCTTTATGTTAAAGAGGCTATTTGCTCATGGAACGCATCACAGCCAAGCTCCATTCTGCCCTTTTGACATCAACACATACGTACTGCCCAACAAATGTCATTGAATAGAAAACAGGAGCAGGAGTAGAACCATTGCAAATTATTTTTCCCCTTCCCTAGCCTCAGGGACACTAAAACCACTTGTAGAGATCTGTTGCTTCCCTTGCTGAGATCAGCCAACCCATCACAGAACAAGAATTAAACTAGGGTTTTCTGGTCCACATGGTTTAGTACCACACCATAGACAAAATTTACTATAAGTTAAAATTTAGCAAAATGCAGATCAGTGAGGCAGATTAGTGTACTATTGTGCTAACCTGTGGGTGTGAACGTATACAGATTCCCGCCGGCATCCCCTCCTCCCAACACTCTCACGCACATGCACAAATTTATGATCCTGCCTGAGCTGTTTGTTACAGTTGAGCGAATGAAAGACAGGTGCTTCACCACAGGGAGAAAGCCAGTCAACCTGCAGTGCTATCACTCAGCTTCTGCTGACCTCTTAGAAAGCAGCAATGGCAGGTGCATGTTAATAGGTTGCATGCTGCCTCCTGCAGTCTTAGAATGTTATATAGTAAGGACAGACCTAAAGATGAAAAAAAATGAAATATTGGGAAAGGCAAAGACTTTTTTACAATTGATCATGTGCAAATATAACTAGCATTGAGAATATACTAGGAGCCCCCAGTGTTTAATTATTCTGTGCATTTCCCTTACTGTGTTGCAAGTTAGCAGCAGCAGAATTGTAAATGAGGATGTCGCTCCAGATTTACTGCCACAAGCCTTCAATAAATGTTCTTTCTGTGAAAGCATTGAAATTCAAGGTGAAACCTGGAAGTGGATAAGAAATTGTCTGAACTAAACAAAGCATAGAATTATGTAGAAATTACAACATGGAAACAGGCCATTCAACCCAACCAGTCCATGTTGGTACTTATCCTCCACACAAGCAGTAGACCTCATCCAATGTGCTACCCTGTTCCCATATCCCCTTGTCCCACATTGCTTCAAACACCTAGCTAACCCATTCTTAAAGGTTGACATGGTCTCTGCTTCAATCACTAACTCTGGGAGTGCATTCCACAGCCTCGTAAGCTTCTTGTAAAAAAAAAAGTTTCTCCTGCTCTCTGTCCTAAATCTCTTGCATTTAATTTTATATCTGTGGCACCTCATTCTGGAGCCCTCAGGCACTGGAAAGTGAATTGTGTAGAACCGAAAATGGTGGTCTTACTAAGATTTTAAGATTCGCCAATACATCTTCACTTTTATATTCTGTCTCTCTTGGCATAAAACCTACTGTTCCATTTACTTTTTTATAGCTTTATCCACTTGAGATGCCGCTTTTAATGTCTTGTGAACCAAGACATTATCCACTTACAGCTTCCTTTGCTCCTCAGAATTAATTATTTACTATGCCTCCTATTTTAGTATCATCTGCAAATGTGAACATCACTCATTCTATTCTGAAATCCAAGCCATTGATGTACACAGCGAACAGACGTAATCCCAGAACAGCAACTTGTGGGACACCACTACCCACTTTGATCCCCAGCCCTAGGACATCGCTGCAGGAGTTCCTCAGGGCAGTGTCCTAGGCCCAACCAGCTTCACCTGCTTCCTCAATGACCTTCCCTTCGTCATAAGGTCAGAAGTGGGGATGTTCGCTGATGATTGCACAGTGCTCAGGTCCATTTGCAACTCCTCAGATAATGAAGCAGTCCACGCCCGCATGCAGTAAGACCTGGTAACAAACGGGCTTGGGCTGATAAGTGGCAAGTAACATTCGTGCCACAGAAGTGTCAGGCAATAACCATCTCCAACAAGAGAGAGTCTAACCACCTCCCATTGACATTCAACGGCATTACCCTCATCGACTCCCTCACCAACATCCTGGGGGTCACCATTGACCAGAAACTCATCTGGACCAGACAGATAAATACTGTGGCTACAAGTGCAGGTCAGAGGCTGGATATTCTGCGGCGAGTAACTCACCTCCTGATTCCCAAAAGGCACAAGTCAGGAGCGTGATCGAATACTCAATACTCTCCACTTGCCTGGATGAGTGCAGCTCCAACAACACTCGAGAAGCTCGACACCATCCAGGACAACGCAGCCCGCTTGATCGGCACCCCATCCACCACCTTAAACATTCACTCCCTCCACCACCGGCACACCATGTCTACAGTGTGTACCATCTACAAGATGCACTGCAGCACCTCGCCAAGGCTTCTTCAACAGCACCTCCCAAACCTGTGACCTTTATCACTTGGAAGGGCAGGTGCAGCAGGCACGTTGGAACACCACCACCTCCAAGTCACACACCATCCTGACTTGAAATTATATCGCCATTCTTTCATCGTTGCTGGGTCAAAATCCTGGAACTCCTTTCCTACAGCACTGTGGGAGTACCCTCACCACACGGACTGCAGCAGTTCAAGAAGGCGGCTCACCACCACTTTCTCAAGGGCAATTAGGGATGGGCAATAAATGCTGACCTTGCCAGATATGCCCACATCCTGTGAATGAATAAAAAAATCCACATGTAATGCTCTTAGGTCCTCGTCTCCATTTCCTCTCTTCTAACCAGTTTTTAATCCAATTTGCTACCCTTCTCCTAATTCCATACCACTTAATCTTCTCTGATAGTCTTCTGTGTGGTACCTTGTCAAAGGCTTCCTGAAATTCTATGTATACCACATCCACTCTATTTGCCTCATCCACCATATCTGTCACTTCCTCAAAGAACTCTATCAGGTTTGTCGAGCACAATCTTCCTTTCTGAAATCCATGTTGGTTGTTTCTAATTATTTTCTCTTCATCTAGATTTATAGTAATTTCATGTTTTAATTAAAGATTCTGCAGTTTTCCCTACCACAGATGCTAAACTAATTGGCCTGTAATTACTGTCTCCCTTTTAGAAAATGTGTATTACATTGACCATTGTCCCGTCCACTGGCATGTATCCACTCTCAGCAGAACCTTGAAATGGAATTTCTAGGGCCTTTTGCTATTTATTCCCCCATTTCCTTTAGGATCCTTGGATATATCCTGTCAGGTCCCAGCACTGTGTCTTCCTCAAGTTGAACTAACTTCTCTAATACTTTCCTCTTGTTTATTTTAATATCTCTCACCTTGCTTTTAACCAATTCAGAATTTACCACCTCTTGTGTATCTAACCTTTTTTTTTGTAAACACTGATGCGAAGTGCTTGTTAAATATCTCTGCAAATTTTAATTTATCCTCTACTAACTCACTATCCATTCCTCTTAGGGGTCCCACCTCACATTTATCAATTCTCTTATTACTGATATAATTGTAGAATACTGTTATTTTCAATTTTTTTAAATTGTCTCCTCATACTCCCTCTCTGCTTTCCTTATTCTTTTCTTAACCTCTTTCATTATTTTCTTGTATTTTTCTCATTTTCATCCTACCTTTGAGCCCCATATGTTCCCATCTTCAGTTTTTTGCTTGTTTTAAACTTTTATCACAGAATCCTGAAACTTGAAGTAGGCTCCTCTTTTAAATAGTATATATTTATTCTGTACCTTTGCAATCTTTTTAAAAATATACAATTGTTGTTCTACATTCCTGTGCGCCAATTTCTTTTTCCATCTCACTTCAGTGGCTCACTCTTCATCTTCCTAAAATCTGACCTATTACAATCTGTTGCCCTTGTTTTTACACTGTTTCCCTTTCTATTTGGACCTTGAACCTTATATTATAGACATTACTCCTGAAGTGTTTATCCACATTTAACTCATCTATTTGATCTATTTTGTTACTCATAACTAGACCTAACAATGCCCCTCCTCTTGTAAGCGTATAAAACACTAGCTGGTAGGGATTGGGGGCTTTTCCCCTTCTGTGAAGGATTGATTTCATTTGTTTCCAAGATTTGCAAAGAAAGCCATGCAAAGAAATCCATTCAAAAGGAACTCAGCTAATTGATTTACAGGTATCTGTTTAATTATTGCAAGAACTGATTCAAAGATGCTGTGTTACTGGGACTAATCTCAATTTGCTGGTGTTACTTGCTGCCATAAATGATCCTATCTGTGAATAAATTTGTTTGATAGTTTAGTCTGCTACAAGACTGTGTATCGTGACGGATATTGTCTTCTGAAGTGATGTGTGATGGAAATAATATGGCCTAGAAATACAGTTGTTAGCGCCAGCCGCTAGTGCCTTAGGAGGAGGAGAAGTGGGGTGCGAAAGCACCCCAGAAAGCAGAGAGTTGGGATAAATGGTTCATTCTCAGACTGGCAATCAGTAACTAGTGGTGTTCCGCAGGGGTCAGTGCTGGGTCCCCAACTCTTTACAATCTATATTAACGATTTGGAGGAGGGGACCGAATGTAACATATCAAAGTTTGCAGATGATACAAAGATGGGAGGGAAAGTAGTGAGTGAGGAGGACATAAAAAACCTGCAAAGGGACATAGACAGGCTAAGTAAGTGGACAGAGATTTGGCAGATGGAATACAATACTGGAAAGTGTGAGGTTATGCACTTTGGCAGGAAAAATCATAGAGCAAGTTATTATCTTAATGGCAAGAAACTGGAAAGTACTGTAGTACAAAGGGATCTGGGGGCCCTGGTGCACGAAACTCAAAAAGTTAGTATGCAGGTGCAGCAAGTGATCAAGAAGGCCAATGGAATGTTGGCTTTTATTGCTAGGGGGATAGAATATAAAAACAGGGAGGTATTGTTGCAGTTGTACAAGGTATTCGTGAGACCGCACCTGGAATACTGCATACAGTTTTGGTGTCCATACTTAAGAAAAGACATACTTGCTCTCGAGTCAGTACAAAGAAGGTTCACTCGGTTAATCCCGGGGATGAGGGGGTGGACATATGAGGAGAGATTGAGTAGATTGGGACTCTACTCATTGGAGTTCAGAAGAATGAGAGGCGATCTTATTGAAACATATAAGATTGTGAAGGGGCTTGATCGGGTGGATGCGGTGAGGATGTTCCCAATGAAGGGTGAAACTAGAACTAGGGGGCATAATCTTAGAATAAGGGACTGCTCTTTCAAAACTGAGATGAGGAGAAACTTCTTCACTCAGAGGGTAGTAGGTCTGTGGAATTTGCTGCCCCAGAAAGCTGTGGAAGCTACATCATTAAATAAATTTAAAACAGAAATAGACAGTTTCCTAGAAGTAAAGGGAATTAGGGGTTACGGGGAGCGGGCAGGAAATTGGACATGAGTCTAGGTTCGGAACGGTCATGGCCCTGTGGGTGGCGGAGCGGGCCCAGGGGCCGTGTAACCTGGTTCTGCTCCTACTTGTGTTCTAATTCTGTGTTAGATTTTAGGAGATGGTTCTATTCCTGTTCCTGGCTGGGGTGGAGATCACCTTTTACAGAAGGTAAGTACTGTGGCATAGTGGCATAGTGGTTAGCACTGTTGCCTCACAGCGCCAGGGACCCGGGTTCGAATCCGGCCTCGGGTGACTGTCTGTGTGGAGTTTGCATATTCTCCCCGTGTTTGCGTGGGTTTCCTCCGGGTGCTCCGGTTTCCTCCCATGGTCCAAAGATGTGCGGGTTAGGTTGATTGGCTATAAAAATTGACCCTTAGTGTTAGGGGGATTAAATACGTGGGGTTACGGGGATAGGGTGGGATATGTGTTGGTGAAGGGGTTACAGGGATCGGGTGGGATATGTGTCGGTGCAGGCTCGATGGGCCGAAATGGCCTCTATCTGCACTGTGGGGTTTCTGTGATTTCTGTGACTGTAGAAAATATAGGGACAGAGTGATCTCCTGGACGAGTTTCGATCGCCTAGATGGGTCGGAGAGGAATTTCCCAGATTTTTTCTCCCAAATTGGCCATTGGTTTTTTTATCTGGTTTTTCGCCTCTCCCAGGAGATCACATGGGTTCGGGTGGGATGTAGAGTGATAGTAGATTTGAGGTTAGGATCAGATCAGCCATGATCTTATTGAATGGTGGAGCAGGCTCGAGGGCCGATTGGCCTACTCCTGCTCCTATTTCTTATGAAGCGGCTAGCGCCTGGGCGCGGCGCGATCTGCGCCTCTCGCGAACTTCAGTCAAAATTTAGCGGCGGCGCAAAACCGTAGCGCCCGCTCAGCTGTGCGCGCAGATCATGATGCAACACCCTTGATGCGCCCCGAACCGGAACTTCAGTGGCGCCCCCCTTCTGTGCGCCTGGCGCCCCCAGCGACTGGTTGAGTGGAATGGTTTCCAGTCGCTGCGGGGCGCGGGGGGCGCTATTTAAAGGGGACTCTTCCTCCATTCTTTGTGGCCGCCATTTTGTTCCACTCCTGTGTGAGAAAGAGAGATTTGGAGAGAGACAAAGGGAGAGAGCTTTCTGCTTTGACTCAGCGCTCGCACAGGTACTTCTGGCTTCAGGCCAGAGCTTTGCAGTTGTGTTTAACATTCAGTGCCATAGCCTTGAGTCGCCACATATAATGGGGGCTGCAATGGGTGGAAACGTTGGCTTTCTGCATTGCATTCAAAGGGCTCAGAGACGCTGAGAGAGAGTGCCAGTCATGGCCAGACGGAGAAGGGCCAACAGGCGTCGGCACAGGAGGCCTTACCCACCCAGGGTATACCGCCAGCAGTTCTCATATCTGAACATGTCTGAGGAGCTGTGTGTTCGGAGGCTGCGATTCAGAAGGGAGTTGGTCACAGAGATCTGCCACCTGCTTCGCAGAGATCTGCAGCCACAGCTGAGGAGCAGGACGTCTCTGTCGGTGGCAGTGAAGGTGACGGTGGCTCTCAACTTCTATGCCACCGGCTCCTTCCAATCCGCTACTGGGGACATTGCCAATATCTCCCACTTCGCGGTACATTGCTGCTTCCGCCAGGTGATGAATGCCCTCTTCAGAAGGAGACGTCAGTACATCTCCTTCCCCATGACCCTGGACAAGCAGCAAGAGCGTGCAATGGGATTTGCAAGAATAGTGGGCTTCCCCATGGTCCAGGGTGCCCTTGACTGCACGCATGTGGCTTTGCGGGCACCTCTACAGAATGCCGAGGATTACTGCAACCGGAAGGGCTACCATTCGCTCAACGTCCAGTTGGTGTGTGACCACAGGCAGCTCATACTAGCTGTCAATGCCCACTTTCCAGGCAGCAGCCACGATGCCTACATCCTGTGCCAGACTTCTGTGGCAGACATTTTCGAAGCCCCGGCTCACCCAGGAGGCTGGCTTCTCGGGGACAAGGGCTATCCTTTGTGCACCTGGCTGATGACCCCGTTCCGTGCGCCCAGCACCCCTGCTGAAGAACGATACAATGACAGCCATCAAGCTACCAGGAACATCATTGAGCACACAATCGGCGTGCTCAAGCAACGGTTCCGCTGTCTGGACTGTTCCGGAGGAGCACTACAGTACTCGCCTGAGCGAGTCTCCCATTTCGTTGTAGTGTGCTGCATGCTGCACAACCTGGCTATCCTCAGGACTCAGCCACTGCCAGCAGACATTGGAGGACCACCAGAAGAGAAGGAGGAGCACCAAGACGGGAGGGAGGCACAAAGTGCAAGGGCCGTCCGTCGGCGGATTATTGCAACTCGGTTCTCGGCCCCCTCTCAGGGAATGGCTTGTGCCAATGAAAGAACATGAATGGAGCCGCTCCGCAAACCCTCAGCCGGTCAAGGCAACAAATACTTCAAAGTGCAAACATGGACAATCTGAATAAAGAAAATGTTTTATTTTACAAACTCTGTGCCCTTCCCGCATGACAAACAAATTCAGAGAAACCCCCCAAAAAACAGTCAGACACATAACTGGCTCTCACAACCTTGAGAAAATGAAAAAAACAGTTAAACAAAAATGACCATGATTCTCGGCCTTCATATAAAAAACAAACACAACATTCTCGGCCTTCATATAAAAAAAACATTTTGCCACACCGTCTACTTTTTCGCCTGCAAGGGTGATCCACCTCGCTTCCACGATTGGCTCCTTCCCGCCCTGCAGCTCCTCCTCAATGGGACCCCAGTGGCTGCAGCAAGGCTGGGGGAAGGCTGCTGAGGGTCAGATGGTGAGACGGCAGATGCCCTTGGGGGACGGCCTGGACCAGCTCTGGGCCTGGAGGGCCCGGCTTCTGACTGCTCCAACTCTGCTTGGGCGGCAGCAGTCTGTCCTACGGGTGGTGGCAGCTGCAGTGGAGGAGTGACAGTGTTGGCTGCACGAATGCTGCCAACCTGACAGAGCACAGGCACTCCCTGGTCGACCGAGACACTGGCACTCGCATGGGCCAGCACTGAAGCATGCGCAGCAATCTGCTGAAGCACAGACTGCTGGGCTGCTGCAGCGCGGCGAGGGCCCCGTTGATGCCTGGCCGATCCAGCGAGGGTGG
Organism: Somniosus microcephalus; assembly: GCF_052327205.1. Lineage (NCBI taxonomy): Eukaryota > Metazoa > Chordata > Chondrichthyes > Squaliformes > Somniosidae > Somniosus > Somniosus microcephalus. The sequence goes on from NC_141002.1 coordinate 44,285,003, forward strand.
CAGCAGTTAGTGCCCGTGTGGCCCTGGTCTGTGTCTGCATCACACCAGCCAGTGAATGCACGGCACGACTGAGCACTTGGCTGGAAGCCGCCTGTGCTGCCCCGAATTCCTGAACACTCCTTGCCAGTGACTCTATGGAGTCAGGCATCCTTGCCACTGCAGCCATGAGCTCAGTGTGCCTGCGCTCAGCCTGGGCGCCCATTTCACCAAGGAGCCACACCTCCTCTGCGCTCACCGCAGCAGGGCTGGAGGCTGCACTCACCCTCCGGGGAGAAGGCCGCCGAGCTTCCCCACCCCTCCCGCGTTGCTGCAGCCCGCTGGGCCCCGGAGCTTCACCCTCATCAGACCCTTCCCCCCTGCTCCCCTCCAGGGAAGACGTGTCCCCATCATGGTCATGGGCTGCGTCAGCTGAGGGTGGCACTGATGGGCTGGCTTCCTCTTCCTCCTCCTCGAATTCTGAATCAGACACAGTGCCAGCTTGAGGGCCTGCCTCCTCACCTGGCGAATCAGCATCTGAAAGCAAGGAGGCACAAGAGTTGCTTTAGAGTGAGGACAGGGCGGCAGCGAGGGAGGCATGAGTGCTGCTATGCACTGCATTGGTTCGAGAGTGGCAAAGGATGCTGGTGTGAGGCACAAGTAGAAAGAGAGAGGTCAAAAAGGTGATGACCTTACCTTTGCTGTCCAGAACGGGGTCGGCATCTCCAGTGGCGACGGGGCCAATCAGCCGGCCTCCCATAATCTGCTCCACACGCTGCTCCAGGTCGCTGAGCTCTTTAAGGTCAGGACGGCCTCCGTCGCTGCTGCCTGCGATTGTGGGCCAGCTTGCCCTGCAAGAGAAAGGACGGACTCTAAATACAGTGTCAAGCCCTCATCTTGCCTGCAGTGCCTCCCATGGTGGAATAGCCCTGACAGTGTCAAGCCCTGATCTTTCCTGCACTGCCTCCCATGGTGGAATAGCCCTGACAGTGTCAAGCCCTGATCTTGCCTGCACTGCCTCCCATGGTGGAATAGCCTTGACAGTGTCCAGCCCTGATCTGGCCTGCACTGCCTCCCATGGTGGAATAGCCCTGACAGTGTCAAGCCCTCATCTTGCCTGCACTGCCTCCCATGGTGGAATAGCCCTGACAGTGTCAAGCCCTCATCTTGCCTGCACTGCCTCCCATGGTGGAATAGCCCTGACCGTGTCAAGCCCTCATCTTGCCTGCACTGCCTCCCATGGTGGAATAGCCCTGACAGTGTGTAAAGTGCTGAATATGCAAGTGATTTTGAGAGTCCCATAGCTGTTGGATGAGGGCTGGGCATTGGAGCTTTCAGGTCCCTTTTGGCCATAAAGTGAGGTGCACATGCAGGGATGAAGAGGATACTGGAAAGGGTACTCACCCTGACAACCCGAGTGAGGTCGTTGAACTTTTTTCTGCATTGCACAGGAGTCCTGGCAACCATGCTGTTGGAGGTCACCCTGTTTGCTACCTCCCGCCAGGCTTTTCTATACTCGCTGGGCAGCGGCCTCCTGCCAGTATCAGGGAAGAGGACAGGTCGCCTGCACTCCACTGCGCCAACCAGTAGCTTCAGGGCACCCTTGCTGAAGCGCTGTGCTCGCTCCCTAGCCTTCTCCATAGTCCTGGCCGTTGAACTGGTGAAGCAGCTATGTTCAGGCATTGATTCAGGGCTGCAGTGTGCAGGGCGTCGCAGCAAAACAAATCGACCCTCCCCCTTTAAGAGCTGACCGGCACCAGCATGTCTGCCTTCAATCAGCAACTCGCCGCACCTGCGCTGCGCCCGCCCTCGGTGGTAGCACCCCGGCTCGCCGGCTTAGCGCCTTATGATGGGGCGATGCAACTCAATTTCGGCGAAGGTGGCGCTAAGTTGCGCCGGTCGCTAAATTTAGTGATCGCCCGGCTGCAGCGTCCCAAACGCGGCGATACTGAATTTCTAGGCCTATATATCTAATACAGGGGCAAGAAGCAAGTCTACTGTTTGCCTTGGGCATTATCCCAGATTACTTTAGACATATTTTCTCACCATTTTTGGAAATGGTCTTTTTCTTTTCCTTTGCAGCATGCCATCATTCACCCACTCCTGGTGTCTCTCGACTGGGCAGCATAAGACAGTGCAGGACACAGGTTTGTACCTGTGGTTTTCCTGAAGCAGCAGTTTCAAATCGAAGCCATGTTGCATTAGAAAGGCAAATAGGAAGAAAGTGTTATTAGACTACACTTCTGCTCTTATAGCCAGCCATTGGCAGAGACCTGGAAGCTGATTGCATGCCATCTTGTTTTGTTATCTGGAGACTAGAGAGAAAAGAGACTCGAAAGTAAAATGAGTTTGTACCCCCAAAAAAATGGAACGCGCATACTTGTTTTACAGCTAAATGCCTGTGTCTAAAAGAACCTACCTTAAATATACTGTAGATTTTGAAAGGAAATATTGAATTTAAAATGTTAAGAGCTGTTCCTGTCCCATTTGGAAGTCAGTAAAGTCTGAAAAGTCAAACAAATTAATTCTTGAGTTTTTCTTTCCAAATGAAAAGCTTTTGAACTGCATCTGTACTGTTTTAATTCTTCAGCTGACCCTTAGTCGTTGGTGGAAGGAAGTAATTCATCATGTACTCTTCCACGCTTCAATTCAATTCAGAGAGCTCGTTTGTTGGTAGCTATCTTAATTTGTCAAGTGAGAATAGATAAACTTAATGTCATAATGATTTGGAAGTCATACCAGGCAGAGCCATGATCAAAACAGTAGCACCAGATTTGTAGTGGATTTTACAATCATTTTAGGGGGAGACAAACCAATATATTATACAAAAGGCTACGGTACTTCAAAGTGTTGACAAAGATATTTTAAAAGGTTTCTTAGAGGGGAGAGTAAGCAGTATGTGGGGAAATTGTATGAATTTGGTTTCTAACACTAATTTGAAAAATGCAGCACTACAAATCTTGGGCCAAGAAAATACTAAGAAAGCCAGAGCTCTGGAAGCTGATCTGGATTTTCCCATCACCTTTTCTCATCCCTCACTCCTTGACTCATTGCTTGACTCACTTCAACCACATAACGAATGTAAACTTTGTCTGGCTGAGCACTGGAAGTGACCTGACACTTCATAGCCATTCAAGTAACATCCTAACAGTTGTCCATCTTCTCTTTCCCTAGATCAAACAGATGACTCAGACTTGGTGTGAGGGAAAGGGATGAGGAAAGCCCTGTTTGAAATTCATCATCACCCATTAACCTGCCAGTCATCAGTTCAGAGATAGGCACCCTGGGCAAGCTAGACAGTGACATAGAGGGGAGTACATAAGGGGTTGGACAGAGCCCAAGTGAACAAGAGCAGATGGCAGCAGCAAAGAGACAAGAGGCTGGATTTTCATTGGGCCGTGGAGTCGGGATTGGAGGCGTGTGGGGGTTTAAAATCCCGAAATCGGGGGTCCCGACCCCATCCCGCCCCCAACCCGCCTCCGTGCCAGTTTCAAAGGGGGCGGGTACCCGCCCCGCACTGGGACCCGCCTCCCTGAGGCGGGAAGGGGATTAGTGCCAATTAACTGCCTGTTAACAGGTAGTTAACAGGCAGTTTTTAGCCTAATCCCTATTTTCATTGTTGAAATGTGGGATTCCCGACGGCTCCAAACCACGCCAAGTTAGCGAGGCGGACCGTCGGGATGAAGGGCTTGGAGGGGTCGAGATGTCCGGTGTTCAGGTGAGTGATGGGTGCATGAGTGCAGAGGTAAGTGTGTTTGGTCTGTGTAAAGTGTTTAAAGAAGTTCTACTAACCTTTACTTACCTTTACAGCCTTCCTTCCTTCAGGTCTCGGGAGTCCCTCATCTCACCGGCACAGAAAGCAGAATGGCCACCAGCTGTCAAAATCTGCAGCCTCTGCTTTCTGTTCCGGGGAGATCTCTGAATCATCCTGAGAGGAAGGAATTAACCTGGAGCACAGATTGTCAGTGTTTGACAGCTTCAAACAACTGTGAAACACTGATATTTCATCTGTCAAAAGGTCTTGACAGATGAAATTTCAATCTGTGACGTCACCTGTTGCCGGGTTGCCCTTAATTGGCCTGCTGAGCCCGCTGGGCGGGCTCAACAAGGTCAATCAAGTCTAAATCGCGTGGGTTGGCTAGAACTCGATGGAGGCAGGACTACAACCCCAACCTGTTTTCCTAGATGTTTTCAGCACATAGTGACTAATGAGGTGGATTCCAATACTCTCAAGTATGTGGGGTTCTAATACGTGGTATTGACATTCTGCAGTCTATGGTATCAAACTCTGTCATGGTACTCAACTGCAGAGGACACTGGAGTGTGGTCTCCAGCTGAGTCTCATGACAGAGTCTGTGATGCCAGGAATCGCATCTCTCAGGGCTGCTCATACTGTAGCCATGCAGGCCATGGGCTCAACTGTCTCCTCCACCTTGGACGGGCTAGGAAATTGGATGGAGAGGGGCTTCAGTCAGCTCACTCTTTCACTCATTGCTCTTATTGAGTCTGCTCTGCTGCAGATTAACTGGTCATTCATCTCAGTGCTGTTTGTGAGACATGTCTGTGTGCAAATCAGCTGCCACGGTTGCTTACATAATAACGCTGGCAACACCAGTAATTAATTGACCATGAAGCACTTTGCAATGTCCTGAAGATGTGAAAGGGTCTATATAAATGCAAGTTATTTTATTATAATTATATTTTTGTTGGTAAGATGAAAAAAGACAAAAATCTTCCTTTTGGCACTATTCTGGCTTATGATGATCGTGGTTATCATTGGCAACAATAATATTATGCAGCAATTTTGGCACCAGCACTTTTAAAGCTGTGCCAAAAGTATAGTATGACCACAGTGTAATATTACAGTTTGCATTATTCAATCCTGACTATTTGCATTCCATATATAACAATTCCACTGTCCCCACAACACAGAAACCAGCATATGACAGTATTTTTTTTTAATTGTCCAGGTTATCTTCAATTAAGAAACGATACACACACCTACCGAGGGCTAAATACTCCAGAATCTTTAGAAGAGTACAGAAAGCGCAGGGGTGCAATTAAAAAGGATATTAGGAAAGCTAAAAGAGAGCATGAAAAATTCTTGGCAAGTAAAATCAAGGAAAACCCAAAGATGTTTTATAAATATATTAAGAGTAAGAGGGTAACTAAAGAAAGGGTAGGGCCTATTAGAGATCATGAGGGTAATCTGTGTGTGGAGGCGGGAGACGTCGGTAGGGTTCTGAATGAATACTTTGCGTCTGTTTTCACAAAGGAGAGGGGCGAAGCAGACATTGCTATTAACCATAGAAACATAGAAGATAGGAGCAGGAGTAGGCCATTCGGCCCCTCGAGCCTGCTCCGCCATTCAATGCGATCATGGCTGATCATCCAATTTCAGTAACTGGTCCCTGCTTTCTTCCCATACCCCTTGATCCCTTTAGCCTTAAGAAATATATCCAACTCCTTCTTGAATATATTTAATGAATTGGCCTCTACTGCCTTCTGTGGTAGAGAATTCCACAGGTTCACCACTCTCTGGGTGAAGAAATTCCTCCTCATTTCTGTCCTAAATGGCCTACCCCTTATCCTTAGACTGTGACCCCTGGTTCTGGACTCCCCGACCATCGGGGACATCCTTCCTGCATCTAGTCTGTCCAGTCCTGTCAGACTTTTATAAGTTTCAATAAAATCCCCTCTCATTCTTCTAAACTCCAGCGAGTACAAGCCCAATCATCCCAATCTCTCCTCATACGTCATTCCTGCCATCCCAGGTATCAGCCTGGTGAATCTTCGCTGAACTCCTTCCATGGCAAGAACATCCTTCCTCAGATAAGGCGACCAAAACTGCACACAATACTCAAGATGTGGTCTCACCAAGGCCCTGTACAACTGCAGCAAGACATCCTTGTTCCTGTACTCAAACCCTCTCGCTACGAAGGCCAACATACCATTTGCCTTCTTAACCGCCTGCTGCACCTGCATGCTTACCTTCAGCGACTGGTGCATAAGGAAACCCAGGTCTCGTTGCACGTCCCCTTCTCCCAATCTATTGCCATTCAGATAATAATCTGCCTTCCTGTTTTTGCCACCAAAGTGGATAACCTCACATTTATCCACGTTATATTGCATCTGCCATGTTTTTGCCCAATCACCCAACCTATCCAAATCATCCTGGAGTTTCTCAGCATCCTCCTCACAGCACACACTCCCACCCAGCTTTGTGTCGTCTACAAATTTGGAGATATTACATCTAGTTCCCTCGTCTAGATCATTAATATATATTGTGAATAGCTGGGGTCCAAGGACCGATGCCTGCGGTACCCCACTAGTCACTGCCTGCCACTCGGAAAAAGACCCGTTTATTCCAACTCTTTGCTTTCTGTCTGCCAACCAGTTCTCTATCCAAGTCAATACCTTGCCCCCAATCCCATGTGCCTTAACTTTACACGCTAATCTCTTATGCGGGACCTTATCAAAAGCCTTCTGAAAGTCCAAATACACCATATCCACTGGTTCTCCCTTATCTATTTTACCAGTTACATCCTCAAAAAATTCCAGTAGGTTAGTCAAGCACGATTTACCTTTTGTAAATCCATATTAGGGGGGACAAGTGTGAAATATTAGATGAAATAAACATAGTGAGAGAGGAAGTATTAAGGGGTTTAGCAGCTTTAAATGTGGATAAATCGCCAGGCCTCGATGAAAGGTATCCCAGGCTCTTAAGCGAAGCAAAAGAGGGAATAGCAGAGGCCCTGACCATCATTTTTCAATCCTCTCTGGCTTCAGGTGTGGTGCTGGAGGACTGCTAATGTGGTACCCTTGTTTAAAAAGGGAGAAAAGGATAGACTGAGTAATACAGGCCAGTCAGCGTAACCTCGGTGGTGGGAAAATTATTGGAAAGAATTCTGAAGGACAGGATAATTCTTCATTTCGAAAGACACGGATTAATCAAGGATAGTCAGCACGGATTTGTTAAGGGAAGGTCGTGTCTGACAAACTTGATTGAATTTTTTGAGGAGGTAACGAGTGTAGATGAGGGTAGTGCATTTGATGTAGTGCATATGGACTTTAGCAAGGCTTTTGATAAGGTTCCACATGGCAGACTGGTCATGAAGTTAAAAGCCCATGGGATCCAGGGCAAAGTCTCAAGTTGGATTCAAAACTGGCTCGGAGACAGAAAGCAGAGGGTAATGGTTGATGGGTGTTTTTGTGACTGGAAGGCTGTTTCAGTGGGGTTCCGCAGGGCTCAGTACTAGGTCCCTTGCTTTTTGTGGTATATATCAACGATCTTGACTTGAATATAGTGGGTATGATTAAGAAGTTTGCAGACGAAACTAAAATCGGCTGTGTGGTTGATACTGAAGAAGGAAGCTGTAGACTGCAGGAAAATATCAATAAATTGGTCACGTGGGCAGAACAGTGGCAAATGGAATTCAATCCAGAGAAGTATGAGGTAATGCATTTGGGGAGGGCTGACAAGGAAAGGGAATATACATTAAATGGTAGGACACTGAGTAGTGTAGAGGAACAAAGGGACCTTGGAGTGCATGTCCACAGATCCCTGAAGGTAGCAGGCCAGGTAGATAAGGTGGTTAAGAAGGCATACGGAATGCTTGCCTTTATTAGCCGTGGCATAGAATACAAGAGCAGGGGGATTATGCTTCAACTGTATGAAACACTATTTAGGCCTCAGCTAGAGTACTGCTGAGGGGAGACCTTATTGAGGTGTATAAAATTATGAGGGGCATAGATAAAGTGGATAGAAAGGACCTATTTCCTTTAGCAGTGGGGTCAAAAACCAGGGGGCACAGATTTAAAGTAATTGATGGAAGGTTTAGAAGGGATTTGAGAGGAAATTTCTTCACCCAGAGGGTTGTGGGGGTCTTGAACTCGCTGCCTGAAAGGGTGGTAGAGGCAGGAACCCTAACCACATTTAAAAAGTACTTGGATGTGCACGTGGGATGCTCTAACCTGCAGGGCTACGGACCAAGAGCTGGGAACTGGGATTAGGCTGGATAGCTCTTTGTTGGCCGGCGCGGACATGATGGGCCGAAATGGCCTCCTTCCGTGCTGTAACTTCCTATGATTCTACCTCAGTTGCTGTTCAATTGAATACCAGAAAGAATTTAGTCACAAATGCTCCCCAAAACACAGCTGTGATTTATGCTGAAATTAAAGCTACAATTTGCTGCCAAAAGACAAAATGTTGCATAATGAAACACTGCGACATATCTAAAACAAAAGAATGTGTGTAGTGTTCTTAATACCCCACACACCATTTACATTTCACCAGTGCCTGCATATAGTACTTACTCTCATCATTCTAGTTTTGTATAACCATTGTCTCCCCGCAGCCCATAATACCAATCACTCCAGTACTATTTATCAATGTGTACAGTCCGTAAGGCTAATCACTTCAGTACCATTTATCAATGTATACGGAGGTAATTTTCTTAGTACACAGTTACTCAGAAAATTTAGGCCATGTATCTGATAATGCAAGTCACTGCGGTTTCATTTAGCAATCTGCATCTACAGCCCATAATGTCTGTTGCAGCTGTCTGTAAAATACTGTACTATAGTTGCTCAAGTGGGAGGCTGACTGAGCCCAGTGTAAATATAAATTATGCTTGATATTCATTTTGACTAGTGCAACTTGTTCTGCAGAGCATATTTTATCTGGTTTCCCTGGATAAGTAGGTCCTCTCTATAATAATTTATGTCATAACACAAGAGTATTTTTAGATTAATGTGTTATTCATTGTGTGAAAGATTTCTCTATTGCAGAAGCAAAATGGTAATAGCAAAGGTTGTGGTGTATCTGAATGTGTTATAGTGAAGGGTATATTGTAAGACACTTTATATAAGGTTTCTATGTTAGAGAGAAACACTAGGAAATCTGCATTACATTAGATTGAGCAAGAGAAAGTGTCTTGCCTCCGTTTTCATTATCTGGTGTATTGCTTTAACGGGATAGGTCAAGAGTTTGAGTCCTTTAAATGTGATTGAAGCGAGGTCAGTGGGCACTTAGCACAAAAGAACTCTGTACAGGTCATTCCAAAGGATTTCTTGAGGCAATGTGGACTCTCCTGTAGTGAACTTTAACCTTAGCGTGAACTGTGTCGAGAGTAAGTTTATTTATGGATTATCTGGCTGACAAAGCACCACATTTAGACAGCATTGTGAAGGAGAAAGCCTACAAAAGCCTCAATCACTCATCCAGTTGAAGCCGCATCAGTCTTTTTCAGTGTAACTTAGTCTGATATTTTCAGCCTGCTCTTGTGATTTTAAAAACCAAGCAAACACATCCACTTGAGGAATATGACGTGAGTAGTCCTGAGGCTGCTGTGTTAATCTGAAAGTTATAGATGGTATGTATCAAATAAAATACATTTGTTACAGATTTTTATTTGGAGACTTAAGTGATCTGACAACAAATTAGTGCTAATTTTTAATAAGTTTTAATTATTTGTATAAACAAAATAGTCCATCTAAGCTTCTCAATACTGCTCCCTTATCTGTGAAGAATGTTCAAGCCTCTCTTCTGCACTCCTAAGCTGGATACAAGAAAAGCTGATTGTCTCATATTTCTAGGTTCATCTCCGCCCCACCCCACCCCGCCCCTACTTCCTCACTGCGCTCTTTTCCATCCATCTCTCTATCTCCCTCTCGCCCTGTCAACTTGTCCTTATTGTGTTGATATAGTTGTAGTCATTGCTGCGTTACAACTTCCTGTTTGGTTCTTCCCAGCTCCATCTATACCATCCTTCATGCTGTTCCATTTCACTGTAACTCAAATGTGTTGAAATCAAGATTGTTTGCATTCTCTCCTATTGTAAGTCATTCTTTCATAGGACCTGAAAACTGGAACTCCTTAACTCACAGGGGGTCAGTGGATGTGATCGGTGGTGGGTCGGGTGGGAAAATGTTCTTTTTTGACAGCGGGTCAGGACCCCCCTGTCAACCCGCTGCCACGCGCCTTTCCCAAATGCCAAATGTCGGGTCTGTAAACGCTGAGCAGACCCAACACGCAGCGGCCGGGGAGGCAATTCAGGCCATTATGACCTTGTTAACATACCATTCAGAACTATTTTGAGCTCACCTTCAGAGTTTACCAGGTTACCCACAGGGTCTACGCTGCTCAGGGATCACGTCAGGTAAGCAGGTCGGGAGGTGAATGGCCATGGAATCATCTCATTACTTGACAGCTGCAAATGTGCTATAAAAGCTCCCATCTCACAGCTGTTCACTTTCCAAACTCAGAAGCTGTTGATTATTGCATTTGGAAGACAGATTGAGCATTATGCAGGTTGCAAGTGTTTGGAGTAAACTCTCTATCCAGTGTCACCTCATTGGAACAACCTCTCTCACCATTGACAGATCGCTTCTGTCATCTCAAGTTCACCTGCCATCTATTGCATCAGCATCGGTGCCCTTGAAACTATCTCACCTTGGTCCTCAGAATCCCACCACGATCAGCCCCAACACCAGCAGCACCAGGCACACCAGCAGCACCAACAACAACACCAACCTTCTCTGCAATCACCTGATGCTGCACAGGACAGAGGGCATCAGCACCCGACCACATTGCTGCCCGGGACGCCAGGGATGGCCTCACCATGGCCAGATTTACTTCACTTGATACTGTACACCCTGGCTGCCACATGATGCACCAGTTTGGCACCATCCCACACCAACACCATAAAGCATCCCTACAATGCCCAATCCATTCTTTTCACACTCATCAACATTGCGGGGGGGTACCGTTATGTCTCACCATTCACTGCAACTCACTAAGCCACTTCCAAAGGTGCACACAGATCTGCCCAAGAATGCAAAGTGTTCAAAATAAAAGTTTCAATGTTTGACAGCACAATAACAGAAACTTCACATGAACATTGGCTAAAACACACAAGTGCCTACCCTTGTGTATTGTTAGTTGGTATGATTGGACTAGGATGAGGGTGAGTGTGAGGGGTGGCTAGTGAGATGGGGAAGTGATAATGTAGATAGAGAGGTATGGGTGGAGGTGCAAGGTAAGTTGGTGTGAGTAAGGATGTGCAGGAATAGGGTAGGGAAGGCAGAGTGATGGGGATGTGTTGAGTGACACAGCAGGATGAGGTTGAGTGTGGTTTTGCAGTAATGTTTTGTGATCTACTGAGATCATTGAAAGATTTGCTCCACTGCAGGCTGCTCCTCCTGACGACATCCCTGCTTGTGGCCTCTTGTGCAATGTGCAACCAGGCTGTGTTGGTCTCCTGGGGAGGTCTCTTCTGCCCTTGGGAGGGAAGAGAACCTCCCTGCGTGCTGTGACTCCCTCCATAAGCATATGAAGGGAGTTATGGGAGAGCCTGTGTGCATCCGTGCACCTCTGTGCAGTGCTTGTCAGTGTTTGCAGCATCTCAATGCTGTAGAACACTGACAGCACAACTGTCAAAATAAATGTGGACATGGCCCCTTTAAGGAAACCGGCTGATGATGCATCATCGAATGACGTCATCAGACCCGCTTCCTTCAGTTGGTCAGGAAACTCGCTGGGTGGGCTTAACAAGCCTAATCAGGGGGAAAACATTTTGGACAACAGGCTGGAGCCGGCAGCGAGGTCAGGACCCGCCACCGACGTCGCCTGGCACAGACCTGCCGATGTTGGTAAAATCCATAGTCTTTCCTCCCTCCTCATATTCACAGACCTATAAAACCCAAGGTTAGTATCACCTAACCAGTATTTATAGCAACAGGTGTAGGCCATTTGCACATCAAACCTGCTCTTCAATTTTGTGAGCCATGATCATATCCACCAATTTCATCATCCCCAAGTATTGCATAGAAAACTAGCCTGGCAACAGAAAAGCTGAGAGCTCAGAAACAGACATTAATATAGCTTCATTTTAATTTTTCTGCTCCTCAAAGTGAGGGATGCGAGTGCTGAGGATTGAACTTATCCATTTCAACCACCAATGTCAGCATCAAACAGTCGCAGGTCAGGCATAGCATAGCCCGGTGCACAGTGAGGCTCCCTGTACTCTGCCCCAACAACATCACTCAGCCCAACCTCAGAACTGCACTTCCTTCTCAGCAGTGTGATATTTTTGCATTTCCCAGAAGTCATTCTGTCGCCTCTGAGTTAGATTGCCAAATTGTACTGAATTAAGGATAGTTTCCTAGCTGTCGATCTGTTCAATTACTCCCTCGTCTTCGCCTTTGATGCCCTGATCTCCCAGTAAAATCCTTAACTCACCCTGGTCGTACCCATGGTATGGCCCCCTTCTGCGCTTCCTCAAGTCCAAGCGTCGCTGACTTGAATGTATCAGGCACACAACTGGTTTAGCTGTCCTTCTCCAGATCTGGCCGGACCACATCAAGCATTATTGGGCCCTGCTTTCCTCTGCCAAAACTGCACTCTACCCCCGGATCATCGCAGCAATAACCCTCAGAATCTTTTCTCCACTGCTATCCGTTTCCTTAAATCCCCCTCAGCTACCCCTTCACCCTCATCAAACCATCAATCATAGGCCCACAATTAAAAGTAAGAGATTTAGAATAAAGGGCGGGAGAAACTTCTACACACACAGAGCTGTGAGGACATGGAATTCACTTCCAGGGTTAGTGGTTGAGGTAGAAACTATGTCAACATTCAAGATTAGATTACATGGTGGGTGAAGGAAAAGTGGTTATGGGGACCTGGGAACAGGGTGGGTAAATGTGATTAGAACTATATACTCACATGGAGGGTAAACGCCGATATGGACAGGTTGGGCCAAATGGCTTGTTTCCTTTTTGCAACTTCTTTGTAAATGTGGATGTAGCAATTTATAACAGAAAAAACGTTGGCACAGGTAGTGCATATGGAAGCAAGATTTTTTTAATATATTAAAATAGATATTTTGAATGTGTCGACTTTTTCCCCATTATAAATTCCTATTTTATCCGAGTATTCTGAGCACGAGCAGTTTGCAGAATTTCCCAGCATGTAAACTTTGCATCAGCAGGAGTTGAAGGATGTGTCCCCTCAACCTGTGAGGATTTGACAGCTTCTTTTGCTTTTTCCAAAAGACTTTGAGAATTTAATCTCTGGTTTCTTTTAAAGCTTTATTTCAGGCAAGTAATGACATTTATTAAGAAATGCTGTTTTCTGTTATGAATTGCTCAGACAGACAACACCTGTGAATGGTAGCACCCATGAATAGTAACACCTGCTTTCTTTATATGGTTATAAAAGAAAACAGAGATTGTTTATTGAGAATGGATTGCTGTTAAAAATTCATTTAATCCATTTTTGAGGTTTATGGAATATTTCTAATACTTTTGGAGACTGCATTTATTACCCAAAAAAAGTGTTTAATATGGTAATTTTCACTTGTTTATGGAAATGTAAACAGGATATGCTGACAAAGTCAGTAATAGTGCATGGAAGCGTAAATGTTCCGTTTCTGCACTCCTGGCATAGGTTGAGTATGCATTTTGAGAAATTGTACAACTCCCAGCCCATGATTTTCTGTCCATTCATTTTAAGAAGCAAAAAATTTACGCTTAAATAACTTTAGGCAGAAACATAAAAGCTTGTATTGGCTGAGTGCTGGGGGAAGTGGCCGAGGATAGCTGAGGGCGCAAAAGAGGCTGTGGACAAAGTGGAGGAGGAGGCAATTTGTGTCCCATTCTCCTCAGGCCCCTTCCCAACCGGGCAGCTATAACCTACTCATCCCTACAAAACTGCTAGATCCTAGTAACCCCCAATACTGCCAGACTCTAACATCCTCCTCTCCCAATCCTTCTGGAACCCAAGATCCCCTACCCAGGTTTCATCACCACCCCTACCCCAATCCCAAATCCTGGGACCTCCTTTCAGTGTTCATAAATCACTGGACTGTATTTCCAGCAATGTTCCCTATAAGCTGCGCTTTGTTCTGTGCGGCCTGTTTCTTTTAATGCGCGGTCCCTTTAAATTTCTGCACACGCGCAGTACTTTAAATGTAAAAGCCAGTGAGCTGCCTGCGCGGGACCTTTCAAATTACTGCGCAGTAGCGCATGCGCGCACCTTAACAGGAACATTGATTTCCAGTGCTCCTCATTTCCAGGACTGCTCCAAACCATGAGACCTCCTTCCCCATTGCTCCCCAATCTCACGACCAGACCCAGGGTAACCCCTCAAAATATTACTTGATCCTGGGACTCCACCCCAGAATTACTAGACCCCAGGCCCCCTATCCAGTGCTCCCAGCATTTGCCCCAATACTGATGAGTGATGTCTTTGTAACGCTATTTGGAATAACACATTTGTTGTACTAAAATCTCTAACTCACCATGAGCACAGCATTTCTGCTGCTATGCCTTTACGTCAACATTTAACATTGCAACTGTGTATGTAAACATTTGGAATGGAAATCCTATACATTAACAGTTGCCTGTGATGTAGTTTCAGGCTGTGGCCTGCAGGTGGTGCTGTGCAGTGACATTCAGTTTCTGATAACTTCCTCCCAACTCTGTCCACCATTTTCTTTTTTCCCGTTTCCAAACTTGGATAAATGAAATCAGTTTTAAAGTTTTTTTAAAATTTAACATCAATTTTAATGTTATACCATTTTCCCCCATCCTTTTTGCCTCCTCCACTTTTTTCTTTTCCGCTGCTCCCCTTTCTTCCCCTCCTCCTCTTTGTTCCCTCCACCTATTTTTCCTTCCCTTTTTTTTCCCCCCATTTCCTCCCCCCCACGCAAAAAGGCCTACTGTTGCTTCATCCTGCTGCCTCTGGCTTTTTCCTCCTCCCCCTCCCTGTTCATTGGTTTTGCTTCTGCTTCTGGGACCTGCTCCCATTTGGGATTGAGCTTTTGTGTCACTGGGCCCCGCCCTGCTGCTTTTGCCACTTAGCCCAACTTGTCTGCCTCTGGGCCTTGCTCTGCCGCTGACTCTACAGTCCACCCCTTTTCTGCAATCCAACAGTTTTCGTCTGCATAGCTTTGGCCCCTTACTCTGCTGCTCAATGACCATCACCTGCCCCGTCCCACTTGCTTTCAACGCCCGATTACACTCCATTGTCAGCTTTAGCCTTTGCTCAGCCCGCCCCGGTCTTGGTCCCCTTTTATCTACTCCCAATTGCTTCTGCTGCTGATTTACAGCAGCATAAATATTATGGGGATGGTGAGGGGAAAGCAAGTTTAGGTGGGGAGTTTTTAAAAACCTTTCATTTATATAGCGCCTTTCACTACCTCAGGACGTCCCAAAGCGCTTTACAGCCAATGAAGTACTTTTTTGAAGTGTAGTCATTGTTGTAATGAGGTGGAAAATGCAGCAACCAATAAGTGGCCAGATAATCTGTTTTAGTGATGTTGGTTGAGGGATAAATGTTGGCCAGGGCACCGGGAGAACTCCCCAGCTCTACTTCAAAAAGTGCCATGGGATCTCTTACGTGCATCTGAGAAAGCAGACGGGCCTTCAGTTTAACATCTCACTCAAAAGACCGCACCTCCAACAATGCAGTCCTCCCTCAGTATTCCACTGAAGCATCAGCCTAGAATTATGTGCTTAAATCTCAGGAGTAGTAAAAAAAATTGAGAGATGATTTGAGGCAGAGGATTAATGGTTGATATGGAGGAGTATATGTGATTTGGAGGAACGATATGGCGTTGCGAGGGGAGAATGGCAGCAGGTGATAGGGCGATGGAGAGAATGTGGCTGACAGGTGAGCAAATGCCATGTGAGCAGATAGGATGTACACATTGTGAGAAAATGAAGAATACAGAGGGTCAGATGATACTGTTCAGCAGAAGGCCTAGGGGAGGCAATAGGAGTGAGGAGGTAACCCCCCTCTCCTCCTCCCCCTCTCCCCTCCCCTCCCCCCCCCTTTATGGATTTTACCTGCCTGTCATTGCCACAGTCCCTCTAGCTCCTCTTTGGTACTGTTCATGTACCAAGCACTGCTCCATCCTCATATAAATATGGCAGGGTGGGTAATGGGAAGGCAGCATCATCAGTGGCGGAAAGGGGGCAGTTTGGAGGCCCAATTTATGGGTGGAGATTCAAAGATTATGCATCCCCACCCATTTTTCTCTACGTTATTCTGGAACTGCCCCAAAAATAGCTGCATTCAGGCCCTGTGCCTAGACTCTCGCGTGGTAATACAACCATTTGGGTAAGGTACTCTGCTGCTGCTCCTAAAACAAAACTCCAGCAAAGGCCAGTCCCTTTTGAAGGTGGGGGGTGGAAATAATTGTCTGTCTGAGACTGGTCATGCACTCAGCTTGAGTATAGGCTTGGAGACCAAGTTATTTGCTTATCTTAAAATACCTCATTGAATACAGTAAATTGCAATGATTATCACTGCAGCAATCACCAACCTGCAAACTCCTTCTCATCAGGTTGTTGTTGATGTGTACTCTGAATTTAGCTGGACGTCTGCTGATTTCAGCCAGGCAATGGCCTTAATGAGTAGTCCCCCTCCCCAGTTAAATTATAGAGAAACAAGGGGCAGGAATTTAACTCGGGAGTCGGGTTGGAGGCGGGACTACAACTTTCGGGGTTGTAGTCCAACCTCCGTCGAGATGCGGCCAATCCACGCGATTTTAATTTGATTGACCTTGTTGAGCCCGCCCAGCGGGCTCAGCAGGCCAATTAAGGGCCACCCGGCAACAGGTGACATCACAGACTGAAATTTTATCTGTCAAGAGGTTTTGACAGATGAAATATAAGTGTTTCACAGCTGTTTGAAGCGGTCAAACACTGACAGTCTTACTTCTAACCTGAGTCCTTCTCCACAGACTCAATTAGAAATCTCTCCTGCACAGAAAGCTGCAGGCTGTCACTTTTGACAGTTCGCAGCCATTCTGCTTTCTGTGCCGGTGAGATGAGGGACTCCCAGAACCTAAAGGAAGGAAGGCTGAAAAGGTAATTTACACTTCTTTAATCACTTTAGACAAGCCAAACACACTTACCTTTGCACTCATGCACACATCACTCACCTGAACACCAACATCTCGACCCCTCCAAGTCCTTCAACCCGACGGCCCGCCTCCTCTAACTTGGCGTGGTTTGGAGCCGTTGGGAATCCCACACTTCAACCTTCAAAATAGGCCACTAATCCCTTCCCGCCTTGGGTAGGCGGGTCCCAGTGTGGGGCGGGTACCTGCCTTCTTTGAAACTGGCATGGAGGCGGGTTTGGGTGTGGGATGGGGTCGGGACCCCTGATTTCGGGATTTTAACCCCCCCCCCCGCCATGCCTCCAATCCCGACTCCATGGCACAATGAAAATCCTGCCCAAGGGGTCAGAATATACTGTAGCCAGTGAACGAATGGTAGACTTGCCCATTTAATTTCTATGTCCTTTTGCACTGGAAGTTGCTGTAAATTAGAGATCCAAATGGCATGGCTTCCTCTACAGGACATCTGGGACCTGTGTAAACAGGGCAAGCAACTGTGTGCATTTCCTAAACCAGACTGAAATATTGTTAATGATCAGCGCAGAGCCTGAACCAGGCAGTATAAGTTACAATGGTGAATTCAATGTCAAATCAGGTACAGAAAGCAAAATAAAGAGAGGGAAAGAAAGTTTGGATTAAGAGAGAAAAAAAAGAGATAGAAAGAAAAAGAACTTTAAAAAAAATCTTCAACAACAATTAAAAACTGAAGGAGCGAGACTCCACACTTGCAAAAGTTAATTTTCAGTGCCAGAGAGATTGTCTGGCAGTAATTAAGACTTACCACACTATTTAAAAGGATACTTAGACTGAAATGGACAAGCCCTAACATTTCATGGCGCATTTAGTCCGTATCTATCATGCAAGTATAGGAACTTCACGCTGTTCAGCACATTTGAATGGGGAGCCAGATAGTGAGATGCAGTTTTCGCGCAGCTTACAGACAAGCAGCACATCTCAGACAGCAACTTCCGGATTTTTGCGTTTAACTGCGCATCTTCGCTTACCTGAAGTTGTTGTCAGATTTGTACATAAATAACGGTGAAGGAAATGTGTTTAGAAAATAAATTCTAAATACTTTAATAAACAAATTGCCAATATTTTTGATTCAAGTTCTTTTATAATTTAAAATTATAATCACTTTATTTTAGAACTACGTTTAGGTCCTCCCCTCCTTCCACATACCACTTCTCTTATCTGGGTATTACCATACAATCTGGGTTTCCTTGCTGCAGTTTACTCAGCATACGCTTTATTTTCACCAATTAGATTTTATGATGCCCTGAATAGATTGCACCTCCTCCCTCCAAACACCATTACTTTATAGGTTAACCCCTGCAAAGGAAAACACACAGTGTAAATAAATAATTTAGGCATCGGACCAAGCACTAATACTACAGAATAAACAGTGCTCACCAGTCTAATCTGGTCTTACTACCCGATTTCCTGGCTGTACAAACAGCTAAAGGCTAATGTGCCAATTTCACAAGCAGTAAAGCTGAGAGTCAGGTAGGTGAAACTCTTGAAGCTGGCAGATCTATTTCTGATACATAGGTGGCCTGTTAAAGACAAAGCCCCATTTCTGACGTTATATACTTGTGAACTTTTAAAGCTGCAGTCCACATTTGTGAACATTTACAAAGGGGAATCCTTGAAGTTGCAGTCACTCTTTTCTACCTTTCATCTTGTATTCATGAAGTCAACCAATCCGTGCCTATGCATTCATAACATGTACCTTTTGTTTTTTGAAATTCCACAATGCTCTATCCGTTCTTATTCCATTCACACTGTGACTATTGTTCTTGACTCAATCAAATATGCATTCAACTCTGGTACCTTAACTTTGTTCTGGTGAATCGCAGTACAAACGCCCATCCTTTTTGGTTGTGTGCTTTATATGGTATCACTGAAATTGCTGCAGTGTACTTCTCCAACACCCCCCTTGCCGACCTGCACACTCTGTGATCGTCAACTTAAAGTGTATAATGTCAGGCTTACTCTTTCTGCACTTATAAATAGACATAATACTGCATAAAGAGCCACTTTATAAAGCTAGCATAACAATTGATGTAAATGGTCATGTTACTTTTCCCTAAAACCTTTCTGGTATCCATGACTAGACTGCAGTTTCTACAAGCAGCCTAAATCTCTCGTGAACCAAAACCTTTGGCTTTATTCTCTGCTATGTATAGGTTAACATAGACCCGTTCTGACAGTTAACCCTGCAGGATACCCATCCGTCACCTCAGAAGATGGAAAAATAACATGGTCGACTACTGTGTTTGGACAAAAACTATTTGTCCGGATTTAATTACAGATAAAATTATATATAAAAGCAAAAAAAAAGGCAAGATACAATGCAGCTAAAAAAAAAATCAAGCTTACACTACTAGAACTGAATTGACTGTTTAAAAGAAACGACAACAGCCATAATTTTTGCAGCCCCTCTCAGCATGTTCTTCGAAACAGCCTCTGGTGGTACATTACGTGAGATAGCTTCTCTTAGAGCTCCTATTCTTCCCTTGATCGTAACCAAGTGAATAGACTGAAGACCCTCAGAGGGTCCCGGGAATAAAAGGCTATCTGTGCCTTTGATGATCAAGTAATATCTTTACAATAATCAGTCAGTCAGAATTGTAACAGATGGTAAATTGCCTGATATTGCTGACTTCTTTTGCATATTTCTCCCAGAATAGACTTCACACCTGATATGATTATAAATTATAACTCTCTCGCAAACTGAATACGAATAAGCTGTATCGTTAATTAAAGTGCAACGAATTTCCATGAGCCTCAATCCTATCACTTATGACAGGCTTTATTCGTGTCCTTCAGCAGTGACCCCACCGTAATATGGATGATTAGGCAGAGTGCACATAATTGGCATGGCACTGGCAGGCACCTGCACCACTAGTAGTGCATCATGGGGACCGCTTACCCCAAACATCTCGGAAATTCAGCCTCATTGCCTGGTCCAATGAACCCTCGGCCACCCAGAAACAGTGAAAATTTGACACTATAAAGAAGAAAAAACTACCACTTCAATCTTTGGGGGTCCAGGCCATGGCCCTAGCCTCAACTGACACTCCCCTCACATCCCCCCCCCCCCAACTCACCATGGGCCAATTTCTACCCTTTAGGAGTACAGTACTCCTTTTCTCACTTGGCATACCAGCCTCCAACCTTACATCGGGTACCTTTGAGGCCAAGAATGTGGGAACTCTCAGTGTAGGAATTTCCCGTTCCCTCTGACACGGGTATCATTGTGAGGGATGGACGACAGATCTGCCCCTTACTGGGCCCCATGGAAACCCCTATGTAAGTCATAGACCCAGCGTATTTGGGTTCAGGCTGAGTTTGTGGCACTTGCAGCGTATTCCCACCAAACTGATGGCAGGAGTCCACCCGAACGGCCAAGGGATTTCAACCATCTTAATTGATTTACAAAGATAAGAGATTATCCCAGTTAGTAGCAAACTGACTCTCTTCCATTTTGAAACTTAGCAGAGAGATATCACATTTCATTTTGAATCAAGCTATTTTAAAATTGTATACAAAATAGACAGAAATGTTTGTTTCCGTCACAGGCTAAGTCTGTGCTCCAGCAAAAAAAAAAGTTTTACGAAGTTCTTGGGAGCACCAGTTAAGTGGCTTGAATATGTGCATATTTTCATAATTATACCACATATGACCACCAGGTGGCACAGTGTTTTGCTGTGCCACCAAGGAAAAAATGAAAGACTTGCATTTCTATAGCGCCTTTCACAAACACCAAACGTCCCAAAGTGCTTTACAGCCAATGAAGTACTTTTTGAAGTGTAGTCACTGTTATGATGTAGGAAACACAGCCACCAATTTGTGCACAGCAAGCTCCCACAAACAGCAATGTAATAATGACCAAATAATCTGTTTTTTAGTGATGTTGATTGAGGGATAAATATTGGCCAGTGTAGATTCAAGCCCACAATTCCCCATGTGGCAGTTTCCCAATTTTTGCAATGGTTTCAGATGATGGCCAGGCACTCAAAACATGGGAGAGAAATGTAGCTGGTGTGTGACAACCCCCATCCCACCACATCTCAAGTCGAAGAGTGGCTCTGGTATGAATCCAGGGAGAAGGTGGCCAACCCGTTCTTTTAAACTGGCCCTGTTGTGCCACCGGGAGACATAAAAGTGAGGAAGGAAATAAAAATGGGTTAAAATATAAGCATATAAAAAATTGTGGACAACTGATTGATTGGCTCTTAAGAGCTATTTAATAAGTTAGTTCATACATGTTGACTAGTTTGTTTTAAGTTGTAAATGCATGACATCCAGCTAGGGTTACCATCTGGACCTAGCAGGTGATCAGGAGTGGACTAGTACTTAACCTATCACAAACCAGATCTACGCAAACTTTCCATGTGTCAGTGAATGTTAACAGCAGAGCTGGGGCTTGTTTTGTGAACTGCAATGGGAACCAGATGCTGGTTGATTAGGGCACACAGATGACAAGGGAAACTGCGCTGGATTACAGTACATGCTTTCAGTCAGTATCAGATGGTTTTCATTAGCCCCTTTTTACTCTGGCCAAATTAACTCTTTCCCCCCCTCCCCCACTCGAGAATGGGATTGTGGATTCGGGTGTTGTATGCAATGTGCCCCTCATTTATTCTACCAGTACTATTTTGTCAAGCTTGTCCTTTCATGACCAAAAAAACACAATTTTGTACTTTTATTTTTCCCTTGTGATAGATATGTCTAACACTTTAAGACCAAAAGGTGACTAAATGGTGCCTTCACAGTGGGTTTGGTCAAGAGATGACCTGGCCTTATTTAATTAGTGATCTCAGGTCAATGTTTGACCTGCTGTGGTTTAATTACACTGTCGAAGTGTGCTCAAGGGTAGGGGTGACTGGGTATGATTTAAATTGCATTTTAAATCACCAAGAGTGGTTTCAGAATATCTGGTGCAGTATACCCTTACACTGCCGATCTTCTCTAAAGTTTACACTGTAAATTGTGTAAAGATCACTGGTGCAAAAGCTGTCTAAGTTCCATAAAATCCTGGCCGACTCCTCCGCCCCAAGATAAATGAGGGTTAGTAAATAGGACTGTTAGATTTTATGTTTACACCTATTTAGAACTTAAAAGACAAACCCTTTTTGAAGAGGAGATTGGAAACTAAATTTAGATGGCTGTAAAACCACCCTTCAGAGGCCAATAAAAAAGACCCTGCCGCTTTAAAGCCCAAAGTCCTGAAGCTGCGATATTGCACAGCAGATTTGGAGACACAAAACATGTGCAATTGTGGCTGAACCAAATTCTTTTGCAGTGTTCCGTGCCTGTCATTCCGAACTGAAAAAGATTGCTGCATATATTTCCAAAGTTTGGCTCCAGATGAGCAGTTGTTTAATTTTGTCATGATGATAATTTCACAATGTTGACATTTGCAAAGAAACTGATCTTGCAATCAGAAGAGATCCTGCAATTTACAGGACATCATCAAATGAAATAAAATGAAAATCCAAACAATCACCTAATACAACCAGGACCTGCTGCTTTTAGATTGAGTTTACAATGTAACCAAAAAGACCTGTGTAGTTAGTTTGATTTTTTTACAATTCCCCCCCTCACCCCCATTCCTATCCTGGAGGTGCTGACATAAGCCAAAGCACAGATTCAAGGCCTGAAGCCCACTGGGCACTCCTCCAAATGAGTTCCTGCCTGTGTTGGGAGAGGAAAATGAGATTGGAGGCACCATTACATTACTCCCACCTCATTTTAAATGCAATTTGTAAGCTTGCGCATGTACCGCATATGAGGTGTCTATTACCCACTCAACGGTACACCCGCACCAGAATTTATAGACCAAGGCAATCCTGTCTCCACTTGACGCAGGAACTTTGCTTCACAAAGATAGTCATAATTGAGGTCATAATCTGACCTGCAGCCCACCTCTACCACAATGGCCTTAAATGTCACACCCACTTTGAACTTTCATGCTATAACATCATTCCAGGCTACCACTGGAGCCATCAATAACATTGGCTGTGCACAAATACAAAAAGTAATTCACATTGAGCAAGCAATGTTACCTCCTTCAGCATAGACAACTGGCAGCAGCACAATAGGGCACTGCAATTTCACCAAGTGCAAGATTTCCCAAGGTTCCAGGAGTCACAGGTTGTATCCTTGTAGCTATATGTGCTAACTTCACCAATCATCGACAGGAAAGGATTTCACTTTTTCAATGTGTGTCTTATTTGCCACTGCATTATGGAAACAAATGGTTGTGTTCCTGGGACCTGCCTTCATTTTAAGGCAGTCTAATGGACCAACATTCCTTCAACCAGAAAAACAAATCTCTGATGGCTCCTGGGAGATCAAGGCTACCTCCTTCAGCCATGTCTGATGACACGTGCACTTTCCCAGGACACCAGTTGCCCACTAGCTGAGCACTACTGTAACAAAGTCCATTTTGCTGCCAGTCATTGTACAACATACAATTGGGAATTTTGAGTGCATGCATCAGGTGCTTGGACCAGTCTAGGAGGTGCTCTCAATGTAGTCTTGATAAGATCTTAAGGATGGTGGTGATGTGTAACCTTACAAAGAGGTCTCCTCATGGAGGGTCCAGAGGAGGAAGGCACCTGAGTGTGCCAGGGAGACTAGCCAGAAGTGCAGCATCTGGCCAGTCAAATACAGGAGACTTTCTCCTCCGTGACACATCTGGCCAACATATCAGCAGTTCTGTTTGCACCTTCCCTTTTCCCACCACAAAGGTGTTATCATCTTCATACCCATCTGTATGAGCTTCAACACAAATGGCTCCCATTTAAACCACCTCATCAAACCCACATCTTAAGCTTGCCAAGAACAATGTCTACATGCACAAGAACTTCAGTGCAACTACAATTTTATTTTACATCCAGTGTGTGTGCCTGTGTGCTGAATGCTTCTCACCACCATGCTTTCACTTGGCGGTAATGTGTGACATAGATTAACCCTAATCTAGTGCTTTTTCGAGGTGCTATCTCAGTGGCAGCAGTATGTGAGATAGCTGGCTGGTGTGTGTCCAGATGAGTCTCTTGGGACTATGGTAGGGTTGCCAACTCTGGTTGGAGGCATGTCTGGAGGTTTGATCACATGATATTCTGATCAATGTTCCCTTTTTTCCCCTGCGTGCACCCTTTAAATTTGCTGCGTGGTGTCTCTTCCAGCGACAGCAGCTGGTGAACTTCCTGCGCAGGACCTTGCGATTGGTGCGCGGCTGCACTCCTTAGGGGGAACATTGATTCTGACCGCATGATATCTGACCATGTGATGCCCAATCACATGGCATCTGATCATATGACTTCTATAAATGTTATTGTCTTTACCTTATAAAGGTTGGGTCCCCTGTAGTTGAGTATTTTTGCCCGTGTTTTTACGCCAGCAGCTGTTGTTCCACAAGTTCCAAGAACCAGGAGACCACCTGTGAGCAGGCAACGAGGGGAAACCGAGGGCGGGGAAGAGGGGAAACCAAGAGTAGGAAATCCAAAGGTGGGGGAGCGATTTGCAGAGGGGAAACCAGAGGTGGAAGGAACTTTGATTCCACCAGTAACTAATGGTAACTCACTGAAATTGCACTGATAATAATGGCAAAGTGGCAACACTCAGATTCCCCTCATAACCAACAGTAATACACTAACTCACTGATAGTCTATATAACTGGTAGTAATAGGTGTAATGCCCCACTGTAGTAATAGGTGTAATGCCCCGATATCCTACCTGTAACTAGTAGTAATCCTATTTCCCGCTGATGTTCACCCTGAAACCGTAGCCGGAATCCCCCTGCACTGCTCAGTTGCGGTCAGGCTTCCCAGTCGATGCCACTTTTAACAGGCCCCAACTCTCACCCTTGGACTCTGGTTTGGACTCCAGTTCCATGTGAAGGTGACAACTCTTGAGTCGATCTGTACTTGGACTTCATACGTCAAATCCGGCAGCATAGACCAACCTGAACCAAACCGAGAGATCGCACAAAGGGCAGGGGGCTCGGTGTTTAGGGCTCTTCTCACAAGGCACATTGTCCTAAACTCAGCCCAGCATTAACATTTCTAAACCACTCCCTGAGCCTGAACTCAGTAAAGCAGGGTTTTAAAGGGGGGGGGGGTGGATGTATATTTTGGGCTGGTGCTTGACAGTAAAAAAGTGAATGATAGCCTGTGCAGTGATGTGTTGGCAGAAGTTGATGCAGGTATGCTGGCTTCATGTGTTTGCCAGCTCATGAGGCACATCTAGAGGAGAAAAAGGGCTTGGAATGAACTGTTGAGGAACTGTTCAACCTTCAGGAGAAGGAGTAACGGAAATTTGATCTAATATAGATAATAGAAGATACAATAGAATGAGATGGAACAGAAGGATATAATGTCCTGACGAGCCTGCAACTGGCATCTGCCCTCCAACTTCCCCATCAAATGCCTCCCTCTCCAGGAACTTCAAAGTGCCTTCCTATATGTGAAAGGGGGTGGGTTCTGGGTTCCAGGTTCCACCAATCTTCTGGTATTGTGGCTATAGTCTCTTTTAAAAATAATGCAAAAGGTGAAAATTAGTCCAGTTGGTATGAGATGCAATATAACCCAGATGACAGCATACAGACGATATGGGGTCTAAACAAATGCATGATCCAAGCAGTTCCCCGAAAGCATTTAAGTTAAGGAATACTTGCAGAGGACACTTGGTGGTGGAAACATAGAAACATAGAAGATAGGAGCAGGAGTAGGCCATTCGGCCCCTCGAACCTGCTCCGCCATTCAATGCGATCATGGCTGATCATCCAAATTCAGTACCCGGTCCCTGCTTTCTCCCCATACCCATTGATCCCTTTAGCCTTAAGAAATATATCCAACTCCTTCTTGAATATATTTAATGAATTGGCCTCAACTGCCTTCTGTGGTAGAGAATTCCACAGGTTCACCACTCTCTGGGTGAAGAAATTCCTCCTCATTTCTGTCCTAAATGGCCTACCCCTCATCCTTAGACTGTGACCCACATTACCTCTTGGATATTGATGATGAGCTGAAGCACTTCAACACATTTGAGTGAAATGATTGTAAGTTCTGAACATGCTTAATTCAATGCATTCTATAAAGGTGAGGCTGGCTCCTCTTTGCAGGCGTTAAGGTCACTAAACTTTTTCTGGCACTAAGTTACCTTGCATGGGGCAGTGGAGTTGGTACTCCCTGCCCTCACCACCTCCTCCCTTTGCTGCTGTTTGGCTTTCCTTGCTGGATGCTATCACAGGGTTTCAAATAAGTCTCCCTTTCTGCTTAGCCTGTGTTTAAAGCACTTCCACTATGAACCTGGACATGCTTATCCATTCTCCCAAGTTTTGAGACATCTTATATTCAAGAACTGCTGCAAATTTTTGATTTTGGTGAGTGGCCTCTTTAAAATGCTAGTCTTTTAAATCCTGCAGCAGCAACACCCAAGCTTCCACCTCCACAATAGCAAACTCCCAATGAGTGGGACCTCTTATTGTGAACGCTCACCCACATTTTGCAAATTCAGCTGACCCAAAAAAGTCTGTTGGGGTCAAACCCACTTCTCATTCAATGGATAGGAATCCCGTTCCATTTTGCTGCTTGGGTTTTCACCTGAGCGGAAAATCTGGGATAAAGTGTTGTGGTGGAGCACCTACAATTGTTTAGTTGATAAATACACTTTATAGAATGAAACCATTCAGACCAGAAGGTCCTCGGTTCAATCTGTGTTATGCTAAGCTTGCTGGTCTCATTCAAAATGACAGCTGGAGCAGAACAATTAGCCTCAACAGCCCTGGGCTAGGGAGGGTTAAAATCAGCCAAAGTTTCCGCTTTTGTTTGTTAGCCAGTAACTCCAGCCGGCAAGTGCATGTGCGGACAGCAAGTGATGACTGGACTGGTTGAGTTGTGATGCTTCCCAAAGTAAAATGGTCGGTCAACTGTAACTGGCTGGGCTCACACAATTAGAATAGACGTTTAAATTAGTACTGGAGAGTGGATGGCCACCATGAATTAGACTCCAGCAAGAGTCAGCACCTTCAGGAGAGAAGGGTGGAATATTTGGGAGTAGGAGGGGGAGTAATCTAAAATAAAATAAATTAAAAGGAATGTTTATGAGCAAGAAAACCCCTAATCAAGGGTTTCAGATGGTGTTGTAAACCACAGAAATGAGAATCAAGTGATTTCTCCTTCCAAGGTACGATTGCAGCCCAAAAATTACAGATCTGGTATTAATGCTCATTTATAATGTGTACTATTTTAATTTTACATGTTGGAGGGCTTACTCTGTTTTGGCTAGTTAATGGCCTGGGATTTGATGGCAATTCAAACACCTGTTCTTGGTATGCTCCATGTTATTGATCCAAGATTATATTCACACAGTGGATTAACGCTTATGGGCCTAGAAATTCAGTGGGCTGCGCCACCAGTTAGCGCCCAAAGAGTGCACTTAGTGGGTTTAGCGCCACTGGCCACGCCTCCCGCAAAATGTAGTGGGGCGCTAATGGCGGCGTTAGCCTGTAGCGCTGTGCCGCCACCGATGACGTCATCGATGTGCGCAGCACCCCGATCGCGATATTTGGTCGCGCCCCCGCTGTAATGCCGGTTGCAATTTGCGACCGGGTCAGGGGGGCCTACCTGCGGCGGTAGTGGCGCTAATTAAAGGGGAGGTGCGGGGCGGCCATTTTTTTTGCTGGCCACCTGCCAGCACCTCCTCGCGCCGCCGTCCCCGGCCTCCTGAGCCCCCACCCCCAGCCAGTGCCGGCTGTGTCCCAAGAGCCCGGCACTTCTCGGTGCCGGGCTCTTTTGCCGGCACTCGCGATCTCTGATCACGCTGGTGCAGGCCCCTCCCCTTTAAGAAGGGGAGGAAGGCCTGCAGTACCGCAGCGCGCTGCGGCACATTGCGCTGCGATATTCAGTTGCAGCGCCCCAAGAGGGACGCGGGGCGCCTCGAGCAGCGCCCCGCTTCCGTTTGGGGTGCTGAAACTGAATATCGGGATGGCGCAAGCGGCTCAGTTCGCAGCGGTAATTCCGGCGCCCAGGCGAGCTTGGCGCCCCGTTTGGCCATGATGTTCGTGTAGATTTATTGAAAAATGCATTTGCATTTAATGATTGATGGTATACTGATGCATAATGAAAGAGTGATTGGAAGGGAGTGTCAATTTATGCTAATTATGCATACTCTACCAGCTCAATATTGAGCAGCATTGATGGAGCTTGGAAACAGATTGCTTCAGGGTCTGACATAGGTAATGGTTGGGAAAAAAATATCTGAGACACAATAAGAAAACATATTGTGAATGTTCCAGAAAATGAACAAAGAGTTGAGCAAAGCTGAGTAATAAAGGAACATATATAAAAATACATGTTTTACATAGGATAGGTGTAACATTTGAGAGTGTGCTATATACAGGATGTGCTAAGCAGTTCCATTTTCTCTCAGATTAAGAGTCCCTGAGAGATTTGGAATGATTAAGACTCCGAGGTATGTTAAAGTGAATAGGAAATAATTAAATTAATGCAATAGTTCGAAGAGTTGCATTGCAATGGTAGTGCCTAGTGTAATTGATCTCAACAGTTTTTTCTACTCTTTCTGTCTCCCCCAGTATCATTATCTCTCTCCATCTCCTATCTCTCTCTCTCTCTCTTCTCCACATCTACTTATTTCTCCAATCTTAGCTGTCGCTTTTTTTTATGCTTGACCCCAACACATTATCAATCAGATTATGCACTGCTGCACTATCACAAAAATATATAAAACTGCTCTTTGAGGTCCACTGAGTTTCAGCATTATTTGAGACAGATTCAGATGCAGACTC
The DNA here is from genome assembly GCF_052327205.1 of Somniosus microcephalus. Lineage (NCBI taxonomy): Eukaryota > Metazoa > Chordata > Chondrichthyes > Squaliformes > Somniosidae > Somniosus > Somniosus microcephalus. The sequence continues at coordinate 44,313,710 of NC_141002.1, forward strand.
TTCTTCAGAATTGAATTCAAGCACTGCTGTGAAATCTCCCAGATCACTGGAGACAGAAGGGTCCTGAAATACTGGGGCTACTGTACTCCCACCAAAAATGTGGCATAACGGGTCCCAAATTCCAGGTGTGGGATTATTTTATTTATCAGGGCAGGTTGTCCATCTCTTTAGAGGTGCCCACACTGAGTGCCCAGCGGAAAATTGGAGTGACGCCCTGCCATTCCAGTGGAGGAAGACAGAAGCCCTTATCGGTTGGAGAAGACCTTTTTCTAAAAAAAAAATTAAAATTCCCTGAAGGGAAACGAGGGCCTGCATTCTAAGGTAATCTATACCCCTGGTTTGATTACCTCAACGAGGAAACTGTTTGAGGACCTCTGGAAAGCTCAGTATAAAACCTGCACCAGCTCTCAGCAGGCATAGCCATTTGCTAGGCCAAGAGTGGCATGCGAGGTGGAATTCCCAGGGTGGCCTGAGATTTGCCCCCCCCCCCAAAAAAGTTGATTGCGGACATGAAGACGGGACAGGCAGAAGACTAGCCCATCAACGCCCCCAGCCCCACCACCCTCAATCAATCGGGATTTCTGGTGCTCCTTTAATGGAACAGAAATGCAGCAAGTCTGGGTCCCGCCCCCAATTCCTGCCCCCTTGTGGATGATCCACCTGAATTGGGCCCTTCCCCACCCCAGGAATTTTGGTCCATGGTGTGTGAATATCTGCTCTAAAGAGTGACTTATGGCAAAAGAAGCACTTTGTTTAAGATACATTTTTTTGTGGTTTTAAAATTGCCTTCCACAGGCTGACCAAAAACAATGTCCTATCTTTAATGTGGCTGTATAATGCAGAAGAAATGCCACTGTCCTGAGACAGCGAAAAACCACTTAGCCTGTAAAGAGATTGTAGTGTTGTTGGTGTTTCACCTCACAGTTCAAAAGCAACAAAAAGATTTGAGATTTGTAAGACTTAATTGCTCTTTAACTGGCAGCTTACATTGTGATCATTAGAAAAAACTTCTTGTGTTAAGGACTGAGAAAATGAGAGATTTTTGACATCCATTTTTACAAGTTCATGGTTTATATGGGAATTCTTGTTACTGAAAAAGTTTCAATTGCATTTAACACTTTGTGCATCCCAGCTGGAGACTTTAACAATGCTTTGTTTCGCCTATGAGCCACTACTGGAAATCTTTCCTCTTCCCTCTTCCACCCCAAGAAGCATGCTAGAAACACCTGTTTATTGTCATTATGCAGTTGGATGATTCACAGTGCCTTATTTCTCATTAAAAGCCACTCATACTTGTTTTCTCTTGAGCAAAAACTTTTTGAAACTAAATAAAGGAAATCTTCCTAAAACAATGCATTGCCACAGCATTTTGGAACAGTAATGCTTGGTGCCACAAAATGATGGCGTGCAGGTGTCATGCCCAACTCTTACAATAAGGGGCAGGCAATTGATTCATCAAACCTGTCCATTCCAACATGGAACAACCTGCACACACCAGCAACCCCAGCCCCTCCCAGACCCAGTCATGCAATCTTCTAGGAGAGACAACAAAACAAGAAAAGCTTTAGGCCAATTTAGGAAAAAAATGGATAATTCCTCTCCAACCCCTGAAGGCAATCAAGCAAACTCCCAGCGATTGCCGTGACTGGGAGGCTAGCAGGAGTCAGGCTTCAAGCATTTTTCGCTAAATATAATTTTTTTTAAACTCATTTTTTAAATTGGAACAACATGACTCTTAACTTCACGTGCAAGGAACTTGATTAGGTAATCTAAATTGACCAATAAGAAACTAACATTTATAGCATCAATTTAATGCTTGTTTCTGATTTTGTCTTTGGAGTTTTTTTTTAATTAAACTGTTGCCGAAAGAGTTTCCAGCACACTGTGTCTACATCCTAACTCAAAAAAGGCTGATTTGGGCCCCTAAGTTTGAGATCTATTCCAAGACCCCGCTGCCCCCGACCCTGTAGGGAGTCTGGAACTCCTGTGCAGTGCTGGAGGTTCTCGGTGCCCTTTTGGAATGGATGCTTTAAGGGAGGACAGGTTAAAAAAAAATGTGATGAGCTTGTTGGTTGGCCCTGTCATAAAAAATGGAGCCACACTTCATTGAAGCACCTCCTGCATTGTGGCTTCCAATTCCTCATTGGTGAGTCAGGCCTTTGATTCCAAGCCATTTTAAAAGAAGAAAAATACAGCTTTAAACGCAGGTGTCACTCTTCCATTGTGTCAAATGCGATGCACTGGAAGCACCATGTAAATATTTAAATTAGCTGACTATGCATTATGGGATGAGGCCAGCTTGTAATGCTGTAGGCATGTGCAGCGTTCCTGGCATCACTGTACTACAACCACATTATGGGTCCACAGTGTTTACATGGACCAACAGTGCTTTGATAATTAAGGGATTTGAGGGTTATTACAATAAAATAATTGAAATCATGAGCCAGTATGTGGCTGTTTTGAAAGTGGCAAGCAAGACTACATTAGCTGAGGCATAGACTGCAAATCAAAGGAGATTATATTCTGTATAAAGTATTGAACCCATCTGGAGCACTGATGACAGTGTTTGTTAGCCTGCCACAGGAAGGATATTATTGCTGTGGAGAGGGTTTAACGCAGCTTAGCAAAGATGATAAAACCCTGAGTCTCAGGAATATAAATTGTGAAGAAAAGTTAAAGATGGTGGCCCTGTTTTCCATGGAAAAGGGGAGACACTAAGGTGACCTAATAAAAAGTTTCATAATTATGTGAAGGCAACTGATAAAGGTTGACCCTCACAGATTGTTCATGGTCACAAAGCAGGTAAAAACTTGGGAGTCTGGGGTACCAAAGGCATCCAGGACCTGACATTTCATGGGCCATGAGAGCAGAGTTCAGAGGTTCAGAAAACAAGGGGTAGATTTTCCTGGAGTCGTTAGGCGGGGTTTCAGGCATGTAGGGGGGAAAATCCTGAAATCGGGGGTCCCGACACCATCCCGCCCAAAACCCGCCTCCACGTAAGTTTCAGGGGAGGCGGGTACCCGCCCCACACTGGGACCCGCCGACCCGAGGCGGGAAGGGATTAGTGCCAATTAACTGCCTGTTAACAGGTAGTTAACAGGCAGTTTTTAGCCTAATCCCTATTTTGAGGGGTGTCGTGTGGGATTCCTGACGGCTCCAAACCACGCCAGGTTAGAGCAGTCAGCCGTCGGGTTGAAGGACTTGGAGGGGTCGCGATGTCGGTGTTCAGGTGAGTGATGGGTGCATAAGTGCAAAGGTAAGTGTGTTTGGTGTGTCTAAAGTGTGTAAAGAAGTTTAAATTACCTGTACTTACCTTAACAGCCTTTCTTCCTGTAGGCGTCAGGAGTCCATCACTCAGCCGGCAGTGAAAGCAGAATGGCTGCGATCTGTCAAAAGTGACAGCCTTCAGCTTTCATTGCCGGTGACAGTTCTAACTGAGTCTGTGTAGAAGGACTCAGGTTAGAAGTCAGACTGTCAGTGTTTGACAGCTTCAAACAGCTGTGAAACACTGATATTTCATCTGCCAAGACCTCTTGACAGATGAAATTTCAGTCTGTGACATCACCTGTTGCCGGGTGGCCCTTAATTGGCTTGCTGAGTCCGCTGGGCGGGCTCAACAAGGTCAATCAAGGGAAAATCGCGCGGATTGGCCGGACGTCGATGTAGGCGGGACTAAAACCCGAAAGTTGTAGTTCCGCCTCCTTCCCGACAGCTTCAGGAAAATCTACCCCCAAGTGTTTCTTTGTCAGTGGCCCTCCAACAGGGACTAACGACACACTTAAGACAGTAAAAGGGGGAGCGAAATGCTCAGAGGTCACGGGTCGACCCCTGAGCACTGCCTCATGCTCATCTAAAAACTCCTTTGAATGCAAATAGGTCCAGATTTAGATATGGCTCAGGAATGTGACTTGTGAGGTGTGATGAGGGTCCCAATATAAATGATTTGGTCATGTAAATCAGGTTTCAGAGGGAGAAAATGGGATGGGGATTAGTGCTGATGAAATTGTAACATTTTTAAGACTCCAGCAAGACTTTGACTAACATTAGTTGCTTTTAGTCGGCAGGCCAGGTCTCAGTCGAGTGACCCAAGTGCGCTGCTCTGCTACATTGACATTTTAATGCTGCAGCTGCTCTACATGTGTACTGGCTGTAAACTGGATTCCATACATCAAATGAGCAACTGGAAACGCTTGTATATTTTGCATGCACAGAATGGCTCTGAAGTTTGGCCAGTGCATGTGTGCAAAGTGCTGACATCCTGATATTATTACAGGGGTCGTACTGCTGCTGGCACAGTGCATTTACTGGACCCAGGAAATCCAGTTCCACAGATCCAATAGAAAAATCTGCTGACTTCAGCTCGCAGCTGCCACCAGCTGCATTGGGAGTCAGCAGCCTAAGAACAATGTAAAAGCAGCTATTTGCACATAGGCAGGGCTTTTATTTTTTATTCTGGGTCCTGCCCTGTGACTGGCCTATACATTAAACTGGAAAAGACTGTAGTGAGTTGAATGAGAATTGTTCAGCTAATTGTTTCTGCTGATTTCTTGCCCTCCCTCCCGTCTCTGCCAGGTAATGACACAGTCTGAAGGTTGAGTCGTTTTGTTTTTGATGTGTTAATATGTTTGGGTCTCTTATTGCCCTCCACCTTTGGGCTCTTTGTTCATTTTGGAGTGGTTTGTTCTGCTGAAGGAGGAGTTTTATGTTGCCTCACTCATTTGTAGCAGTTAAGGGCAAGCAGGAACCCATTTTAGCATTTGAATAGGTGGCAGTGATTGACACCAGCTTCAACACCTTGTTGCCTTACAGACTGTTCTTGCCTGATCCCGGCATCCTGCAGTTTCTAGGTCAACCAAGATGGACTTCAAAGAAAACTCACACCTCTTGCCATGTCTTAGATTGAAAACAAACACTTTTGTATGGAATTACGTAGTAAAAGTGGTTATTGGAAGCTGTTTTTATCAGATATGTCTATGATCTCAACTTGGGTTTGGAGTCGTGTGTCTCATTTTGCACTTAATATAACTCAAAATTTCACCATGTGCAATGTTAGACTTTAAAATGCTGAATTTAGAGTGACAAAATAAATAAGTTTGTCAGTAAGGTGCATAACAATACTGATCATAGAATAATCCTCATGTTTTAGGAGCTAAAGACTTTTAGTTTAGATGTTGTAATTATTACACAAAACATAAAGTCGTATTATAACTCACAACTGTAGGTATTTGGGGCATTGTCATTTATTTCAATTGTCATGCAAGAATGTTTAATGTGTGAATTTAAAAAATATGGAACAAGTTGACATGGTGACACCATTGACAATGATTGTTTCCCCAGTCAAGTTTAAAAAGATATTTCCCCCCCTCCACAATAAATAAATGTTTCAAAAATTTATGAAATTAAAGAGTTTTGCAGAAGTTGCTGTTACAGCAGGTGAAGTGTCTGTGAACTTGCCCTGAGCAGCCAAGCTGGTGGAAATTTGATTGCAGGCTATACCTGGATTCTTAAACCAAATGCAGAATTGTAAAATTTGCAGATGACAGCAAAATAGGGAGATCAGTGTCGATCTAAGGGTGCAGCTGTGGCTTTGCAGAAGGATTTGGATCATTTATGCAAATGAGAGCCATTTGATACATGAATTCAACACTGACAAATGTAAAGTATTGCTTGCACATTAGGCAAAATAAGGGTATTGCATACATAGAAAATGAATGGAACAGAATTACCAGAAGGAAACTCGGAAAGGAAATGGGAATAATAGTGGACTCATCACTGACAATGTCTAGATAATGTGTGAGGCAATTTAAAATATATAGTTAGAATGGTGGAATATAAATCTAATGCAAATGTGCTAAGATTTTATAATGCACTGTTGAAATAATGTTTGCAGTTCTGGTCCCCAAGCTACAAAGGGGATGTGCAAGCACTGGAGAAGTTGCAAAGAAAAGCAACAACTGGTGTAAGGGGATGAACAAGATACGGGTATGGTAGTGTAGTGGTTCTGTTATGGACTAGTAATCCAGAGCCCAGGGCTAATAGTCCAGAGAACGTGAGAATTTGAATTTATTTTAAAGAACAAAATCTGGAAATAAAAAAACTAGTATTAGTAAAAGTGACCTTGAAGCTGTCGGATTGTCATAAGAACCCAACTGGTTCATTAATGTCCTTTAGAGAAGGAAACCAGCTGTCCTAACCTGGTCTGGCCTACACGTGACTCCAGTCCCACACCAACGTGGTTGACCCTTAACCTATGTTCCCTGTAATTTTTTTGGCCCTGCCGGCCCCTTTACGGGGCTGCGTGGGCCATTCAAAATACCGCCCTGCACGGTTTTTACATTGAAATGCCAGCAAGCCGGCTGCGCGGAATCCCTGGAGCAGTGCGCGGTCTCGCATCTTACAGGGAACACTGCTCTTAACTGTCCTCCTGAAGTAGTGTAGCAAACCATTCACTTATATCAAACAGCTTCAGGACAAGTAGAAATGGGCAATATATTCCAGTTTTGCCAGCGACGCCAAATCCAGAAAATAAATCTTAAAAAAGAAGTTTAATCTGTACAGGTTAAGAGGAGGACTTATTGAAGTGGATAAAATATTAGATGGCTTCAAAAAGATACATCCAGAATACTAGTTTAAAGTAAGGCAGGCAGTTAGGACTAGAGGTCATAAGATAGAAATTAGTGAAAATGCAATTAAATTAGGTATCAGAAAGAATTTTTTTCCATGCAACAGGTGAGAAATGTCTAGGATAATCTACCAGAAAAGGTGATAGAGATGAAAACTTTGGGCTGTTCGAAATGCAGGTGAATGCTCGGTTTGGAAAGTTAGGATACTAGCAGGATGAGCTTCAGTCGGTCAGATTGCCTTTACTTGTCTTTGACTTTTTGTCTGTTCTCACATTGTTAAATCCTTTTCTATTCACTCCCATTGTGTGTTTGTTTCTTAGGCAGTCCCTCAGAACCGAGGATGACTTGCTTCCACATTAAAAATGAGTTCGCAGGTGACTGATGAGTCCAATGCGGGGCCTACAGTCTCTGTCACAGGTGGGGCAGACGGTGGTTGAAGGGGCGGGTGGGTGGGGTGCTTGGGTTGACGTGCGCTCCTTGCGCTGCCTACGCTTGGCTTCCGCTTGCTCCCAGCGAAGAGACTCGAGATGTTCGGCGCCTTTTCGGATGCTTCTCCTCCACTTTGTGCGGTGTAGAATTTCAACAGCAACAACAACTTGTATTTATATAGCGCCTTTAATGGAGTCAAATGTCCCAAGGCACTTCACAGGAGCGTTATCAAACAAAATCTGACACAGAGCCACATAAGGAGATATTAGGGCAGATGACCAAAAGCTTGGTCAAAGAGGTCAGTTTTAAGCAGATTTTTAAAGGAAGAAAGAGAGGCGGAGCCGGAGAGGTTTAAGGAGGGAATTCCAGAGCTTAGGACCTTGGCAGCTGAAGGCACAGCCACCAATAGTGGAGCCATTAAAATCAGGGTTGTGCAAGAGGCTGGAGGAAATTATCGAGATGGGAAGGGGCGAGGCCATGAAGGGATTTGAAAACAAGGATGACAATTTTAAAATCGAGGCGTTGCTTAACCGGCAGCCAGTGTAGGTCAGCGCGCACAGGGGTGATGGGTGAATGGGATCTGCTGTGAGTTAGAACGTGGGCAGCTGAGTTTTGGATGACCTCAAGTTTATGGCGGATAGAACGTGGGAGGCTGGCCAGGTGTGTGTTGGAATAGTCATGTTTAGAGGTAACAAAGGCATAGATGAGGGTTTCAGCAGGAGATGATGGCGATGTTACGGAGGTGGAAATAGGTGCTCTTAGTGATGGCGCAGACATGTGGTCGGAAGCTCATCTCGGGGTCAAATATGACACCAAGGTTGCGAACGGTCTAATTGAGCCTCAGACAGTTGCCAGGGAGAGGGATGGAGTCGGTGGCTAGGGAACGGAGTTCTGACCCAAACCAAAACCTAATAATTTGCTTTTGAATGCTTGGTGCAGTAAGTAATAGCATAGCTTCACCAGGACAGAGCAGCACATTTCAAATCTCTGAAGACTTCATTGCAATGTCTGTTTTGGTTTAGTTTCCTTTGTTTTTGTTCAGGCTGAATTTCCAAGTGATTAATTCAGTGCACAGTAGTAGAGAGATTTTCCACCTGGCTGTTTTTATCTTGAGTTTATCCTGATCGAAGAAAAAAAAATTTCTGCAAATTACTTAACCTGCATTTGTCAGGATTTTATTACATTGTAAATTTCTAATTTGCATCACTATTGTTTCAAAGTTATTTGAACATTTTCACCAACACAAATCTAGACAGGTCCAGTACAATTAACAATTTTGATAGCATTAACCCGGATTCCCGTTTGCAACCCGGATTCCTGTTTGCACCCCGGACCTGTTTTCTGGGTGAGTTTCGAATTTATCTCGCTACCCACCCGCTCTAAATCCGCCCAGAGTTAAAATCAGGGCCACAGTATTTTTATTGATATCTATTAAACAATTTATATTTAAAAATGAGGTGTCGAAGCACATTGGAGCACCCATACGCAGCACCCTAGAGTGGTGGGACAATTAAGTACCAGGCGAATGTATTAAAAAGAGAGATTGTTAACCTTACTCAAAAAGAACCTTACTCAAAAAGAAATGCACTATGTTTTAGCTGTTGTGTGGACCTATCTGCACTGTATTGCCCATTTTTTGTGCATCTGTCAAGATAAACCTGGGATTCTAGGAGCAGTAGTGCTATGCTGCCTCATTCTGGGTTTTGCTTCGATTTTTAATACCTGGCTCCAGATTGCTGACCAGCCTGAAAAATTAATCAACTAATGGTATGTGGAGCTTGTAGACGATTTAGCCTTTACAGTTGTGTATATTTTGGAATAAGGTCGTGTAAAATATTGGCTCCCAGTCTGAATATCTAATTTCTGCATGGGAACTATTCACTTCTAGATTTCCAGTGAAATTCAGGCTGTATTATGAATATTTTACTCCATGATCTGTTTAATACTACCTTTCACCACAGTTCCAGTAGACCATGTCCACCTCCTGGAATTGGCATGGTTAATAATGGCATTCAGTCAATTCAAACAAGCAGAATCCTGATTTCTAATGAGGCCAGGGTGTTGTGTTTTGGTGCTGCTTTATATCTTCGGAATGGTCCTTAAATGTTGTTAGAAGCTTCTTGCCATCAACTGCCAGCCTTGCTTAGTTAAATTAAGAATAATTTGGGTCTCACATTTTAAAAGGATCAACTATACAGATTGTTACATATAACAAAATAACATTTGTTTAGCCCATTTCTGGTTTATTGGGCTAGGCGAATGTACCCCAACAACTCTTGTATTCAGCCCAATATACAATTTATTTTTTATTTTTGTGGTCAACAGGGTAGGAATGTTTATCATATAAAATAGAATACTTTACCAGTTTGGGCATACAGTGTCAGCATGAAACCCTCCCAAGTTAGGTACAGTACAGGGGTATACTGCCAGTTATACTAGCCTGCTGTTACTGTGTGGAGTTGATTGCCCAACAATGCAATGCACAATGATATTGTGCTTTGCATTGAGAGGCGAGTCCAGCACAGAAACCAGCTTCTAGCTATACTGCAACCCAATGTTTGGTAAACCGGGGTGAAACCGCCTGCCATTTTCCCAGTTTAGAACAAATCCTTGATGGTTCAATGGCCCACCAGGGTCCAGATTTTGATTGATTTCAGTGCCACTGAATTGCGGTATGACTAGGATCAAAGACAGGGTTGGGTTATGAGCAGGACTGTCATCAGCAGAATCATGTGGATCAACCTCACTTAGTCATGTGGTAACCTTCCTATTTTTACTTAATTTTCCCCAGTATACAAAGGCATGACACAACCCCTGGTTTGCATTATCCATGTCTCTAGACTGATTGGGAGCTGGCAGTATTCCAGAAATTTCACACTTACTTGCACTATTTCTCTTTCTATAGTGGCTCTGTTCCAAAAATACAAACTGTATCATCTTTAATGTAAGCAAGTATTGGAGATGCCAGTTATTGGGGCTGAATTCATTAGAAGTTTTCCTCAGAGCAGTTTTATTTTGTCACGCAATAGAAACTGCTAAGTGTGTAAGACATGAATCAAATAACTCCACCAATCAACAACTGTTGTTGTTAACTTGCTAATGCTAGTATTCTCTACTTTTAAACATAATTTTACTTCTAAATTTTCAGTGTACAGTATATAGTATACTCAATAAATATAAAGAACAGTCGCTTGAACTAGTCACATTGCCTCTCCAAGTGAGGTTGCCATTTTAGTATAAATTTGTGTCAAATCATGAGCCCAGAAATTGTGGTATTGGTGTGCCACCTGAAGTGTGGTGGGGCACCTATTCCCCCTCCCTCTCCTGTTAGAGCTTGTTCTCATTGCCAGAAGCCTGATGGCAACAGATTTTGCCCCAAATTGTTGCTCCTCCAATCAACTGTGCAGGATTTCCACCACTAAAATCCCTACATTTCTAAGCTTGGGATGTTTTGGGCTATGGACATGAACCCACTAGGAATTGAGTTGCGACTATCCCAAACCTATTTCACTTAAAACCCTTAAAGTTTGTAGAGGAGCTCTAATCCCCATCCTTCGTTTTTGAACTTAGACAATGACTGTTCACAGACGATTAATCTATGAAGGGCATCACAGCAGAGCCCAATTCTATTCTCACCTCACATTCACTTTGTGGCAGAGATCACTGGATAGCAATTTTTCCCTTCATAGTCAAGGGGAGCAGAGACCAATTGTCGCAACCCAACTACTGCCCTGGCTGGTATCAGCTAACTCAATACAGACTGGAAATTGAACCTGGAACTTTTTGTAGCTGAGTACTACACTGAGTCTTATCCACTATGTCATCAGAAAAGCTTGAGGGCAGATTTTCATCTCGCCAGTCTGGGTTGGATTCAAATCCAGCCCTTAGAGGTGAAGGAAAGGATAGTGTTGCACAGATCCTGAATTGAAAGGAGCTGTGCACCCTGATTGCACCACCTAGTCTCCAGTGTGTGTTGCAGGCTTTAAGTTGTTAAGGAATCATCCCCCAAAATGATAACTACCAGAATCCGGGTAATTCTAACAAATATAAGGATACTGTTTAACAGTCATGATTCACTAAAGAACTTGGGTCACAAATCTTAATTTCATATAACAAATGTGTTCAGGTTTTGTTGCATTCACAAAAGCATTTTTCACCCACTTGACCGTGTAGGAGTGATTTTTTTTTTTCCTGACCCTTTCTGACAGGGAACATCCATTTTCCCAGGTGCAAAAGCCCGGAAAAAGGGCAGAGACTCAATTTGACAGATCTCTGCTCTTTTACATAGCCCCATGACTTACTGTATAAGGCTTTCCTGAGGGTGTTGGGGGTTGGAGCCATCTTGCTGAGACGGGAAAGGCATTCCCAGCCTTCCACCTCACCTTTTGGATTGAAAGCTGACTGGACACCCCTACGGAAGGGTACACACAAAACCTGCCCCCAAACCTTTGTCAACCAGAGGGTCCTCATAGGTCCCAGGGGTAGGAATTTTTGCAAAATTTTAAACCTTCCCCAGCTGATCTTTATCAGCAACCAGAAGGTCCCACTGCCCAACATGCAACTTCAGCCCTGAGAGGCCTGCAGCATCTCACTTTCCTGCCTTTTCTGTCAGTGCAAGGACCTGCCGGGTTGGCCTGCATCAGGAGTACCCCAATGGCCCTTGTCCGGAAAGCCCAGTGTTCATGGCCTAGGACAGTTACAGCACATTTCAGTTGCTGGTCCTGTCCAGCGCCAGGGCAAATAGACACAATAAAATCTGCCATTATAAATTTAACCTTTTATGGGCTTTGGGGACACAGTGTCTCCTTAAATTTATATTTAAACAGGCAGAGTTTTGTCCCTATAGTGTGTCAGTCTGAGTATTAAGACAATTAGCAACTTTTCCTTAAGTTCTCTAAAGTAGTTTTATTCAAAAGAAGGCAGAGTTTTTCAGTCCAGTTCAATTCTGGGTATTCATTAATGCTTAGACTATTCCAAACTGTTCATGCAGTTATTGATTTCTTTCCATCTCTACAAATTAGCTCAGACCCTTTAATTAGCTATTTATTATTGATAGCAAGTTGACAGCAAAAATGTGACATTCCCACACATTTTGTAGTCTTCAGCATTCTGATTGGCCAATACAGGTTACTAACAGAGCGAGGAGGGAGAGTGCATGTCTTAAGGCTATCCTCGGGCAAGTTTAAAAAGATGGTCAGGAACCAGTTGGAAAAGCTTCATTTAAACTAGTAGCAATGATCAGGGAGAGCAGTGAATGATTGGAAGTGTAAAGACATGACAAAGCTTTGTTTTGTTTGCCTCCATTACAACGGTAATTATACTGAAGTAGTCCATCATTGGCTCTGTAGCGCTTCGGAACAACCTGAGGATGTGACAGGTGCTATATAAATGTAAGGTCTTTCTTTGACCGTTTTACTGGTAGCAGCCCTGGTTCTGAGACACTATTTGGAATTTAAAATGTATTTTTAAAACAAAACAAACTTGTTCTTTTTGTGAGGTCAATGGTGAAACAGGAGTCTTTTATCCTTAATCCTGAATTTGATGTCAAAGTAGAGTACTGCTTCAGCTAGCTGTACAAGCAGAAAAACTACTGTATAGATGTTAGCAGGTTAATCCAAATTAAACTAATACAGACTAAGTGCTGTGTGGTGTGAAGGAGCTGGTGAAAGCCTAAGACTTCCATTCAGAGGTGTGGTTGTATGGTCTGACAGGTCTCTTATTTCTGCTCCACTGCTCAGCAGTAAGGTCAAGTGCCGTCAGTGGAATTGAAGGAAACTGTCTTTGGCAAGAGAAATTCACGGCTATGCCTATGTAAACCACAGTGTCAGGTTGCATCCCTGGCCAACCATGCAGGCATTGAAATGCCAATACTTTTGCGTCAACAATTGACTTGCCAGCAGTCCTCCTGGCAGGACTTATGTGGAGCTTCCTTTTGTGGATTTGAGTTGAACCAATTCAATTCAATTCAGTTCAATTTTATTTGTCATATATGCAGCAGACGTGTGTACTGCACAATGAAATGTTGATTTTTACGAGTCCTCCCAACATTGGAATAAATATGGCATAACAATGATAAAAATACTAATAGAAATACTAATAGAAAGACAGTAATAATAAATAAAACAACAGTAATAAATAATAATAAATTAATCGTTCATGAGTCTTATGGCCTGGGGGTAGAAGCTGTTTCGAAACTTGTTGGTACGAGACCGTATGCTTCGGTATCTCTTACCAGACGGGAGCAGGGCGAAGAGGTTGTGGCTGGGGTGACTCGCGTCTTTAATGATTCTCAGGGCCTTCCCCCGGCACCTCTCGGGGTAGATATCCTGCACAGCAGGTACTTTAATTCCTATAGTGTGTTGTGCAGCTTTCACTACCATCTGTAGAGCCTTGCGGTCTGTGGCAGTGCAGTTGCCATACCAGGTAGTGATGCAGCCGGACAGGATACTCTCGATGGTGCACCGGTAGAAGTTGGTGAGAATCTGGGGGGCCATTACAAATTTCTTCAGTCTCCTGAGGAAGAACAGGCATTGGCATGCCTTCTTGGTTACAACGTCGATGTGATGAGACCACGTTAAGTCTTCTGTAATGAATACACCCAGGAATTTGAAGCTGCTGACCCTCTCCACCTCAGCCCCTTCGATGTAGATTGGGGTGTGTCCCTCCCCCTGCCACTTCCTGTAATCCACGATCATCTCCTTTGTTTTGCTGATGTTGAGGGAGAGGTTGTTGTACTTGCACCATTCTCCTAGGGCTCTTACCTCCTCCCTGTAGCCTGTCTCGTCGCCATCTGTGATCAGGCCTACAACGGTAGTGTCATCAGCAAACTTGATGATGGAGTTGAAGTTGTGCGTGGTCACGCAGTCGTGAGTAAACAGGGAGTACAGAAGGGGGCTGAGCACGCAACCCTGGGGAGCTCCCGTGTTCAGGATCAGTGTGGAGGAGGTGTTTCTGCCTATTTTCACCACCTGGGGTCTTCCTGTCAGGAAGTCCAGGATCCAGTTGCATAGGGAGGTGTTAAGTCCTAGCTCACTGAGCTTGTTGACAATCTTGGAGGGGATAATGGTATTGAATGCTGAACGATAATGAACAAGATTCTCACATAGGTGTTCCTCTTATCCAGGTGTGATAAGGCAGTGTGCAGTACAGTGGCGATGGCATCATCCCTAGATCTGTTTGGGCGGTAGGCAAATTGGAGTGGGTCCAGTGTGTCAGGTAGTAACAAGTTGATGTGGGTTTTGACCAGCCTCTCAAAGCACTTCATGATGACAGAAGTGAGTGCTATGGGGCGGTAGTCGTTTAAACAGGCTACTTTTGTTTTTTTGGGGACTGGAATAACCGATGTCATCTTGAAGCGGGTGGGAACTACAGACTGGTACAGTGAACGGTTGAATATATCCGTAAACACGGCTGCCAGCTGGTCAGCGCATGCCCTAAGGACACGCCCAGGGATTCCATCTGGACCGGGTGCTTTGTGGGTGTTCACTCTCTTAAAGGTCTTGCTCACATCAGCCACGGAGATTGAGAAGACCCGGTCGTCCTGAGCCGCGGGCGCCCTTGTAACAGGCTAGTTGTTGTTGGCCTCAAACCGGGCGTAAAAAGTGTTAAGCTCATCCGGGAGAGAGGCATTGCTGGGCATGACACAGTTGGGTTTCCCTTTGTAGTCTGTAATAGATTGTAGTCCACTCCACATCCTTCACGAATCTGAGCTATGATAGTGTGACTCCACTTTGTCCGTGTATTGTCTTTTTGCATTTTTGATGGTTTTTCTGAGGTCGTACCTTGATTTCTTGCACTCATCCATGTCCCCAGAGTTGAATGCGATGGACCGTGCTTTTAGCATAGCACGGATATGTAATGTATATACCTTTTAAGGGGGGAACTATCTTTTACAGCTCATGTATACTGCAGTACCGGCAGTGACCACACCTGTATATAGCACTGAGTAGTAATCTGTACAGATCAGTTCCAGTGTGAGCCACGTTTAGTAAACACCTGTTGTACCGTTCTCCTGCAGTCTGTGTCTTATTATACACAGACACAACATTGGCGACAAGGCAAGTTCGAACCTACCTGCAACTCTGCATCACCTCCCGGGAATTCATTCCTGGAGATCAGTGGATTGGAGGTCAAGGCCAGAGACTCGGGCGTCGACCACGGGCAACCGCCCAGTCATCCAGCAGAGACTCGAGAATTGCGGGGGAGGCTGTCGATAGCCAGGCTTGCCTTTCCAGTTGAGGTGGTCCAGCGAAACGGGCTGGCAACAGGTAGTGCGCAGACCTTTCCCGGACAGCGGCGGGCTAGAGCCCGACCGAGCGGCACAGCAAAGGACCGAGCAGCGTCGACGAGAGAGAGAGAGAGAGGGCAGGGCGCAGCCGGTGTTCAGGGGCCGAGCAGCGTCGGAGAGAGGGAGAGAGAGAGAGACACACAGAAACCCGCGAGGCGCCGCCATTGCCACGAGGACCGCCGGGAGCGGCGTTGGCAGCAGCGCAGGAGAAGCGCGCGAAACCTACAGGGCACCGCCATTGCCACGAGAACCGCCGGGAGCGGCGTTGGCAGCAGTGGGGGAGGAAGGAAAGCGCGGGAGACGCCATTTTAAGTCATTGGGAGACGCCATTTTAAACCACACCCAAAATGCCGAAGAGTGGCAGTATCACCGCATTTGACAATGAAGTCGAAGATTGGACTACATATGTCGAACGAATAGAGGTATACTGCAAGACAAATGAGGTGTCCGATGACAAGAAAGCATCGGTATTGTTAAATTTAATGGGTGCAAAGACGTATGGTTTATTACGAAATCTAGTAACCCCAACGAAGCCAATGGAAAAGGGTTTTGAAGACGTAGTAACGATACTAAAGGAACATTTAAACCCCACACCGCTGCTGATAGCAGAAAGATTCAAGTTTCACAAACGGAACCAGCATAAGGATGAAAGCAATGCTGATTATTTAACAGAACTGCGCAAACTATCGAAACACTGCCAGTTTGGAGCGGGACTGGCAGATACCTTAAGGGACAAGTTTGTGTGTGGGCTTCAAAGTGAAGGAACGCAGAAACGGCTTTTATCTGAAAAGGACCTTACGCTGGAAAAGGCTTTCAGCATTGCGGTATCATATGAAGCAGCAGCACGGGGCGCTGCAGAGATACAACAGAGACCACAAGAATATGGTACAAACAAAATATCATATGTAACAGAGAAGTGCTATCGCTGCGGCAGAACAGCACACGACCAGAATGATTGCTGGTTCAAAGACAAAGTGTGCAGACAGTGTGGAAAAGTAGGACACATAGCACGAGTCTGCAGGTCAGGAAAGAAAACCAGCAATAAGAAACCCACCAAAGGAAAGTACAAGAAGGTACATAAGATGACGGAGAATAGTTCAGGCAAACAAAAGAGTGATAACGACTCCGAAAGCAGGGAACTGAGTTGTCTGAAACTACATAATGTGATCACAACGGAGGATCACCGAACCATTTGGGTCACTCAAGATAGCAGGAATCCAGGTAAAGATGGAATTGGACACAGGATCAGCCCTAACAGTCATAAACCGATGGGACTACGAGCGGCTATTCTCACACATACCCTTGAGAGACACAAAAATTATTTTGAAGACGTACACGGGGCAAAATGTCTACCCCAAAGGAAAAATAAGGGTGACCATTATATATAACGGTAAGGAAACACCAAAACTAGACCTGTATGTATTGCAAGATGGAGCACCACCATTACTGGGACGTGAATGGATCCGGAAAATACAACTGGATTGGCATTCCATACAGGCACTGACTGTTGTTGACAAAAAGGATGATGACGTCACACCTGGGCGACTGTCAAAGATCCTAACTGACGCGAAAGAAGTGTTCCAGCAAGGACTCGGAACACTAAAAGGCATGACAGCGACGATTAAAATTGAAGAAAACGCAAGCCCAAAATTTTTTAAGGCCAGACCGGTACCTTATGCGATCCGCCCAGCCGTCGAAGCAGAGCTGGAGAGTCTGGAACATTCAGCTGTACTGTCCAAGGTAGACTGGAGCGAGTGGGCTACACCCATCATCCCTGTGATGAAAAAGTCGTTGAGCAGCACGCCTGGGGAACCAAGGAAGGTTCGCATCCGTGGGGACTTTAAGGTAACAGTGAACCCGGTCCTTCACACCGTACAATGTCCACTTCGGCGGATTGAAGATATTTTCGCCTCGCTATCTGGAGGGAAACGCTTCACTAAGATTGATCTGGCCCAGGCGTATCTGCAAATGGAGGTAGAAGAAGCATCAAAAAAATACCTCTCAATCAACACCCATAAAGGTCTCTACCAATACAACCGGCTGGTATTCGGGGTAGCATCAGCTCCGGCTATTTGGCAGAGGGCAATGGAACAAGTCCTGCAAGGGATCCCAGGGACCCAGTGTTATTTGGACGACATTCTGGTCACGGGCGAAAATGACAGTGATCACCTTGCCAACCTGGAGCAGGTGCTCACTAGATTGCAGGAATATGGGCTCTGAGCTAACTGCCCCAAATGCGAGTTTTTTAGAAAACAGATCTCGTATTGTGGCCACGTTATCGATAAAGAGGGGTTACATAAGTCCCCAGAGAAGATTGAGGCAGTAGTCAAGGCTCCAGCACCAGAAAATGTGTCACAACTGAGGTCGTTCCTTGGCTGGTAAACTACTACCATAAGTTCTTGCCAAATTTGTCTACAATACTACACCCACTGAACACCCTACTGCAAACTGGGGTGCCATGGAAGTGGAGTGACGAATGTAGACGAGCTTTCCAGAAGAGCAAAACACTAATCACATCGAAAGAGGTATTGGCCCATTACAACCCAGCATTACCAATTCGGTTGGCATGTGATGCGTCACCCTACGGCATTGGAGCGGTGCTGTCGCACAAATTCTCGGATGGCTCAGAGAGGCCAATAGCCTTTGCGTCACGATCACTAACCTCAGCCGAGCGTAACTATGCCCAGATTGACAGGGAGGCCCTCAGCCTAGTGCGGGCAGAAATTGACCTTGCTGACTGATCAGCCTCTTGTCTCCATTTTTAATCCGAAGAAGGTTGTTCCGGTGATGACTGCGCAACGACTACAAAGATGGTCACTTTTTCTAGGGGCGCACCACTATGAGATTGAATATAAGGACACGAAACAGCATGGAAATGCTGATGGGCTATCACGCCTGCCACTGCCTACTGCGGAGGAAGCACCAGCAGTGAATCCTGTCGAAATATTCCATTCGACTATAGTTGAATACCTACCGGTAACTAACGCTTGTATCGAAAAGGAAACCCGAAATTGTTATGTTCATTAATAAATAGACATTCTTATTATGAACACAGCTAGCTTTTGCTAGACACTTTTATTGAGCACATGTGGACTAGGTACAGTATCTGTAGAGGCTTCCATCTTGACTGCTGCCTTGTGGGTAGCCTAGCCTCATGGGTAATGTAGTCTTAATATATATACAGCTGGGTAGTGTAGTCTTATATACATACAGCTATATACAGCTCTACACAGCTCCACCTAGTGTCCACTATAGAATGACATGCTATTGATCACTACATCCTCCTTTCTTTGAGGTTTAACAAAATCAATATCAAACAACTTTCAAGAAAACAATAAAGATAATATCAGTAACACTTTTGTTAGTGCTCTATAAACATAAACATTTCCAAACAGTCAACACATTTTCAAAGCTTTACATTGTACTCAAAGATTAAGTCTATCAGGCTCTTTTACTTCACGTGTGGATCTTCTCAACACGGGTAAGTCTGATGTGTCTTCATGAGATTGTCCTGACGGTGAATGACCAGATGCAGTTGCAGCATTGTCATCAATCTGCTCTTGTATAGATCGAGGTCTCCTTGCGATCTTTGCTTGGAGAGGGTTTCAGTGTTTCCTTCACTCTTCATGCCATAACTCTCAATGTAGTCAATGCGCTCTCGAAAAACTGCTGGCAGCTGGATCCCATCATACAGCATAGTCCTCTCAGCAGCCTCGGCTAATGGAACACCAAAGATTGGCCTGAGGAAAGAAGGAGTATCCACCGGAACTGCTTCCTGCTCTGGTGCAGGCTTCTTCTTTTTCTTTTTCTCTTTGCACTGCTTAACAACATCTGCTGCAGTTATATCTTTGGACTTTTTCTCCTTGTGTTTTTCCTCTTTGTGCTTTTCTTCCTTTGGCTTCTCTTTGACCTTAAAGTCTTTTTCTTTCTTCTTGGAGACACTAGGCTTTTTGAAGACATGGATACCCTTTGGCCTTTTCATCCTTGATGGGCTCTCTGCTTCATCACCTGAGTCATCTGGTCTGCTTATGGCACAGTTTATACGGTAAACTCTTTTGACCAGTTCTAAGTCCTCACAAGCTTTGTCACCCAGTAGTGAATCAAGCCTTTCAGCCACAACAGAAAACATGAGATGATGCACTTTGTCTTTGACTGTCACTTTAAGTCTGCATACACCTAAGCTATCTATTTTCTGTCCATTATAGTCCTTCAGTAGTACTGACTTTTTCTGTATTTTGGGCTTTTCTTTCATATTGTTAATGTCACTCATACTGATTAAGTTTGCTTTTGCCCCAGTGTCCAGTTTCAATGTAACTAATGCTCCATTTATCTGCAGTGGGATCATCCATTTGTCCTCTTTTACTGCATTAACTTTATGTTCGGCATTGTCTATTTCTGAGGGCTGCACATTTTCTGTATCTTTTTTGATATCGTCACATGACACCATTCCTACAAAAAATGTCTCACTTACATCAGTGTCCTCAATCACATTAACTCGTTGCCCTTTCGTCGTTTTTACTTTTGAAAAGCATTGTTTGGCAAAGTGATTCTTTCCATTACACTTTGTGCTCATTTTTCCAAACGCTGGGCATTGTCTTAACTGGTGTTTGTAACCATAGCGTTTACAATTAAAAATTTCATCCTCCGACTGCTTTTCATTTCTGTTCTGCCCACGTTTCTTCCCCTTGTAGGACACAGCACCGACAGCAGCAGTATCACTCATTACATTCGCATCATTATTGATTTCACTGAAAGTCTTCGCGTGATTTCGAGCTAGCTCGCTGGCTTGGCATATTTTCACTGCATTTTCCAAATTTAGTTCGGTTTCTCTCAACAGACGTTCCCTGACTTTTTTATCATGAATACCAAACACAATCTGGTCACGAATCATGGATGCTTTGAGCTCAGAGAAATTACATGTCTGTGCTTTCAGTTTCAGATCAGTTATAAAGCTATCAAAAGTCTCATTTTGCTGCTGTGTCCGAGAACAGAAGATGTATCTTTCATAGGTCTCATTCTTTTTGGGAGAGCAATGTGCATCAAATTTTTTTAGCACATCTTCTAATTTTTCTCTGTTCTCCACTGGATTAAATACAAATGTATTAAATACCTCTATCGCCTGTGGGCCTGCAACCATAAGCAGTAACGCTATCTTCCTTGTGTCTGGCTTCGTACCGAATCCGATGGCTGCAATGTAGAGTTCGAATTGCTGTTTAAAAGTCTGCCAATTGTAGTCGATTTTTTCTGTGAGATTCAAACGCTCTGGTGGCTTCAAATTCTCCATGTCGCTTTTCACAATTTTCAGCAGATCTTCACCACCCTGGTACCATGTTATGTTCATTAATAAATAGACATTCTTATTATGAACACAGCTAGCTTTTGCTAGACACTTTTATTGAGCACATGTGGACTAGGTACAGTATCTGTAGAGGCTTCCATCTTGACTGCTGCCTTGTGGGTAGCCTAGCCTCATGGGTAATGTAGTCTTAATATATATACAGCTGGGTAGTGTAGTCTTATATACATACAGCTATATACAGCTCCACCTAGTGTCCACTATACAATGACATGCTATTGATCACTACAGAAATGACCCGACACTGTCTCGGGTATATGATTTGACGGTGAAGGGATGGCCAGCACATGGCGACTCACTGTTGCCAGCATTCTCGACAAGGAGAGAACAGCTGTCAGTGTGCCAGGGGACCTTGATGTGTGGATCTCGAGTGGTAATTCCACCCAAGTTAAGGGATAGAGTGCTCAATGAGCTTCATGAGGGTCATCTGGGAGGGGTAAAAATGAAAAGCCTAGCCAGGGCTTATGTGTGGTGGCCGGGAATCGATAAACAAATCGAGGACCTGACCAAGAGCTGCTCAGGATGCCAGAAAGTCCAAAATGCACCACCACAGGCCGCTCTACACCCATGGGAGTGGCCCTCATCTCCATGGCAACGGGTGCATATTGATTTTGCTGGTCCATTCATGGACTCAATGTTTTTAATAGCTGTGGATGCGTACTCGAAATAGCCTGAGGTCATCAAAATGTCCTCCACCACCACGGAGAAAACTTGCAGTCCTACGGACCATTTTTGCCAGGAATGGCTTGCCAGAACAGATTTGCTCCGACAACGGACCACAGTTTGTGTCCGAAGAGTTCCGGAGGTTCTTGAAAAAGAATGGGGTAAGGCATTACACATCCGCCCCGTATCATCCAGCCACAAATGGATTGGCTGAGAGGTTCGTACAAACCTTTAAGAAGGCAATAAAGGCTATGTACAATGACAACATTCCGCTGCAGCACAAGGTGGACAATTTCCTGTTCGCCTACCGGAATGCGACACATGCAGTCACCAACCAGGCCCCAGCCATGATGTTCTTTAACCGAAGGTTAAGATCTCGCCTGGATTTGCTCAGACCAAACGTACGAAGAGATGTTGAGAGTAAGCAATTCCAGCACATCCATGAGAAGCCAACAAGGAGCTTCAATGTAGGGCAACCAGTCTTGGCCCGTGACTACCGAACAGAAAAATGGCAGCCAGGAACGATATGCACATGGCAGGGCCCACTAATGTACACCGTGGACGTTGGGGAGAGCATCGTGAGACGCCATGCTGACCAGATCCTAGAGTCACAGGAACAAGTCAACCCCATGCCTCGCCCATACGTACCTGGTGATGAACCCGACGTACAGGTCGCATCTACCCCAGAAACAGTAGCATCGGAAGCTGATGAACCAACCGGCAACAGGGGGCCAGAGTCGCCTCCGCACCAAGAGCAAGACACTCGGGAAAGGCGCTTTCCAGAAAGGATCAGGAAGCCTCCCCAAAGACTGAATATATAAATAGACTATTTTCAGCTAATGTTGCATGTTAAAAGTGTTAATTGTAATTAGTTTGATATTTAATTGTTAAATGAGTGTTATGGTACTGTTAATCTAAAAGGGGAGGAATTGTAATGTATATACCTTTTAAGGGGGGAACTATCTTTTACAGCTCATGTATACTGCAGTACCGGCAGTGACCACACCTGTATATAGCACTGAGTAATAATCTGTACAGATCAGTTCCAGTGTGAGCCACGTTGAGTAAACACCTGTTGTACCGTTCTCCTGCAGTCTGTGTCTTATTATACACGGACACAACAGGATATTGCCATTTACCCATGGTTTCTGGTTGGGAAATGTTCGTACAACAATCCTCGGAACAACGTCGTCTATGCACTTGTTTATGAAACTAATGACTGAATCTGTATATGTGTTGATGTCATTGTCCGAGGCATTCTGAAACATATCCCAGTCAGTGGAATCAAAACAGTCTTGTAACATAGTGTCTGATTGATCCGACCAGTGTTGTAGAGATCTCATCACAGGCTTTTCCTGTTTCAGTTTCTGCCTATAGGTGGGTAGCAGCAGGATGGAGTCATGATCTGATTTGCCGAAGGGAGGGCGGGGGAGGGCCTTGTATCCATCCCTGAATGGAGTGTAAACGTGATCTAGTGTGTTCTTGGCTCGCGTTGGGCAGGTGATATGCTGATGGTATGTAGGCAGTACTTTCTTCAGATTGGCTTTGTTGAAATCGCCAGCCACGATGAATGCAGCCTCTGGATGGGAAGTTTCAAGCCTGCTAATGATCCCATACAGCTCGTTTAGTGCCCTATTTGCGTCGGCCTGTGGTGGAATATACACCGCTGTAATGATCACGGATGAGAACTCTCTCGGGAGGTAGAAGGGTCGGCATTTGATCATCAGGTGTTCAAGATCGGGTGAACAAGAAGATGTAAGTAGTTTCACGTCGGAACACCAAGAATTGTTGATCATAAAGCATACTCCACCCCCTCTATTTTTCCCCAAGTCCTTTGTTCGGTCTAGCCGGTGAATGTTGAATCCCTTTGGTTGAGTGGCCAAAGCTGGTGTCGATGGATCAAGCCAAGTCTCAGTAAAAATCAAGACATTGCAGTTCTTAATGTCTCGCTGGAAGGTGAGCCTCCCTCTGAGTTCGTCCAGCTTATTGTCCAGTGACTGCACATTCGCCAGGAGAATACTCGGAAGTGGGGGGGTGGTGTTCACGTCGCCCAGCTTCACTAATGCACCTGCTCGTCTGCCCCGCTTGCGCCGTCGTCGCTTCCTGATCACAGGAATGAAGTCAGGTAAGCAGGTGGGAGGGTAGATGGTAGTAGCAGCAGAATCCCAGTTCGAAAAATCGGGGGTAGGTCCTATATCTCTGGACGATCTTATGTCCAGAAGTGATTGACGGTCGTAGCGGATAAGTGAAGAAACAGTACTTACAAAATTGTTTAATAATAACAATAAAATAATAAATAAAGTGGAAAGTTGTGGACGAGCTCGTAAAACAGCAGCTACCCTCATAAGCCATACAGGTCGGTTAAACAGTAGAATATTTTTTAAAAAACAACTAAACTAATAATACTAAAACTAGAATGCTAAATACTAAACAGTAGAATACTAAAAAACTAACAGTACGATATATTAAAATACAATATTAAATACATTAAATACAAATAAATAAATTAAATACAACATTAAAATACCAGTTGGGGAGGAGCTCGTAAAACAGCAGCCATACAGGTCGGCGCTGATGTCACCCCAGTGACCACCTTCTAGCATTATTCTATAATTGCCAACTGTTCTGCTTTTGGTTTGTTTATTTCTGCTTTTTTGGGGAAAGGGTTGGGGTTTGTGAGTGATCACCATAGAATCATAGAATGGTTACAGCAAAGAAGGAGGCCATTCGGCCCATTGAGCCCGTGTCGGCTCTCTGCAAGAGCACTTCAGCTAGTCCCACTCCCCTGCTCTTTCCCTGTAGCCCTGCAAAATGTTTTCCTTCAGGTACTTATCCAATTCCCTTTTGAAAGCCATGATTTAATCTGCCTCCACCACCCTTTCAGGCAGTGCATTCCAGATCCTAACCACTCACTGCGTAAAAAAGTTTTCCCTCATGTTGCCTTTGGTTCTTTTGCCAATCACCTTAAATCTATGTCCTCTGGTTCTCGACCCTTCCGCCAACAGGAACAGTTTTTCTCTATCTACTCTGTCTAGACCCATCATGATTTTAAAGATTTCTAGCAAATCTCCTCTTAACCTTCTCTGCTCCAAGGAGAACAACCCCAGCTTCTCTAGTCTATCCATGTAACTGAAGTCCTTCATCCCTGGAAACATTCTCGTTAATCTTTTCTGCACTCTCTCTAAGGCCTTCACATCCTTCCTAAAGTGCGGTGCCCAGAATTGGACACAATACTCCAGTTGAGGCTGAACCAGTATTTTATACAGGTTTATCATAACGTCCTTGCTTTTGTACACTGTGGGCTCGATTTTGTCAATGGGGAGCTTTTGGAGGCGAGACTCCCACTTTTTGGGTTGTAGTCCCACCTCCATTGACTTGTGGCCAACCCACGCTATTTTCCCTTGATTGACCTTGTTAAGCCCGCCCAGCGGACTCAGCAGGCCAATTAAGGGACACCTGGTGACGTCAGCGATTGACATTTCATCTGTCAAGAGCTTTTGACAGATGAAAAATCAGCGTTTGACGGCTCTGTGAAGCTGTCAAACACCGACAATCTGTCTTCTAACTTGAGTCCTTCCACTCAGACTCAGTTAGAGAGCTCTCCAGACCAGAAAGCAGAGGCTGCAGCTTTTGACAGTTCAGCGGCCATTCTGCTTTCTGTGCCGGTGAGCTGAGGGACTCCCGAGAACTGAAGGAAGGAAGCCTGCAGGAGAAAGTCAAGGTAAGTAAAACTTATTAAAACACTTTACACTTATCTCACACACTTACCTCTGCATACATGCACCCATCACTCACCTGCACAACGAACATCTCGACCCCTCCAACCCCTGCAGACCGACGGTCCACCTCGCTAACTTGGCGTGGTTCGGAACCATCGGACAGCCCACACTTCAGGGCTAAAAATAGGGATTAGGCAAAAAACTGGCTGTTTACCTGTTAACAGGCAGTTAATTGGCACTAATCCCCTTCCCGCCTCGGGGAGGCAGCTCCCAGCACAGGTCGGGTACCCGCCTCCTGGGACATTGGCACGGAGGCGGGTTGGGGGCGGGATGGGTTCCTGCCCCCCGATTCTGCAATTTTCCCGCCTCCTCAGGGCTTGGAAAATCGAGCCCTATGTCTCTATTTATGAAGCCCAGGATCCCGTATGCTTTTTTAACCGCTTTCTCAACCTGCCCTGTCACCTTCAACGATTTGTGCACATACACCCCCAGGTCTCTCTGTTCATGCACCCCATTTAGAATTGTACCCTTTAGTTTATATTGCCTCTCCTTGTTCTTCCTATCAAAATGTATCACTTCGCACTTTTCTTCATTAAATTTCATCTGCCACATGTCCGCCCATTTCACCAGCCTATCTATGTCTTCTTCAAATCTTTTGCTATCCTCCTCACTGTTCACAATACAGTACTTCCAATTTTTGTGTCATCTGCAAATTTTGAAATTGTGCCCTGTACACCCAAGTCCAAGTCTTTAATATATATCAAGAAAAGCAGTGGTCCTAGTACTGACCCCTGGGGAACACCACTGTATACCTTCCTCCAGTCCAAAATACAACCGTTCACCACTACTCTCTGTTTCCTGTCACCCAGCCAATTTTGTATCTACGCTGCCACTGTCCCTTTTATTCCATGGGCTTCAACTTTGCTGGCAAGCCTATTACGTGGCACATTATCAAACGCCTTTTGCAAATCCATGTACACCATGTCAACCGCATTGCCCTAATTAACCCTCTGTTATCTCATCAAAAAACTCGATCAAGTTAGTTAAACATGATTTGCCTTTAACAAACCCGTGCTGTCTTTCCTTAATTAATCCACACTTGTCCAAGTGACTGTTAATTTTGTCCCTGATTACCATTTCTAAAAGCTTCCCCACTACCAAGGTTAAACTGACTGGCCTGTAGTTGCTGGGTTTATCCTTATGCCCTTTTTTGAACAAGGGTGTAACATTTGCAATTCTCCAGTCCTCTGGCACCACTCCTGTATGTAAGGAGGATTGGAAGATTATGGCCAGTACCTCCACGATTTCCACCTTTACTTCCTTCAGCGTCCCAGGATGCATCCCATCTGGTCCTGGTGACTTGTCTACTTTAAGTACAGCCAGCCTTTCTAGTACCTCCTCTTTATCAATTTTTATCCCATCCACTATCTCCACTACCTCCTCCGTCACTATAACTTTGGCAGCATCTTCTTCCTTGGTGAAGACAGATGCAAAGTACTGATTTAGTACCTCAGCCAGGCCCTCTGCCTCCATGCATAGGTCTCCTTTTTGGTCCCTAATCAGCCCCACCCCTCTTGTTCCTACCCATCCACTATTTATATGCCTATAGAAGACTTTTGAATTCCCTTTTATGTTAGCTGCCAATCTATTCTCATACTCTCTCTTTGCCCCTCTTATTTTCTTTTTCACTTCTCCTCTGAACTTTCTATATTCAGCCTGATTCTCATTTGTATTCTCTTTTTCTGCTTCAACTTACTGTCTCTCTCTTTTGTCATCCAGGGTGCTTTGACTTTGATTGCCCTACCTTTCCTCCTCGTGGGAATGTACCTCGACTGTACCCAAACCATCTCCTTTAAAGGTTACATTGTGCGGTTACAGTTTTGCCTGCCAATCTTTGATTCCAATTTACCCGGACCAGATCCGTTCTCAACCCACTGAAATTGACCTTCCTCCAATTAAGTATTTTCACTCTAGATTGCTCCCTGTCCTTTTCCATAGCTAATCTAAATATTATGATACTATGATCACTGTTCCCTAAATGTTCTCCTACTTACACTTGCTCCACTTGACCCGCCTCATTCCCCAGAACCAGATCCAGCAATGCCGCCTTCCTCGTTGGGCTGGAAACGTACTGATCAAGAAAGTTCTCCTGAACACACTTCAGAAATTCTTCCCCCTCTCTGCCCTTTACACTATTACTATCCCAGTCTATATTAGGATAGTTGAAACCCCCCATTATCACCACTCTATAGTTCTTGCACCTTTCTGTAATTGCCCTGCAAATTTGCTCCTCTATATCCTTCCTACTAGTCGGCGGCCTATAGAATACACCTAGTAGTGTAATGGCACCTCTATTATTTCTTAACTCTAACCAAATAGATTCTGTCCTTGACCTCTCCAGGACATCCCCTCTCTCCAGCACTGAGCAACCCTTTGTGGTAATTCCATTTAATTATCAATTGGATATAAAATTCTTTGTTAAAACGTCTTTTCTAGATTAGAGGATTTGTTTAAGAACCCTTGCCTGGGTAAATCTACTTAAAACAAGTCTCTTCCCTCTGAAAGACTGGGTTGGGTACTTGGCACAGAAATGTAAAGAGATGCCAATGGGGTGGGCAATACTTCTTTCAACCTTTAGAAAGGCTAAATATAGTTTCAAAATATTTGTCAGGCTTTTCAAAGATTGCATGGGGAAGGAGGCAAACATAGGAAGAGGAGTAGGCCATTCACCCCCTCAAACCTGTTCTGCCATTCAATCAGATCATGGCTGATCTGTGACCTAACTCTATTTACATGCTTTGGCTCCATATCCCTTAATACCCTTGGTTAGCAAAAATCTATCAATCTCAGATTTAAAATTATTTATTGAGCTAGCATCTACTGCTTTATGTGGGAGAGAGTTCCACACTTCGACCACCCTTTACATGAAAAAGTGTTTCCTAACTTCTCTCCTGAATGGCCTAGCTCTGCTTTTAAGGTTATGACCTCTTGTCCTAGACTCCCCCACCAGCGGAAAATGTTTCTCTCTATCTATCCTATCAATTCCTTTCAAAATCCCAAAAACCTCAATCAAATCACCCTTTAACCTTCTATATACCAGTCACTACAAGCCTAGTTTATGTAATCGTTCCTCATAATTTAACCCTTGGAGCCCAGGTAACATTCTGGTGAATCTGTGCTGCACTCCTTCCAAAACCAGTATATCCTTTCTAAGGTGCGTTGCCCAGAACTGTACACAGTCCTCCAGATATGGTCTAACCAGGGCTTTGTATAGCTGGAGCAAAACTTTCTCCCCTTTATATTCTAGCCCTCTAGATATAAAGACAAACATTCCATGAGCCTTTTTGATTATTTTTTGTATCTGACCACTACATTTTAGTGATCTGTGTACATGGATCCCCTGACCTCTTTGGACCTCCACTGTTCCTAGCTTTTCATCATTTAAAAAATATTCTATCCTTTTTTGGTCCAAAATGGATGACCTCACTACTGTCAAATGTTTTTGTCTTATAATACTCCTGCGCAACGCCTTGGGACATTTTACTATGTTAAAGGCGCTATATAAATACAAGTTGTTGTTGTACTGAGTTGAAATCTATCTGCCACAGTTTTGCCCACTCACTTAATTTATCAATATCTTTTTGTAATTTTATGCTCCCATCTACACTACTTATTATACCTCCAATCTTTGTGTCATCTGCAAACTTGGATATAGGACTCTCTGTTGTGTTATCTAACTCATTAATAAATATAGTAAATAGTTGAGGCCCCAGCGCAGATCCTGTGGGAAACCAGCAGTCACTTCCTTTCATTCGAGTACATACCCATAATCCCAACTCTCTGTCTTATACCGCCCAACCAATCTCCTAACCAGGTTAATACTTTGCCTTCAATTCCATGAGCTTTAATGTCAAAGCGTAGGAATATAGGAATTGCTAGACAAAAAAAGATTAATGTCCATCTAGTCTGTCTTCTACCATCCTGGTAGTTGCATAATACAATGACAATAGTGCTGTTGACTAAAGTAATTCAGTAAGAAATGGGTGTAGGTCTGTGACACAATTGCTTTCCCAATGCACAGCAAAATTGGCCTCTGAAAGTGATCGTCAGTCTTTCCATGTTACATGGCTTGTTTTTTCTGCAGTAGAAACTATGGGGGCAAAATTGGGTCGCGCCCACTTTGGGGTGCTAAGTAGCGCCCCGAAAAAATGAGCACCCCCGCACCCGAAATTCACTGGTAGTGCCCCAAGAGGGAGGCAAGGTGCTACTGGAAGCGCCCAGCCTCCCTCTTGGGGCGCTACCAGTGAATATCACGGCGCGACGTGCCACGGTACTGCAGGTCTTCCTCCCCTTATTAAAGGGGAGGGGCCTTGCAGAGTGCAACCCGGGGCCCAGGCGGGCCACCAGGGATCGGAGTGCCGGCAAAAGAGCCCAGCACTCAAGAGGAGTGCCGGGCTCACAGAGCGCAACCGGCACTCCGCGGGGGTCTTCACAGGAGGCCGAGGACAGCAACGGGGGCAGGTGATGGCAGGCGGCCAGCAACAAAAATGGCCGCCTGGCACCTCCCCTTTAATTTGCGCGGCCCCGGCCGCAGGTTGGCCCCCCTGACCCTGTCGGACATAGCGTCCCGCGGTAAGTCAGGGGACGCTATCGAAGATCACAGCCGGGGTGCTGCGCACGGCGATGACAATATTGCCGGAGGCGCAGCACCACAGGGCGCTAATGGTTACCACTGCTGCTAACCTCCTGCTGAATTTCGTGGGAGGCGTTAGCGGTGCCGCGCCCGGGCACTAGTTGCTTTGCGCCCTAGGGGCAAATTGACTGAATTTTTCCCCCTATGCCTTTATCTCTGCTGGTAATCCTGTCAGTGATTACCAACGGTCCCTACCCTTCTCTATGTTTAATGGACTGTTCTTGACTATTCTCATAAGTCACTAAGGTCTGCATTCCCATTCTCCATTAACATCTGCGAAAAGACCCATAGGCCTAGAAATTCGGTATAGCCGCGTTTGGGGCGCTGGTCCTGGCGATGTGCAAAGTTTAGCGCCACCTAGTGCGATATTGGGTTGCAGCACTCCTAAAGGTGATTGCGGCGCTAAATCAGGCGCTGCACGCTACTCTTAAGGCGCTAACCCGGCGGCGCAACCCAATTTCGCGGCGGCGGGGCGCAGCGAAGGTGCTGTCAATAATCACTTTCCCTGAGACACACTGGCGCCGGCCAGCTCTTAAAGGGGCAGGTCAATTGGCATCACCAGACACACTCACTGCCTTGTAAGCCTTCAAAGCGGTGGGAGCCTACCTGTGGCGCACCAGCCTAGCAAGACATGGAAAGGGTGAGGCAGAGGGCGGAACGCCTCACTGATGGGGCATTGGATGCTTTGGTTGGCGCAGTGGAATCAAGGCCAAGGAAGATGGTCGGAATGTGATTTATGTTTTGGACAGTCTCCCGGGTGTGAGAGGCAGTTATGTGTCAGTGTATTAGTTTAGCTTTCTGTTGCCATAGCTTTCTCATGTTTGAAGCAACCACATTTTGTGTAATGAAACACTTTCTTCATTTACAATGGCCATGCCTGCTATTTACATGCATCTTGCCCTTCACAGGCTTGGGGGTATCAGACCAGTTCCATTCCTGTTCTTGGAATGGCAGCAAGCATCCCGTGAGAGGGGCCTAGAAGCTACCTCTGATCAGCCTCTGACGCGCAGCCTGAGAAGAGCCGCTCGCGTAGAAGTTCAGGCCAGCAGGCATCTTCTCAGCCACCGACAGAGATATCCTGCACCTTATCTGAGGCTGCAGATCTGGCTGAAGCAGCTGGCACAGCTCAGTCACCATCTCCTTTCTAAATCGCAGCCTTCTGACACACTGCTCCTCCGGCATGTTCATGTAGGAAAACTGCTGTCGGAAAACCCTGCCAGCGTAAGGTCTGCTGTGGCGATATCTGTTGGCCCTCCTCCGTCTGGCCATGCCCGCCCCCCTCTCCCAGCGTCTCAGTGCCCTTTCCAGATGATTCAGCAGCAGGACGTTCCCCTCCAATGTAGCCCTCATAATAAGTGCCCACAGGAAAGTTCCCCGTTGTCAAGGCTCACCAAGAGCAAGGTGATGGTCAGAAGGCTGAAGATCGTCTGCCTGCGCTGGCTCAGTGGTCAAATGGCTCTCAGTGTGCAGCTCAACAACTCTTTGTAGCTCTCGAGGAAGTTCTGCTCCAAAAATGGCTGCCGCTTTTAAACCACACCAGTCCCCTTTAAATAACGCTCCTCCAGCCCGAGAGCGACTTGATAAGGTCCAGGTAAGCTGTCACTATTAGCGCCAGGCGCTACGGAGGGAGGCGCCACTGAATTTCCGGTCCGGGGCGCCCAAAAGGCGTTGCACACTCAAATGACGTCATAATCAGCCTGCACCCATGAGCGGGCGCTAAGATTTAGCGCCGGCACTAAATGCATGCTCAATATGGGGCGAGGCGCTAGGTGCCTTGCGCCCGCCCGGAAATTGGCTAGCGCCCCACTTCTCGGCCTCTTTAGGCGTTAATCGGTGGCGCTAACAACCAAATTTCTCCCCCATAATGTCCTCTTTTAGCCTTCTATTTCACGATTTCTTTTCCTCTTCTACACATGACAAATTTGTACCACGTTAGGCCACAGTTCAAGTAGTGTGCAGTTTTAGATGCCCCATTATAGAAAGGACTTGAAAGCCATAAAAGTGTGCAGCATAGATTCACCAGTTCACTGGGCTGACATCAGGAAAACTAGTTATGAGGGAAGACTTGAGATACTAACCAGGGCAGCGACTAAGGGGAAGCTTGGAGATTTTTACAATTATGAAGGGTATTGGTAAGAGTAAATAAAGATTATTTCCTTTGGTTCTGAAGTCATTAATTTAAAATTATCACTGGGAATGAGGAGAGAGGTTAGGAGAAATTTCTTTACAAAGAGAGTTGTTCGAGAATGGAATGCTTTACCACAGGGAGTGGTTGAGGCAGAGAACATTACATCTTTTCAGGGAAGAGTAGATAAACATTTGAAGCAGAGGAAGGTATGGGGCAATGGGGAAAGAGCAAGACAGTAGGCTTAATTTTGGATTAGTCCAGCAAAAAGCTGGCACAGACACATTAGGCCAAGTGGCCGCCACCTCTGCTGTAAACTTCTGTGGTTCTATGAGATACTCTAGACAAGTGAGCAGCTCTCTGGCCTCTGCATTGTGGCACCTGTAAGCTTTTTATTTCGACTGGCATTAAATTGACAGCAAGACCGATTCTTTTGAAACAATTTGGAATAAGTTTATTAAACACACAGGGGGAGAAATTCGGTTGGTAGCGCCAGCGATTAGCGCCTAAAGAGGCTGAGAAGTGGGGCGTTAGCCAATTTTCGGCCGGGCGCAGTGAACCCAGCGCCTCTTGCCATATTGAGTGGCTTTTAGCGCCAGCGCTAAATCTTAGCGGCCGCTCGCGGGCGCAGGCAGATCATAACGTCATTTCAGTGTGCAACGCCTTTTTGGCGCCCCGGACCGGAAATTCAGTGGTGCGCCCCTTTGTTCCGCCTGGCGCTAATAAGGACAGCTTACGGGAACGTTCTCCAGTCGCTCTCGGGCTTAGGGGGGCGCTCTTTAAAGGGGACTGCACTGGCATAAAAGCGGCAGCCATTTTGGGAGCACAACTTCTTTGGGATTTTCGCAGAGTTGCACTCTGAGAGCCATATCACTAGTGACCCAGCGCTGCCAGAGGACCTTCAGCCTTCAGACTATCACCCTGCTGCTGGTGAGCCTTTACACCCTGTATAATTTCTTGTTACCTATTATTATGGGGGCTGCTTTGGAGGGGAACATCCTGATGCTCGACCATCTGGAAAGGGCACAGAGACGGAGGATGAGAGGGCCAGGAATGGCCAGACGGAGGAGGGCCAACAGACGTCGCCACACCAGACCTTACGCTGCCAGGGTATTCAGGCAGCAGTTCTCTTACCGCAACATGTCGGAGGAGCAGTGTCTTAGGAGGCTGCGATTCAGAAAGGAGGTGGTGACTGAGCTGTGCCACCTGCTTCAGGCAGATCTTCAGCCGCAGATAAGGTGCAGGACCTCTCTGTCGGTGGCTGTCAAGATTACAGTAGCACTGAATTTCTATGCGACCGGCTCCTTCCAGGCAGCAACTGGGGACATTGCCAACATCTCCCAGTTTGCGGTGCATAGCTGCATCCAGCAAGTAACAGATGCCCTGTTTAAAAGGCGGCGGCAGTACATCTCCTTCACTGTGACACCGGAGAAGCAGCGGGAACGTGCAGAGGGCTTCGTGGCAATAGTGGACTTCCCCATGGTGCAGGGCGCCATTGACTGCACGCACGTGGCTTTGCGGGCGCCTGTTTTGAATCTTGAGGACTTCCGCAACCGCAAGGGGTTCCACTCCTTGAATGTGCAGCTGGTCTGTGACCACTGGCAGCTGATCCTCGCGGTCAATGCTCAGTTCCCAGGCAGCAGCCACGACGCATTCATCCTGCGCCAGACTTCAGTAACAGACCTTTTCGAGGCCCCGGCTCACCCAGAAGGCTGGCTTCTCGGTGACAAGGGCTATCCTCTGTGCCCATGGCTGATGACCCCGCTCCGTTCGCCCAGCACCCCTGCTGAAGAGCACTACAACGTCAGCCATCAGGCGACGAGGAACATTGTGGAGCACACAATCGGTGTGTTGAAGCATCGGCTCTGCTGTTTGGACCATTCGGGAGGTGCCTTGCAGTACTCACCAGAGCGAGTCTCCCACTTCGTCGTTGTCTGCTGCATGCTCCATAACCTCTCCACCCTGCGCACCCAGCCAATGCCAGCAAACATTGAAGGACCAGCAGAGGAGCAGGAGGAGGAGCAGGAGGAGGAGGAGGAGGACCAAGACAGGAGGGTCCCAGAAACTGGAAGGGCCGTCCGTCAGAGGCTGATAAGGAGTCGGTTCTAGGCCCCTCTGACGGAATGCTTGGTGCCAATCGAACACCAGGAATGGAACCATTCGGATGACCCAAAGCCTATGAAGGCCAGTGTGAATGTAAAGAACAGACATGGCCAATGTCAATAAAATAATTTGTTTATTTTGAAAAATGTGCTTCCTTCCAACATGACAAAGCAATGGCACCAGAAAGCTTAACTAACAAACTAACACATCCGTGCCTCGCACACCCGGGAGACTATCCAAAACATTACTAACATTCAGACCAAGTGGCTCGCACACCCGGGAGACTATCCAAAACATTACTAACATTCAGACCAGCATCCACGGCCTTGATTTCTAGACGTCTCAGCAGCACCTTCTACTCTTTCCCCTTTGATGGTGATCTACTTCTCTTGCGAGAACGGCCCCTTCCCTCCCTGCAGCTCCTCCGTAATGGGACCTCAGTGGCTGCATGAAGGCTGGGGGACACCTGCTGACTGTCCGAAAGCGCAGATGCCCCTGAGGGACGGCCTGGACGGACTCTGGGCTTGGAGGGCCCGGATGCTGACTGCTCCAACTGGGCATGGGTGGAAGCAGTCTGTCCTGCAAGTGATGGCAGCTGCAGTGGAGACGTGCCAGCGGTGGCATCAGGAATGCTGACATCCTGAGAGCGGACACCTGCTCCGTGGTCGGCCGACACACTGGCACTCTGGTTCGCATGCTACCGTGCTGCCCCGTCAATCGGCTGGTCCACAGATTGCTGGCCTGCTGTGGTGCTGCAAGGGCCCCGGGCAATCCTGCCTGATCCATCAAGGGTGGCAGCAGTCAGTGCTTGCGTGGCCTCAATCTGCCTCTGCATGAGGCCAGCGAGTGACTGCGTGGCAGCACTCGGCACTTGCGTGGCAGGTGCCAGTGCTTTGGTCAAGCCCTGGACAGTCCTTTCCAGTGATGCACCGAAGCCCTGGACAGTCCTTTCCAGTGATGTACCGAAGCCCTGGGCACTCCTTTCCTGTGCTGCCCCGAAGCCCTGGGCACTCCTTTCCTGTGCTGCCCCGAAGTCTTGTACACTCCTCACCTGTGCTGCCCCGAAGTCTTGTACACTCCTCGCCTGTGCTGCCCCGAAGTCTTGCACGCTCCTTGCCAGTGTCTCGATGGATTCAGGCATCCTTGCCACTGCAGCCATCAGCTCAGTGTGCCCGAGCCGAGCCTGGGCGCTCATTTCTGCGAGGGAACGCACCTCTTCTGCGCTCTGTGCAGCAGTCGTCGTGGCCTGACTCGCCCTCCGGGGAGACGGCTCCCGAGCTTCCCTACCCCCCTTGCGTTGCTGGAGCCCGCTGGTTCCTGCAACTGGTTCCTCCTCACAGCCATCCCCCCCGCTCCCCTCCAGGGAAGCACTATCCCCAGTCTGCAGATGGGCTGGCTCGCCTGAGGGTGGTACAGATGGTCCGGCTTCCTCCTGCTCGTCGCCTCCGGAGTCAGTGTCCCTGGCAGCTTGATGGCCTGACTCCCGGGCTGGTGATGCAGCACCTGAAAGCAGGGAGGTTGAAGAGTGGCTTTAGCGAAAGGACAGGGTGGCAGCAAGGGATGCAAGAGTGCTGCAATGCTCTGACATGGGTCCAGAGTGAAAAAGCATGCTGGTGGGAGGAACAAGTGGAAGGAGGCAGTTCAAAAAGGTGATGACCTTACCATCGCTGTGCACAATGGGGTCGGCAGCTCCAGTGGTGACAGGACCACTCATCTGGCCTCCAACAATCTGGTGGACTCTTTCCTCCAGGTCCGTCAGTGTCTGCAGCTGAGGAGGGCCTCCTCCGGTACGAATCTGTTCCCTCCGGTTCCTGGCCAGCTTGGCCTGCAGGAGAAAGGACGGGAAGTGATGAAACATGCTGCCCTGAGTTGTCATCTCATGCCCCCCATGGTGGAACAGCCCTTACAGTATGCCCTGAGTGGAATGTGCGTGTGTGTTCCCAGAAAGGGACATGGGTGCTGGCTGACAGATGGCCATTGGGGCATCGCGCACCCTCTGGCCATAAAGTCAGGTGCAGATGGAGGGATGAAGAAGATTGCCAAAAAACCACTCGCCCTAATGACCCGAGTGAGATCGTTGAACTTCTTCCTGCATTGCACAGGAGTCCTGGCCACCACGCTGCTGGATTTGACTATTTGCGAAACTTCCCTCCAAGCTCTACGGTACTCGTTCTGATGAGGCCTCCTGCCATTGTCAGGGTACAGCACTGCGCCAACCAAAGCATCCAATGCCCCATTGGTAAAGCGCTCCGCTCTCTGCCTCACCCTCTCCATCTGGTCAAAGTTTGTAATGCCACAGAATGAACAGCGCCGATTTTGAGGCCTACAGGGCGATGAGTGTGGCTGCTGATCCTAAATGACCCGCCCCTTTAAGAGCTGGCTGGCGCCAGCATGTCTCGTGGTCATCGATTATTGACAGCACCTGCGCTGCGCCCGGCCGCCCAGATATTGAGTAGCGCCGCCAGGTTAGCGCCTTGAGAGTCCCGTGCAGCGCCTGATTTTACGCCGCAATCACCTTTAGGGGCGATGCAACCCAATATCGCTCGAGGTGGCGATGAGTTGCACCTGGCGATAGATTTTGCGCACCGCCAGTTCTAGCGCCCCAAGCGGGGCTATACCCAATTTCACCCCCACACACTCATGCACATCAAAACAATAGCCTACTGGTATTTATGGACTCTACTCGATTACAACACGTAAGGTAATGGGTTAGATTTACACAGACTCGTACTTCCCTGTGTCAAGCAATGTATGTGGCCTTTTTCCTTGCTTCTTGGTCTGGTCTGTAGAGGAAGGGCTTCTTGTTTTTCTGCATGGTCATCCAAAGAGAGAGAGAGAGAGCCTTTGGGTTCCTTGTTTTATATCTTATTAAGTCCATTGTCTCTAGTCTAAATTGCTAAGACCCTAGGATTGGGTCTTAGTTTCATGGCAGTTCTTGATTGGCTTTCCTTTGAACATGTGTCTGTCTGCAGTGGCTGGTGCCATTTTTTGCTCAAGTTAATTGTTGGTTAACACCTTTTAGTGGCTCTTGAGTTTCGATGGCGTCTCTGTAGGGGGTTATCCTGTTATGCAGGTTTCCTTTAAGTTTTGTGCTGTTGCCTTACCCAGGGGAGATCCATACACATCAAATGTATCTTTATTACATACATCTTGTATTAATAGTCTCGAGTCCATCACACATACAAAACATATATTTTTATTCTTACACACCCTGCGTCCCTACTTTTTATTTTTCTCCCTGTAAGTTGAATGAAGCAACTGGTCCCCATCACTGAGCCACTGCCCTCCTGGAGCACAGCTGTGATTGGGGAACTGTGTGTAGGCAGGCACCTGCATGAACCAGCATCCCAAGTATAGTTCATTCACAGAATCCTGTGAGTACAGATAAATTGTACTCCAGCATTACACAATCCTATTCATTTCAGACAGTAGAATATGGTTCAACAGCTTTTGAAAGGAAATAGCTCCTCTATGGTCTAATTGGTAATAACACCTGTGTAGTATTAGGCTATATAAACCAGGAGGTCACAGGTCCAATTCACAGCTAGTAGTTGGGGCACTGCCATTGGCTTCAGATCCCCTTTAGACAGGTAGGAGAAAGATCAGTCAGGATCAATTTTGTTGTGACGCAAGCTGGAAAATGTGCATGTGTTGACATTGGGTGAGATCAGGATAAATTGTGATGCTCTCCACTGTGAAATAGCATGCTGAATGTCATTGTCTATATCAGTTGCGAAGAATAGCCACTTGAGTGAGGTACAAGAGAGAAGTCAGTGCCTAAAGAAGTGCCCCAGATGGACTCAGTACCTTCAGAAAAGAGGGGGAGGAAAGGAGAACAATATAGTTTTTTTAAAGACCGTATTACTGTAAAAGGGTTAAAGACAATTTGGGGGCAGATTGATGGTGAAAATAGATTTTTTTTAAAGTCATCTTTATCCTTACATTTATATTTTATTAGATACAGTTCCTGTCTGTCAGAGCAACTATGTACTGACCAGGGAAAGATGGAAGATAACAGCCTGAGTTTGATTCAATGTTTTCTTGTCTTCCCCACCCTGTCCCTCTACAGCAGTGTGTCACTTGAGACATCCTGAGAGATAATGGAAACTAACTTTGTGGGCAACAAGCCACATCCAAGAGCTAAGTTTCAGGTTGCAGAATGTGGCATCCACTGGAAAAGACAAGCGGTTATATTTATATAAGAGGATGTCTGTACAATGTGTTTAGGATATATACAGACATAAGTACAAAGAGACTCCACAAATACAAATTGACAAAGTACCCTTTATGCACAGTGTCAGTGTTTGAATCAGTGAGGCAAGTCTATTTCTCAACAGCAGTTAAAATGGCTGTAAATCACATTTCATAACCTGTAGGCCTCTGTAGCACATGTGGTTTATAGTTTGGATTATGATTTGAGAAGGAGCTTGTTAACCCAGTACATCATCCTGGAGGAGGAGGTGGTTGTCAAAACATCCACAATAAATTCTGTAAAAAAAATAATTTTGGCCAATGTGTAGAAAATGTTCTCAGTTTTTTGGAGTACAATCAGAAGTGAAATGCTGGATGTCAATTCCCAGGGACTGAGTTTTGGACTTCTTCCCACTGATGTATTTGATTTACATATCAATTGTATTGATAAGAAATTGTAAAAAAAAAATTAATATCACCCCTATCCATTAAAAAAAAATGTTTTCCCT
Source organism: Somniosus microcephalus (assembly GCF_052327205.1). NCBI lineage: Eukaryota > Metazoa > Chordata > Chondrichthyes > Squaliformes > Somniosidae > Somniosus > Somniosus microcephalus. The sequence goes on from NC_141002.1 coordinate 44,352,408, forward strand.
TATTTCACCCTTTGTCACATATCATTCCAAGCCTGTCAACAGCATTCTTTAATTGGTCACTGGAAAGTGTGCACATTAACCCAGCCTCTGATTGAAAGATCCAGTGTTCTGTTCAATAAAGAAATAGGGCATGGGTTCACATCACAATTTCACAAGCTGTAAATTTCTCATCTCAACTGAATCCTAAACTCAATCTCAATCTCAGCTGTGCTGTCAGGGAAGAGGGCCAAGTATTGCCAGGCATTTCTCCACATGAAGAAAACGTCACGCTCAGCCTTAGCTAAGGACAGGAATCAAATAACACACCAAAATCAGGATCTCAGAAGAAGAAAAATAAGTGCTATTAAGTGTGATTAATTTCACACCACAGGATCATCATGAACTCTTCTGCAGCAGGAAAACAAAAGTTTTTCAGAATGCGGGTTCTGATTTGGAATTTTTTTTAAATACAGTCTTTGTGCACTTTCTTTTTGAAAAGTTGATAGTTTTGAAAAGCTCCTTTGCTGGCATCTTCGACTGCACCAAATATACTGTGGCCAAAGCTATTGTAAATTGTTTCTGGCAATTCACTTTCCTCTCCCAATCCATTCTTTCCCAGCAGGACTGTGACAGGATGTGCATGTGACTCATTCCCAGATTACACATGTACACAGAGCAGTGACAGTTCTGATCAGTGCTGAAACATGAGACCTTCAATGGGTGGCAAAATGCTCTGATAGGGTCAGTAAGGCAAGCTGCTCATTGAGAGACCAGATAATATGTGAGTCATTACCAGCCCCCCTGCTGGGAGTGACAGCCCTGATGAAGATGTCAATGAGGTGAATTCTGCTTCAACAAATCCTGCCTTCTGCATTTCCCCATTCCATTGTTGTCTGTACAAAGCGTTGGGCACTTAATTCCTCTGGGGTAATGCTGTGTATGATCTTTCTTTTGCCTCAGTTTTAAGGTTTTGTAGGGACATTTTAATAGTTGTGACCCTTTGAACCCTTCTGCCTGCACCTCATTGTACTGTATTATCACCTCTTGACCCTCAGAGGTCTCTTTATTACATGCTGCTATTTATAACCATATTAAAGATATCAGGTCATAGGGCTAAATATTACTGGTTCCCTGTACTTACATTATTATGTTTTTTTCAAAAGATCTGTTTACATTTCAGAACTAGACTTGAAAGAGCTCTGGCTCTACCCATTATATGTGAGATTACAGATAAGCAGGGTTATGTTACAAAGCTGTTATCTATCCATTTGGATTAGGTTATATTGTAAGCCACAGAAACAAATAATGTAGCTTATAAATGTTATCTGAGTCCCTGAAATGAATTTGAAGCTATAACATGGGGTTATATTTTTAGAAAAAAATAAGACATGAGTATAAAACCATGTTTTCCACTTTATGCTCACACCTACTTTTTCTCAAAAAGGAGCATACAGAAAAAATGTACTCTTTTTAAAATGTTCTTTTTCAGATAATCTATGCAAAACTTTTTTTTGTCAGAGCAGCACTACCTTGTTTTTTTCCCCTCTACTTTTCTTTGCATCAGGCAACATCCAAAGCCGATAAGGCATGCAGGCAATTTGTTCCTGTGAATTGTTCTCTGCTGCTTTGCAGCCTTATACTAGATATGCAAGAGTGGGCTATGGTGTGATTCTCTTTTTATTTACCCACCATTTCCACCCATCCACTTAGAAATATGTGCCTTGAGGTGCACACCAACCTCTGAAACCTTTCAGTAAACTGGTAGTCACTATATACTGATGTGTCACAGTCACCTGACATGTGCCAGCGACCAGATCATGGGCTTCCAATGTTGGCCAGTGTGGTTTGATGCCACCCTAATGGAGAGTACTGTTGTCCAATGAATGTGGATCATATTGTAGGCCAACTTGTCTCACCTCAGTATGGGAATCCATAACACTGTATAAAGTTAGCGAGCACTTAGGGAAGCATAGATTAATCACAAATTTCCAACAATAATTTGCAACAGACGCGTCATGTTTGATTAATTTAATTACACTTTTTGCAGAATCAAAGATTATAGATAAAGGAAATGTAATGGATTTTCAGAAGGCATTTGATAAGGTGTCACACAAGAAGTTTGTTATTAAAATTACAGCACATTTTAAAGGAAATGTAGACACACTGATAGAAGGATGACTAGGGAACAAAAAGCAAATAGTAGGGATAAAAAGGTGTTTTTTGGATTGGCAGGACATTACAGAGGTGGATGTAGGTGGTCTTGGTGATGGAGATGATACAAGGTCAGAAGCTCAGTTCAGCGCCCAATGGGACACCGAGGGGTTGGAATCAGTGGCTAGGGAATGGAGTGTGTGGTGGGGGTTGAAGAGGTAGATATGGGGCAATTTTGTGCCATGGACACATACACAAACTGGATTTAAACTGCGCAAACCATTTTGCTATTCTTCATGCTTTACTCACTCTTCAAGTCACCCAAAATAACAAAAATAAATGATTAGCGCACGACCATTGAACTGGATATTGAAACAGATGAGCATATTCTGTTCCACGAGGAAATTCATAGAGCTTTGGTTTTTTGCTTATGTTTTTTAATCAGTGATAATAGTCACTAGGGAAGTTGTTTTATGAGCTGTAGCATGGTTGAGGATTATGTATCTTTTTCTAATAGTACTATATAAAGTTTCAGTTGACCGAGAGATGACTGTGCTCTGCTTTCACTAATGAGGTCAGTGATTTCCTCCATGTGACTTGTGCTATTCCAGTGATGCAGGACAGATGCAGTTTCCTGTTAATGTGATCCCCTTATTGGAAGATTGATAAAGCCTTTACACGATGTACAAACAAGAACTGTCCCATTTCCCATTATATATCCAATGTCCATAGATACAATCAGCTGCTCTTCCGATTTCCAGAGGTGCACTTCTGTGCAAGTGTACTTTGAAAGTGTTGTTGCAACAGCAGAATCATTACAAACCAGCAACCCTGGATGGACCTGTGCATTATAGAGGGGGTGCTGGACAGAACTGTACACTTGGTAACAGAAGTCATTGGAAGCAGGAATGCTGGATGATTTTTTCTCCCTTTCCTATCTAAGGGACACTGAAGTTAATTGTAGTGTCCCAACTGGTGCCCCAGTTGAGACTATTTAACTCCATCCCTTGTTCCACCTCATCGCTCACCTCTAATGCAACAGATCACACGTATCCATAACGGGTAGAAAGCCATGTGCCATATGATGGTTGCCTTGCTTTTCCTATGTCTACAAAAAATGTGCAAGTTTCCAGTGCTCCCCCAGTATTGATTCCGGTTCTCCGTAATGTAATGCCCATTTAATTGCGTCAAAGTTGGCACCTATGATGCAAGCATGTGGTGATTTTTACAATAACCAAATTCTGGGAGCATTTCTACTAAACGGCACTCTCCCATTTAACTTTTTTAAAGCAAAGATGGCTTTTAATATCTTTAAAAAAAACTCCAGAAACTACTGTAACTGAGCAGGAGGAATACTTTGGAATTACTCATGCAGCTTTGAAGGCTATTGGATAAATTCTGGGAGGAGGTGCTTTTATGCGCTCTTTTTTAACTCATTACCTTAAATGTGTTGTTTCATACCCTTCCTTCCCCACTAAATACTATTGAGAGACTTTAAAGGAGCTGAAACAGAAAGCATTGTCCACAGTGGAAGGTGTGAGCGCCGTAAAAGCACAATAGGCCTTCTCTGTCTGTATTTAGTAGCTTTCAGGCAGAGGAGCAACTATTAATAACATTGAATTTTCTCTCTCGATTAAGGAACTGGCACCATACAGAACAAACCTTTGTAAGACCGTAGCTGGGCTCATCTGTTTCAAAGCTTAGTGTACGTCTGTAAAGGTGGACACCTAATGTGTGGTGCTCTTTTGATTTTAAACAAAGTGACATCTTACAATTCACTAAAGTGACTGACGAGGTATATTATTTCTGAAGCAGTTTTAATGCCAAATTTTAGATAAATGTTAGTGTAAAAATGAATTGCAGGTGTGCTCCAGATGAGTTTTTTTCGTAAAACAAATAAAAGCACCTGTTGGGAAAATATCTTATTCTGGAACAGCTGCTAGGCAAATTGTTAGTCATGTGAAGTGTAAATTAGAATCAATGTATCATTCACTTTGATCGAAAATGAATAACAATAAAAAAATTCTTCTGGGGGTAATCTTTACATTTTTTTTGAATACATATAATATTCTCTCCTTTCCTTCTTTTGGCAATCCCCATGCCATAAACCATCTCTGGCCAGGAAAGTGAGCAGGGGATCTTCTTCTGGCATTGCAACTCTTTTCTGGGAGCCCAGCCAGTACTGAACTTTATGTTTCATCTCTGGGTTCAGCATCCAGGAGTCGGAAGGATGCCAATTCTTGCTAATAGGAATTGGAGTCGGCTGGAGACACACTTGTCAGCTATTTTATCCAAGCAAGTATTTTTCTAACCAGGAGATCTAAAGTGGTGGGTTTGTATGAAGTTTCTTTTCCACTCTGAGAAATTGGAATATCCCTTTTCTTTTAATATCATTTTAATATCAATTTAATAATGCTTTTGGGGGAGAACGTTACACCTAACCTTAATGTTTGGCTTTTAGAACACATCACTGGGTCTGATAGTTAGATATTCCAACACACTGCACCACAGAAGTAAAGAATGTGGATTTATGACTATGAAGCTGTGCTTCCGAGGGTAGGTACTTCTCCACAGCTATAGATGGAGAACTGCAGACAAATCATGTCTGAGGCTCCTCGTATAATTTCTAGTGAGCAGCATAGACAAAGGCCGAGGTGCTGGTTGTATTCACATTCTCAGTCAGGAAGTGGTGGGTTGTATGATGGGACCTAAAAGGAGGGAATGTGATGAAGAATTATTGAGAAGCAGCGTCAAATGTAAACGTTATACTAGTTTCCCAATGGTCTTTGTGATGATGTGCAGAAGCAGAATGACACAAGCCCTTTACCCCAGCTGAAGATGGAATGTTTGCGAGTGTACACCTAATGTATTTACACTGCCTACCCTGACTGGACACACTCCAGGGAGGGATCAAGTTCAGGGTGAATTTGCTAACTTCTTCCGTTATTTTTGAAAGCAGTTGGAGCATGCAGTTGGTATTTTTTCATGCTAAACTAAATTAGTGTTGGCAGAGCTCAGTGGAAGGTGTACATGTGTGAATGACTCATGATACCTTGCATTTGAATACAACGAGATAACTTCCTGCCTGCCATTTCCTGAAGAGGATGCAAAACTGGGATAATTTGCACAAATGAATCAAGATTAAGGTCTGTATCCTCCAGACACTTTGCTAACAGAATGCATGCCACTATCTTGACTTAAACGTATTGAAATGAAACTCGTGTGTGACTGCAGTGCTAATCAACCTTTTTGAAAAGGTCAGTGGAATGGCAAAGTTAGATGTAACCATTTATCATTGGAACCTGAGTTAAGACAAATAACTTGATGGTTTCTCTTTGGCAGCTGCCAGTGGTGCTGAGTGAAATTAGTGTGGACATTTAAATTCAGCTCCCAGTGGATGTGGGTTTACAAGTTAACACTCGAGCCAACATTCTGAATTGTTGAGTCACTACTTTTTGAACTTAGCAACCTTTAAGCTACGCGATAGATAGGTTGAAAACTACTGAGACCTGCATGGAATGCTCATCCAGAAAATTGTAATACATTTCCCTCCATAAAAGTATACTGCAGGTTCAATCACCAAGCACTACAGTGTTAATGCAATTCATCTTTATTTGCGAAAGTGAAAAAAAGCTTCCCCCATGGCTTTGTGGGCTAGTACACGTGCATTGTGGTACTGACTCATATTGCTGTGTGCCTCAGAGACATGGACCATGTACAGCAGGCACCTCAAAGCACTGGAGAGGTACCACCAACGCTGCCTCCGCAAGATCCTGCAAATCCATTGGCAGGATAGGCACACCAACGTCAGTGTTCTTGCTCAGGCCAACATCCCCAACATCGAAGCTTTGACCATGCTCGATCAGCTCCGATGGACGGGTCACATTGTCCGCATGCCCGATACGAGACTCCCAAAACAAGCGCTCTACTCGGAGCTCCAGCACGGCAAGAGAGCCCCAGGTGGGCAGAGGAAACGCTTCAAGGACACCTTCAAAGCCTCCTTGAAAAAGTGTAACATCCCCACCGACACCTGGGAATCCCTGGCCCAAGACCGTACAAAATGGAGGAGAAGCATCCGGGAAGGCGCCGAACACCTCGAGTCTCTTCGCCGGGAGCAAGCGGAAGCCAAGCGCAAGGAGCGCACGTCAACCTAAGCACCCCACCCACCCGCCCCTTCAACCACCGTCTGCCCCACCTGTGACAGAGACTGTAGGTCCCGCATTGGACTCATCAGTCACCTGAGAACTCATTTTTAATGTGGAAGCAAGTCATCCTCGGTTCCGAGGGACTGCCTAAGAAGAAGAGAACTGACTCATAAAGACCAGGAAGGTGCAAGATTCAATTTCTCCAATCTCTTCTGCGTTTGCTAATGAGGTAAAGAAGGCTACCTGTGCCTATGTGGCTGTGACCCAAACAATGCTTAAGTGAGAAGAAAGGAACATTTTGGGGGGGGGCGGATAAATTTAAAAAATAGATATTGAGAGAATGAAATCAGAGCAGATAAAGATAGAAAGTGGAAAAACCGACCTTAAGAGAAAGGAACCAGGATGCACAGAGGTTAAGTAAGCCAGGAAACCAGGGGAGTGCTAGGGAGGGCTTTGTCACTGAATAAGTGGCAGCCAAACCCAGTCACCAGACCATAAACCCAGTCACCAGACCCGTAAACCCAGTCACCAGACCCATAAACCCAGTCACCAGACCATAAACCCAGTCACCAGACCATAAACCCAGTCACCAGACCCGTAAACCCAGTCACCAGACCCATAAACCCAGTCACCAGACCATAAACCCAGTCACCAGACCATAAACCCAGTCACCAGACCATAAACCCAGTCACCAGACCATAAACCCAGTCACCAGACCATAAACCCAGTCACCAGACCATAAACCCAGTCACCAGACCATAAACCCAGTCACCAGACCATAAACCCAGTCACCAGACCATAAACCCAGTCACCAGACCATAAACCCAGTCACCAGACCCATAAACCCAGTCACCAGACCCATAAACCCAGTCACCAGACCATAAACCCAGTCACCAGACCATAAACCCAGTCACCAGACCATAAACCCAGTCACCAGACCATAAACCCAGTCACCAGACCATAAACCCAGTCACCAGACCATAAACCCAGGCACCAGACCATAAGCCCAGTCACCAGACCATAAACCCAGTCACCAGACCATAAACCCAGTCACCAGACCATAAACCCAGGCACCAGACCATAAGCCCAGTCACCAGACCATAAACCCAGTCACCAGACCATAAACCCAGTCACCAGACCATAAACCCAGTCACCAGACCATAAACCCAGGCACCAGACCATAAACCCAGTCACCAGACCATAAACCCAGTCACCAGACCATAAACCCAGTCACCAGACCATAAACCCAGGCACCAGACCATAAACCCAGGCACCAGACCATAAGCCCAGTCACCAGACCATAAACCCAGTCACCAGACCATAAACCCAGTCACCAGACCATAAACCCAGTCACCAGACCATAAGCCCAGTCACCAGACCATAAACCCAGTCACCAGACCATAAACCCAGTCACCAGACCATAAGCCCAGTCACCAGACCATAAACCCAGTCACCAGACCATAAACCCAGTCACCAGACCATAAACCCAGTCACCAGACCATAAGCCCAGTCACCAGACCATAAACCCAGTCACCAGACCATAAGCCCAGGCTTATTCCTAAAGCTTTAAACGGAACTCAGGATTAAACTCTACACAAGCAGGTGTATTCATGTAAACTTCATGACATTTTTTTTTAATTAATTATTTCTATTTATTTAATAAACCAAAGATTTGTTCAGCTTGTTACTGGGAACTTGCTTTATATGGGAAAGGAGGCAAACATATGCAGAAAAAACTGCTTGGCTGATGGTCCTTGCAGTTCTATTGAATGAAAAGGCGTCTGACTCAAGAAAATGCTGTCAGCATAGAACAATCAGTGTAAGTTTATAATATCTGGCACAAATTCAATAGTCTCCTAAGAGGCTGTAGAAAAGAGAGTGTGAAAAATGGAAATGTCATATTAGAGCAGTGGAGAGTACTCACAGTCAGTGGCTAAGATTCATTGCTAAACTTACGTGGAGAGTGCTTTCTGTTGCATACAGATGAACATTTTCAGATTTGTAGCAAATTTCGGGTTTCAGAGTTTAGCTGGTTCTTGGGATGTCCCTTTTTTCTCCAGAGAAGTACAATTAGTTAAGCAGTGCTGTTGTGTCACTGGTACAGTCAGATGAAATGCGGAAGGCAACTAACTGTGTACCTCACTCAACTTCCCCCCCCCCATTGTAATTTGTTCCTTTGATGTTTCAGGTTTTAGTGTGTGTGTGTGTGTGTGTGTGTGTGTGTGTGTGTGTGTGTCCTTAAAGGATGTGTGGTTAGCACTGTTGCCTCACAGCGCCAGGGACCCGGGTTCGAATCCGGCCTCGGGTGACTGTGTGGAGTTTGCACATTCTCCCCGTGTTTGCGTGGGTTTCCTCCGGGTGCTCCGGTTTCCTCCCACAGTCCAAAGATGTGCGGGTTAGGTTGATTGGCTATGATAAAAATTGACCCTTAGTGTTAGGGGGATTAAATACGTGGGGTTACGGGGATAGGGTGGGATATGTGTTGGTGTAGGGGTTACGGGGATCGGGTGGGATAAGTGTCGGTGCAGGCTCGATGGGCTGAAATGGCCTCTATCTGCACTGTGGGGTTTCTGTGATTCTGTGATGTGAATAGTGAGGAGTCGTAGGCACACATTGGAGATATGTCTGGTCTAAGACTTGAATGTAGAATTTGAAATACTAATTTCACATACCCAAATACCCAATGTAGTATTTGGCTGTAGGATTTTACCCCATCTCCACATCCGCACACACCCTTCATAAAAGATGATCTGAATGTTAAATTAAGGCTTGGTGCTTGGGTCTGTGCAAGATGAATGTGTTTCTTGCATATTACTGGAAAATCTCTTGTTCACCATGTTCCCTGAACTTAAAATCTTTAAGGGCACCATTTTCCTCAGTATTTTCTGGTGAAAAAGAATGACTTTGGCTCCTCTTGAAATGAACAAAAAAGGCTTCACTTTTGCCTTCAAACCCCAAATAAAAGGAGTTTGATCTTCCAACACTGCTGAAATATTATTGGTTGTGTTGGTGCTGAAAGAAATCAGGCAGAAGCCAACCATATTCCCATGGGAGGGATTTGATGGGGAATCATCATTGGGCCGTTCTTACACGGCCTCTAATGGCTGGCTCATTAATGAAATCCTAAGGTTGACAACAGGAAATTTGTGGTCCAGGAAGAAGAGAAGAGGAGAAAGTTAGAGGATAATATTTTTTAAAGTGAGTGAAAAAATTCAATTCATTTTTATGTGATGTTTTTGTCAGACAAAACATCTCCCTCACAAAATCTGGAGTGCAAGGCTTGATGGAGGTTGTGTAGGAAGAGCTCAAACTGTGCTGATGTTTGTGCCGAGGCCCATAGGCCTAAATATTATGAAAATACTAATTTTTGTACAAATATATTGATTTAAACAAATATGGTTTCCATAGGAAATAACAGGAACTCAACTGAGACTTTAGAGTTTTACACAATCAAACAGATTGTACTGTTTAAAATCATCTGACTGTGTGAGGGTTCTTTTGCTGTGTTTTTCAGGTGGTGCAGAAAATATTCTTTGTAGTTAGCCGATGATTTTTGGACAGAGAGACATTTCATGCATTCTGCCCTCATGCAATGTGACTGTATGAATGACACATTTTAAAAGAGAGCTGTCCTTAAAAGCCTCCATATATACATGCAAGATTATGGATTTTTAACAGGATTTTTTTTAACAGAAATTCTCCCCCACTGGCCCTACCCCACACACACACACTTGTTCAGTATTTCTATTGTGATTTCGTCCTGCCCACATGCTACTTTAGCAGTAACAATTCTTTTATTTGTATCTATTATATACAGTTCTGAGCATAATTTTATTAAGAGCTAATCTATCTTACACAAAGGGAACAAAGACTTTAAAAAAAAACTCAAGGTCAGCTCACAGAAAGTTCAATAAGTCTTCAGTGTCTCACTGGGCCAATCCACCACTTAGCATTTTCTCTACCTGTTGTAAAATCATACAGCATGACCTCTGGGTTACATTGCTATCGCTGCTTGAGATTATATTATCTTGACATTTTCTTCATGACAAATTATGTGAAACACTTGCTTGGGTTACTGGTTGTCCACATGTTCGTTTTCTTCTTCTCATCTCCCGAATAGCTCCAGTACCATCTTCCATGCAATAGGTGAGGGGTGGAGGAGGAACTGTCACCTAAATCACTACCTAACACAAGCCGGTGACCTGTGTATCACCATAACACCCTATTTGTTGACTCCTGGAAGCCTGTTAACTGCTAATGATGCCCAGACATGAAAAGCCGTCCCAGGGAGTGGCGCAGTTTTTTGGCATGATGTCTGTCAGCTTTTTCCTTTTCATATGGATGCAGTTAAGTGGGCCTCTTTGGAATGTAATTGGGGGGTGGGGGGGGGTGGGAGAAGGACTGCCTTGAGCCATCCCAGAGGAACACCAGCAAGGCGTGACTCCAACATCCCAGGCACATTATTTATTTGACCAGGAGCATGTGGCTTTGTGAGTGAACATCAAAGTTTGTCTGGCACACCATAATTTACATCGGTGACAACTGAACCGGATAAAGGCCAAGAGGTTGCTGACTAGTGGCTTTTTTTTGAAGTATCGTTCCCCTCACAGATATTCCAAAAAGGCTAATTGTTTCTTATTGAAACAAAGTGTATAACCTTGCCCTTAACATTAAAACAAATTACCCTGGGCAGTGTATAGATACAATGCACTAAAGATACAGCAGTGTCCACCATTGAGTGAGAGGACACCGGTCTATTTCCTCCATCCTTCATATGACCTCCTGACCACAGCTATGCTGCTGTGTGGGTGATAGTGCATGGTTCACTGGACCAGGGGGCGGGTGGAGGGTGCTAAGAGAAAGGGAAGGAAAGAAATCTTAGATTTTTTTTAAAATCCAGTTTGACTTCCCCAATGATTCTGTTGGTAAAGGCAACGTGTAACTTAGCTGTCATACATTCCATGGTTGAATCACAGGCCAATATTTGCTATCTAGGCTTACACTTAAAAAATGACAGCTTGGGTGAGGTACCAGGTGGCATACAGCATCTGTGAACCAATATCCTAGCAGAATTCAACATTTTCAGAGCACAAAGGACATTTCTGCCCTGCCACAATACTAAAACAGCCCTTATCAAAGTCACAAATGGCTTCCTATGTGACTGTGACCATGGTGCACTATCCCTCTTCATCCTTCTCGACCTGTCTGCAGCCTTTGGCATGGTTGACCACCCCATCCTCCGCCAATGCCTTTCCTCCGTTGTCCAGCTGAGTGGGAGTGCCCTCACCTGGTTCCTTTCTTATCTATTCAGTTGTAGACAGAAAATTTCCTGCAATAACTTCTCTGCCTATTTCCGCACCATTACTTCTGGAGTTCCCCAAAGCTCTGTTCTTGGCCCCTCTTATTTCTCATCTATATGCTGCCCCTCGGCGGCATCATTCAAAACACAATGTCAGATTCCACACGTACACTGATGGCACCCCACCCTCATCTATCTCGATCTCATCACTGCTAATCTGTCACGCTGCTTGTCTGACGTCCAGTACCAGATGAGCAGAAATTTCCTCTCAATTAATTAGCCACCGATTCCATTACCCTTCCTAGCCACTGTCTGGTTGCGAACAGTCTGTTTCAGCCTTAATGTTCCCTTTAAGGTGTCTCTACAGTTCCTGCGCAGCTGGCTCACCAGCTTTTCAATTGGAAAAACTGCACATGCGTGGTATTTTTAATGGGCCACGCAGCCCCGCACCCAAAAAAAATTAAAGGGGACATTGTTCACAACCTTTGCGTCCTGTTTGACCCTGAGTTGAGATTCCGACCCCATATCCATAGGCAATAAAATTGAGATCACTCTAGGAAAAGAAAACTAAATCTAAACTATAGGGACAGTGTCATTTTCTAATAACATACAAGGCAGTGTATGCTATATTGATTGACTTTTCTTGTCGCATTAACGATATCCCTTGGATCATGTTTGTTCAGCTGGAATCATCGTCCCCTAATGTTTTTGCATGATATAGCCATCTCCCTCTTTGAAAGGCTATGGTGACAACTTCCTCAGCCTTACATTACTAATGGCAAATTCAGAAGTAACACAACTGTTGTACAAAAGTCAGGCTGGAGTCGGTTGTATGCTGCTTATAAAATCCAGAGTACGGCAATTGTGCATTGGCCTCATAACACATCCCAACTCAAATATATACACTATTGATGGAATAAAAAATAGAAGTAGTTCTAATATTCTATTAGTTTCAGGCGATCACAGGCATGTTTTGATAACCCAAAGATGTGACATGTACTGGAGAGAAAAGGCTAACACAAACTCCAGTAAATCTTTTCAACGTATCTCACTCCCTGAAGAAGCTGAAAGGCTTCTGCCTTTTGACAAATGTCATTCTTCTGAGTAATAAATTTAGTAGTGCAAAGAGCAAAAGAAGTGAAGCACACACAGGCTTGTTCACTTTCAGCTAATGATGCATAGAAATGCATTAAAATAGATACAAATGGAAACAGGTAATTTGACCCAACCAGTGCATGTTGACAATTACCCTCCACATGAGCAAATAGTCCTAATCACATTTACCTGCCCTGTTCCCATATTCCTTTATCCCCTTTTCCTTCCTCCACCTATCCAACCTAATCTTGAATGTTGACATAGTTTCTGCCTCAGCCACCCACTAACCCTGGAAGTGAGTTCCATGTCCTCACAGCTCTGTGAAGAACTATCTGCTGCTTTCTGTTCTAAATCTCTTGTATTTAACTTTGTATCAATGGCCCCTCATCTTGACTCCTTAACTACTGGAAACAGCATGCTTCTATTTATGCTGTCCCATCCTTTCCTAATTTTAAACATTTCTATAATATCGCCCTGTAATCTGTGTTGTTCTAATGAAAAAAGCCCCGATTTTTCCAAGTTCAAATGATGTTCCAGTGGAGCTTTCCAATGGTTTCGCTCAATACAGCTATTAGCAGCACTGAGCTAAGCCATTACAAGATAGGCCGCTTTTTAATTTAATTTAATTTTAGCACATGCATTTCTTAAAAAGCTGCATTTAATATAACTTTAGTGTAAGCATCTCTGCAAAAAGCTGCATTTTAATATAATTAAAGTGGGGAGGGGAGCCGAGAAGGTGGGGGTGTGAGGGAGAGCTGACCCGAGGGAGGGAGGGAGGGAGGAAGGGGGTTAGTGTGTGTGTGTGTGTGTGTGTGCTAAGCTCATGCAGCATAACTTGGTCTCCAATTGTCCTGGGTTTCCTTGCCATTGGACCAAGACCTTGCTCTGTCAAGTTCGTGTGGTAGCTGGTGTGCAAAGGCCACCCCATGTTAAAAGAATTCACGCACAGGCATCTTCCACCCCTTTAAAATTAAGTTTGGAATGTCAGGACCCTCATGGATAACCCCAACAGCGACAGGCCTGAATGTCGCACCGCTGTCATAGCCCGGGAACTCTGACGCTTTGACATCGCCGCCCTGAGCGAGACACGGCGGGCAGGAGAAGGCCAGCTCAAGGAACAAGGTGGCAGATACACCTTCTTCTGGAAAGGTAAACCAGAAGAGGAACTCTGTCTCCATGGGGTTGCCATCAAAACTGAGCTAGTTTGGCATCTTAGAGATTCCCCTTGTGGGATAAACGAACGCCTCATGACCCTTCGGCTCACTCAACCTGGAATCAGTACGCTACGGTTGTCAGTGTGTACGCCCCAATCCTGGAAGCTACGGACGAGGCCAAAGAGGAATTCTACCCCAGCCTTGAACAATGCCTGTCCCGAGTTCCAACAGGTGATGAGCTGATTCTCCTCGGCAATTTTAATGCCAGAGTTGGAAAGGACACAAACCTCTGGAGAGGTGTGATCGGCAGGGAAGGAGTAGGGAAAACCAACACCAACAGAATCCTTTTATAGAGTCATAAGTGTTATACAGCACAGAAAGAGGGCCTTCGGCCCATCGTGTCCATGCCAGCCATCAAGCCCTGTCTATTCTAATCCCACTTTCCAGCACTTGGTCCGTAGCCTTGTATGCTATGGTGTTTCAAGTGCTCATCTAAATGCTTCTTGAATGTTGTGAGGGTTCCTGCCTCTACCACCTGACGAAATGCTGAGAACATGGTCTTGTCATAACCCACACCTTCTTTCGTCAGAGAGATAAGTACAAGGCCTCATGGCAACACCCTCGCTCCAGGCATTGTTGGAACATGTCATCGTCCGAGCGAGGGACCGCAAGGACGTCCACATCACTCGCGCCATGACAGGTGCTGACAACTGCTGGACTGACCACCGTCTAATCCGTTCCGTTATCTCCATCAACCTAGCCTCAAAATGGTTGCGACAGCAGAAATGCTGCCGCAGAAAAATCAACGCTGAAGGACTCAAAGACCCTGCAAAGAAAGCCCTATTCAGTCAACGTTTCACAGCTAACCTGACAACTCCCAATGAACCGGAGCTGCAGAGTGTCCATAGTGCCTGGTCTGCCCTTAAATCCACCATAATTAGCACCTGCGAAGAGACTCTTGGTTGACATCAAGACTGGTTTGATGAGAACAACCAGGAGATCCAGGAGCTAATAAATCGTAAACCTAAGGCATTCTTGAATTGGAAACATCATCACAACTCGAGGGAAAGAAGACAGATTTACAGACAACTGAAGGCCGAGGTCCAACAAAAAAACTCATGACCTAAAGAACAGATGGTGGGTGGAAAGAGCGCAGGAGATCCAGCAACTAGCTGACAACCACGATGTGCATGGATTCTTTAGCGCAGTCAAGACTATCTACGTCTAAGCACCTAAGGACCTATCCCGCTGAGAGCTAAGAACGGTGAGGTGCTCATCAAGGAGAGAGGCAGTCAGTGCCCGCTATAAGGAGCACTTCGAAAATCTCCTCAACGAAGACTCTGTCTTTGACATGAGTGTCCTTGCCTCCATCCCACAGCATGCTATCCCCCACTATCTCGGCACAATCCCAGTTCGGCATGAGGTTGAAAAGGCCACCTGATAGCTGAAAAACAACAAGGCCTCCGGAGCAGATGAAATCCCTGCTGAAGTACTAAAGCATGGCAGAGAAGTACTCTTGGCGCAAATCCATGACCTTTTCTCCCTTATCTGGAAGGAGGAGAGCATACCAGGGGATTTCAGAGATGCCGTAATCGGGACCATGTTCAAGAAAGGAGACAAGTCCGATTGTGGTAATTACAGAGGCGTTTCCCTGTTGTCTGCCACAGGGAAAGTCATTGCAAGAATCCTCCTCAATCGTCTCCTCCCAGTGGCTGAAGAGCTCCTCCCAGAGTCACAATGCGGATTCCGCCCGTTAAGAGGCACAATGAACATGATTTTCACTGTGCGACAAATCCAAGAAAAATGAATGGAGCAGCATCAATCTCTGTACATGGCCTTTTTTGACCTCAAAAAGGCCTTCGACTCTGTCAACCCAGAGGGATTATGGAGTGTCCTTCTCAAATTTGGCTGTCCTCAAAAATTTGTTACTATCCTTTCCGTCTGCTCCATGATGACATGCAAGCCGTGATCCTTACTAATGGATCCATCACAGACCCAATACAAGTGAAGACTGGGGTCAAGCAAGGCTGTGTCATTGCACCAATGTTCTTCTCAATCTTTCATCGCTGCAATACTTCATCTCATCTCTAACAAGCTTCCCGCCGGAGTGGACCTAATCTGCAGGACGAACGGGAAATTGTTCAATCTCCATCGCCTTCAGTCCAGAACCAAGATTGTCCCAACCTCTGTTATTGAATTACAGTTTGCAGATGACGCTTGTGTTTGTGCACACTCGGGAGGCTGAACTCCAAACCATCATTGACTCCTTCACTGAAGCGTACAAGAGACTGGGCCTTACAAAGACAAAGGTTCTTTACCAACCTGCCCCCGCCGCACAACACTGCCCCCTGATGATCAAAATCCATGATGAGACCTTGGACAGTTTGGACCACTTTCCATACCTTGGGAGCCTCAGCGAGGGTGGACATCGATGACGAAATCCAACACCGCCTTCAGTGTGCCAGTGCAGCCTTCGGCCGCCTGAGGAAAAGAATGTTTGAAGACCAAGACCTCAAACCCGGTACCAAGCTCATGGTCTACAGAGCAGCAGTGATACCCGCCCCCCTGTATGCTTCAGAGACATGGACCATGTACAGCAGGCACCTCAAAGCACTGGAGAAGTATCACCAACGCTGCCTCCGCAAAATCCTGCAAATCCATTGGCAGGATAGGCGTACCAATGTCAGTGTTCGCTCTCAGGCCAACATCCCCAGCATTGAGGCATTGATCACGCTCAGTCAGCTCCGATGGACGAGCCACATTGTCCGCATGCCTGATACAAGACTCCCGAAACAAGCACTCTACTCCGAGCTCTATCACGGCAAGCGATTTCCAGGAGGGCAGAGAAAATGCTTGAAGGACGTCCTCAAAGCCTCCTTGAAAAAATGTAACATCCTCATCGACTCTTGGGAATCCCTGGCCCAAGACCGCTCAAATTGGAGGAGAAGCATTTGAGAAGGCGCCGAACACTTTGGGTTTCTTCGTCAGGAGCACGCGGAGACCATATACAAATAGCAGAAGGAGCATATGACAAACCAAGCACTCCACCCACTCGTCCCTTCAACCACTACCTGCCCCACCTGTGGCAGAGTCTGTAGATCCCACATAGGACTCATTAGTCACCTTACAACCCACAATATTGGAGTGGAAGCAAGTCATCCTCAACACCAGGGGAATGCCTAAGAAGAAGGATTACAAGCGCAAGTACAACTACCCATTTAATTTGTATCTGAATCCATTTTGTCTGGCTGTGTTGTAACTGTCAGCCAGTCTTTGTCAGGAGTCCTGCTGAGGGGAGCTCCAGCCTTAACCGCAATATATATCTTTGTCAGCATAGATGCACCTTGTGTTTTTTCGCAGATGTTACTGGTGATGGTGGCAAGACAGGACAGCGAGAGAAAGATACTCTTTGTAGGAAAGGTGCAGCAGGGTGGTTCTTTCTGCCTGTTTTCACAAAGGTGATCAAAGCACAACCAGTGTGATCACCAGGGAAATGGTGTTGTGATAGAATAAAAACTGAGCTTTCAATAACCAGTTACATTTTTAAAAAGCAACCAAGAATGAAGTTGGCCCAGATAGTCCTGGTTTTACTGTTGAGTGAGAGAGTTGGAAGAAGTGGCCAATTGTATTCGATGCAGTGTATTTGGATTTTCAGAGCATGTTTAAGGTGTCTCACACTAGGCTTGTTACAAAAACTCAGGCACATGGTGTGAAAAGAAATGTAGCAACATGGATGAAAAGTTGACCGACAGACGTGAAACAAAAGGTTAGAGCTAATGAGTGATTCTCGGATTGGAGAAAAATTGGAGCTAGTATTGCACAGGGGTCCATGCCGACTCTACTCTTGTTCTCGATATATATAGGTGATTTGAACTTGGGCATAGAAGAACAATTTCTGAATTTGCTGAAGACATGAAAGCAGGGAATTGGCAAACAACAAGGCGGACTGTTAAAATAAGCTTCAGGAGGATACAGACAAGAATGGGCAGACAGGTGGCAGCTGTAAATTAATGTGGAGAAGTAATACATTTTGAGAGGATAAACAAGGATGGAAGTATTTACTCAATTGAACGATGCTGAAGGGCGTGAATGAACAGAGAGACCGTAAGGTTTAAATACATAATTCCCTGAAAGAGAGAGTGCATGAAGCTAATGGCCTGGGCACAAATGCAGAGTGAACTCCAGGTTAATGACTGGGACAGTGGCATTTTGAATTTCGTAAACAGGAACATAGTCGTTAAAAAGGCACGGGGCTACTTATTCTAGTGGTGTGCCCCAGAAATGAGACTTCCACCCACCTGCAACACTGACCCCACCGTAAAGCATTAAATACCACTCATTTTAATACTCTCTGGCATCTCTGTAGAGCAACTCTCTTGTAACATGAAAGTAGTGCACTTGGGGAAGGGGGTGGAAACTACTGGTACAGCCTTTAAATAACAAGAACTGTCTTAAGGACTTTATGCAAGATTTACTTGACAGTCAGGCAGTTATTCTAGATGGCTCATGTCAGATTTTGTGCCACTTTTGAAGAACATCTTCTGCTGGAGGAGCCGGCGGAGGCACACAGAGAAGGGTGGAGGGCATTGGAAGGAGGCAAAAAGAAGAGCGCAAAATTTTAATGAGGCCGACCTTCAGACACTCAGATAATTGCAGCAAAGGACAGTAAGACTGCTGATGCCCACGAGGGAAAAGCTCAAAAATAGTGTCTCGCGTGCCATTTATGTGAAGGTGGGGAAAATGGTGTAAAGGCAGTGATTACAAAGGGAAACTATTAAACAGATCAGAACACTTCATTAATAAATTGAGTTCTGATGTACCATGCAAGACACCACACTGAGGAGTCCTCTGAGTGACTGTCATCATGATGATGCTCCATCCTATGATCTCCTGCCGCCAAAGCAACTGGAGCCACCTCCCCAGGAATCTCCATGTCCAAACCTTTTTGGACTGTAAGCGAGCACTTTGCAGAACTCATGTTTGAGAGCATATTACACAGCCTCACTATATCTACTGATGTAGCAGAAGCGCCCCTATAGTTCTCTCAATACTTATAGAAACACATGCCTCATTATTGTACTCCTCAGCTGCTGTTCTTGCAACTTGTAGATGGATCATGATCTATAGCAGTAGGGGGCTACACATTGTCAACCACATGCCATCCAGCACTGACACGATGGGACAAATGCCTTCTCCTGTTCTGTAAACTTCTACGGTCCTGTTCTGATACCAGCACTCTTCAGTGTTACTAACGATGATTTTAATTCATCCCTTCTGAGACCTTTCATCAGTTTCTGACAACATTTGTGCAAATTAGTAGTGGATTTGTGATCAGGAATGGATTAGTCCAATTGGCTGATTTCTGTAATGTTATAAAACAGTTTAAATCTGTAATCTCAGTGTAACCTCACATAACTGCTGTTAAAGCCCTTTTTATTTTTCAAGTCTAATTGTTGATCTCTAGTATGTGAAGTTCAATTTTGCTACCTTATCAAGCTGAAATAGCTGCACATGTAAGCTCTAATGTGAATTACAAGAGAAATGCAGGGAACAGCACCAACCGCTGTACTTGGCCTTCTTTGATCTCACAAAGGCCTTCGACACTGTCAACCGTGAGGGATTATGGAGTGTCCTCCACAAATTCGGCTGCCCACTATCCTCCGCCTGCTTCACGACGACATGCAAGCCGTGATCCTGACCAACGGTTCTACCACAGACCCAATTAACATACAAACTGGCGTCAAGCAAGGCTGTGTCATCGCACCAACGCTCATCTCCATCTTCCTTGCTGCAATGCTCCATCTCGCCCTCAGTAAGCTCCCCATTGGAGTGGAGCTAATTTACAGAACAAACGGGAACTGTTCAACCTCCGTCGCCTCCAGTCCAGATCCAAAGCCGTCCCATCCTCTGTCGTCGAATTACAGTATGCAGACAATGCTTGCGTCTGCGCTTACTCGGCGGTCGAACTCCAAACCATCGTCAACACCTTCACCGAAGCATACGAGAGCATGGGCCTTACGCTAAACATCCGTAAGACAAAGGTCCTCTACCAAACTGCCCCCGCCACACACTACTGCCCCCCAATTATCAAAATCCATGACAAGACCTTGGACCACTTTCCATACCTCGGGAGCCTACTGTCAACAAGGGCAGACGTCGATGACGAAGTCCAACACCGCCTTCAGTGTGCCAGTGCAGCCTTCGGTCGCCTGAGGAAGAGAGTGTTTGAAGATCAGGACCTCAAACCCGGCACTAAGCTCATGGTCTACAGAGAAGCAGTGATACCCGCCCTGCTGTATGCCTCAGAGACATGGACCATGTACAGCAGGCACCTCAAAGCACTGGAGAGGTACCACCAACGCTGCCTCCGCAAGATCCTGCAAATCCATTGGCATAGGCGCACCAACGTCAGTGTTCTTGCTCAGGCCAACATCCCCAGCATCGACGCTTTGACCACGCTCGATCAGCTCCGATGGACGAGTCACATTGTCCGCATGCCCGATACGAGACTCCCAAAACAAGCGCTCTACTCGGAGCCCCAGCATGGCAAGAGAGCCCCAGGTGGGCAGAGGAAACGCTTCAAGGACACCCTCAAAGCCTCCTTGTAAAAGTGTAACATCCCCACCGACACCTGGGAATCCCTGGCCCAAGACCGCACAAAGTGGAGGAGAAGCATCCGGGAAGGCGCCGAACACCTTGAGTCTCTTCGCCGGGAGCAAGCAGAAGCCAAGCGCAAGGAGCGCACATCAACCCAAGCACCCCACCCACCCATCCCTTAAACCACCGTCTGCCCCACCTGTGACAGAGACTGTAGGTCCCGCATTGGACTAATCAGTCACCTGCAAACTCATTTTTAATGTGGAAGCAAGTCATCCTCGGTTCCGAGGGACTGCCTAAGAAGAAGAAGAAAATGTACATACTGTACCAGAGAACAGAGGATGGTAGTATTTGTGTGAAATACATGATAACAGGTTGTGTTTTTTAGTCAACTTTCTGATCCTCAGTTCCCCAGCTTAGTGCTGGTATTTGACCGTTATTGCTTTTGATCAAATATAACTTGACCATATTTTTGCATTTCAAAACAGAACTTCCTTCACCTTGTATATGTAAATAATAGTGGTGAGGGACCACGGCAGACTGTATGCTATGGCAGGATATCTTTAAACCTGGAGTAATGTGTACAGTTTTGGTCTCCTTACTTGAGGAAGAATAGAATATAGTTGCCTTAGAGGGAGTGCAACAAAGGTTCACCAGACTGATTCCGGGGATGAGGGGATTGTCCTATGAGGAGACATTGAGCAGACTGCGCCTATATTCCCTAGAGTTTAGAGGAATGAGAGGTGATCTCATTGAAACATAAAAATCTGCAGAGGCTTTACGGCATAGATGCTGGGAGGATGTTTCCCCTGGCAGAGGTGTCTAGAACTAGGGGCCACAGTCTCAGAATAAGGGGTCAGCCATTTAGGACTGAGATGAGGAAACATTTCTTCGCTCAAAGGGTTGTGAATCTTTGGAATTCTGTACCCCAGAGAGCTGTGGATGCTCAGTCGTTGAGTACATTCAAGACAGAGTTCGATAGCTTTTTGGATACTAAGGGTATCAAGAGATATGGGGTTAGGGGGGGAAAGTAGAGTTGAGGTAGAAGATCAGCCATGATCTTATTGAATGGCGGAGCAGGCTCTAAGGGCTGAATGGCCTACTCCTGCTCCTATTTCTTATATTCTTAAATATGAAAGGATGGCTGAGACCCAGTCAAAACACAGGACAGTTTAAACCTCAAACCAAACCAACTGCATCCAATTTGAGAACAAAATCTGCAACCAGTTAGGAGTTGCCCAGTAACTGACGTGGCAGCCATTTGTTCCCTTTGTGAGCAGGAGAGAGTTAATCTTTTTCTGTGCATGTAGCTTGTGGCTTACAAATGACACCATAACCACTAAACACATGGTTTGATAAACAGTGCACATCTTCTAAATTGTAAACAGGTTCTGTGCCATATTTTATTTGTATCCTCTGCCCAGATGTTGGGTTCAGTGGAATGAGTGTTCACCGACCTTGGAAATAGCATGAGCACCAGACCTCACTTCTCTTAATTGCTCCTGCCTGAGTGCTGTAGTATCGTGCATTTAATGAGCTGAAACGCTTATTAAGGTAATGAGAATCCACTGGCATTGTTTTAACTAACCTGCTTGAACAATGGCACAGTGAGCTGGAGGGATAGTTGGTCATACATGGCAACCTATGAAACTTGGAAAAGCTGACAAATCAGCTTCAAAAAAACCTGACACAAACCCCCCAAAAAGCTGAGAAAATCAATCTATCATTTTACCTTCCTTTCCCCCCCTCTGCTTCGACCTCCCCCAAGTCTCCCAGCCCCTCCAACGTTCATCACTTTGAAGTTTCTCTCCTGTGTCCCTCACTCTTTACAAACTAATGACTTCCATGAGACCAACCTCCTGTTTCCTTGATAATAAGAGCTGAAGGGGCCAGCTGGGTGCTGTATATGATATTTTAATATATTTTCTTGTATACAATGGCCTGTAATTTCTGGCAGGAGGCTTCCTGCGTGCGGATGCCTCCTATCGGGAAAAAATCTATGCCCTTACCTGAGGGCTCCCGAGGTCCGGCCATTTCCGATCCTCGGCCTCTCCTGGTGCGTGCGCGCAGAGGCCCAGGTATCCCAGGGGCGCAGGCGGTTCGCAAACGTCCCTGGGATCACATGGGCCAGGCGAGCCAATGGGAGAAGGGAATCCCCCTTCACACTTTTGACAGGTAGACCTGTCAAAAGTATGAATGAGGATCACTGAAAAAAGATATCAAAACATTAAGGGGGAAAAATTCAGTATCGCCCCGTTTGGGGCACCATTATCAGCCGTGCGCAAAGTTTAGCGTCTGGTGCTAATTATCGCCTCTGACGGCAAACTTGGCTTTTATCGCCCCTGGAGGTGATTGGAGCGCCAAATCAGGCACTCCACACCTGTCTTAAGGCGCAAAGGCCGAGGAGCGAGGTGCTACCTCAGAGCGCTGGCGAAGCTCATGTGATGTCAGTCAGCAATGGAACACAGACACAATGGCGCTGGCCAATTCTTAAAGGGGAGGGTTGATCTTGCTCTCCATCCACATCCTGCTCATTGCAGCCTTGAATCTCAGCCTGGAGAGACCCGTACATCTAATCTGCTGGAAAGAACAATGGAGAGACCCAGGAAAAGAGCTCAGAGTGCTGCCCCCACAGTCTCTTCTAAATCGATACAAGGAAGGGCAAATCAAAATGAACCTGCAACGTGCTGCTCAGTACCCAAAACTCCTTAACGCAGCGTTGAATCTCTCCAGAAGTCTCTCTCTCTCTCTCAAAATGCGTGGTGCAAAAATGTCACCAACAAAAAAAGGCAGGAAGCGGTCGCCTTTAAATAGCGCTCCCCTGTCCCTTCCTGATTGCAAAACGCTCCCCTCAACCTGTCGTTGCTAGTGGCAGGTGGTAAGGCAGGGGCCGCCACTCAATATCCAGTCCGGGGCGCTACTGGGGCGTTGCGCACTCGACTGACGTCACGATCTGCCAGCGCAGGAGATCGTAGCAGTAGTGTTTAGCGCCGCCGCAAAATGTCTAGTTAATTTCACGAGCGGCGCAAACATTGCCGCGACCGGGCGCTAGTTGCTTTGCGCCCATTAGCACCCTCTTAAGGCACTAACGGGAGGTGCAAACCAACTGAATTTTTCCCCCTAAATATATATTTTTAAATCACATTTTTAAAATGAGTTAAAATTGCATTAAATTAAATATTTTAAACAAAAATTTAATTTTTTGAAAAAAAAATGGAAGTTTTTTTACGGGGCTAAAAATAAACTTACCTTTATTAAAAGTATTTTTAAATTATAAATGAGTGAAAAAATAATGTTAAAAACCTTTAAACTGTTATGCTGGTAAAAGCAGGCCTTCCACCTGCTTTTACCAGGTGTAAGATTTTTAAAGGTTTTCAGCGGGCGGAGGTTGTGCAGAAAGTGGAACTCTCCACCCGTAGAGGCCCCTCTCCCGGGCAGGCAGATGATCTGTCAAGACTTGACAGATCGGAAGTGCCGGTTTTCAGCGCACACGCTTCGCATGCCTGATACCGGCACTTGTGAGGTCAGTACGGGTGTGTACACACCTCGTACACACCCATAGGGATTGGAAATTACGGGCCATTATATCACCACATGCAGACACTCCCTCCCTAAGGTGCACCAGGCTCTCTCACCCCCACACTGAGTCACCCCTCCTCAGCACTGCGTCAGTTCCAACACAATCCCCTGGCTTCACCTATTGCCATCAGAGGAGCAAGCAGACTCCTCATTAAACCAGGAAGCTCACTTGCCATTCTGTAATGTTCAACCAGTAGCTATTATGGAACATCCAGAATATTCATCTTTTTAATTTAAAAGCATTGCCCAGCGTTAAGCACGTTAAAATGACTAAAGCAGGATCCTACCTTGATTTCTGCTGTAATAACGTCCACCAGGTGGTGTTTACCTGCTCCCACCCAAATCAGCTGCTGAGGAAAATAGAAAACACACCAGCCCCAGACACAGCCAGGAAAAGCCAGAAGAGCTTGACCAAGATATGTTATGGGATAACCTTGGCGCAGTGCTGATATCTGTCGGCAAATACTGACAAGGGATAGTCTCCAAATCCTTCAAGCTGCTGGTTTGCAAGTACGTAACACTGGTTTCCAGGTAATGTCCCCACTTCCAGCTGCTACCCGCTATTTTCCTGCCACTTTGTCCAGCTACTCCTGGGGTTATTCTGGCACCACTCAACCTGCTAGAGGAATAACAAATAAGAATTTTCATCAGCAAATGCTGATGCATGGACAACACCTCAGAACCGTAAATTGTGCATGCAACACGCACAGGTACGTTGGGCATTATATAGTGTATCAGTCTACAAAATAAGCAACTCACTCTGAGCATTGCCACAGGAGCTTTGCTGGTATATTATAAAACTTTTATGTATGTGCAAACTTCCTGACCATCCCACTTCAGATGTCCATCACATTTCAGACTGATCTATCTCTAATATTACAAAAACAGTATGTCCGCCACACGTCACATTTCAAGTGGTACACTGAATTTTCTTATTTGCATATGCAACGGTCCTAATGCCTGCTTTAAGCGTGGGTAAAGGACGCCTCTTGTTTGTCCTTGCCCAATATGGCAGGCGGCACACCTTCCACTCAGAAATGTACATACATTTCCTGCACGTCATTTTGGGGCCTTAGGAGTCCGCATAGTGTAGTGCAGCCCAATTTAACCCTTCACCTATTTCCTAATGCCTCTTTTTAGTTTGTAGTGAGAATTCAAACATAACTATTTACTGTAAATACATTGATTTATGCAGCATGGTGTCTATCTATTTATCTAGCTATAGTGGGTAACAAAACTAGTCTTTTATTTTCCAGGAACCAATCAAAAAACCACTTGATTGTCTGGGCAGAGCTCTGACAAACTTCTTTCTGAATTCTTTCACTGGAAATGTGCACCCCTACTCCCCTACGTCGGAACAGCATAATCTCTGACTATCTCTGAGCTACTGCATGGCAGATCTGTTTAATAATATAAATATAGAATTATGTGATAATATTGCATCTAGCATGCACTTAGTCCATCACATTACAGTTCTCGTGTCACACTTCCTGTGATGCATTTTGGGCATGAAAAAGCAACATATAACTGAAAAAAAAAAGGTTGATACCAATCTACAAGTAGGAAGCAGGAATTAACACCAACAACTTGCATTTATATAGAAAGCCATCCCAAGGTGTTTCACAGAGGTGTAGGGAAAGGATAATGTACTAAGCCAACAAAGAAGCTATTAACAAGAGTGAACAAAAGTCTGGTCATCGAGCTGGGTTTTATGGAGGGTCTTGGAGGATAGGCAGGTGTAGGGGTCTAGTGAGGGAATTCCAGAGAGAGTGGCCTTGCAGCTGAAGGCACGGCTGGCAGTGGTGTCACAAGGAGGAAGAGGATACACAAGAGGCTCCTGTCAGAGGAACAGACCGTTTTGGGGGGGAGTGGTTGTAGAATAGAGGAGATTACAGAAGAGGGGCAAGGCTTAAACACGAGGATGAGAATTTAAAATTTGAGGCTTTCGGTGACCTGGAGCCAACGTAGGTCCGTGGGGAGAGGGACGATGGGTGAGCAGGTGTTGGTGTGGCCCAGGTTACGGGCAGCAGAATTTTGATAAGCTGAAGTTTATGGAGGGTGGAGAATGGGAAGCCGACCAGGAGAATATCGGAATAGTTCAGTCTGGAAGTGACAAAGGCATGAATGAGGTTTTCAACAACTTACTAATGTAGAGGTGGAGGTGGGGAAGGATAAGGAGGTGTAAGTAAGCTGAGCTCCGCTTGGAGTTTAATAGGGTACTGAAGTTGCAAACTGTCTGATTCAGCCTGAGGCAAGGGAAGGGGATGGAATCGATGGCAAGGGTAGAGTTTGTAGCAGGGGTCAAAGGCAACTGTTTCAGTCTTCCTCAGGGAGAGGAAATAGCAACTCATCCAAGACTGGATGTCGCACAAGTGATCTGACAGCACAGAGGCAATAGAGGGGTGGAGTGGTAGAGCTGAGGTCGTCAGCGAACATGTGGAAGCTGACTTCATATCTGCAGATTATGTTGCCAAGCGGCAGCCTGTAGACGAGGAGGGGGAGGAGGCTAAGGATGAATTGTTTCAATCATGAAGTTAAAAAATCTATGAATCAAAAAAGAGCAGTCAGCAACTGCTTCCAATTTTGTTTTTGAAAAGGATAAAGTGAACTTATTAAATCACTTCAAATATTTTCTGAAAATCCTTGCGGGCACTATCTTGTGTTCTGCACGAAGCTGAGCACATAATACTTGAAGTAAAGATTGTAACATAATAAAGACGTGGGGAAAATTTGGTTGCTTTGCGCCTCCCGTTACAAAGCAACTAGCGGCAGCAACAACGCCTCCCGTGAAATTCAGCGGGAGGTTAGCGGCGGCGGTAACCGTTAGTGCGTCGCTGCGCCACCGACGATGACGTCATCGCCGTGCGCAGCGCCCCGCTCATGCCCTGGCTGCAATCTTCGGTAGCACCCCCTGACTTACCGCTGGACGCTATGTCCAATGGGGTCAGGGAGGCCTACCTGCAGCCGGGGTGGCGCTAATTAAAGGTGAGGTGCCAGGCGGCCATGTTTGTTGCTGGCCGCCTGCCAGCACCGGCCCCCTCTGCCGTCCACAGCCTCCTGGCCTGCCCCCCCCCCCCCCTTGCGGTGTGCCGGCTGCACTCTGTGAGTCCGGCACTTCTCTTGAGTGCCGGGCTCTTTTGCTGGCACTCCGATCCCCGGTGGCCCAGCTGGGCCCCGGGTCTCACTGCGCAAGGCCCCTCCTTTTTCAGAAGGGGAGGAAGGCCTGCAGTACCGTGGCGCGATGTGCCGCAGCGCATGGCGCTGCAGCACATAGCGCCGCGATATTCCCTCGCAGGGCCCCAAGAGGGAGGCGGGGCGCTTCCAGTAGCACCCCGCTTCCCTCTTGGGGCGCTACCCCTCAATTTCGGCTGCGGGGTGCTAATTTTTTCGGGGCACTAAAAGTAGCGCCCAAAGGGGGCGCCACTCAATTTTTTCCCCCATAGAAAATGGCAAATTTTTAAGAACATGATTAAACTTGCCTGTAGAATAGCATTTCCTGTATTACAGATACCTTGTCGGACGCCTGTACCTATGTGGGAAGTTGGAGCCTAGAGTTTGTGCAGCTTCCTAGATGTATCACTGTCAGCTGAACAGACTGAAGTTGGCAGGTTCCAGTTCCCAGTATGAGGACTGCCAGGTCCTGAGGAACTTTGGCACAGGTTGAATAGCCACTTGCAGGAGAAAAAGGACAAGGGAAGATCATTTTTTTAAATTACAAAGATTTTTTATTGACATTCTTTTGTTTTTGATTATTGTGGGAAACCTTTCCAAAAGGAATTTCTGAGCTTAAAAGATAAAAAGAAGCTAAATAAACATCAGCATAAATACAGTCCTTTACACAGGTTGCTGGCTGGGAGGAGCCTGTCACTGAGAAAGAGCTGGAATAATAATATTAGGATACTAGCTGGAAGGAGTTACTAAGCCCAACAGTGTGAGAAAACTGGTTTCACATCCGTGTAAATACAACCATTTAAACACTATGCTGGCTGGGAGGAGTTCTTGAGACCAACAGCGTGACAGAGCTGGGAATTTACAGACATCTTGACATTTTGTCAGTGTGTGTTAATTGGGCGCTCTCTCATTGTTGAACTAGTGTTTTCACCAGCTAGCACTCTCTGTGAATGACAGTATTTTTGCGCATTGTGTGTGTTGGGAGAGCAACTGTGTTACCTTAAATGACAAGAGACAGTGCTGATGGGATTGCACTGATGTTTGTCACATCAATCAACCAAAAGTCTAAGACAAGTATTCACCAAATCCAAAGTAAGGTAGCATAGCTCATTTCTTAGTAACTGGTGAGAAGTGATGAATGAAGTATCCTCTTTTAATATTCCATTCCATTTGAATTGAACCGACCGAAGACAGTTGAACTTGGTGTCCGTTCAAAAGTGCTGTAGTGTGCTATTGAAATCAATAGTGCAAGTGGGGAGGGAATTGGTTTGATATGTGAGGCATGGTTTAGAACACTGATCTTTTCACTTCTGGGATTTTTGGTTGAAAACTGACCTATATAAATGAGATGTAGGTCTTCTCTTTCTACTAACTATAAAAGTCCTGCAGGAAATGGGGTTTGGCCCGGCAGCGGGGGCACGAGTCTGCACTGTAAAGCTGTCTGTTAGTCATGAGCAGATCAGTACCAAACTGGCAATATTGCTCAAAGACTACAGGGATGGATGGTTTGGTAATTGGGGGAGAAAATATTTGGTATGTGCTTCTGAAATTGAGGTTGTTATATTGTAGAGGCAAAGTAGAGTTGGCCTTATTCTGCATCTGGCTGTTATACCTGGCCCAAGAATGTTTGATGCTGATACTGGGTGAGAGAGCTAGAGAGGAATTCCATTTCCTAGCACTGAGCTTCCTCATCATGAGCTCAAGTTTTCTTAGTCTTGCCCTGAAGCAATTTAAAAAAAAAATTAAGGTTGTACCATACAGTTCGCTTTCTTAAATACAGAATTCTACCATTTTCCACCAGCATCTAGTTCCTCTTTGGCCTGGTCCTGTTCTCTGTGGGCTGCTAATATCATAATTTTTACAGCAAAACACTTTTTTTGTGGCTGCGTCCAGACAGGTATTCTCAAGGGCAAAACAGCGCCACAATGTAGCAGGGCACAAATTTGTATACATATTTTCCCACATGCTAAGTTTTCTGAACTTTTGCAATGGGAGTGATGAGAAAGTTTCAGAGCAGGGACCCAGCAAATGAAGGAGGGGGGATAAATCACTGCAGATCTCTCTCAAACCTCATAGCAGCCAGTTACAGAAAAGAGGCCAGGGGACAGCGTCCTTCCCTGTCCTCTTGGCCTGAGGAATGGTGCACATCTTAGGATACTTCATGAGATGGAAGTTGAACTAAGCTTTTAAACTCAAATGGGATCAAATAAAAATCAACTTGGAGGCCTGACACCAGCCGTTGGGATTTTGTCACAGTGTTTGATGTGCACATGTTGTTTTCATCGTTGATGCTTCGCTTCCCATTTACCACACCAAGTTGTTGTATGGACGCTGGCCACTCAGACCAACTTGGAGCAGTTAAAGACGGCTGACACTTGCAAACCACTGCATTTTTTGCATGCTGAAGTATTGGAAGCATTTTTCAAATTCCACACTTTCCAGCCCACATTCACCTGGAAAAATGACATCAGTTCTGAAGCACTAGCCTCAGCAGGGGCCATGATTGATGTTACTCTGGGACAGGCTCTGTTGACAGACTGTTGATGCTGGCTGGCTTTGCAGGCATGTCATTAGAAGAGGTGATGATGTTGATGCTCAGCAAAAACAAAATTGGTTTTCAAACGTGCTTTTCTTGCTTGCAACTTAGATAAAGATGACAGTCAAGCCTTGGAGAGTGGCATCTTGTCATCAATACCACTTTTAAGTTAAAAGGAAATATTGTTAACTTTAACGTTTTGTTTTGTTTTTGACCATTTGAGTACTTTTGTTTAAACAATGAACTGTGATTACATTATTGAGGAAAAGTGTCTTGAGGTTACTTGGGCCACCGTGAAGGAACTTAATTGTCAGCAGGAGAGGTACATATAGTATTACTGGATAGTTAAGTGATTGGCGCTGTTAAATGTATGCTTATTAACTGTTCTCCTTCACACTGCCATGGTTAATAGCAATTCCTTGCCGTTACAGCAAAAATATATACTGCTTTAAAGTCAATAGAGGTACGTAGAAAGAAAACAAAAGAGAATAATTTTATGAAAAGGTATACTAATGCTCGAGACCATTTCCTTAAAGCTGGATTTTTATTGTGTTGATGAGCAGAGGTTCTTTGTTTTTTTTAAAGCATTTTCTCTCCTATTCCTCGGTTGACTTTCTTCATGCCAGACATCATCCCTGGCTGTAAGACCTGACAGGAAATTCTGCTCCTAGGTTCTCCAGCAATGCTTCTCTGAAACTGGTTTGTCTGAGAGTCAACCAGAGTCATTCTTGCTCCAATTTTCCTTCTCTTCCTTTCCTCCGAAAAGCATCAGTTCTCGAGCAATGTTCCCCGAAGCTGCGCAGACGAGCAGCCACACAGCAGTCGGGAGGTCCCGCGCGGGCCGTTCTCAAGCTGGAAGAGATGCTGCACATGTGCAGCCGCACAGCAAATTTAAAGGGACTGCGCACGAAAAAGAAATTAGAGGAGACATTGGTCTCAAGTTGCTGCCTTCTTGGAACAGCAGAGTTGAGGTTGGGAACTCACCATATGTGAATCAGCTTGTTCCCACTGAGAGGCGCAGCACTTTAGGACCATATCGCTCAAAGCACTTACTTAAAATATTTCAATATCTGGGTCGTAAGGACAGTGAATACTCCCAATTAGGTAGAAGAACTTCACTTTCAGTCACAACAGAGATGGTACAGCTTGAAGACATCGAAGGGCTGTCCCAGCCATACCTATAGAACAAGGAGGAATGCATTCATTGCTGTGTAAAGCAGAAGGATTACTGCCGACACTTAGCTTTGTCTCATCTCCACACAAAATCTGCCGTGAGTTTTTACACTTCTCTGCATAATTAGCCTTTCACTGCACCGTAGACACTAACCACAATCAAGGCAAATCCAAGGCTGCCCTTATTTTATATTTCTGTAATATGTGTCATTCTGTAGCTTCGTTTTATTTAAATGTCAAGGAAGATGAACCAAATTTCACATGCAACTCTTTACTCTGAAGAAAAGGATGTTTTAATCTGAAGTGCTTTTCTAACCTCATTCCTCCCCCCTCCTCCGTTACGCCCCCCCCCCCCCTCAAAGTCTACACAAAGAAGCAATAAATGTTATCTTCTTCCTGAGAGAAGATATTCCCGCTCCTGATCCAAAAGCAACCTTGTGGAGGCCTATCACATTACATCATCTGGTCAGAGATGATGACTTCTCTGGCCAGCTGGTACAAAAACTGAGTGGGTATTATCAATTCTGAATGCTGATTCCTATATTTAAACACAAGTCAAATGCTCAGGCCAGTTAGAGCTGAAGCTTCAGCGTGTTTGAGCGCTGCATACAGAATGGGAGGATGTAAATTTAAACCTGTAATTTATCACACTGCAAGTTTCTTTGAAGGGAGGAAATGAGGATGGACTCATGTGAGGGTAACACTTAGCAGCCAGCTACAGAGGAGCCTGTCGTCTTGGAGGAGTCATACTGAATATTGGTAGAGGAGAGAAGGGAAGAGACAGAGAAGAAAAGCAAATATGAACTTAACCTCCGCTAATTCAACCAGAGTTCAAAAATTAAAAGGGTGTGAGGAATGGGCAGGAGAATGGGAGTAAGTTGATAGCTCTTTCAGTGAGCTGGCACAGGCATGATGGGCCAAATGGCCCCCTTCTGTGTTATAAAAGTCTATGATTCCTGAGCTATATTGTTCATCAATGCACCATATCTGAATCTATTTAATTGCTATTTTTAAAGTGGTGTGGAGATCTCAACAAACCA
Organism: Somniosus microcephalus; assembly: GCF_052327205.1. NCBI lineage: Eukaryota > Metazoa > Chordata > Chondrichthyes > Squaliformes > Somniosidae > Somniosus > Somniosus microcephalus. Next base: position 44,384,327 of record NC_141002.1, read on the forward strand.
GGCATGCAAAAATGTCTGGTATGTGCATCTCTTCCCCTTCTGTGAGCCTGATCAGTGAGTGTCATCAGGTTAATCATGTGTCAGCCGTGGCTCAGTGGGTAGCACCCTCGACCCTGAGTCCGAAGGTTGTGGGTTCAAGCCCCCACTCCAGAGACTTGAGTACAAAAATCTAGGCTGACACTCCAGTGCCGCACTGAGGGAGTGCTGCACTGTCAGAGTTGCCGTCTTTTGGATGGAACGTTAAACAGAGTCTGCTCTCTCAGGTGGAAGTTAAAGATTCCATGGCACTATTTCGAAGAAGAGCAGGGGAGTTATCCCCGGAGTCCTGGCCAATATTTATCCCTCAACCAACATCACTGAAACAGATTATCTGGTCATCATCACATTGCTGTTTGCAGGAGCTTGCTGTGCCCAAATTGGCTGCTGCGTTTCTTACATTACAACAGTGACTACACTTTAAAAGTACTTCATTGGTTGTAAAGCGCTTTGGGACATCCGGTGGTTGTGAAAGGCGCTATATAAATGTAAGTCCTTTTTTTCTTTCTTTAATCAGCCACTGGGCCATCACAGCTGAGCCTCACCTTCTCCACAAGTAACAGTCTCACTCTTTCTTTCTTTCTCTCTCTTTCTTTACTCTCCCTCTCTCTTTCTCTTCCCCTAATGGCGGTAGGGTAGTGATCAGGAGCTCTAGCTAATTTCCTTCACCCCCTATTAGGGGCTTATTGAGGTCAATTATAGTACTCACTACCACATTCACTGAAATGGGGCAATTCAGCACAGGCCAATGCCAGTGCATACAGTTCATAGCATTTTCTTGTCAATCAATGAAGCCATAATTATCTCAAAAGCTTTGTTCTAGATCCTGGGAGTGCCAATGAGTATTGGTGTAGATTTAACACAATGCTTTGTTTGTGCTTGCATGGAATTGTATGAAGGAAGAGCTCCTCTAATTACCCCCTTCATGCTTTATGTATAAATTGCCCCTGTTTATAAATGGCTACCATCTTGATTGCAGTGACCTCATCAGTGAGATGAAATCAAATCATGATGTATACAGAAGATTCAGCATGAGTCCGTTTGAATGTATTTATCCAATACATGGAGCTATCTCAATATGAATATACGAACCTTCATGGACATTCAGCCAGTTAGGCTCATCTATCAAGTAACTTAATTCCTCCAGACAAGCATTCAACTGCTTTTTCTCTACCTTGTCAAGCAGATTATTCCAAACATTTATCACTTTTGAATTTTAAAAATCTTTCTAATGTCTGGTTTAATTTACTTTCACTAATGTAAATTTATGTCCTCTGGTCCTCCAAGCCTGGTGTACTTTGAAGTAATAGTCTGGGTTTACTTATCCATACCACTTAATATTTATACACCTGAATGAGTTTTCTCCTTAACCTTTTCTCTGGACTGTAGAGCTTGATCCTCTAATCTTTACCCATAGCTCATCCCTATTGTATTTGGCATCATTCTTGTTATTTTTCTCTCTATCCTTTCCAATGTACATATGTCCTTTTTCTAGCCTGATGACCTAAATTGAACACAGTATTCCAGCTGTGGACTGAACAGTGCATTATAAAGTCTTAGAATAACCTCTGTATGCTTGTATTCTGCTGTTTTGAACAGCAATATCCCAATTTAAGTGTCAGCCTTAATTCACTGGTAGCACCCGCACTTGAGTCTGACAAACACGGGTTCAAGCCCCACTCCAGAAACCAGAGCACATAATCTACATTTCAGTGCAGCACTGAGGGCATCTCTCGGATGAGACGTTAAACTGAGATCCATGGCACTTATTGAAGAAGAGTGGAGAAGTTCTCCTGATATCTTGGCCAACATTTATCCCTCAACCAACTCCACTGAAAACAGAAAGTCCCATCATTTATCACATTGTTGATTGGCAATTAGTTACTGCTTTTGCCTAGAAAACAACAGTGACTACACTTCAAAAGTGGCTGTGAAATGCTTTGGAATGTCTTCAGATCATGAAAGGTGCTATATAAAGTTTAGAGTCTTCTGTTTCTTGTTTGATACAGAACAGGTTGGTGATGATAGTGGTGGGAACAGGAATTCGGTTTTCAGAATTAGGAATGACCAGAAATGAAACTCTCACTTTAAATGTAACAAGCTAAAGAGCACGGAAGGGGGAACCTCCTACTTCAAATCATTGCACCTTCATTGTTTTGAAATGATTGTGATTTTCTTATCATGCTGCCTTGATTTTGTTGCCTTTGTTTGGTGGGAGGCACTGTGACTGTTGTCAAGCGATTTAAATCCTTCCTTATTTCTTTGTGTGATGTTGGGTGTCAGTAACTCATCATTTTGTGTTCATTTTTATTTTTCGCCATGTGGCTGCATTGCAGATTTTCTCCCCCTGCCTCCCATGCTTCTCTTGGTGATCGACTTTGTGGTGGTGGCTTCCAAGCTTTGCTTGTTCTAATGGTGATGGCCATATTTGCTGTGGCAACATACCCCCATTTTTTATGGCTTGTCCCCTCTTTTTTTTTTTCTCCCCAGCAGATCGTCCAGTCACTATTAGAACTGAACCAGAATCGCAGTAAACTGAAGCTGTACATAGGACACCTCACGACTCTGTGTCAGGACCGCGACTCACAGATTCTTCAAGGATTGACACCACCCCCAGCATATGGAATTGATAACAACAGGGCAACGTGGGAGGAAGAGTTGCAGAAGATGAGCTCAGCGCAGGTAAAAGTGTGAATAATAACTGCTCAAGTATGATTTAGTTTCTTCTGCACTGCAGACAGCCCATTGATATCTGCTACATTCTCGCTGTACATCCACTCCCTGATCAGTTGTCAGCTATGTTGCCACAGCTGTCAAAATAGTTTAATGATTCAAAAACCTTTTGAATTAATAACCCCATAAATTCACAATATAAGGCTTATTTATTTCTGCTGCATAAAGGGTTTATTGGAACTGTGATGGTTTGATGCAGTCATTTTTACAACGATTTCCAAGGCCAGGACTGTGTTACTCATACTGTGATTTTATGCTACAGCAGGGATCCAATAAACTATAAAAAACCCCAGGGTGCTTTCCTCATTCCTAGTATACACGTCAACGCGCTCAGCTGGTATGGTGTCACAAGTTACCATAATATCCTACCTGTTAAGTTCCCAAATTCCCAGGGCTTTGGTAGCAGAAGGACTGGGATGCTTCCCTTCATAGAAAGGGGGGGATAGAAGGTGTGAGTGAAGCTGAGGTGTTCAGGTGCATCCTGTTATGGTCGATTTGCCCGAGAGTACAGTGGTATGTTGCAGCAGAGATCCTTAAAGAAAACTGGAAACAATCTTGTTGATTTTAACACATTTGCTGGTGTCTTTGTTGAAGCTAGTTTTTTACAGCTTTTGCAGAAATGGAATCATGGGATGAAAACATGGAATGTGATCCTCAATCACAGAGTTCCATGTATTAAAAACAGAATTTCATTGATCTTGTTGATGTGTAAGAGTTAGAGGAAGAAGGTGTACTCTAGGAGAGTATTCACATAAGCTCAGCTCTTTTAATTCAATTCAACTACTTCAGTGAGAGAAAACATATTACATTTCGAAAACATTTAACGTGCTGCCAAAGAAAGATTTTTGCTTTATTTCTACAAAACAGAAAGGCTTACTGTGGTGATAAAAGGGTCTCTTATATTTGCAAGCAAATGTTAAGCTTTCTTACATTATTGGGCACGTCAGAAATGTTATCTGTTAATAAGCGGCTATTGTTTTGAGCTGTAACTATCCAGCATTTTACAAGAAGCCATCACTTTTCATTTACCTGGAGAGTTTGAAAGGATCCTACATAATGTTTGGGTGTTCTGCAGGGCACTTTATGCAAACAATCAGATGATGGATATTATTGAAACGGTACAGAAACAGTGAGGTTTCATATTCATCAGTCTGGCCTATATTTGTGAGGGGAGTTTAGCACTAAAGCAGTGTATAAGTTACAGTTAATTCCTATTTTAGGTTCTGTTAAATTCAAGGGAACTGGTAGCACACATTCGATTTCCATGTTATTTAGCAAATCAGCAAGGGTTTAAAATAAGGGAATGTGTCATTTATAATTATTATTAGATTAGAATTTTACTTAGTGGTGAAGCCAGTGTGAGTTCAGTGTTGATCAGAACTGATGTGGATTTACAGTAACTTCTATTTTTTTAAACAGTGTTTTGAGTTCATCACGGTGAGGGCTGTTAGTGCTGGGAATGGAACTCTTCCATTTTCAGGCACCCAATGTCAGCATCAGGCACTCAAGTCCAGTATTGCACAGCTAGAAGCAGAGTAATACTCCCTCTACTCTGCCCCAACAATGTGCCTTAGCCCAAACCTCAGAAGGACACTGATACTGCACTATTACAAAACTCTTTACTATTTCCCACACCAGTCATCCTGTGGCCTCTGATTACCAATTTGTGATGAATTAGGGACAGTTCTGTACAATAGACCCATGCCCACTAGAACCAGGATTGAGACTGACCAAACTAATTTGCGTAGGACCAATACAGAGTAAACTTTCATTCCACCAGTCTGGACTGGAGTTAAACACAAGACCCAGAAGTGAAAAGCTGGTGCTTAACCCACTGCACCATCCAGTTCCCTCAAACGAGAGTTTACAATCAGGGGTAGCTTCCATTTAGTTCGGTTGAACAGGAGCTTAAAATCAAAGAGCAGCACATCTTGGATTTGTGTATGTGAGGTCAAGGAGAACTATATTAATGTTTTACATGGGGGTTACTGGAAAAATAACATTGCCCTAAGTAGAGGCTGCACAATTAAGGCACATGGGATTGGGGGCAAGGTATTGACTTGGATAGAGAACTGGTTGGCGGACAGAAGGCAGAGAGTTGGAATAAACAGGTCGTTTTCCGAGTGGCAGGCAGTGACTAGTGGGGTACCGCAAGGATCGGTCCTAGGACCCCAGCTGTTCACAATATATATTAATGATCTGGACGAGGGAATTGGATGTAATATCTCCAAATTTGCAGACGACACAAAGCTGGGTGGGAGGGTAAGCTGTGAGGAGGATGTCGAGAAACTCCAGTACGATTTGGACAGATTGGGTGATTGGGCAGAAACATGGCAAATGCACTATAATGTGGATAAATGTGAGGTTATCCACTTTGGTGGCAAAAACAGGAAGGCAGATTATTATTTGAATGGCAATAGATTGGGAGAAGGGGAAGTGCAAAGAGACCTGGGTGTTCTTGTGCACCAGTCGCTGAAGGTAAGCATGCAGGTGCAGCAGGCGGTTAAGAAGGCAAATGGTATGTTGGCCTTCGTAGCGAGAGGGTTCGAGTACAGGAACAAGGATGTCTTGCTACAGTTGTACAGGGCCCTGGTGAGACCACACCTTGAGTATTGTTTGCAGTTTTGGTCACCTTACCTGAGGAAGGACGTTCTTGCCATGGAAGGAGTGCAGCGAAGATTCACCAGGCTGATACCTGGGATGGCAGGAATGACGTATGAGGAGAGATTGTCGATTGGGCTTATACTCACTGGAGTTTAGAAGATTGAGAGGGGATCTCATCGAAACCTATAAAATTCTGTCAGGCCTGGACAGACTAGATGCAGGAAGGATGTTTCTGATGGCCGGGGAGTCCAGAACCAGGGGTCATAGTCTAAGGATAAGGGGTAAGCCATTTAGGACTGAAATGAGGAGGAATTTCTTCACCCAGAGAGTGGTGAACCTGTGGAATTCTCTGCCACAGAGGGCAGTGGAGGCCAGTTCATTAAATATATTCAAAAAGGAGTTGGATATATTTCTTAAGGCTAAAGGGATCAAGGGATATGGGGAGAAGGCAGGGACAAGGTACTGAATTTGGATGATCAGCCATGATCTCATTGAATGGCGGAGCAGGCTCGAAGGGCCGAATGGCCTACTCCTGCGCCTATCTTCTATGTTTCCAATGCATTGCACTACCAATGTGTGAGCCACAGACTGGAGATATGTGAGTTCACTCATTTCATCCCCACATCTAACTTTCTGATCTAGTTTTACCATTGTGACCAAGTGCCAACCAATATAAAGTGCGGGGAAGATTCATCTCTACTCTATTCCACCTCTTAGTGCCCATGTAAGGTGGCATTGGGAGCAGTGTTTGGCTTGCTCTTTTCACCACAATTGGTGTTGTCAAGGAAATTAAAGAAAGTGAGAAAGATGGAGGAAACATTGCCCATTCATATACCTGTATTATATATGTATCCGTTGAATTCTAATATATTAAAAAGACATGTCTGCGATGCCAGCGCTGCTACAGATACAAAATATTCTTTAAATGTTGTACACTGCTCAGGCAAAGCCTGAAATTGATGAGCACATTTGGAATTAGTCAGTTCCCTGGCCAAACAACAATTAAACTCTAAATGAGTTGAGGCTCCGTTTACTTAACAATTACATTTTTTGATCTAAAAAGGGCACAATTCCACCATACCAGCAGACTAATACCTTGTGCAGTATAGGGTATAGCGTTGCTGACCTTACAAAACAGCTTATCATCTGCCTTATGAATGAATATATGTCTAGTCTGTACCCTAATTATCTCCCGTTTGAGCATTTCCCATTACTTCTGCAGCATTATGTGCCAATTTTTCTTTGCAATTTATTTGGGCCAGTTCCCTTCTTACCTAATTTAAATTGGCTTTCTTCCAATCAAATATCTTTTGTCTTTGACTGTTTCAGGTTCTTTTCAATATTTATATCTAAATTAATTACATTATGATCACTGTTTCCCACATGTTCCCCATCCCTTAAGTTATCTACTTGCCCCACTTCAGTTTCTAGAACTCGCTGCAGCACTGCCTCTTGTTAATTGTAAAACAAATGCCATAAAGGAGGAAAAACACTTAAAATAAGGAATAAAAATTAAAACCATAGACTGCTGAATAAGAGGGGTCTGTTGCATATGTGGTATACATGTCTGTCCATGTGTGTTTTTATTCAGTAAACTTCACATTCTGTCAGTTTCTTAAAGGGGCCATTTCATCACTGCTGAGGGTAAGGAGCAATACTTTGGATGAACCAAGATGATACAGATAGCAACACATTTGCTTGGCAGTTTTCAAGATTATGGCAGACTTCAAGTCTGCTATGCGCTGTTCAATAATTCTGATTTTGGAGTACTTAAAGAACAATGCATGCCCTTTTTTTCTTTTTTAAAGTATCAATTATCTATTTTATATTTTAAATGCAACATTCCAAAGCTATTGCAACTGTGGGTGGCACTATAAGCATAACATTAGATTACAAAACTTTATGAGGACAATTTTGTTAATGGGGGCGCATTGGAGGCGGGACTGCTGCATATCAGTTTTTAGTCCCGCCTCCATTGACTTCTGGCCAACCCACACCATTTTCCCTTGATTGACCTTGTTAAGCCCGCCAATTAAGGGGAAGCCGGTTACAGAGAACGTCAGCGTATGACGTTTCATCTGTCAAAAATTTTTGACAGATGAATTGTCATCGTTTGACAGCTCTGTGAAGCTGTCAAACACTGACATTCTATGTTATTTGATAAGTCCTTGTATTCAAGACTCATCAAACCTCTTTTGTGAGCAGAAATTAGATGGTTGTTGCATAGGAGAATGCAGCAGCCATCTCATCTCTGCCGGTGAGATGCGAGACTCTCCGCATCCCCAATTGTTGAAGCCTGCAGGAAGAAACAAAGCTAAGTAAACATTTTCTATCACTTTCCACTCACCTCACATACTTAGCTCTCCACACTTGCACCCATCACTTACCTTCACAGTGCACTTTTGCACCCCTCCGACCCCCGCAGATCCATGGCTCGCCTTGCTAACCCTGGCAAGGTTCGCAGCCTTCGGGAAGCCCGCACTTGTGTGGGTAAAATGGGGATAATCCTCTTATCTGCCTGTTAACTACCTGTTAACAGGCAGTTAAGTGGCTGTAATCCCCTTCCCGCCTCCAGGAGACGGGACCCGGTGCGGGTTGGCTACCCACCTCCCGGGAAGATGGCATGGAGGCGGGTTGGGGGCGGGATGGGCACCCGCCCCGAGATTCTGCCAATTTCCCAGCAGTCCCGCCTCCAAACCCGCCTCCCCAGGGCTGGCAAGATTGCGCCCTATGTGATTGGGCCGCTTAAAGATGGAGAAGCCCATCTTTGAAAGCACCCAAGGAAAGTAAATTAAGAGAAAGGGCAGGATTTTCATTGTGCCGTGGAGTCAGGATTGGAGGTGTGGGGGGGGGGGGTTAAAATCCCGAAATCAGGGGTCCCGACCCCATCCCGTACCCAAACCCGCCTCCATGCCAGTTTCAAAGGAGGCGGGTACCCGCCCCGCACTGGGACCCACCTACCCGAGGCGGGAAGGGATTAGTGCCAATTAACTGCCTGTTAACAGGTAGTTAACAGGCAGTTTTTAGCCTAATCCCTATTTTGAAGGTTGAAGTGTGGGATTCCCGACGGCTCCAAACCACGCCAAGTTAGAGGAGGCGGGCCGTCTGGTTGCAGGACTTGGAGGGGTCGAGATGGTGTTCAGGTAAGTGTGCTTGGTGTGTCTAAAGTGATTAAAGAAGTGTAAATGACCTTTTCTTACCTTTTCAGCCTTTCTTTCGGTCCCGGGAGTCCCTCATCTCACCGGCACAGAAAGCAGAATGGCTGCGAACTGTCAAAAGTGACAGCCTGCAGCTTTCTGTGCAGGAGAGATTTCTAACTGAGTCTGTGGAGAAGGACTCAGGTTAGAAGTAAGACTGTCAGTGTTTGACAGCTTCAAACAGCTGTGAAACACTGATATTTCATCTGTCAGGACCTCTTGACATGAAATTTCAGTCTGTGACGTCACCTGTTGCCGGGTGGCCCTTAATTGGCCTGCTGATCCCGCTGGGTGGGCTCAACAAGGTCAATCAAGTTAAAATCACGTGGATTGGCTGCATCTCGATGGAGGCGGGGCTACAACCCCGAAAGTTGTAGTCCCGACTCCTGAGTTAAATTCCTGCCCAAAGTCGCCATCTAACAAAAAAAAAATACACAGAATACACTTAAAATCTTCAAGAAATTCTAACTGGAAAGGGAAACAAGAAAAAAGTCTTAGCACAAACTCAAAGCCAACCAGGGAGTTACAGAAAGCAGTGCTGAATGCAGTAGTGCAAAGTGCAAAAGAATAAAATTTCAACGATCTCAGAAAAACTTCCCTGAATCAGAACAGTTCCGGAAAACCATTGAAATGTGGAAATACACAGCATTGAACTTTGTTTGAAAATGCACACAAGAAATTAAGATGTCAAAGAAAACAATAAAGCAGCCAGCAATATGTAGATGGACACCGACAATCCCCATCCCCCTCACTGAGGCAATACGCAAACATAGGCCCTTCCACAGCCCCCTGCTGCTGAAAGAAATGTAGCTCCCAACCCCTCCCACCCCAGGTGAAGCAAAATTTGTACTTGGAAACCCCATTTGAGGTCAACCTCCCCTTTTCCCATTCCTCTCCCCCATTTTTGCTCTCTCCTTGCTCTCTTCCCCCTCCTCCTTGCTCTCTCTTTCTCCCTTGCCCTCTCCTCATTGCTCCTACTTCCACCCCCTCCTGTATACCTCCTCTCGCTCCCCTGCCTTGGTTCAATTATCTCCCTACCCTCTAACCCTACTTGACATGAAGAGTGCCCTTGGTCTTGACTCCCCACGTGCAGTGCCATGGGAGATCAACTGGTATGTTTACAATTAAAAACTTCTTTCCTGTAGAATTAAATTCTACTAAATTCATACTTTGGTTCTGTCTTCACAAAGGAGGACACAAATAATCTCCCAGAGATGCCGGGGAACATAGGGTCTGATGAAAGGGTGGAACTGAAAGAAATCAGTATTTGTAGGGAAATGGTGTTAGGAAAATTGATGGGACTGAAGGCCGATAAATCCCCAGGGCCTGATAATCTACATCCCAGGATACTTAAGGAAGTGGCCCTAGAAATAGTAGCTGCATTGCTGGTCATCTTCCAGAACTCGATAGACTCTGGAACAGTACCCATGGATTGGAGGGTAGCTAATGTTACCCCACTATTCAAAAAAGGTGGTGGAGAAAAAGCGGGGAATTATAGACCGGTAAGCCTGACATCGGTAGTGGGGAAAATGCTAGAGTCTATTATAAAAGATGTAATAGCAGAGCACTTGGAAAGCAGTGACAGGATCGGACAAAGTCAACATGGATTTACAAAAGGTAAATCATGCTTGACTAATCTACTGGAATTTTTTGAGGATGTAACTGGTAAAATAGATAAGGGAGAACCAGTGGATGTGGTGTATTTGGACTTTCAGAAGGCTTTCGATAAGATCCCACATAAGAGATTAGCGTGCAAAATTAAGGCACATGGGATTGGGGGCAAGGTATTGACTTGGATAGAGGACTGGTTGGCGGACAGAAAGCAAAGAGTTGGAATAAACGGGTCGTTTTCCGAGTGGCAGGCAGTGACTAGTGGGGTACCGCAAGGATCGGTCCTAGGACCCCAGCTGTTCACAATATATATTAATGATCTGGACGAGGGAATTGGATGTAATATCTCCAAATTTGCAGACGACACAAAGCTGGGTGGGAGGGTAAGCTGTGAGGAGGATGTCGTGAAACTCCAGTACGATTTGGACAGGTTGGGTGATTGGGCAGAAAAATGGCAAATGCACTATAATGTGGATAAATGTGAGGTTATCCACTTTGGTGGCAAAAACAGGAAGGCAGATTATTATTTGAATGGCAATGGATTGGGAGAAGGGGAAGTGCAAAGAGACCTGGGTGTTCTTGTGCACCAGTCGCTGAAGGTAAGCATGCAGGTGCAGCAGGCGGTTAAGAAGGCAAATGGTATGTTGGCCTTCGTAGCAAGAGGGTTCGAGTACAGGAACAAGGATGTCTTGCTACAGTTGTACAGGGCCTTGGTGAGACCGCACCTTGAGTATTGTGTGCAGTTTTGGTCGCCTTACCTGAGGAAGGATGTTCTTGCCATGGAAGGAGTGCAGCGAAGATTCACCAGGCTGATACCTGGGATGGCAGGAATGACGTATGAGGAGAGATTGTGTCAATTGGGCTTATACTCACTGGAGTTTAGAAGATTGAGAGGGGATCTCATCGAAACCTATAAAATTCTGTCAGGCCTGGACAGAATAGATGCAGGAAGGATGTTTCTGATGGCCGGGGAGTCCAGAACCAGGGGTCATAGTCTAAGGATAAGGGGTAAGCCATTTAGGACTGAAATGAGGAGGAATTTCTTCACCCGGAGAGTGGTGAACCTGTGGAATTCTCTACCACAGAGGGCAGTGGAGGCCAGTTCATTAAATATATTCAAGAAAGAGTTGGATATATTTCTTAAGGCTAAAGGGATCAAGGGATATGGGGAGAAGGCAGGGACAGGGTACTGAACTTGGATGATCAGCCATGATCTCATTGAATGGCAGAGCAGGCTCGAAGGGCCGAATGGCCTACTCCTGCTCTTATCTTCTAATTGTGGCTCTGAATCCTGTGTTTTCCCAGCTAATGATGTTACACAGACTAAACACAGAATCCCCAATTCCCTTTCTAAAATGTTTCCCTCTCCACTCTTGGGTAGCCCTGGGCTACACGCCATTTGCTAACAGGCAAATAATTTTCTCAATTTGTGTTATTTTCTCTTAATTTTGTATGGCATTTGCTTCCAAATTTTCCTGGATATCCAAATATTCCTGGACCAGTTCAAAATAATGTGACGAACCATCGCTTGTTGAGTCTACTAATGTGTTAACGCAGGATGAGCATCAACCTAGGTAAAAGCTAAACAACAGCGTAATGCCACTTGTAGATCAAGAGGCCGGTGTCACCAGTGGTTTACCTTCCTATAAGTCACCTCTGGTCCCCAGCAATGCATTTGGTCAAAATTCATTTTCTTGGCCTGCACAATATTTATTTTTCTGCTTGAAAAAAATACAAATGTTACAAATAGAATGTGGCACATCCAGCAGTTTTGGTAACTCTCCAATCAAAAGGCAGACTAACTCGTTCACCACTTCATCACCTGTAGGTTATCAGGTCAGCTTGTGAAGATGTTTATCCCATTTTGTCACTGGTCCCAATGTGCCCTCTGTATTTTCCTATTCTTCCAAAGTTACAGTGGCAAAGTTTTCTTTTAGACTATTTGCAAACTTATAAACCTTGAGCTGCTGCCAACATACATGTGTATTTATGATTGAAAGCTTCAGACTTCATTACTTTTATGAATTAAAGCCTAAGTGAACCTGTAAGTATGTTTTATTCCCTTGGATAGAATTGTAGTGAAGAGCACCCCGAATAAAATGAGGCCTTTCATGTCATTATGGTACTGTCTTCTGAAAGCCACATTTATCCGCATAAATAGGGTTTCTGCTGCACTTCTGCCAAAGTTACAGTAGCACAGCAGCAGAAATTCCGAGATAATTCAAGGCCATTGTTCATTGCTTTGTGGTTCAGTAAGAAAGTTCTTTGATTTTAAGTTGATCCACTATCCTTAATTCAGACATATGGCCTATAACAAATCTATTGATGCTCTTCCAGAACAGTCTTGTTTTTGAAAATGTTTGTCTCTTTTTGATACTAATTTTCCCAAAAAACCTGTGTGGAACCATAATAAAAGCTGTGTAGTCTAATGTAACAATGTTTTGGCAGACAGGAACTCCAGAGTACACATCTGTCTACTCTGTTTATAGCTGTTCTAAAACAGCTGCTCTTGTTTCATCTGTACCACTGGTCCAACCCATCCATGCTGTGATTGGGTATCAGCATGCAACATGACGGTCCCAAATGAGAGATGCTTCATGTTAATTTTGTCTGGAGCTGCAAGCAGCAGATGGTGGGTGTGAACAAGATTGGGTTTTGCATGCCTTCAGAGACATCCTAGTTGATTCCAATTCATCAATACTCTGTTTGGCTTCTGAAGCTAACAATTTTAACTGATGCCAAAGTTTGGCCTCATGGCGTGTCAGTTTGCCCACCTAAGGCAATACTGCCCAGCTCTCTTGTGTAACTGTAAGCCCATCCTCTACACAGGCACCACAAGTCTATAGGGTCTGAACTGATCTGTCTCTTAAGATTTTAGGTTCTGATTTTGGGCTGGCTCCAACCTAGCTCCTGCTGTGAAATCAGTTTGCAAAATGGAAGGCAGATTAGGTAGGGTTGCAACACTAAAAGGTATCAGTTTCTGTATTTATATATTTGTTAACTGTCAATCAATTTTAGTTCAAGGTACTGTCTGTTTGCCAACTGTTGTTGGACCACATATTGTCCACTTACAACACAGATGCAAGAGTGATATTGAGACTGATATTATCAGACTGATACAGGTATCAGTCCAGGCTCGTTGAAGTACAAAGCAGACAGACTTCAGGGAAAAGCAATGTTATGGTTTTGTAATTTCTTTCTTTCTCCTCGTCTCCCTCCCAAATGAATGTCCTTATTTTGTTTCCTATCTTCTCTTTCGCTCTCCTCCGAAACAGATTAACTAGTCATTAATCTGATTGCTGTTTATGGGATTTTGCACTTTTGGACACTTCTGAGAGTCGTGATCAGTCGCTATACAAATGGAAGATTGTTTTCTTTCTATATCCTCCCATGCAGTACTCCTTTCACAGCTGGAAAGACAGGCTGTGATCCTTCTCCTAGGCTTCTGCCAAAGTTGCCATATAGCTAGCTACAGGATACACGAGCAGGCTGAAATGGCTCTCTTGAACCTTCCACCTTTCCCTCTGGTGTCTACGCAGCTATCCCCAGGATGGAAAGATTAAGATTGGGACCTCATAATATAAGAGCTCATGGACCTGATCCTGCATTCTGCCACTCCATGTCGCAGTATGTTCAGATATGACATTTTTAAAGTCCGAGGTAGCCAGTTGTACCTTCATTTCTTTAGCCCTTAACATTGAATGTCAGTGGTTGTTCCTGTCCAGGATGAGCTTCAGGCTATAAACTTAATGACATGAATCTTGTCATTCATGTGGAAATGACTTATGAAATGATACTGGGCGGCCTGCTGGTGGCGCTGTCCAGGGAGAATATAAATACTCGGGCATGGGCCCAGCTTGCTCAGGACATTCTTTAACAGGAACTAGTGAAGGACACAACTAGCTCTCCATATTGAAAAACAGTTGATTAAAGCCTTGTTTAATACTCAGACCAAGTGCCTAGTAGTTTTCTTACGTCACTTAATACCTGCATTTGATTTGCAATGTATCGCAAAATTTCAGCTTCCTCCCTCTCCCACTGCTCTCTATATGATACCTGGCCCATTTGATAAAGACACTGTGGCTTTAGTTTGTCTACATAAACTGATATTACAATAAGAAAATAAAAGGCAATTTAGTGGCAGCCGAGATTGCCCACATGGTGAGTCTGTGTTGTCAGCAGTGCCATCAGGGCGAAGTCGAGCACTTCCCCACAGGGAAAGAGTCACTTTGGATTGCTATCGGACACCTCCTGGTGCCCATTTCCAAAGTCCTTCAGCGGAGCCCTTGGGTACAGTGCATATGGTGGGAGAGGAACCAACTGATCTTTAGAGAGGGAAAAAAAAGATATTGAGGAAAGAGCAACAGAAAAATAATTTATATGCATAAATAGCCTCATTTAGTAGCTTGAAGTTGAGCATTATTTTTGTCTTGTGTTCCATGTGATATCATAATCTTTTATTATAAACAGAAAATGCTGGAAATAAACAGCAGGTTAATCATCATGTGTAAATAGCAACGATACGTTATAATATCTTGGGTGTGCAACATTCAGCAGAACTTACTGTAAGCACCATTGGAAATGTGCTTTGCTCTTCCAAGCTGTTTGTAGATACCCTTAACAGCACAGTAAATGACACACAGCCTTTAAATGTACCAATGATGAAGCCGGTACACGTATTCTTTACATGATGTATCACAGGGCTGAGAGTATTGCACACAGCAGTCACAGCACAGCAAACTTTGTCCAATAAGAAATCAGTTTTCACCACAGAGGCCAACAACCAGCTTCATGAAAAGTCTGCTGTCAATGGAAATTTCCATTTGGGAAAGTAGACAAATCCAGTTAGTAAAAATTCTGATGAGATGACGTAAACCTGCATCCTGTCAGAGTCCGTCTTCACTCGATGTTACTCTGTACAAGGCTGTGGTTATAAATCTTAAGTGTCATCTCTTACACTGGGGCTTTGCAGGGATAAAAATTACTTAATGATACGCGGACTGGCGCTTGAAGTCATACTCATTTATCTTGTGAAGGAATAGCAGTACACTATTTCCAAAGCCATGTCAATTTGAGGGCAAGAACAAAATGTCAGAGTGTACTGATGCGTTTTCAGTCGAATCTCCCCTATCAGCTAGTAGGTTACAGTGCAGTGTAATTAACAGTGCAATTTAATATTCCCCTGGCTCCTGTGACACGATGAACTGAGACCACTGCTGACTAGGTGCTCTAATCATACACCATACCAACAAATGGCACTTAACATCTCACCAGCAAGTGAGAAGTTAAATGGCATTTGTCGGTGTGGTGACTCTAGCGCAATCCAGCTGTGAGTTGAGTGTGCATTAAGTGTGTTTTGAAGAAAATGTAAATCTACAGAATAACAGTTAACTACTGTACTTAAAATCTTTAAAAGTGCATCAGTGACTCCATTACACTATGGATTTGTACCAGTGTTCATGTTTTGACTGTTCTGTTATGTGATAGGTGCTCTAATGAACCCTGGGTTTAATAAAGCTATCTGCCAATAGCTATTAGATGATATAATTGGTATTTCACCAGCCTTTGCAGTACTTTTTCTTATTTTTCTCTTTTTTCCTCTTTACTGAAATTTCCCAGCACTGCTTACAATTCCTGGTCGGGAGGACAAGTTGCTTCTAGGTTTTACCCCTGTTACTGCATGCCCATCCACTGTGTGTTGCAGAGTGTGGATCCTGAGGTGATTGGCCTTTTAGTTTATTCTTCTGTCCTATGAGAATTTTCAGACCTTCCCACCACAGCCAACTGCAATTGGGAATCCGCATTGGGAATCACAGCAAATCCACCATTGGGAATCAGGCTCCCACCACTCATAGAATTATGTGTTGCATTAGCAATGAGCGGGCAACTTTGTTATATTTGCAAAATTGGCAGCATTCATCAGGTAAATCCGCCATTCCTGCTCCCGACCTAACTCTGGAGATTTCATAGAGATAAAGGTTCTATTGTGTCAGAGAGAAAAGGAAAAGATTCTAGTGTAAGATGAAAACACTAATTGTTGCTGTTTTAATGGCAACTTCACACTCAACAGTGGCTGCCACATGAATCACAGAACTTTATTTTTGGTGCCTTTCATCAGTACTGGGTCAAAATCCTGGAATTTCCTACCTAAGACTATTGTGGGAGCACCATCAGCTCAAGGACTGCAGTAATTAAAGAAGGCGGCCCACTACCATCACCTCAGAACAACTAGGGATGGGCAGTAAATGCTGCCTTGCCAGCATCACCCATATCCTGAGAAATAGAAACAAATCTAGCCTAGTCAATGGTTGAGGCATCCTAACAGTGGAATGCTCTCAGCAGAAGACCATGAGCTTGAGTACATGTCATTTCATCTAATGTTTTGCCGTTTGCATGGGCCATTGAAGCACCATACCGGTCAAAAGCAAGGTTTTTCAATTTTGAGGGGTAGAAGGGGAGGAGTGAACATAATATTACATTAGATTTGCTCCACTTTATAAGATTGTTGCTCCTGATGATCAGTCACAGTGCAGTGTTGATAAGAGCTACAAGGAGGTCTGCAGCAAAGATTTTCCTGACGGTCTGCTGGAAGATGATGTGAGATAGCCTGTCTGAGAGAAACTAGGAGAGAGAGTAATGGGCAGAAAATGTAAATAAAAACCAAAGAGATTTTCTATGAAGTTCTGACTGAGACAGATGTGTGTGCTTACCTCTATCTATATGAGTGCAGTGGGTTAAACAAGATGTAAAACCTCCAGAGTAATAGGTAATTGACATTGTCAGCTGCCTGGCATGAAACACATGGGAAACATTAATAAAAGTGCACAGAAGGAGAAGCTATTTGGCTGCAGAAGGTTAAGTTTAACCGGAAGCGACCAGCCACTAACATTTTTACAGGGCACTTGGCCCTTGTAAATGTCCTAGATTTATAAGAAAAGGTTTCACAATTTAAAAAAAAATATTGAAATAGTCATCTATTAGTCAGAAAGAAAATAATTTTTTTTATAAGTTAATTCAGACAATGTTTGTACGTTCAGTGTTCCTGAGTCAGAAGAGTTTACTTTATTTTCATATTTAGAATTCTAATTTTTTTTTAAATACAGATAACCAAAAATAAGGAAGCATTTCAGATGTTTTTAACCCATAGAGAATTGTAAATCAGTTTTATAGGATTTCCATTTTTTTTATAACAGTGTATTTGTAAACCCTAGTATCTCCACCTTTAATTCAATTTCTGTTCTGTTGTATTCTTTGAGACTGTTTCCAATTGGCCATAGTTCTGCATAGAGTCTCACATTAGCAGTCTTCACTACATGTTTCTTGTCAACAGGCATCGATTCCCTAAGTCATTGGAAATCAGAATAACAGTGGAGAGCAGAAATGAGAAGCAAAACTTATAAAGCTAGACTTTTTGTAAACAGAGAAACATCTTAGCTAAAAGTTTGTTTTGGAAAATGTCTGCTGTCTTCAAAAATTCAATTTTGGCTGATTATTTGCTGCTCTTAAGTGTAGCTGTGTGTGTGTCCTTGCCTGCATGCCTTTGTTTGTTTGTTTACTTTAAAAGCAATGTCCTTAGAGAAGTCAGCTTGTCCCAGGAAATATAAACTGTGTCCCTAAGGAAGGAGAGTCCATAATAAAATTCCAATAACACAAATTGTTATCTTTCTTTTTTTGAGGGGAAGTCTGGAGTAGGCTCCAAATGGATATCATTCTAAGATATTCCCAGATTTCTTGAATAAACAGAAGATAATTTTTAGATGGACCACACAGTTTGATAGTAACCATGTATCATTTTGTATTTAAACTTTAATTTTTTTCAACAAGTTATTACAACCATACTAAGTACTGTAGCATTAGTTATAAATGAGATTGGAAGACCTAAATAGGTTAAAAGGGCTCAAAATAAATAAATCCACAGTGCTAGTTGGTATTGACTTCAGAGTACTAAGAAAGACTGGGGAAGAGATTTATGAGGCATTGACAATCATTTTGAGGGAGTCATTGGACATGAGGGAAGTACCAATAGATTAGAAACAGGCTAACGTGATTCCCATCTTCAAAAATTGTGACAAAACAGACTCTGGCAAATACAGACCCATTAGTCTAGCTTCAATCATGTGTCAAATAATGGAGTTGTTTATCAGAAATAAATTTTATTTTGTTAGATTTAGTTCATTCTTATACATTTCAGAGTTAAGGCTGTAAACACATCCTTCCATTCTTGCAAAACATTGAAATCGACTCCTCTGCTTGGTACCAAAACTTCCTGCACAGTGGAGGCATTTTCATTTCCAAGTAACAACTTTAAAAAGGAGGTTCCACAACTCTGTTATTGCCGCACAGAAATGTTCGTAATTGTAGTGTATGTACCTTTAAGAGCAACTATGTTTTTGAAGCCCCTGTGTACTGTAGTACCAGTAGTGACCACTCGGGTATATAAGCCTGTATAGCGTCTTGTGTAGTTAGTTCACCTCCAGACTTTGTTCAGTAAACACTTGTTAAATCAACTCCTGCATTCCGTGTCTTCATTACACACAGATCTAACAGTGGCGACGAGTTAGAAACGAACTTACCTGCAATTCGGCAGCACCTCAAGGAGATCGATTCCTCAGACGAAGGTCGAAGCCAGAAGCAAGAAAAAAAAACTGTGGTTTCACCAGATAAACGGGCTGGTGGCAGGTAGTGCACTGATCCTTCCTGGGCTGCGGCGGGCTGGGGCTCGATCGGGTGGCTCTGCAGCGGGGCCGGGCAGCGAGTCGGTGCTGCAAAGCAGGTCGGCGTTCGGACCGAGCAGAGGGAGGGGAACGTCCCAGAGGGTCCGCTCCACGACGGGAACGGTTCTCCAAGTAACGAAGAAACTATTTAAAAGATATATATAAAAAAAAAATAGAAATGCCGCGAAAAGCTGCAGGTCGCAACGGGAGCGGCAGCGGCGGGAAAGCGCGGCAGGCGCCATCTTAACTCGGCGGGGAAGAAGGAAAAGCGCGGGAGGCGCCATTTTTGATTTTCAGGATGCCGAAGACTGGCAATATTACTGCTTTCGATAGTGATATAGAGGATTGGACCACATATGTGGAAAGAGTGGAGGTATATTGCACAGCGAATGAAGTAGAGGATGATAAAAAGGCATCGGTACTTCTAAATCTGATGGGCGCAAGGACATACGGGCTGTTACGAAACTTGATCACGCCAGCCAAACCGATGGACAAGAATTTTAACGAGATTGTTGATACCTTACAGGAGCACTTAAACCCAACACCGCTGCTGATAGCGGAACAATTCAAATTCTTCAGGAGGAATCAGCACAAGAATGAAAGTAACGCTGATTACCTCACCGAATTACGAAAGCTGTCAAAGCACTGCCAATTCGGGGCAGGACTGGCAGATTCTCTACGAGACAAATTCGTCTGCGGTCTCCTAAGCGAAGGAACACACAAAAGACTACTTTCTGAGAAAGATTTGACACTGGACAAGGCTTTCAGTGTGGCTGTATCATACGAAGCAGCAGCAAGAGGAGCTGCAGAGATACAGCAAAAGCCACAGGATTTCGGCACCCATGAAATGACACGGGGTTTCGAGAGATGTTATCGCTGCGGCAGATCCACCCATGACCAGAAGGACTGCTGGTTCAAGGATAAAGCATGCAGGCAATGCGGAAAGATGGGACACATTGCACATGTATGCAGATCTGGAAAAAGATCCGCTGACAGTAAAAAGGTCAATAAGGAAAAGTACAGAAAGGTACAAATGATGACAGACAGTAGCTCCGAAGACCAGAAGAGCGATAGCGACTCCGGAAATAAGAGACTAAGCTGTCTCAAATTACATAATGTAATTGCCAAAGAAGATTACCAGACCATTTGGGTTACCCTCACGATAGCGGGGTCCCCAGTCAGAATGGAGCTAGATACAGGATCAGCTCTGACCGTCATGAGTCAACGGGATTACGAGCGGCTATTTCCGCATATACCTTTGAAAGACACATCCATTATCTTGAAGACATATACGGGGCAGAAAGTATACCCCAGAGGGAAAATAAGGGTGCCTGTTGTATACAACGGCAAGGAAATACAGAAGTTGTATTTATACGTTCTGCAAGATGGTGGTCCACCGTTGTTGGGACGTGAATGGATCAGAAAGATACGTTTAGACTGGCACTCCATTCAGGCACTGACGGTGACCAGTAACAAAAAAAATGATGATGACGTCATACCTGAACGATTAAAAGACATCTTGGCCAATGCCAAGGAAGTGTTTCAAGAGAAACTAGGAACCTTGAAAGGCATCACCGCCTCAATAAAAGTGGAAGATGCGGCAATTCCCAAGTTTTTTAAGGCAAGGCCAGTGCCATACGCAATTCGTCCAGCAGTCGAGGCAGAGCTGGAGAATTTGGAAAAGGCAGGCGTATTATCCAAGATAGATTGGAGCGAGTGGGCAACACCCATCGTCCCGGTCATGAATAAAACGTTGAATAATGATAAATCTGAAGAACAGAGAAAAATTCGCATCTGTGGAGACTTCAAGGTGACTGTAAACCCGGTCCTTCACACGGTACAGTATCCTCTTCCGAGGATAGAAGATATTTTCGCCTCACTATCCGGAGGGAAACGTTTCACCAAAATTGACTTGGCACAGGCATATCTACAGATGGAGGTTGAAGAGGCCTCTAAAAAGTATCTCATGATAAATACACACAAAGGCCTGTACCAGTACAATCGACTGGTTTTCGGAGTAGCATCAGCTCCAGCTATCTGGCAAAGAGCTATGGAGCAAGTCCTCCAAGGGATTCCGGGGACTCAATGCTACCTAGACGACATCTTTGTAACAGGAGAAAACGACAACGAGCACCTTGCCAACTTGGAACAGGTGCTCACGAGGCTGAGAGAACGGGGCCTATGAGCAAATCGCCCCAAGTGCGAATTTTTCCAGAACCAAATATCATATTGTGGCCATATCATTAACGAAGAAGGGTTGCATAAGTCACCTGAAAAAATTGAAGCGGTCGTAAAAGCCCCCGCGCCTGAAAATGTCTCACAATTAAGGTCGTTCCTGGGATTAATAAATTACTATCATAAGTTTTTACCGAACTTCTCAACGGTTCTGCACCCTCTTAACGCACTGCTACAAACGGGAGTAGTTTGGAAATGGAGCGAAGACTGTAAACGTGCCTTCCGTAAATGCAAAGGCTTGATCACGTCCAGGGAAGTGTTGGCTCATTACAACCCATCACTGCCAATCAGACTGGCGTGCGATGCATCCCCTTACGGCGTGGGAGCGGTATTATCGCATAGATTCCCTGATGGCTCGGAGCGGCCGATAGCTTTTGCGTCACGCTCATTGAACTCAGCTGAGCGTAACTATGCCCAGATCGACAGGGAGGCACTCAGCCTGGTGTGGGGGGTGAAGAAATTCAACCATTACCTACACGGACAAAAATTTACCTTGTTGACTGACCATCAACCCCTCGTCTCCATATTCAACCCTAAAAGGGGCATTCCCATTATGACAGCGCAAAGGCTACAGAGGTGGTCCCTTTTCCTAGGGGCACACCAATATGACATAGAATACAAAGGAACAAAACAGCATGGGAATGCTGACGGGTTATCGCGCCTACCGTTGCCAACGGTAGAAGAGGCGCCTACAGTGGACCCAGTGGAGATGTTCCACTCGACCATAGTGGAATGTCTACCGGTGACAAATTCTACCATTGAAAAGGAAACAAGAAATGACCCGACTCGCTCACGAGTCTACGATTTAACGGTGAAGGGATGGCCAGCACATGGTGAACCACTGTTGCCAGCATTCTCGCAAAGAAGAGAACAGCTGTCAGTGTGCCGAGGAACCTTGATGTGTGGATCCAGAGTGGTGATTCCACCCAAACGCAAGGATAAAGTGCTAAAGGAGCTTCACGAGGGGCATCTGGGTGGAGTGAAAATGAAGAACTTAGCCAGAGCGTTTGTGTGGTGGCCAGGTATCGATGGAGACATCGAAGAAATGACCAAGAGCTGTCTAGGATGTCAGAAGGTTCAAAACGCCCCACCACAAGCCCCTCTACATCCATGGGAGTGGCCCTCATCTCCATGGCAAAGGGTACATATCGACTTTGCTGGTCCATTTATGGACTCAATGTTCTTAATCGCGGTGGATGCACACTCCAAGTGGCCGGAGGTAATAAAGATGTCCTCCACCACCACGGAAAAAACCATCACAGTATTAAGGACCATATTCGCCAGGAATGGGCTGCCTGAACAGATCTGTTCTGATAATGGACCGCAATTTGTATCCGAAGAATTCAGGAAGTTCTTAAAAAACAATGGGGTTAAGCACTACACGTCCGCCCCATACCATCCCGCCACCAATGGATTAGCTGAAAGGTTTGTCCAGACCTTCAAGAAGGCCATAAAGGCCATGGGTAAAGAAGACATAAATCTACAACATAAGGTAGATAACTTCTTATTTGCGTACAGGAATGCAACACATGTGGTTGCAAACCAAACCCCCGCCATGATGTTTTTCAATAGAAGACTAAGATGCCGGCTGGATTTGGTCAAGCCAAACGTCAGAAGGGACGTAGAGAACCGGCAATTTCAAAGCATGAATGAAAGGCCAACTAGAACCTTCCAGATAGGTCAACCAGTTTTGGCCCGGGACTACCGTACCGAGAAATGGCAGCCTGGAACTATTTGCACACGACTAGGACCGCTGATGTATACCATGGACATTGGAGAAAGCATAATAAGGCGCCATGCTGACCAGATCATAGAGTCATCCGAAAAAGGACAACCTACACCACAACTCTATACGCCTAGTGATGAAGCAGAGATACCCATAGTATCTACCTCCGATCCGGTGATACTGGAACCAGATGAACCCGACACTGGCATTGAAGCCGAATCGACCTTGCCAAAAGAACCTACTACACCACCGAAACCTACTACACCACCGAGGCGTTATCCGGACCGAGTCAGGAAGCCTCCAGAGAGACTGGATTTGTAATTGATTAACTTCAGCAAATGTGTAGATTATTGTTCTTGTAAAAATGTTATTTAATGATTACTTAAAATGTTATGTACTATTTATCTAAAAGGGGAGGAATTGTAGTATATGTACCTTTAAGAGGAACTATGTTTTTGAAGCCCTTGTGTACTGTAGTACCAGTAGTGACCACTCGGGTATATAAGCCTGTATAGCGTCTTGTGTAGTTAGTTCACCTCCAGACTTTGTTCAGTAAACACTTGTTAAATCAACTCCTGCATTCCGTGTCTCCATTACACACGGATCTAACAGTAACTTCCCCTCTTCCTGGCTTATAATAATAACTTAGTAAACAGCAGTCAACATAGATTTAGAAAGGGAGATAACAACAGAAAACGCTGGAAAAACTCAGCAGGCCAGGCAACATCCGTGGAGAGAGAAACAGAGTCAACGTTTCAGGTCAAAACCCTTCTTCAGAACTGAGGGAAAAAAAGCAGGAAATGAGACAGATTGAAAAGTGGGTTTGGAGGCTGGGAAATGGGGGAGGGCATGAAAGAACAAAAGGGAAGGTCTTTCTCATTACATAATACCCATCTTAGACTGGGTATTATGTAATGAGAAAGGAATAATTAGCAATCTAATGCGAGGCCCCTTGGGGAGAGCGATCATAATATGATAGAATTCTTCATTAAGATGGAGAGTGAAGTAGTTGACTCAGAGACTTGGGTCCTGAATATGAGGCGCAAGTTGGGTAGGATTGATTGGAGAATGTTACTCAAAGGGTTGACGGTGGATAGGCAATGGCAAACATTTAAAGATCGCATGGATGAACTACAGAATTTGTTCATCCCTGTTTGGCATAAAAATAAAACAAAAAAGGTGACTCAACTGTGGCTAACAAGGGAAATTAGGGATAGCATAAGATCCAAGGAGAGGACATATAAATTGGCCAGAAAAAGCAGTAAACCTGAGAATTGGGAGCAGTTTAGGATTCAGCAAAGGAGGACAAAGGGATTAATTAAGAGGGGGAAAATAGAGTATGAGAGTAAGCTTGCAGGGAACATAAAAACTGACTGTAAAAGCTTCTATAGATATGTGAAGAGAAAAAGATTGGTGAAGTCAAGCATAGGTCCCTTGCAGTCAGAATCAGGGGAATTTATAATGGGGAACAAAGAAATGGCACAACAATTAAATACATACTTTGGTTCTGTCTTCACAAAGGAGGACACAAATAACCTCCCAGAGATGTCGGGGAACATAGGGTCTAATGAGAGGGAGGAACTGAATGAAATCAGTATTTGTAGGGAAATAGTGTTAGGGAAATTGACGGGATTGAAGGCCGATAAATCCCCAGGGCCTGATAATCTACATCCTAGGGCACTTAAGGAAGTGGCCCTAGAAATAGTAGATGCATTGCTGGTCATCTTCCAAAATTCTATAGATTCTGGAACAGTTCCCATGGATTGGAGGGTACCTAATTTTACCCCACTATTCAAAAAAGGTGGTAGAGAGAAAACGGGGAATTATAGACCGGTAAGCCTGACATCGGTAGTGGGGAAAATGCTAGAGTCCATTATAAAAGATGTAATAGCAGAGCACTTGGAAAACAGTGACAGGATCGGACAAAGTCAACATGGATTTACAAAAGGTAAATCGTGCTTGACTAATCTACTGGAATTTTTTGAGGATGTAACTGATAGAATAGATATGGGAGAACCAGTGGATGTGGTGTATTTGGACTTTCAGAAGGCTTTCGATAAGGTCCCGCATAAGAGATTAGCGTGTAAAGTTAAGGCACATGGGATTGCGGGCAAGGTACTGACTTGGATAGAGAACTGGTTGGCAGACAGGAAGCAAAGAGTTGGAATAAACGGGTCTTTTTCCGAGTGGCAGGCAGTGACTAGTGGGGTACCGCAGGGATCAGTCCTAGGACCCCAGCTATTCACAATATATATTAATGATCTAGACGAGGGAACTAGATGTAATATCTCCAAGCTTGCAGACGACACAAAGCTGGGTGGGCTTGTGTGCTGTGAGGAGGATGCCGAGAAACTCCAGTATGATTTGGACAGGTTGGGTGATTGGGCAGATGCAGTATAATGTGGATAAATGCGAGGTTATTCACTTTGATGGTAAAAACAGGAAGGCAGATTATTATCTGAACGGCAATAGATTGGGAGAAGGGGAAGTGCAACGAGACCTGGGTGTCCTTGTGCACCAGTCGCTGAAGGTAAGCATGCAGGTGCAGCAGGCGGTTAAGAAGGCAAATGGTATGTTGGCCTTCGTAGCGAGAGGGTTCGAGTACAGGAACAAGGATGTCTTGCTGCAGTTGTACAGGGCCTTGGTGAGAACACACCTTGAGTATTGTGTGCAGTTTTGGTCGCCTTATCTGAGGAAGGATGTTCTTGCCATGGAGGGAGTGCAGAGAAGATTCACCAGACTGATACCTGGGATGGCAGGAATGACGTATGAAGAGAGATTGGGTTGATTGGGCTTATACTCGCTGAAGTTTAGAAGAATGAGAGAGGATCGCATTGAAACTTATAAAATTCTAACAGGACTAGACAGACTAGATGCAGGAAGGATGTTCCCGATGGCGGGGGAGTCCAGAACCAGGGGTCACAGTCTAAGGATAAGGGGTAAGCCATTTAGGACTGAGATGAGGAGGAATTTCTTCACCCAGAGAGTGGTGAACCTGTGGAATTCTCTACCACAAGACAGTTGAGGCCAATTCAGTAAATATATTCAAGAAGGAGTTAGATATATTTCTTAAGGCTAAAGGGATCAAGGGATATGGGGAGAAGGCAGAGACAGGGTACTGAGTTTGGATGATCAGCCATGATCTCATTGAATGGCGGAGCAGGCTCGAGGAGCCGAATGGCCTACTCCTGCTCCTATCTTCTATGTTTCTAGTCTGAGAGGTGAAGAGACATTAAGAGATAGTCAAGGCGAGACGAGATGGTAATAGGACAGGTAAAGAGACAAAGGATGGCTATAGATGAAGTGTGAAATGCGCTGGCAGAATGAGAGACAGCTGCCATGTGGGAGAGAGAAAAAAAAGGAAAAGGCACAAACCAAAAGTGTGGATAAAATATATATATAAAAATATCATCGGGGCCGAGGTTATGACTTAAAATTGTTGAATTCGATATTGAGTCCGGAAGGTTGTAAAGTGCCTAATCGGAAGATGAGATGCTGTTCCTCGAGTTTACGCTGAGCTTCCGTGGAACAGTGCAAGAGGCCACAGATGGTGATGTCTGAGTGGGAGTGGAGCAGTTAATTGAAATGACAGGCGACCGGAAGCTCGGGGTCACCCTTACGGACTGAACGGAGATGTTCCGCAAAGCAGTCACCCAATCTGCGTTTGGTCTCCCCAATGTAGAGGAGACCACATCGTGAGCAGCGAATACAGTATACTAGATTGCAAGAAGTACAAGTACATCACTGTTTCACCTAGAAGGTGTGCTTGGGGCCCTGGACAGTGGGAAGGGGGGAGGTATATGGGCAGGTGTTGCATCTGCTGCGCTTGCACAGGAAGGTGCCGGGGGAAGGGGTGCTGGGGGTGATAGAGGAGTGGACTCAGGTGTCTCGGAGGGAGTGGTCCCTACCGAATGCTGAAAGGGGAGGGGAGGGGAAGATGCATTTGGTGGTAGGATCACATTAGCGGTGGCAGAAATGGCGGAGGATGATCCGTTGAATGTGGAGGCTGGTGGGGTGAAAGGTGAGGACAAGGGGAACCCTATCGTGGTTCCAGGAGGGAGGGGCAGGGGTGAGGGCAGAAGTGCGGGAAATAGAACAGACACAGTCGAGGGCCGTGTCAACCACGGTAGAGGGGAATCCTCGGTTGAGGAAAAAGGAAGACATGTCGGAAGCACTGGTGTGGAAGGTGGCATCGTCGGAGCAGATGCGGCGGAGACGGAGAAACTGGGAGAATGGAATAGAGTCCTTACAGGAGGCGGGGTGGGAGGAAGTGTAGTCCAGGTAGCTGTGGGAGTCAGTGGGCTTGTAGTGAATGTTGGTCAATAACCTATCCCCAGAGATGGAGACGGAGAAGTCGAGGAAGGGAAGGGAAGAGTCGGAGATGGACCATGTGAAGGTGAGGGAAGGGTGGAAATTGGAGGCAAAGTGAATGAAATTGTCTTGTTCAGGGTCTAGTTTAGAAAGGGAGGCCCAGCCTCACCAACTTCCTTGAGGAAGTGATAACCCAAGTGAATAATGGAAAACCATGTGACATGTTGTACTTATACTAATTTGACATAATTCCTTATAAAATGCTATTCGTTAAGCTCAAAGCTGTGGGGATTCAGGGTGAATCTTGGGAATGGATAAGAAATTGGCTAAATGGTAGAAAACATTGGGTACCTGTTAGAGAAGTTATGTCAAGATAGGGATGAGGGGGATTACAGATTCGGGTGCTGAGATCACTTCTGTTTGTAATTTACATCACTGGCATGGACTGAGAAATCCAATGGAAAGTGGTCAAATTTGGAGGAGCAGTGGATTTGGAGAAGACAGCTCAGAAATTGAAACGTGAATTGGCAGATAAAATTTAATGTGGGTAAGTGTAAAGCATTGCACATAGAAAGAGTCACATTTCAATATTTCTGACACTTGCCATTGAAGGATTTTGGTATCATTTATATTAAAAAGATATATTAAATTTAACTTTTAATTGGAGAAGTGTTGTACCCCGGGGGTCATTGCGGTGTTTACTTTAGTTCTCAGCTGGTCTGTGTGTGTAAAATTGGACTTGCGCATAGAGAGCACAATCTCAATTTGATAATGCAAAAGTAGGAGGTTTGGGAAACAGTGAGGAGGACTGTAGAAGTCTACAGGAAGGCACAGGCAGCAAATTGGGCACGTAAGTGGAAACTGCAATTGAATGTGGATGAGTGGGAGATGATACAGTTTGGGAAAGCAAAATAAATAATTCCCTGAAAGTGTGGGTGCAGATAGATAAAGTCATAAAAAATACCTACAGCATTTTGGGGTTTATAAACAGAGGCAAAGAGTACAAGAGTAAAGAAGTAATGATAAATTTGTATAAAATTTTGATTGGGCCGCAGTTTTGGGTGCTCCATTATGGAAAAGACATAAAACCCATACAGAGTGTAAATTCACCAGCATGATGCCAAGGATGGGAAACTAGTTATGAGGAGAGCCTTAAGATATTGGGACTATTTACATTGGAGCAGAGAAGGCTAACGAGCGATTTAATAGAGTTTTTTCAAATAATGAAGATTGTGATTGGGTGAGTAGGGAAAGACTAATTCTTCTGTTTGGGAGTCAGTGACGAGAGGTCATCAATTTAATATAGTTATCAAGAGAGTAAGGAGAGAGGTTTGGAGAAATTTATTTTCAAAGAGAATTGTTAGGGTTTTGAATGTTTTGCCACAGGTAGTGGTTGAGATAGAGAACATCGCATCTTTTCATGGAAGAGTAGATGAACATTTAAAGCAGAGGAAGATGCAGGGAATATGTGGAGAGTGCAGGGAAATGGGTTTTAGTTTTAGATTGGTTGAACAAAGAGCCTGCACAGACACACTGAGCCAAATGGCCGCCTCTTGTGCCATGAACTTCTATGGTACGTGAATTAAAGCTCTATGTATCTTTAATTCACGTACATTCCAATCTATAGAAATGACAAACAGCTTCAGAAAAGCTAGCACAGCCCCCAAAAAGTTGGTAACAGAAACAATCTACAACTGAAAAAAAACTATAATTAAGTGACCAGAGCCACTGCTTCAAGATGACTGAATAAGTTAAATTCCTTTTTATTATAATAGTTTGTAGGATTTTTATTGGTTTGGGATCACATTTTTCAATTCAGTTTGTTTTTCTGTGAAAGCGTCACATCCACTGGCCCCTATGTATGACACAAAAAAAGTATTAGTTATAATGGGACATGAATTTGTCATGACATTAGCTGTGGTGGATTTAGAAATTTTTCAAGGGGAAACTGGGCTCTGATGATGTAGGAATTAACGAATTCCTACGAATAACTGAGATCGACACAGGAGAGCAATTAAACAGGTCTTTACTCAAAGGAGATGGCACAGGGACTGCCTGGGCAGCCCCGTGGTTTGCGACGTGACGTCATTACGTTTTCCCACGCTCTTAAAGGAACCACGCCCCGTACATGCAAACCCTATATACAAAACACAATGGTACAGGTTTAGGCTGGTGTTAGAACATCGTTAAAGAGAATTATATACAGTTATCCAGAGTCATTCAGTGGTTCTGCCACAATGTAAAAGTTATTTCCGAGAGGGATCTGCCCCACCCACCCAAAATGGAAATAAATAAATAGGAGGGAGAGTAAAAGATAACAGAGAGAGAAGCAAAATAAGAGATACAGAAAAAGAAGCATAAGAAAAGAGAAATTAAGAGAAACAGCAGCAGAAGAGGAGAGTCTTGTGGTAAACCACTGTTATACCTGTCTGTAAGTGTATGTGTATTCCACTAGGTACAGGTCTGGACATGCCTCGGCTGACTCCTCCCACTATTCCAGGTATATAAGTGACTACCTCCCAGTCCCTTAGTATTCTGGATGGGTCGACCACTCGAGACAAGACCTTCATTCTTTAGTTAATAAAAGCCTGGTTGTTACTCGCTTAACCTCAGTCTTTTGAGTAATTGATGGCGCATCAATTTTATTAACTAAATTTTTTATAATGGAGAAGATCCTCACACCAGCATGCCTGGACCTGGACAGTCGGGAAGCGGACGCTTCCACCAAGTTTGCTCACTGGCTCATGTGCTTCGAGACATTCCTGACTGCCTCCACTGCGGTCGTAACGGATGCGAACAAACTGTCTGTCCTGATCTCCAAGGTGAACCACCAAGTGTACTCAGTCATCCGGGACGCGACCTCGTACACAGCCGCCCTCCAGCTCCTCAAGACCAAGTACACGCGCCCTGTGAACGAAGTATACGCCAGGCACCTACTGGGGAGTCGCAAGCAACAACCTGGGGAATCGACTGAGGAATACCTCCAAGCTCTGTCCGTGCTTGGCCGGGCCTGTGGGTGTAAGGCGGTAACGCCCACTACGTACACGGAGGAACTGATCCGGGATGCCTTCGTAGCGGGCCACAGGTCCAACTACACCCGACAGCGACTGCTGGAGCAGAGTGACCTCGCCCTCGACAAAGCCTCCGAAATTGCACTAACGCTGGACGCAGCCTACCGGGGCATGGATGCCTACTCCTCTGCACTGTGGACGCCGCGGGGAACGACAACCTGGGACACGGTAGGACAGCCCCATAGCACCGTGCCACCCCAGCCACAGCCCAACGACGGCCCAACTACCGCAGCAGTGTCCCAAAGCCAGACAGCAGTATCCCAAGGCCAGAAATGCTACTTCTGTGGCCAGGCCAAACACCCCAGAGCGCGCTGCCCGGCGAAGAATGCGACCTGCTCGGGCTGCGGGAAAAAGGAACACTACGCCAGCGTCTGCAAGGCCAAAGCCACCCCAAACGCCAGCAGCGCCGCGTGTGGGCCGTGCGGGCCGCCATCTTGGGCCTCCCCAGCCATGTGCGAACCACCGCAGCAGCAGCCATCTTGGACGACTCCAGCCACATGGGAATCATGGACGCCGCCATCTTGGACACCAGCCGGGACGCAGCAGGCCGCCATTCGGCCCCTCGAGCCTGCTCCACTATTCAGTAAGATCATGGCTGATCTTCTGGCTGATCTTCTACCTCATCTCCACTTTCCTGCACTATCCCCATATCCCTTGATTCCCTTAATATCCAAAAATCTATCGCTCTCTGTCTTGAATATACTCAACGACTGAGCCTTCACAGCCCTCTGGGGTAGAGAATTTCAAAGATTCGCCACCCTCTGAGTAAAGAAATTTCTCCTCATTTCAGTCCTAAGTGGCCGACCCCTTATTCTGAGACTGTGACCCTTGGTTCTAGACACCCCAGCCAGGGGAAACATCCTCCCTGCATCTACCCTGTCAAGCCCTGTAAGAATTTTATATGTTTCAATGAGATCACCTCTCATTCTTCTAAACTCTAAAGAATATAGGCCTAGTCTACTCAATCTCTCCTCATAGGACAAACCTCCAATCCCAGGAATCAGTCTGGTGAACCTTCGTTGCACTCCCTCTATGGCAAGTATATCCTTCCTTAGGTAAGGAGACCAAAACTGTACATAGTACTCCAGGTGTGGTCTCACCAGGGCCCTATATAATTGCAGTAAGACATCTTTACTCTTATACTGAAATCCTCTTGTAATAAAGGCCAACATACCATTTGCTTTCCTAATTGCTTGCTGTACCTGCATATTAACTTTCAGTGATTCGTGTACAAGGACACCCAGGTCCCTCAGAACACCAACATTTCCCAATCTCTCACCATTTAAAAAATACTCTGCTTTTCTATTTTTCCTACTTCACATTTTTCCACATTATATTCCATTTGCCATGTTCGTGTCCATTCACTTAGCCTGTCTATATCCCCTTGAAGCCTCTGCATCCTCCTCACAACTTACATTCCCACCTAGCTTTGTATCATCAGAAAAATTGGCTATATTACATTTGGTCCCCTCATCCAAATCATTGATAGAGATTGTGAATAGCTGAGGCTAGTTACAGCCTGCCAACCCAAAAATGACCCCTTTATTCCTGCTCTCTGTTTTCTGTCCGTTAACCAATCCTCAGTCTATGCTAGTATGATTACCCCCAATCCCATGAGCCCTAATTTTGTTTAATAACTTCTTGTGCGGCACCTTATCGAATGCCTTATAAAAATCCAAATATAACCTCAAAAAACTCTACAGATCCGTCAAACATGATTTCCCTTTCATAAATCTGTGTTGACTCTGCCCAATCCTATTATTATTTTCTAAGCGCCCTGTTACTATGTCCTTAATAATATATTCTAGCATTTTCCCTACTATTGATGTCAGGCTAACTGGTCTGTAGTTCCCCATTTTCTCTCTCCCTCCTTTCTTAAATAGTGGGGTTACATTTGCTACCTTTCAAATGAGCGGGAACCGTTCTAGAATCTATGGAATTTTGGAAGATGACAACCAATACATCCACTATCTCTATAGCCACCTCTTTCAAAACCCTAGGATGTAGGCCATCAGGTCCAGGGGATTTATCGACTTTCAGTCCCATTAATTTCTCTAGTACTGTACTATTTTTTTACTAATGCTAATTTCTTTCAGTTTCTCATTCTCGCTAGACCCTTGGTTCTCCACTATTTCCGGGAAGTTCTTTGCATCGTCTTCCATGAAGACAGACACCTAGGGCTCGATTTAACAGCCCTGAGGAGGCGGGTTTGGAGGCGTGTCAGCTGCTAAAATCAGAAAAAATGGCTTCAGACACCCAACCCGCCTCCATCCTGCCCCCACACGATTTTCGTGAGTGTCTGTTCAGCTGCTCCCAAACTGACCCGACTCCAACCAGTGGGACAG
This sequence comes from Somniosus microcephalus, assembly GCF_052327205.1. Classification (NCBI taxonomy): domain Eukaryota; kingdom Metazoa; phylum Chordata; class Chondrichthyes; order Squaliformes; family Somniosidae; genus Somniosus; species Somniosus microcephalus. The sequence continues at coordinate 44,416,910 of NC_141002.1, forward strand.
GTAGTTAAGGCAGTTAAGAGCCTGTTAACTGCCTTGATAATCCTATTTTGATAGCGGTTTCCAATTTTCGTGCCTCTGGCTCCTGTTTCCCGTCTTGTCAGAAATAGCCTTGCTGCAAGGAGATGAGTTGGTGGAGGACATGACCTGTAGTCATTATTGGTGCAGAACATTAAAAGCGCTCCTGTAACATGGCTGGCATTCAAATGCAACAACTTTGTTGTTGGAGGTTTGGGATAAGATTTTGCAAATCTACTGACCTTGTGACTGTTCAAGCTGACACCCATCTGCAGTGTTACATGATTGGAATAATTTCAGGCCATTTTGAGTGTGCACTTGCAAGCTTCTTACCTCAACTGAAATCTATAGCAATGGGATGGGAACCATTTACATCCTCTCATCCTGGTCATCAGATTCGGAGGAAGAGCAGCGCGGCTTAGTGCTGCTGGATGAACAAGTGGCTCAGCACACAGCCTCCTTGGAGGGAGATGAAGAGGAGGAGGAGGAGGAGGAGGAGGAGGGTGAGGAAGAGGACGGGGAGTGACGCCTTGTGGGGCCAGATGTGGCCAATCCAGCAGCAGGCGACCACATTGCTGGCCGTCGGGCAAGGGATGCACTCATCCATGCCAGATTCGCATCAGCTTATGCTACAATCACAGGTGGCTGGCACATGGAGATGAATATAAGTCCGACATTCTCAAAACCCCAGGCATCATCTGCCCAATAAACGGCGGTTTGCGCTAAGTGTCACCACCAACATTCTACATGGAAATCACCCTGAGCCCTCACTCTTGAACTTCCAATTCCCAGAACACAGAGGCCACACTTTAGGTGATCTCAGCAGATCATTAAACCTTTTTCCACACTGAACCCATGTGCGTCTGCACAAAGACCTCGAGCTCACCTCCTCAGCAATTTGCAGCCAAGCTGCCTTGGTTTGCTGAGGAGGCCTCCTCCTTCCGTTTCCCGCGAAATGGAGCTCCTGACGTCCTCTAACTCCCTCCACAAGAGCATGGAGGGTGCCCTCATTGAACCTGGGTGCAGCCTTAGTTATTGGGGCTGCTGTTCTTGCAGCAGCCAGCACCTTTAAGAGAAAAAAGCATTAATATTACTAAGCCAATGATTGGAACAAATCTGGCATCGTTTTCATTTCATAGTCAGATAATAAATTGATATATAAAAAAATCATAAATATCTTTCTGGAATAATATGACCAGCAATTTCATTCATTAAATTTTGTTCAGAACAGACGCTGTCAACTCCCCTTTCTAGATAATACAGCACCAAGCCATCCCATTGACATTTTTTCCAAAGGGGACATGGCCCCTTTAAATTTCCATTCAAACAACGTGTCATCAGACGCGAGAAACTGACGGCCTCCAAGCAGTTGCCTGGAGGGACCCGCACATCAGCCATAACGAGGCCAATCAAGCCAAAATATTAACTGATGGGAGGCAGCAGCCGGGAACGGGTCGGAAAGCCGCCAAGCAGCGGTCCCGCCCTCAACCTGCTCCATTAGTAAAATCGAGCCCTTTAAGTATTTGTTTAATTTCTCTGCCATTTCCTTATTCCCCATTATAATTTCTCCTGTCTCAGCCTGTAAGGGACTCGGTTTACTTTTGCTAATCTTTTGCTGTTTACATACCTATAGAAGCTTTTACAGTCTGTTTTTATGTCTCTCACTAGTTTACTCTCATTCTGTTTTCCCTTTCTTTACCAATTTCTTGGTCCTCCTTTGCTGAATTCTAAAATTCTCCCAATCCTCAGGCATACTCTTTTTGGCAACATTATAAGCCTCTTCCTTTAATCTAATACTATCTTTAATACTACCCTCCACGGTCTCTAAATTGTCTGACTGCTTGTCTGACATCCAGTTCTGGATGAGCAGAAATTTCCTCCAATTAAATGTTGGGAAGACCGAAGCCATTGTTTTCAGTCCCCGCCACAAACTCCATTCCCTAGCCACTGACTCCATCGCTCTCCATAACATCGGCCTGAGGCTGTTTGCAACCTCGGTGTCATATTTGACCCTGAAATGAGCTTCCGACCACATATCCGCAGCATAACTAAGAACGCCTATTTCCACCTCCGTAACATCGCCCATCTCCGCTCTTGCCTCAGCTCATCTGTTGCTGAAACCCTCATCGATGCCTTTGTTACCTATAGACTTGACTATTCCAACGCACTCCTGGCTGGCCTCCCACATTCTACCCTACGTAAACTTGAGGTCATCCAAAATTTGGCTGCCCGTGTCCTAACTCGCACCAAGTCCCGTTCACCCATCACCCCTGTGCTCGCTGACCTACATTGGCTCCTGGTTAAGCAACGCCTCGATTTCAAAATTCTCATCCTTGTTTTCAAATCCCTCCATGGCCTCGCCCCTCCCTTTCTCTGTAGTCTCCTTCAGCCCCACAACCCCGCAAAATATCTGTGCTCCTCTAATTCTGGCCTCTTGAGCATCCCTGATTATAATCGCTCAACCATTGGTGGCCGTGCCTTCTCTTGCCTAGGCCCCAAGCTCTGGAATTCCCTCCCTAAACCTCTCTGCCTCGCTACCTCTCTTTCCTCCTTTAAGACGCTCCTTACTTCCATAATTAACCCTGTCTCATTGCACAGTACTAGATCTAAAATAGCCAATTTCCTCATAGGTTCCTTGACATACTGATCTAGAAAACTATCTTGAATGCATTCCATGAACTCTTCCTCTGCACTACTTCTGCAAATTTGGTTTGTCCAGTTTATATGAAAGTTGGAGTCCCCCATGATACTGTATTACCCTTGTTACATGCATCTCTAATTTCCTCATTCATACTCTGCCCGACACTACAACCACTGTTAGGGGGCCTATAGATAACTCCCACTAGTGTTTTCTGCCCCTTGTTGTTTCTTAGCTCCACCCAAACTGATTCTACATTTTGTTTTTCCGAGCCAGACAAGTGTATATATAAAATAAAATCAAAATGGTATGTCAGCAGTCCAGACTCTGACTCACGATGAATGAGTGATACTTCTCTTTAAGTTCAGTTTTTTTAAAAGCAGAGTTTTGCAGCAATTGCACCTCTTTCTTTGTTTGTTCTTCTGGCTGTTTCATAAATTACAAAGTAAAATTTGCATATGAGCCAATCAGATGGAAATTCACAAATTAATGTATTGGCTACAAGTGTGACACCGAAAATCTGTCTAGGGTTTGAACAATGATTAATTGTGATAGAAGTGTGGTATAAAAGACAAAGGGCTAGAAAGTCAGTAGGCTTTGCGCCCAGTTTTCGCCCAAAGAGGGCTTTTGCGCCACTTGCTGAGCTTTCCCCGATATTCAGCGCTGCGGTAATGGCGGCGTTAGCCAGTAGTGCTGCGCCGCCACCGATGACGTCATCGGTGTGCGCAGTGCCCCGCTACCGCCCCGCTACCGGCCCGACCGCCATATTGAGTTGCGGCCGCCTCTTCCGCGGCGGCCACAAACAGCGACCAGAAAACGGGGCCGAACTGATGCGGTAGTGGGGCGAGTTAAGGCGGAGGTGCGGCCGGCCGCTTTTTTGGCGGCCGCCTGCCCGCACCTCCTTCCCCGGCCTCCTCCACGCCCCCCCCCGCGGCATTGCCGGCTGTTTTCCGGGAGCCCGGCACTTCTCCGTGGTGCCAGGCTCATTTGCCGGCACTAGCGAGCGGCGATCTCGCTGTTGCAGGCACCTCCCCCTTAAGAGAGGGAGGAAGGCCTGCAGTACCGCAGCCTGCCGCTCCGCAGCGGGTGGCGCTGCGGCACTTAGCGTGCCGATATTCAGTTTCAGCGCCCCAAGCGGGGGCGCCGAAACCCTTGATTTGCGGCTGGCTTCGACTTGGGGCGCTGAAACTGAATTTCCGGCGGGCGCAAGTGGCTCCGCGCACAGCGGTAATTTCTGGGCGCGAGCGAGCTGGCCGCCCCAAACTCAATTTCTAGGCCAAAGTGCACACTAGACATACCATTTTAAATTTTTTACTAGCTGATATCACATGGCATTGCTCATTGTGAATCAGAAGTTTGATTTAAAAACGGGGTGTTCTGCCAAGTAGTATTATCAGGGACACATTCATCAGCATTGGGAGTGGCCCTGGGATCTGGGAGCACTGAAAAGGGAGCCCAAGGTCTGGATGTAGTGGGATGGGGTCTTGGGGTCCAGCAGTATTTTGGGGAGGCCCTCAGCATCTAGAAGCGGTGCATTCGGGGGTTCTGATTTGCATTGGGACAAGTCCCAGGATATGGGATCTTAAGTCACTTGCAAAAAACAAACTGAAATACTTCTTAAATTTCCACTGAGGAAAACAAGTCCACTCTCAATAAACAATCTTTGTTTTGCCTTCTAAATATCAACACAAGAAACTACAGGTGCTGTAAATCACTGGTGCTCCCTAATTGTCAGAGAGTAAAAATTGGTCTGTTCATAATAAAAAAGGAGCAATTGTTAATATTTTAATGCAAAAGTTATCTGAAATAAGTCTTTGAGAATTAAATCTCCAATTTTTTCTTCAGGAAAATGTTTCACAGCTTGAGGGGAGACATTCTTCTATTTTTAGCTCAGATGTTTCTATAGGGTACTGAATTTGGATGATCAGCCATGATCTCATTAAATGGCGGAGCAGGCTCGAGGGGCCGAATGGCCTACTCCTGCTCCTATCTTCTGTTTCTAAACCTACTAACGGACTCTGAAAAATTCTACAAACTGCAATTATTCAGAACTAGCTGGGGGGGGCCCGGCGTTGCCAAGGCTTTTTTGTAAAACGGCAGTTTACAGGGCCGTGCGGTTGACGGCCGGCCGCTGCCGCTCCCCCGCTCTGTGTCGCGGGCCAAGCAGTTGTCAGGCCCGGCCCGGCCCAAGTGACCCCAACTCACCTCCCGCTCCGGCGGGCCGCCGCAGCTGCCCCGCTCGCTGTTGAGTAAAAGCAGTGAAAAAAATGGCGGCTACGTTTCGGGAGGCTGCAGGATTAGGTCCCGCCCACACACGGAATGAAACGCCCCCCGTGATGCACCGATTGGTCAACCATCAGGTCACTGAACTGTAGGATTGGTCAACCATCACGTCACTCAACGCTAATGAGCGGTAGGATTGGTCAACCGCTAATGAGCGGATTTTTGAGGATTTTTGAACGTTTTTTGTATAGTGTCCGAACAATTTTTGTCTGACCAAAAAGTAAATATGCCTATTAGACTCCCCTAATGATAAGCTTTCTTTTGATATAACATGCGTGTAGGTACGCTCTATAATTTTTGAGTGTATAGCGGACAGACAGACAGACAAACCAACTTGTTTATTTATATATATATAATAATAATAGAGGATAGATGCACAGATCGGGGGTAATTCCCTTCAACTGTTCTGGGGAAAATATCCAGTTGAATCCTAGGTTTTTGAGACAGTTTGAAGAATTTAAATGAAAACCGTAATAATATTAAAAGACAGGAAACATAATTCATTGGGTAAATTTAATTGTGTTATTTTGAAATGTGTTTTTGATTATTTTGTTTGGATATTAGAAATTATAGTCAAAAAAGGCAGGCAAGAAACTTTTCAGAAAAAGTTTGGAGTAATTTGATTGGTTCACCTTCTTACTTTTATTGGTAGGTTCCCCTGACAAGACATTCAGAATTGGTTATATTTTAAGCCTTTCGTGTCTTTTAATACCTTCATTATAGTTTTTACTTCAAGGCCTCAATCTTTCTCAAAGCTCTGGGATTAGACTTAATATTTTTGGCTAGAGCTGTGACTGTTTTCACTGAAGGAAGATCAGTACAATCTGAGCATGTACAGCGTGCAGTTTCCCAGGATGCATCAGCAGCATTTAGTCAAAACAACTGGAATTTATTTTCTCCAGCTTCCAATACTATCTGCTTGATTGTTTTTAAAAAATTATTCAAAGAAAAGCTAGAGAACAGGTTCCAAAGGCTTTAATCAGGTAAAGTTTATGTTGAGAATTTTTGAAACAGGCGGGCTTGCTGTGTGGGAGAAACAAAAACAGACGTCAGATATGACAGACTGCTAATTACACACCTGTTCCTGCATTTATGTTCAAATTATAAACATTTTGATTATTTACTTTTCTCGGTGGAAAAGAGAAATTGTGTCTCTTGTGGAAATACAGCATTTGTTTGCCTTTGATATAATTTGATGAAATGATAATTTTGTGTAGGTTTTCAACTAAACTTTTGCATAAAAGCTATGAACTTCATTTTTTTACTTTGTGAAGTGTCAGACTGAGAGAGACACAGTGTCCCATTGTCTGCACTTAATAATCACTATGTAAGAATTGTTTACACAGCTGCTGTAAGTGAGTGAAATGCTAATTATTAGCTGTTGAGTGGAAAATGCCACCAACTGTTTAAGGTTTTTTGTATATTAATCTGATAATATAAAACATTTTGTTGTCTGATTTTTATCCAAAAATACTCTGGATCTAATTTCTCAAGCAAATGATGTTTTTTGAGTTAATTCCATGTGTTTGAAATTGAAAGGAAGACTAATCATTTACAAAAGGTGTTTGATTGCTAGCCCTGTTCCCTGCCACCATAGATGTAAAAATTGCTGATTGCATTTTGCTGTCTAAAAATGACATTTTATGATATGGTCGCTTTAATAAAGTTTTATTTTTATGGTTGCTTTATTTACCATTTTAGAGAGGCAGAAATACAGAGTGGAATATGTACATTTATTTATGCATTGGTGATACATATTTATCTAACAAAAATGTAATTTTTCCAAGAACTAATCACAAAATAATTGCAATGATATATTAGAAATGTAGAAACTCGTGTTGCCAGACCTAGGTATCTATCAGTAAGTCAAACTCCATATTTTGTATCTCATTTCTGCCAAACTCCAAGTTCCCCTTCCACAGTGCTGCACAGGACAATTCTCTCCCTCCCCCTTCCCCACACGCTGTCAAACCCCAGCCCCCACCCCACTGCTGCAAAACTGCAGAACCTCATTTCCTGCTGCCAAATCCTTCCAGTGGTACCAAATCCTAGGACCATCCCCAGTGCTGCAAAACCCCACGACTCTCCCATCATCAGAAATGGTAAGTACTAGGGAGCTGAATTTTCGGGAGGGGGGAATTCTCCCAATCGTGTGCCATAACTTTGGCGGAAGATCTATGGAAGCCATGGAGAAACAGCGTAAATGCAGTTTACACTGTTTGAGAAGGGGAGAGAGTGAGGCAACATTTAGGGGGAATGGACCTCACCAAATATTACCCCTCACTCACCCCAAAGAATATAGAGGACCTTAATGAGGAGCTGTGTATGCATAGGGGAGCTCTGCTACCTATTGCATGATGACCTGAAGCCATGGTTATCTTCCCACATTTGCTCTCTCTCTCTCTCTGGCTATGAAGGTGACCACAGTACTCAATTATGCCACACGGTTATTTCAACCCAACGCAGGTAGCTCTGTCATATCAGGCAGGCTTCAGTATAGTATATTTGCCAAGTGACTGTTGGACTTTACAGGAGAGCTGGCACTGTATTATCTTTTTAACCACAAATCACTCAAAATGTTTGCGGGTTTGTTTTTTTTCTCTCAGTAATTGAAAATTCTAATGTCCAAAATACAGTTTTAAGCAAAAGTTCAAAAAATTACAAATTTCACACTAACATGATTAAATTTATTTTTATTCCTTCATTTACTTGAAGATCCTAGTCTTCCCAAAAAGTATGGGCTTGGAATTGATATTGGAATTGTGACTCTGGTAGCTAGATTCAGGTTAGTCAGTTGGGGTATGTACGCTGTACCCAATTTCCCAGAAAGCATCAGTACTATTTAGTCAGCTGATCTGCCGGAAGTTTTTCTTTAGCTTTTAGCACATTCTGGTCAGTTGTTTGTCATAAATATTGGAAGCAAAGCTATCGGGAAACAATTCAAAAGCCCAACCAGAAACAGTGATGGAAACAGAATTGTGAATAGCTTTTGAAAAGGAAGTGGATAAATATTTGAAAAATACATTTTTTAAAGCATATGGGGAAAGAACAGGGGAATGGATCTCAGTGACTATCTTCTTTCAGTGAGCTGGCACAGATGTAATAAGCCATCTGCCCTCTCTCTGTGCTGTAAAGTTTCACAATCAGAGGCCCGGATTTTGCATGGAGAATAACGGGAAGGCTATCAGCGCTCATCGTTATTACAGAGAATATTGGACAGCAACATCCAGCGTCCGCACATGCGCATTTAAACGCAGAAATCCGGAAGTTGCTGTCAGGGATACCCTGCTCCTCCATAGTGCGAGCTATAACAGTTCTCGCCGATAAACTCGGCATTGAAAGAAAGGAGTTGAGGTATTTCCCAGCTAGTTCTCCACTAAAGACACCATAAAAAGTTAGGGTTGGTGCATTCAGGAGTAAGTGAATTTTTAATGATGTGATAATTGATAATTACTGCCAAAGAACCTCTCTGTCCCTGAAAATTTAATTTTACAAGGGTGGAATCTCATTCCTTCAGAAATTAATTAGTGTGAGATTTAAAAAAATATTTTTTAACCTTTTTTGTATTTCTTTTATCGCTCTCTCTTAATGCATCTGTCTTTCCCTTTATTCCGCTTTCTGTACATAATTTAATTCTAGTTTATACTTCCTGCTTTATACTGCCTGGTTTAGACTCTGCGGCCGGAATTTTTACTTTTGGACCCGTCGGGAGTGGGGAGGCCATATTAAAAGGCCTAGACTTGGACATTGCTGGGAGGTGGTCCTAGCACCTGTGGAGTCAAAAGTACAAGGAAGAAGAGCATCGTGCTGACCATCACTTAAGGACTCCTCCGTCATTGCTGTAAAGAGCAACTGATCACTGGTGTCTTCTTCTATTTAACACCGTCTACTTTTGTCTTCACTGCATTAACTACTTCTCCATCACCCTCCTGATGTTGGAACATCATAACACATCAGATCTATTTGCCTCTACATGATTTTGCCAATAATCATGACCTGGTGAATAAATCAGCACAAAATAAGTGCACCCATTCCTGTGGTATGGCTCTAATCTGCACAAATAACAGAGCACAACCTAAGTACACATTCTCCTTTAATACAACAAACTCCCCTTCAATGACCTTGCCTGGGAAGGCAAGGTAACCGGTTTTTACATTCTAGATCTCTTTTCCTGTGGCATCTGCAAAACTTTTTTTTTGGACAAATTTCCAATAATGGCAGCAATAAAATAGAATTCAAAAAAATTACAGAACCACAAAGCTTTTAACTGCAACTTATTTATTGTGCCTTCCTTCCATTTCCCCCTTTTAGGTTTCCCCGAGACAAACGTGATTCTCTAGACAAGAGTACAGTCCTGTAAATTCTAATATATAACTAGTCAGTAGGAATCCTAATACTTTACAGCACAGAAGGAGAACATTTTGGTCCATCAGACCTGCGCCAGCTCTCTGTATGAGCTATTCACTTAGTCCCATTTCCCTGCCGTTTCTCCGTACCCTTTTTTAAATTTTTATTTTTCAAATATTTATCCACTTCCGTTTTGATTGCTACTATATTTTTGGCTTCCATCATTTTTTCTGGTTGGCATTCCATGTCCCCTCCCTTCATTCTTTTTGTTATGATCTTAAACTTATGCCCTCTAATCACTAGATCACAGACCAGTGGAAACAGTTTTTCCAGATTTATCTTATTAAAACTCCTCATAATTTTCCACACCTCTATCTGATCTCTTTGTTCTAATGAAAAGAAGCCCCAGTTTCTGTAGTCTTACCTCATAACTAGAGCCTTTCGTCCCTGATTCCATTTTAGTGAATCTGTTCTGCACCCTGTCCGTGGCCTTGACATCTTTCCTAATGTAGGGTGCCCAAATCTGGCCACCATATTCGAAAGGCAACCTAACCAATGCCTTTTGTGTTCTTTACCCGTATTTATAAAATCTATGATCCCACGGGGGAAAAATTCAGTTGTTTGCACCTCCCGTTAGCGCCTTAAGAGGGCGCCAATTGGGGCGCAAAGCAACTAGAGGCCGGGCGCAGTGATGTTTGTGCCGCTCGCGAAATTAACTAGACATTTTGCGGCAGCGCTAAACACTTCTGCTATGATCTACTGCGCCGGTAGATCGTGACGTCATTCGAGTGCGCAATGCCCTGTTAGCGCCCCGGACCGGATATTGAGTGGCGCCCCTTGCCTTACTTCCTGCCGCTAGCAACGACAGGTTGAGGGGAGCGTTATGCTGTCAGAAAGGGACTGGGGAGCGCTATTTAAAGGCGACCGTTTCCTACCTTTTTTTGTCAGTGACATTTTTGCACCACGCAGTCAGAGAGAGAGAGAGAGAGAGACTTCTGGAGAGATTCAACGCTGTGTGAAGGAGTTTTGAGTACTGAGCAGCACTTTGCAGGTTTATTTTGATTTGCCCTTCCTTGCTTCGCCAGCACTCTGAGGTAGCGCCACACTCCTCGCCGTTTGCGCCTTAAGACAGGTGTGAAGCGCCTGATTTAGCGCTCCAATCACCTCCAGGGGCGATAAAAGCCAAGTTTGCTGTCGGAGGCGATAATTAGCGCCAGGCGCTTAACTTTGCGCACGGCCGATAACAGCGCCTCAAATGGGGCGATACCGAATTTTTCCCCCCATATCTTTAACAATTTGCCCCCCAACTTTGAAAGATTTGTATATCTGATTCCCTGCCTCTTTGCATTTTTGCTCCTTTTAAAGTTTTACCATTTAGGTATATGCCCTCTCATTCTTTTTCCAAAATGTATTACTTCACATTTTTTTTTGAGAAGAGCGATGCCCAAATACTGACCCATGGTGGAACACTACCATTTACATTCTTCCACTCCAAATCACATCCACTAATCACTATGCTCAGTTTTCTGTCCTTTAACCAACTTCATATCCATGCTGGCACACTCACTTTAATACAGTGTATCTTAATTTTATCAACAAGCTTCCTATGCGGGAACTTTTAAACCATCTTTTGCAAATCCATATACACAAGGAATCACGACAGCAGTTGAAGGGTTACTCCTCCCCTCTGGGAGAAGTGGCTGGCCTTTTGTCGCATTACTGCGTTGGTACTTGAGAATGGGTACTAACTCCGTGGGGAATCAAAGAGACAGACTGTCATTGTATCACTCCACTTCTCAATACATTTGATATTTCTTATTTCCTAGTATTCATGTAATACATTTTTAAAAACTATCTGAATTTTTTTTCTGTCTGATTTTTCTTCACCAATTTTCACTATTCCTCTGCTCTCCTGAAAGCATTCACTTCCTCACTGGGATACAGTTCCATAAGCAGCCATTGCTCTCACTGTCTAATAACTCACTTTAATGATCACTGTGAATATGTAAGTCTTGGCAGTGAGGGAACTTGGCAGGCTATCTGACTGTGGAGGGTATTGCAGCCAAGCCTAATCCTGTCCTTACTCAATGTTTTTTAAAATTCATTCACGGGATGTGGGTGTCACTGGCAAGGCCAGCATGTATTGCCCATGAGCCACCTTCTTGAACTGCTGCAGTCTGTGTGGTGAAGGTACTCCCACAGTGCTGTTAGCAAGGGAGTTCCAGGATTTTGACCCAGCGACGATGAAGGATCAGCGATATATTTCCAAGTCAGGATGGTGTGTGACTTAGAGGGTAACTTGGAGATGGTGGTGTTCCCATGCGCCTGCTGCCCTTGTCCTTCTAGGTGGTAGAGGTCGCGGGTTTGGGATGTTCTGTGGCTTCTTCAGCGGCATCTGTCTACACTTGTGCACTTCAGGTGTTCCTGAGTGGGAACCATGTCTGATTTCTTTTCCCTTTATTAGTTAATTGTCACTTCCCTACCACTATGTGAATTAATAAGTTACAAAAAAATACTTTCAGTTTCAGAAGCCAATGCAATTGTGTGAAAAGTGATCGACACAGATTACGGAATAAGTCTGGGACCTTCCTGGTAAATGTGGCTTCATACCTCTGAGTCAGCCTTGGATTATATTTTGATACAGAAATTTTTCATAGGGTTAAATTATCCCCTCTCCTCTCTTCTACCAGACACCTATCCCCCCCCCCAACCCAACCCCCTCCCCAGCCCATTACTGAGTGTAACTCACCAATGAAATAATGCAGGATTTATTATTGTAATTATTTCTGTTGCTGCAATCAAAAGAACAAATCATGATCTATACATAAAACACCGACAAGACTGGCACTCAGAAATGCCATCAGTTATCCTGCCTTCACCACAGTTGACTCTCGATAAATGCGTGGCTGATCCAAGGATAGCATTCCAATGTATAAAATCACTTCCTGTTCACTCCCATTCTATAGAATTCCTGATCCAGGCATTACACTTAAAGTATAGTCTTGCCCTGAGCAGAAACGGCTGCCCCAATTATGTGTGTTTTGATTGCTCAGCCTAATTGAACACTGTCAGCACAGCATGTCGATCACTTCACACACTTGCCTTTCCTTCTGAAAGATTTTTTAAACTTTTTTTTTAAATGGAAGAAAACTTTTTTTGGTTTAACTTGAGAATCAGTTGCAGCATTACTGATTAAGTAAGATGAGGTACCAATATTCCAAGTTGTTCATTTTTCATATGCAGTATTACAAAATACTGATCCAAGCATAACATTTCTTGGCAAACTAGGTATGCATTTATCAGGATTCAGATGTAGCTGAAAAGTGCTCCAATCTAAATTGGACAGAATTTGGAAGTTTTTTGGAGACTGTGGGTGGAGTCATTGCTTAGTTATTGTTGGCGCAGATCAAGCTCTGGAGGAGTGAGACACAGTGGGGATATTACTGGCCTTGAGTGTGCTAAGCCACACTGTTTAATTAAAGTTCCCCCAAACATGTACCTTCCCACAATATATGTCTGATATCTTCTGTCTTGCGTGCATTTTGGTTTTTTTTCCTGAAAGTCCTTCAACAGCTGCAAAGACTAGAAATGAGCATAAATATTTGTTCAAATTAAATTCCAGAGGCATATCACTGAAAGTTTATTTATTACATGTATATAAAACTGTTTCATAGTTTGTGTACTTATAGTGCAAATAATTATTTGTTAATCATTATTGTCACAAGACAGTAATGCAGTCGAGGAGATCGTGGTATTTTAATCTGTGGGAGCAAAATCCAAAACTGGATTACTGTAATTAATTTAATTAAGAGAGGTACTAAATAGAGAGAATAAGTGATTCTTCACAGCCTGTGTGTGTTTATTCATTGCCAATGAAAGGGTCTTTAACAGCATTTAGTTGCATCTTGAGTGATCTTAGCACAGTTGACAGATCACATAATGACAGACCTCTAACTATTGTGCACCATTATCAGGTTTACATATATAAGCTAGAACACAAATTGATTTAGCATTTCAATCCTGTTACAAGAGCTGTCTTAGAAATTTGCTTTGACCTATAACCTTGAATTCTTCATTCAAGTTATTGGTACATAGGTTGCTTGTAAATTAAGTTTAGAGGTTCTGTCAAAATTGGCAGGAAAGAGTGACTTACACACTGGGTTTGAAGGTTTGAGCCTTATCATGTCAGCTAAGTTCCTAATGGATACAACAAATGCAAAGCACAAAATTGCCTATAATTCGCCACATCTGGACGTGAAGTTGACAGTCTCACTAAGAGAAGCCATAAGGATGGCTGATGTGGATAAAAAGAAAATGTCATAGTAAGAGGTTATGTTCTGAGGTAGGGAGTAATGAAGATTGTTGGGATACATCAGATAAACTATAGGTAGCTTTGTCCTGAATGTAACCAGTGACGTAATAAAACTCACTACGCACTTGGTTTGAGCATAAAGCAAGGCTTTAATCAACTTGTTTCAGAACATGGAGGTCTAGTTGTATTTCACTAGTTCCTTGTCTTACAAAATGTCCCTGGTATGCTGGGCCCACGCCCAAGTATTTATACTCCTTCGACGGCACCACCAGCTGGCCGTCCAGCGTTATTTCACGAGTAGTTTCTTGATGAATGATGAGATTTATAACAACCAGTGTTGCACCTGATCTGGGAGTACTTGATGCTCATTCTGAATAAACAGCGGCATATACTCCATTCCCTTTTCTATGATGAGCACAAATTCACCCTGCTCCCACCAAAAATGACTAAAAAGACTATTATTTTTCCAGCTCAACACACTAAGCTACAGCCTGGTAGGATGCAAGCTTACACCTGTGATTCTCACACATCATCGACTTCCAATCTGAGCTGAGCGATCAGGGGAGATGCAGAGAGGGCTTTAAATTAATTAGTGGGGGGGAGGTTTCAAGAGAGCAAAAAATAAAAATGTCAGCGGAGAAGGCAATAGAGCAAGGTAGCAGTGGGGGAATTAAAAACTAGAGCGTGTCAGGAAGGGACAGAATGTATAAAGATAAAGGTAAAGTAGTAAAGGGTAAAAGCAGGAATAAATTGTCACAAAACATATTTAAAAGTTCTTTATCTGAATGCACGTAGCATTCGTAACAAAATAGACGAGTTGACAGTACGAATAACTACACATGGGTATGATCTGGCGGCCATTACAGAAACATGGCTGCAAGGTGACCATGACTGGGAACTAAACATCCAGGGGTATTTGACAATTAGGAAGGACAGACAGAAAGGAAAGGGAGGTGGGGTGGCTATGTTAATAAAGGATGGAATCTCTGCAATAGTGAGAAATCATATTTGGTCAAAGGATCAGGATAGTGAAACGGTTTGGGTGGAGATAAGGAATAATAAGGGGAAAAGGTCACTAGTGGGCATAGTCTATAGGCCTCCTAACAGTTGCAACTCTGTTGGTCAGAGTATAAATCAGGAAATAGTTGGGGCTTGTAATAAGGGAACAGCTATAATCATGGGGGATTTTAACTTTCATATTGACTGGACAAATCAAATTGGGCAGGGCAGCCTTGAGGAAGAGTTCATAGAGTGCATTAGGGACAGGTTCCTTGAGCAGCATGTTACTGAACCAATCAGGGGGCAGGCAATCTTAGATCTGGTCCTGTGTAATGAGACAGGATTAATAAAAAATGTCCTAGTAAAGGATCCCCTTGGAATGAGTGACCATAACATGGTTGAATTCCAAATTCAGTTGGAGGGTGAGAGAGTTGGATCTCAAACCAGCGTACTAAGCTTAAATAAAGGAGACTATGAAGGTATGAGAGCAGAGTTGACTAAAGTGGACTGGGAAAATAGATTAAAGTGTAAGACGGTACATGAGCAGTGGTGTACATTCAAGGAGATATTTCACAACTTTCAAGAAAAATATATTCCAATGAGGAAAAAGGGGCGTAAAAGAAAAGACAGCCATCCGTGGCTAAGTAAAGTAATAAAGGATAGTATCCGACTGAAAACAAGGGCATATAAAGTAGCCAAATCTAGTGGGAGGATAGAAGATTGGGAAGCATTTAAAAGCCAGCAAAGAATAACTAAAAGATTAATTAAGAAAGGGAAGATAGATTATGAAAGTAAACTAGCAAAAAATATAAAAACAGATAGCAAGAGTTTCTACAGTTATATAAAAAGAAAAAGGGTGGCTAAAGTGAATGTTGGTCCCTTAGAGGACGAGACCAGGAAATTAGTGGTGGGAAACATGGAGATGGCAAAAACGCTGAACAAATATTTTGTATCAGTCTTTACAGTAGAGGACATTAAAAATATCCCAACACTGGACAAACAGGGGACTATAGGGGGGGAGGAGCTAAACAATTAAAATCACTAAGGAGGTGATACTCGGTAAGATAATGGGACTAAAGGCGGATAAATCCCCAGGACCTGATGGCTTACATCCTAGGGTCTTGAGAGAAGTGGTGGGGGGGATTGCGGATGCATTAGTGGTAATTTTCCAGAACTCCCTGGATTCAGGTAAGGTCCCAGCAGATTGGAAAACTGCTAATGTAATGCCCTTATTTAAAAAGGGAAGTAGACAAAAGGCTGGAAACTATAGACCAGTTAACCTAACATCTGTGGTTGGTAAAATGTTGGAGTCCATTACTAAGGAAGCAGTAACAGGACATTTGGATAAGCATAATTTAATCGGACAGAGTCAGCATGGTTTTATGAAGGGGAAGCCATGTTTGACAAATTTGCTTGAATTCTTTGAGGACGTAACAAACAGGGTGGATAAAGGGGAACCAGTGGATGTGGTGTATTTGGACTTCCAAAAGGCATTTGACAAGGTGCCACACAAAAGATTACTGCACAAGATAAAAAATCACGGGATTGGGGGTAATATACTGGCATGGGTGGAAGATTGGCTATCTAACAGAAAACAGAGAGTTGGGATAAATGGTTCATTCTCGGGTTGGCAATCTGTGACTAGTGGTGTTCCGCAGGGGTCAGTGCTGGGACCCCAACTCTTTACAATCTATATTAACGATTTGGAGGAAGGGACCGAGTGCAACATATCCAAGTGTGCCAACGATACAAAGATGGGAGGGAAAGCAGTGAGTGAGGAGGACATAAAAAACCTGCAAAAGGACATAGACAGGCTAAGTGAGTGGGCAGAAAGTTGGCAGATGGAATATAATGTTGGAAAGTGTGAGGTTATGCACTTTGGCAGAAAAAAATCAAAGAGCAAGTTATTATCTAAATGGAAAGAAACTGCAAAGTGCTACAGTACAAAGGGATCTGGGGGTCCTGGTGCATGAAACACAGAAGGTTAGTATGCAGGTACAGCAGGTGATCAGGAAGGCCAATGGAATCTTGGCTTTTATTGCAAAAGGGAAGGAGTATAAAAGCAGGGAAGTCTTGCTTCAGTTACACAGGGTACTGGTGAGGCCACACCTGGAATACTGCGTAAGTTTTGGTTTCCATATTTAAGAAAATATATACTTGCTCTCGAGGCAGTTCAGAGAAAGTTCACTCGGTTGATTCCGGAGATGAGGGGGTTGACTTATGAGGAAAGGTTGAGTAGGTTGGGCCTCTTCATTGGAATTCAGAAGAATGAGAGGCGATCTTATCGAAACATATAAGATTGTGAGGGGGCTTGATCGGGTGGATGCGGGGAGGATGTTTCCACTGATGGGTGAGACTAGAACTAGGGGGCATAATCTTAGAATAAGGGGCTGCCGTTTCAAAACTGAGATGAGGAGAAACTTCTTCCCTCAGAGGGTAGTAAATCTATGGAATTTGCTACCTCAGAGAGCTGTGGAAGCTGCGACATTAAATAAATTTAAAACGGAGATAGACAGTTTCCTAGCTGATAAGGGAATTAGGGGTTACGGGGAGCAGGCAGGGAAGTGGAGGTGAGTCTAGGTTCGGATCAGCCATGATCCTATTGAATGGCGGAACAGGCCCGAGGGGCCGTATGGCCTACTCCTGCTCCTACTTCTTATGTTCTTATGTCGAGTAGAGACCAAGGCATTTTCATATCGGGAGAGAAAACTTGGAAGTTTGAGTGAATTCATAATACAGGTAGACTACCCTTTATCCGGACTTCCGAAAACCGAAACCCTCTAAAAACCGAAGGTTTTTTCGTTCAGCGTAAGTCGTGCGTACGACTTAAGCTGAACGAAAAAACCTTCGGTTTTTAGAGGGTTCCGGTTGCGGAAGTTCGTATAAAGGGTAAGTCGTGCGCACGACCCCCCGCCGACCCCCCCGCCAGCCCCGACAACCGCCGGCCCCCCCGCGGACCCCGACAACCGCCGACCCCGCCAGCCCCGACAACCGCCGACCCCCCCGCGGACCCCGCCAGCCCCGACAACCGCCGACCCCGCCAGCCGCCGACCCCCCCGCGGACCCCGCCGGCCCCGACAACCGCCGGCCCCGACAACCGCCGACCCCCCCGCGGACCCCGCCGGCCCCGACCCCCGCCGACCCCGACTGACTTCCGCTGAGCGTCAGCGTAAGTCGTGCGCACGACCCCCCGCCGACCCCCCCGCGGACCCCCGCCGACCCACCTTCCGAAATCCGAAATTCTCCTTTATCCGAAACTCGGCTGGTCCCGAGGTTTTCGGATAAAGGATAGTCTACCTGTACTCCCATGCACAATCGAGCATCCAGGTTCCAGATGAGACCTGGAACCAAGAGCCTAGATATTACACTCCAGGAAGTGCGGCAGAGTGAGATTTCAGGCACCTGTCTGACCTTGTGCCAAATCTTGGTGATGGAGTCATTTGAATACTAGGGGTGGGTGCCATTAATGGTGCAAAGCGAGCAGAATTGCAGAGCAACTCCTTGCCATTCCATCTGGGATGGTTGCGCAGGCCCGTTTGACTGAACATTTAAAATCTTCAAATTGGCTTACATGCTTCGCTTTCACTGGTGTGCCCAATATCCAAACTGCAAATATTCAATAATAATACAAAAGCAAAATACTGTGGATGCTGAAAATCTGAAATAAAAACAGAAAATGCTGGAAATACTCAGCGGGTCAGGCAGCATCTGTGGAGAGAGAAACAGAGTAAACGTTTCAGGTCAATGACCTTTCATCAGAACTGGAAAATGTTACAGATGTAACAGGTTTTAAGCAAGTACAAGGGCAGGGAAAATAAAATTAAAAAATAAAGCAATTATTCAATTATTGATTGGGCTAGAAATTGGTTTGCACTGATCTCCTGGTGCAAACTGGGCACAGGGAACAGTTCCTGGGCTGGAACAGATAGGCCCAATGTACAGGTGTTATTGGGCATTGAGCCTCATTTAACTGAGACCGGCGAGGTGCGGATGAGTGCTGGGCATCATCAGCACCACTTACACCCAAAACCACTTAAGTTTGTGTTTTTCTCAACCTTTTACACTGGTTTAAGTTTCAATTCGCCAGATCAGGCCCCACCCACAAAACTGCCCCCGCTCCCCCTCAGGTCGTAATTTCAAGATTCCACCGATTCCACTGGTTCAGGAAGGCTCTTCAAATTGCGCTTATTTTCTTAGGCGCACAGGCATTAGGTACGTTTTACAAGCTTTTCATATGTAATATTCATTGATTTAGGTGGAGGACTAGACACCCTTATTTTTGGTGATAAACCCATTTTCAGCTGTATTAATAAAACTGCACCATTTACCACTCAAATACATCAAGGAATACTTTTAACAGAAGGAGAAAAAAAAAGAAACGATTACCTTCTGTTACGCTGCCCGATTGCACTGGTTAGTTGAAGATTTTACATTTGTAATTATTGCAAATGAATTTTATCGGAAACTTGTACTGGAACCTAACCAGCGCAATTTCAAGTGCATTTTGGGCGCAATTTCCCGATTGCACCCAAAGCAGAAACTCTACCACACTATGGGGGAAAAATTCAGTTGGTTTGTGCCTCCCGGTAGCGCCTTTAAAGGGCGCTAATGGGGCGCAAAGCAACTAGCGCCCATGCGCGGCGATGTTTGCACCGCTCACGAAATTAACTAGACATTTTGCAGCGGCGCTAAACACTGGCCACGATCTCCTGCGCCGGCAGATCGTGACATCAGTTGAGTGTGCAATGCCCCGGTAGCGCCCAGGACCAGATATTGAGTGGCGCCCCCTGCCTTACTGCCTGCCACTAGCAACGACAGGTTGAGGGGAGCGTTTTGCAGTCAGGAAGGGACTGGGGGAGCGCTATTTAAAGGCGACCGCTTCCTGCCTTTTTTTTTGGTGACATTTTTGCACCACGCATTCTGAGAGAGAGACTTCTGGAGAGATTCAACGCTGTGTGAAGGAGTTTTGGGTACTGAGCAGCACGTTGCAGGTTCATTTTGATTTGCCCTTCCTTGTATCGATTTAGAAGAGACTGTGGGGGCTGCACTCTGAGTTCTTTCCCTGGGTCTCTCCATTGTTCTTTCCAGCAGTTTTGATGTACAGGTCTCTCCAGGCCGAGATTCAAGGCTACAATGAGCAGGATGGAGAGCAAGATCAACCCTCCCCTTTAAGAACTGGCCAGCTCCAGTGTGTCTGAGTTCCATTGCTGACTGACATCACATGAGCTTCGCCAGCGCTCTGAGGTAGCGCCGCGCTCCTCGGCCTTTGCACCTTAAGACAGTTGTGAAGCGCCTGATTTAGCGCTCCAATCACCTCCAGGGGCGATAAAAGCCAAGTTTGCAGTCGGAGGCGATAATTAGCACCAGGCGCTAATCTTTGCGCCTGGCCGATAATTGCGCCCCAAATGGGGCGTTACTGAATTTCTCCCCCTATTTCTCAGATAACTGTTAAGAATCCTAAGTGAAATAAGTTTCAACAGTCTCAAATCACTTCCTGGTATATGTAAGTCCATGTCCACAATTCAATATAATTTACATTTCTGCCAGTTGCACTGAATATATAGGGATAAACACCTAAATGTTGGTATGTGGAATGTGTCCTTATGAAGTAGGATTTAGGCATTTTGTCAGTCATGTTAGGTGATATCCACATTGAATTTAAAATTGCCTAGGAGTGATTAATGCAATCGTTGGATCCAATTCCATTTCCAATCCCTGACCTCAGTGACTATGAAGAATTTAGCATACAAATATCTTTAAAATACTGTTCATAAAAACATGTATAAATGCAGTCGAAAAGGCACTTACTTCCTGCTATTTTGATAAGTTCAAGGGCATGCCTGCTAAGGTAATGAGAGGTTCTGCGACAGATCCTGTTCATCCCACGATAATGCAGGTATAAACCAGAAATGCATTCTGCTGTCATTCTCGAGTTAAGGCAGTTAAATCAATTGTACCAAATCGAAGCTTAAGCAATACAATTGGTCAGGCCAAACCAAACTGAGGCCACTTTGCTCAATTGGGACAAGGACAAACCGCTTTGATTCAATAAGTGCTAACTTATTGCCACGTTGTGAACTATTCAGATCTGGATTAGATGAATTTTTAAACTATATTTTAAACAATTTTCCAATTGTTCCATATAGTTTACTTACAAAAACTACCATAATTATGCTTTCACAAGAATATTATTCAAAACCTGTTTCTGTCACTGGAAATACATTTGATAATATACATCATACGTAAAAGTTCAAGATTGGAGAAAGTCCTCAATTACAGAAAAATACACCCAATACTTCCCTATTATTTCAGTACTAAACAAATGCAAGAAGAGCTGGCAATTTTTGGCTCTTCAATTTTCTTTCTGTTCGACCCTCCTACTGGAAAATTAAAACTTAGTGTTAGGACTTTGATTTGGAAAAGAGACTAGCGATTCCAGTGGTTCAGATTAAATATGCTTGACTCAGTTCACATTGAATGAAGCCAGTGACCCAACGCTATTCACTCATCCCTATTTATGATGTTCAAGGAAAGCAATCCTCAACCAAAAAGAAAAACACAGATTGAGGAGGAAAGACCCATTGAGGAGGAAAGCATAGGGGTGTAGTAATGGAGCAAGAGACTTTGTAATCAGCACCAAGAGTGAATTTCTTCTCTCATTGTAGCTTCTTGTAGATAAGGCTGTAAATTCTTCTCTAAAGTCGTAAATTAGACTCTTTGCCAAGGAGGTGGTATAAATGGTGGATATGTTTGGTGATTTCTGCAGTAAATTTAGTTCCATTAACTTGACACTGAAGGTCAGTGAGAGCCAGCTGCAAATAACTGCCCCCTCCTCCTCCTCTCCCTCTGTCCCCCAACCAGCACCCTGTAATCCTGGACACAACACAGCAGGTATTTGGATTAACCTAATGAATGTTTGTGGTCATACTTGTGCATCACAGTAGCACAACACAGAAGAAAGCACGCCAGAGCTTTCAAAGATTGAGAGAGAAGAAAATGTTCCGACTATACAGCGGACGTCTGATGGCTGTAGCTAGCTCTTATTTCATCAAATATATCTGTTGCGACAAAACCAGTTTATTTCAAACTTGATTCCCAATGTACTAAGGGACGCATGTTTTACTGAAAATATCCTAGAATCTACCCTCTCTAACTTCAGAGCAGATAATAGGAGTGAAGAGGAGATATTAGAGGTGATTCTAAGATCTGGCATTCCCAGTGGGGAGCAGCGCTCACAGGGAGCACATCTTGGGAAATCACTGACGCAGAGTCCAGAATTTTCCATCCATTTTTGGCTGGAAAGTCATAGGGCTGGATTTTGTCAATGGAGGCGGGACTCCCACTTTTTGGGTTGTAGTCCCGCCTCCATCGATTTGTGGCCAACCCACGCGATTTTCCTTTGATTGACCTTGTTGAGCCCGCCCAGTGGGCTCAACAGGCCAATTGAGGGACACCCGGTTACAGGTGATGTCAGGGATTGACATTTCATCTGTCACGAGCTTTTGACAGATGAAATATCAGCGTTTGACAGCTCTGTGAAGCTGTCAAACACTGACGATCTGACTTCTAACTTGAGTCCTTCTCCACAGACTCAGTTAGAAATCTCTCCAGAACAGAAAGCAGAATGCTGCAACTTTTGACAGCTCGCGGCCATTCTGCTTTCTGTGCCGGTGAGATGAGAGACTCCTGAGATCTGAAGGAAGGAAGGCTGCATTAGTAAGTAAAGGTAAGTAAAACTTATTTAAACACTTTACACACACCAAACACACTTACCTCTGCACTCATGCACCCATCACTCACCTGAACACCAGACATCTCAAACCTTTCAGCCCGACGGTCCACCTCGCTAACTTGGCGTGGTTTGGAACTGTCGGGCAGCCCACACTTCAGGGCTAAAAATAGGGATTAGGCCAAAAACTGCCTGTTAACAGGCAGTTAATTGGCACCAATCCCCTTCCCGCCTCGGGGAGGCGGCTCCCAGCACAGGTCGGGTACCCGCCTCCTGGGAAACGAGCATGGAGGCCGGTTGGGGGCAGGAAGTGTTTGTGGTCCCCAATTCTGCAATTTTCCCCCACTCCTGCCTCCATGGGGCTTGGAAATTCGAGCCCATAGACTGCAGTCCTGCAACTCTGAAAGAACACTCCCCATTGGGAGCATTGGATCGTGCAATCACCATTAATATACTCTACAGCAAGACAAGTATAATTGTAATACATAGTCATTCTTAGCAGCAGATTATTGTAGTGCATTAGTAGCTGTTTAGCTTCATCACCCTCATAACTCAACTGTTGGTCACACTGGCCACATGATTCCACAAAGAACTGTGATCATTTTCTACCCAACGCCTGTTCTGTTACTTTTATAGTGTTGCTGCCCAATCATTTAAATTATAATTTAACTTTTATATTCACCATGCAAAATTGAACTGCAAATTTTAGGAATCCTGTATTACTGCAAGACATGAAGCACTGATCTGAAGTTAACTTTTCATGTTTAAAAAAAAGTGTATTTAGTGTAAATTACCCAATAACTGATCAAGCTACCCAAATCTTTCTGGAGGTATGATCACACTAAATGTGGGATTTACATGAGGGAAAATTGATTTCTTTGAAAATAAAACAAGCCAATATTCCATTAACTGCTGATAATGAACACTGAATGATGCCCTTAAAGGTAATAATTCTGAAATTGTTCTATGTGCTGTTTTTAGTGCACTGGTGAACACATTTGCTAAATTTCTGTGTACCCTATATTTAGAAAATTGTTAACCCATATTATTTTAAAACAGCATACAATGAAATTTCAACCCTTAAATGTCTTCAACTATGTATGTTTGTTTAACAAAGATGGTCTTTCTAATGTTTTTATGTTTCTTATTTTAATGTGTGTGATTTAGCCAAAGGTTTGAACACTGGCCCATATTGAATGACCTTTATTGGATTTTAGAATGTGAACATGCAAGTTACTCCAGCACATTGTCACATGCCTTTGACAGCCAGATCCAGAGCGGCATTGGCATAGGACCAAGAGCAGATCACCCATCTGCTCTCTTGGTGAATGGTGTTAAGAGTTAGATGCATGGGAGGTGGGTGGGGAGGGGTGAAGAAAGGAAGATAATATCTACACGCAATAATGAAATTCAAATTTTGGAAAAAAACTCCAGATGCAATGATTTAGAGGCACTTGATGTGGCAGCACAGGAACCATGGAGTGGTGTAATAGGGATTTGTGCCTTTGAGCCTCTTTCCCATTCCCCCATGCTGCAGAATTGCCATCTGTTATGCCATTGTGCCTGGCACTTCCTGCGGGGTAACAGGGGAAATTGGAGGATATTCACTCCTGCTGCTGATTACAAGTTCTCTTTCTCTTGCACACCTCCTAACAGTTGGCAGTATTGGTGGAAGGTTCGTCAGCTGCCTGCCTTCTTGGCAACAGGCGATGTATGGGGATATCCAAATCGTGACCAATACAGAATAACTTGCCCTCACCAAAACAAAGTTTGGGGTGGGGAAGCAAAATATTAAGTTAGGTAAACATTTTTCATATATATCCATACAAAGGGCTATAAAAATGGCAATTGTAAATTCAGCCATAACATTGGGTAATGCAGAAGATGGTAGTTCACTTCACCATAGAGAGATAAATATGCAGGTACAGGAAACTTTGTGATCTCCGGCACCGACGGGACCGAGCTGTTGCCATCCCATCAAAACTGCCGGACAAACCAGTGCTAATGTTAAAACATACGGAAGCTTTTGAGCTCCGTATCTAGCAACAAACCCTGTTGCTACAGCTTCTAAACAGTCGGCCGTAGCTTGCAAGCGTCTCTGTAGCTAAGCAACAGCTTTAGCTATACCTTGCAGAGCCTGACTAGTGAAAAAAAAGCAACGCAAAGAAAAAAAACTTACTGAACCGACTCCTGAATTTTGCCGGTGGCTCGAGCATTCCAGACAGTTAACCTCCGGATAAACCAAAGTTTCCTGTAATGACCCCAACAGTCCTGACTGGATGGTCGTATTTGTTTAATTTTTCCCCCTTCTGTACTATAATGGTGAGACAGTCATCTTTCAATATAATATACTCTTTGACAGCACAAGATTGGGGGAGGGTGAAAAAAATTACTGTTACCAGTTGAAGCTGAGCCAAATGTGTATCAACTGGACAGGCTCAGGGACACCTGTGAACAATAAGAACAGTATGCTTCATTGCAATTCAAAAATCTGTTTTAAGTATTTTGTTTGGTCGTCTTGGGGTTTTTATCTGTGCTGCAATTAAGCACAATATTGTATACAGTTTGAGTTGGTCTCAGAGCAGTATTTCCAGGCCTCAGATATGTCACGTATGTCCATTTTCTACAAATGCCTTTTCAGTCTGCAGGTGAAATGTTTGCATCCCTGAGTAATGGAAACTGGAAGTCATATGTTAGTCTTTGGAGACTTGGGGTCAAAGTTGGAGGAAAAATAATTTATTTTTTTACTGTCAAAAGGAGGAATGAGTAGAGTGTGTTGCCTCGCAGAACACATTTATATACGTAAGACTGGAAATGACTGTGTGCATTGTTATCAAATAAAAGCTTAATGCACTCACATCAAGTTCCTCTCAATGGAGGCATTAACCCGTATATTTTAAATAGGCTAACGCCCCTGTTAAAATAGCGGAGAGAGAAATTTGATATGGCCACGTTAAGTGTTCATATGATAACATCACTCAGTCATTTCAAACTGAGGTTGTTTCAGATTATGTTTCTTTCGGTAAGAGCCCATCAGAGTTTGAGTTGTATCTGAAAGCATAATACCAGGAGGCCAGTGCCCAGGAACTCAACAGATACATAATTACTGAGGTCACTGAAGCTGAGCAGAAACACCCAACATGCCCAAGTGTACAAATGTTTCATTTTGTCAAAACATGTGGTCACTTTTTTTTGCATAGCACACATTCAAGTTTACAAAAAACAATCTATATTAATGAGCAGATTTATTGTGGGTCTATATCCAGAATTTTGGAATTGTAAATAAAGCACCCAATCTGTATATTCAAGATGGTGGATTTGATATCAGCCGCTGGAATGTTTTCATTGGTGCTCTTTGTGGCGAGATTTTAACTGTGAGGCCTTCATACACAAAAAAATCGCCATGAAGACTGCTTCTTAAACTCTTCAGCAATAGCAAATTGAAAGGAATATAGCAAGATCAGTTCTCCCCCTCTCCATGTCCCATGCCTTAGCAGATGTACTGCTGAGAGAAAAACCGCTTACACCGTTTATGCTATTGTCACAATTATTAGTGTCCTTCACATCCCTGAAAGAGGCCATGGCATCTTCAAGAGGAATAAGTGAGATATTGATGGATGGAAGATTGGGTACATCATTGAATTATGCAAATAATCTTGCCCATAAGTCCCCTGAATTTTTGTTTAAAGTAAATGCCAAGCATAGAAATGTAGCTAGCTGTACCTCTCTGTCAGGGAAGAATATAAGTGGAGTGATAACTGAAGTGTTCACACTGTAAATTAAACATGGTGTTTCTTCTCTCTCCAACTTTGGTGGGCTGAGGTACTTACAAAGTTGTATTTTGTCTGCTTTTGTTTTAAAGCTGAATGCTGAGCTGGAACAGTGTGAAAAAGAAAGTTCAGAACTTCAGGACTACGCCAACACCATCTTGCAGCAGATCGCAGACCACTGCCCTGACATCCTTGAACTGGTAGTCAATGCCTTAGAAGAATCCTCGTGAGACCCTGTGTCTGGACATCAGTGCTGAGCTAAGAAATGAGCAATGTTGCTGCAGTTTTTTAGAATTTGTATTTTTTTTCTTTCTTTAAAATTTACTGCGGTCGCGTGACATTGACCACACTCATTGCAGTGAATAGTTCTATGCAAATTTTGGTAAAAAAAAGTAATGCACCAAGTTTCAACTGTTTCTGTTGAACCCTATAGATCCTAAAATGACCAGAAGCCCCAAAATTGTAAATCCAAAAGAGGTAGTGAGTATATGCAATTTCTTAACTCTCTTGGAATCTCTTCAGCTTCATATTATTGATACTGAAAATTTCTCTATCTGGCACACGCAAACCGGAATGTCCCCAATAGCACTCAAATTGGTTAAATAGTGCATATTAAACCTCTGTTGAAAATGGTCAGGTTCCATTTCAGATCTCATTGCATGACAGATGATGGAGTGTTGACCAACTCTCCAAGACTGTTTGAGTCTTTGGGCAGCCATTTTCTTTAAAAGCTGCAAAGGAACGAAAAAAGAAAACTATGGTTAAACAACAATAATAGACTTATCTTGTCATATACCAGGGAATTGAGGACTGCAGCTTAGTTGAAGGATGGACCTGTGGTTTCATCTTTCAAATCAATTCGCATGTCCTCAGTTCCCTGGACTGGGATTGGAACTGACCTTTTCATCCTTTAAATTGTTGTGCCTGCCCTAAATTCCCCAGTAAAGGCAGTTGTCCAATATTATTTTTTACCAGATTCCTCAAAGGATCTAGACATTTAAAATAGTGTTTTTAAACATTTTCTGGGTTCGAAAGGGTTGGTGCTATGCACAAACACAGTCTTACAGGTGAAGATTATACCACAGGCCTGTTAGAACTCTGGATGGTGTTGATACTGCTAATAGACATGGTACATAACTTTAGAAATCCATGGCTGTAAGTTTTCAAACAAACACTACAAGTTTGCTTTCTTAATAGAGTGGAACCTCCATTGGTCTGCCATAATAGTGGACAATGGAAATTGGTAGATAATCAAGAACCTCCAAATTTTGGCTTTACACATATAGTGCAGCAATGCAGTAGGCTTGGGAATAAAGACAAGTACAATGAAATTAACATGAATTGAATTTCATGTTTCTTGGGCTGTTGTGGGTGATTTATGCCATTCATTAGGAGATTAGCTTTAATGGGCTGTGGTATAAAGTGATTTCTCATGCAAGCAATTGACCTGTGAAAATTCTAACAGGTAATTGGAAAGAGAGTTAATTAGAATGTGGACAATGGAGGTTGCACTGCACAGGATAAAGACACTTGTAACATAAACTCTACATAGATCCACACACAACAAAAAATATTTAAAGCACAGCACTGCCAAATCTGTACTTGTCAGTCCATATATTGCATTTGTGGACAGCATCCCCCTCCCTGTCATTACACTTTTAAAACATTGGTCTCCAATGCAACACTACAGTTGTGAATTACCAGTACAATTGATGCTACTTAATTGCATGGTTTTAGTTGTGCAACAGAGTGTTTCTGCATATCGTACTAAGGTCATATCGTACTATTTTGTCTGAAAGGCAGTGCATTAAAACAGTCAGAGCTTTGAATATTCTTGGTCTTTCAAAGTTGAACAAATGGTGCAATGGTGACCAAAAGAATGATAGATTTGTCACTACTTTTTGATAGAATTCCTTTGAGAGGGATGAGTAGCAGAGGGAAACTGCCATGGAAAAATATCTGAAAGAATTTGACAATTGAAGGAATTTCAGAAATCATTGAAACACATGTCAACTGTGACAATTCCACCCGTGATACTGAAAACAAAAGGTTGATTTTTAAAAGCCTTGGTGATCTGTAATACGACTGATCAATTTTGTGTACACATTGATCCAAATATTTATGCTACTTTGCACAGTGGTCTGAATCTTACAGAACTACATCACGTTTTGACATTTTCATTCTGCAATGTTTGTGGAAATTCAATGCCTCACATTTTTCTCAGCTTCTGATTGGGCTTAAAACATATTTTAGCAGTGCACTGTACACTGGCATTCCTCTTCAGATAATGTTCATTACCGATGAATAGCCTTGAAGCCCGGTTTCTCTGTAGATGTGCTGCAGCTTACTGATATCAAAATGTAGCAATTTGGAATCAGTAACCACCGATGTTAAACTCCCCAGAGAATCTGTATGAAAGAATGATTAATGCTACATTTTGAACTAGTAAACTGAAAGCACGCCTAACAATGATTTCAAAGTCACTCGTCAGAAGTGAATAGGAATGGTTTTGTGCAGTGGAAGACTGTTAAAATAGGTACTGAATCACTTTGCACAAAGGGAATTAAGTTCAAAGCTGAGGAAAACTGAAAGTGGAGAGTTAAAAAGCCCAACCTACTGAAGAGGACACTAAGGTGGAAACACACTTCATTATTTCTGTGTCAAGAATGTTTTTCAATAACAATCTTAAAGTATGTCCTCATATTTGCTTTGGTACCTCTAAAAGAAGTCTCTGTGTAAACAGTTGCTGGACTTTCCCTCTGTTGCTTCATGTTAACTGATAGATATAAATTGTAACTTAATACTCTATAAAATGCAAATATGCCTCACAATATGTCTCAAATTTCCCTCTGCAAGGCTTGCATTAACGGTTGACTGCTAAAAGTAGACTTTTTTAAACCCTTGTGACTCACAGAATAATATCGAGGGTCTATAAATTGAGAAAAGAGTTTCTTATTAAGTCTGGCACCTCTTCAAAATACCTCTCATGAACATCCTGAACAGAGAAATATTGATTGTTGGAAAATTATAATTTAAACCATGAGAGAAAACCTTGTGGCATTTCATCTTCATTATCTAAACCCTGAGATTAGATTACAACCTTATACTTACAATCTACAATGTTATTATTTTGAGGTGAAAGCTCTGTGTTTTGATCCCTTCCTTCTCAGGGCCACAGACCAAATGTGGCTACTAACATGGACAGGCAACCAGCTTCCAGACCTCTCTACAGTGCTGCTTTGACTAGGTCAATGGGAGATGCATGAGGAATGACTTTATCTCCAATTTTCTTTTATTCACTCCCTGTAGAAAGTTCGTGACCTTCTGATGCTAGACCAGGCTGCAATGGGAGTGAGAACTTTCTCTGAACACTGCTGTTTTATAGAGTTGTAACATTAGATGGAATGAATTTCCAGATCTTAAACAGAATGTTAAGGGAATTGGTAGCTTAGTATATATTACGTATGTATCGTTGGTGACTGATTTTGTAGAAGCAACGAACTAACTAAAATACAGATAACAATGACATTGCACTAGTGCAGAGAATGTGACGCTGCTCACAGGAGCTTACTTTCAAGCTCGAGTTCCAAATACATGTACTATTCAGCATACCAGTGGGGTAAGATTCCCTCTGGTAGACATTTTCTTCCCAGATTATACATAATAAATGAACTAGTCCATAAGATATTGGACATACATTGATTTTTTTTTTGTAATACTGCTTTATTTCCTGAGAGTAATTTAGGAGTTTTTTTAATCCATTTTTTCACTAATTTTTAGTAAATCTGATTTATAACAAGAATGTGGGATTTAGTTTCATCTTGTTTCCATCTAGTTCACGTTCTTTCTCGGGTGTCAAAAAAATGTGTTTCCAAAACTAAATATGCTGGGATGGAATTGAAAGAAATGCTGCTCTGTCCACAATAATTTAATGTAGGGAATGGTGGTAGGATGTTTTTTCTTTATCGGTAGTAATTTAGGGAGTGGGGAATGGACTGAAAGAGACTAATGTGTTTTGTTTTGAACCAGCAGCATGTCTCTGCTGCGCTCTCCCCCAGCCAGAAGGTGTGTATTTAGATCCTTGGTCTACCTGTTACTCTAATTTACCTCCTTCACAGAGGGAGTTTTGTTAGTTAGTGGCAATACAATTGCTGATAGCAGTCTGCCATCAGCAGCTGCAGCATTCAAGGGCAAACTATGTACTCCTTTAAATGTAAGCATCAAAGATTTTGTTTTAAATATATATACACATACCATAGTTGAGTTAGCATGTCAAGCTGATAGTCATTCCTGTACTTTATAATCGCATGAAAGATAATAACACCTTATTGGAAAAGTGATGATTTTCACTCACTGTGTTGCAGCATTACTTCTGAAGATTATTTTCTGAAAAAGGAAGCAATGTATATTTAGACCACACCTAGTGCTCTCCACAACCAAAATGACTTAGAATTATAGATAGTGAATACTGTCCTATGGTTTTCCTGGAGACCTACATTTAATCAGAGTACAAATCTTTGATTCACCATCACGTCTAACACTGCATTTTAAAAATAAAAACACCCACGCTTTTGTTGCATGTGAACATCTAAAAATGCGAAATGTAGACTCTTGTTTGAAAAAAAGCAAAAGACTAGACCCTAAGGTAATGTCTGTGACAGGTTGAGGAGACACTGAGGCAGATCCAAGCAGAGATGTAGCTCCACTCACCTTACCTTCATATTCAGAACCCCATATTCATCAGTATGTCAAAATGTCATACTTTTCATTACAGAACTTGCATTGTCTACCCCGTCCCCAATTTTCTCTCTTCCTTCATGAAGGCTGTGATGCACTGGGACATGGTGGAGTTTAGATACACTGAGACATGGTGGGGTTTAGATACACTGAGACATGGTGGGGTTTAGATACACTGAGACATGGTGGGGTTTAGATACACTGAGACATGGTGGAGTTTAGATACACTGAGACATGGTGGGGTTTAGATACACTGAGACATGGTGGGGTTTAGATACACTGGGACATGGTGGGGTTTAGATACACTGGGACATGGTGGAGTTTAGATACACTGAGACATGGTGGGGTTTAGATACACTGGGACATGGTGGGGTTTAGATACACTGGGACATGGTGGGGTTTAGATACACTGGGACATGGTGGGGTTTAGATACACTGGGACATGGTGGAGTTTAGATACACTGAGACATGGTGGGGTTTAGATACACTGGGACATGGTGGGGTTTAGATACACTGAGACATGGTGGGGTTTAGATACACTGGGACATGGTGGGGTTTAGATACACTGAGACATGGTGGGGTTTAGATACACTGAGACATGGTGGGGTTTAGATACACTGGGACATGGTGGGGTTTAGATACACTGAGACATGGTGGGGTTTAGATACACTGAGACATGGTGGGGTTTAGATACACTGGGACATGGTGGAGTTTAGATACACTGAGACATGGTGGGGTTTAGATACACTGAGACATGGTGGGGTTTAGATACACTGGGACATGGTGGGGTTTAGATACACTGAGACATGGTGGGGTTTAGATACACTGGGACATGGTGGGGTTTAGATACACTGGGACATGGTGGGGTTTAGATACACTGGGACATGGTGGGGTTTAGATACACTGAGACATGGTGGGGTTTAGATACACTGGGACATGGTGGGGTTTAGATACACTGGGACATGGTGGGGTTTAGATACACTGAGACATGGTGGGGTTTAGATACACTGGGACATGGTGGGGTTTAGATACACTGGGACATGGTGGGGTTTAGATACACTGGGACATGGTGGGGTTTAGATACACTGAGACATGGTGGGGTTTAGATACACTGGGACATGGTGGGGTTTAGATACACTGGGACATGGTGGGGTTTAGATACACTGGGACATGGTGGGGTTTAGATACACTGAGACATGGTGGGGTTTAGATACACTGGGACATACAGCCTCTGGTACCTTACCCAGGTGGCCATTCTTCATTTGTGAATTGGACAGTGAATGTCAGCAATCAATTTGTTCATGAAGCTATCAAAGCTGACCCTAATCCCTTCATCACCTAATGTCCATGTGTGTAATTTCCAGAAGAATCATTGATTAGTGATCAGGAACCGGAATCCTGGCTGTTTTTTCCCCTTCCTAGCCTGAGTTTATTCAGGCCACTTATAGAGATCCTAATTCCACACCAGTTGAGATCAGCTAACTCAACATACGGGGTGGGGTGGATTGAACTTGGACCTTTCCTGGTAGGCTGGCTCAGCACTATGCTACATAAAGCATTTAATCACTAACATTTTCATTGTATTAAGTAAAATGTGCTTATCTGGTGGTTTTATTTGGGGGAGTCCTAATCTGATCAGTAAACTATTTGAGCTCTCTTAATTTAAAACCACTATTACTTGGCATTAATCAATGAACAGCTGACTGACGCTGCTTTCTGTTGGAGTATAAGGTTATGCTGGTCATGTAGGATGGAATATGTGACTTCTATTAGCAAGTGGGTGACAGAAATATTTTTCATCAAAGACCACATGTAATAATAGACAAGAGGGAGTTATATTTGAAATAATAGAGAAATGCAGGGAACTTAAGTGTAGATAAGTAAATGGCCGATTGTGAGTTACAAAGCAGTAATTCAATTGAGTTAGCTCTGATAATGTGAGAGCAAATCTCAAGTGGTTTCTGAAGGTCAACAGAGCCAGTAGATTGAATTACTGCCTAAACTCATTGCCCAACAACGTTTCTTATTATAATATATAGGTGATAGTTTTGTTTTGAATAGTTTTGAAGTTTGTGTGTTGAGTATGGTAATTGTGGTGTACATGGCAGAAAGAACGTTAGTGATGGTTATAGTATCATTCAGCTGGTGCTGTAGAAACATCAATTTTGGGAGCGACTAGATTACTGGGAAACAAACCAAATAATATGCTGTTTGACTAACTATACACAGCTCCTCAAATCTACTAGGTAACACACTACCCAGTGTAGTACAGGAAACTCTTTGGTATCCGGCACCGACGGGACCGGGATGGTGCCGTTGATTAAAAATTCTGGATAACTCCTGTTATTGAAGTGTTCATACTTCCGACAGCGCCAAGAAGCCGAGTAGTGGCAGTTTGGAGAACTACCCCCACTGACTAACTCGGCCACCGCGGGAGACTCGGACTCGGCAACATTTCCGGTTATTGAGGTGTTGTTTTCGGAGTACGAATTTTGCCGGTTAATAGAGAATTCCGGATATTTAGGTGCTGTTTAAACAAGAGTTTCCTGTATTAAGCCATAAGGCTTTAGGTTTGAATTCTAGTTCGTGCTGGATTCAACTACCTCTGAAAGCATTATTTGGGGTGCACAAATGTCTCCTGGAGCTCTGGAGGAAAATTAGCCAAGATTCCCACTCCTGATTGCTACCCAGTGACCCCGATGGAAAGTGTAGATGTGGGGGTCAGATGAGATGCTTTCCACATTGTGTTGGTTTGGACTGCGATTCTCCTTATTCTGAGTTTCTGATGTCAGCTAGGCTGTAGTAAGGAGATGATGAGGGGAGGTCAGACACTTCCCTATAGGGACGATAGAGACCTCTCTCGTGGCTGATTTCAAAGTGATAATATTAGGAGCTTGGGAAAAGGACCGAAAAAATAACTATAATAGAAGTAGTCAGATCCAGAACCAGGAGGAAACTACTTTATTTGACTTCATCATATAACAACTTTTTAATTAAAGCATATTTTAATCTGCTCCCCAAGGAAAACATATTCATATTTTGTAAAAATGTTCCCAATGACAAATAATACAATGATTGAATACAGTGTCCAAACTGAGGGGTTTCAGCCTCTCTGCTTTTCAGTATCTGGTGAAGCAATTAACACTCCTCCAGTCCCAGCTCTTCACACACACACACACACACACACACACACACACACACACCAGAACCATCCATTCCACACCCATCTAACAGAATATTGACAAGGCATTAAATAAATACGTCACAGAGTACCTAATGTCCCTGCTGTATCATTGCCTGAGTTTCACCTCCATGTGTCCTTGTTCTGTTGCATTTACTTTATTGGAAAAGAAAATCGGACAGAGTGCAAAACGGGCTGCCGATTTACTATCACCCATTTTGCGGTACTGTCCAAGATAAATTTACACCCCTTTGTCTTTACGTTCTGTCATGAGTGCCTGATTTTGCACTTATGGATCATTGGGTCCTGCTCAAGGCTGTGCCTTTTTTCTCTTAACATGGATTTTGGTAACTCTTCCTCTGCTTTAACTTTAATTAAAAGGAATACTGGTGTATCTTTCTGCTGTCATTATTTTCCACTGTTTATATGCCATCTGGTACAAAAGTTAAAACCCTTACCCATTTCCTGGTAGTTGAGACCTCAAAGCAGTGATCGTTCCTAAATATTTTTTGAAGGTATAGGGGGAGAAATTCGGTGGAGCTGCAAACGGGGCGGCAAGCTCGCCTGGGCGCCGGAATTAGCGCAGCGATCGGAGCAGTTGCGACCGCCGGAAATTCAGCTTGAACACCGCAAGAGGGACACGGGGCGAGGCTTGAACACCGCAAGAGGGACACGGGGCGAGGCTCGAGGCGCTCCGCGTCCCTCTTAGGGCGCTGAAACTGAATATCGCAGCGCAACGTGCCGCAGCGCCACACGCTGTGGCAAGGCGCGCTGCGGTACTGCAGGCCTTCCTCCCATTCTTAAGGGGAGGGGCCTGCACCAGCGCGATCAGAGATCGCGAGTGCCGACAAAAGAGCCCGGCACCGAGGAGAAGTGCCGGGCTCTCGGAAAACAGCCGGCACTGCCGCGGGGGGAGATCAGGAGGCCGGGGATGGAGGTGCTGGCAGGCGGCCGCCGAAAAAAACGGCCGCCCCGCACCTCCACCTTAATTTGCGCCACTGCCGCCACAGGTAGGCCCAGTGAACCAGGCGCGAGTTACGAACGGCGCTACAGAGGCGGGCGCTACCGAATATCGAGATCGGGGCGGTAGCGGGGCGCTGCGCACACCGATGACGTCATCGGTGGCGGTGCAGCGCAACAGGCTAACGCCGCCATTAGCACCCCAGCTAAATATCGCGGGAGGCGTGGCCAGTGGCGCTAAAGCCACTGAGTGCCCTCTTTAGGCGCTAACTGGTGGCGCAGCCCACCGAATTTCTAGGCCATAGTCTTACATCCAGTCATATCTGTAATGTGTGAGAAAATGTATCTTGCACTCGAAAATGGTACAGATGCAATGGCTGCGATTTCGCCAGCAGAGGCAGGATCACGGCGGGAGAAGTGGGTGGTGGGTCCCGGTCCTGCTCTCTCCAAGTGACTTTACATAGATTGGGCTTGTTAAGCCCGCCCTGTGCGTTTCCCTACTATTAAAAGGAAGCGGGTCTGATGACGTCAGTTGATGACGTGCCATCAGCCGGTTTCCTTAAAGGGGGCCATGTCCACATTGATTTGACATTGAGGTGCTGCAAACACTGACAAGCACTGCACAAAGGTGGTGCACTGCTGCACCCAGGCTCTCCCATGACTCCCTCCATATGCTTATGGAATGAGTCACAGCACGCAGGGAGGTTCTCTTCCCTTCCCATGGGCGGAAGAGACCTCCCCAGGACACCAATGCAGCCTGGTTGCACATTACACAGGAGGGCAAAAACAGGGATGTCGTTGGGAGGACCAGGCTGCAGTGGCACAAACCTTTCAATGATCTGAACAGATCACAAAATGCTACTGCCAGGCCACAACCTCATCCCGCTGTGCCTCTCATCACATCCCTATCACTCTGCCTTCCCTACCCTACTCCTGCACATCTTTACTCACACCAACCTACCTTGCACCCTCCACCCATCCCTCTCTATCTACATTATCACTTCCCCATCTCACTAACCACCCCTCTCACTCACCCTCATCCTACTGCAAGCATACCAACTAACAACACACAAGGGTAAGCACTTGGGTGGTTTAGCCAATGTTCATGTGAAGTTTCTGTTAATGTGTTGTCAAACATTGAAATCTATATTTTCAACACTTTACCTTATTGGACAGATCTGTGCTCACCTTTGGCTGTGTCTTAGTGAGTTTCAGTGAATGTTGAGACAGAACTCTTTCCCCCCCCCCCCCCTGCCAATTGTGATGAGTGTGAAAGGAATGGCTTGGACATTAAAGGGATGCTTTATGGTGCTGGTGTGGGATGGTGTCAACCTGGTGCACCATGTGGCAGCCAGCGTGTAGAGTGTCAAGTGAAGTAAATCTGGCCATGGTGATGCCATCGCTGGTCTCCCGGGCAGCAATGTTGTCGGGTGCTGATGCCCTGTGTCCTGTGCAGCATCAGGTGATTGCGGAGAAGGTTGGTGTTGTTGGTGTGCCTGGTGATGTTGGTATGGGGGCTGATCGTGGAGGGATTCAGAGGACCAAGGTGAGATTTTTTCAAGGGCACCGATGTTTCTGGAATAGATGGCTGCTAAAGGTGAGATGACAGAAGCGATCTGTCAGTGGTGAGAGAGCTTGCTCCAAGGAGGTGACAGTGGATAGACAGTTTACTCCAAATACTTTCAAACTGCATACAGCTCAAAAGTGTCTTCCAAGTCCTGAAAGCTCAAGCGTATGACATTGGAAAGTGACCAGCTTTCATGGTAGCTTTCATTCCACTTTTACAGCTGTCACCTATTCACAGCAATGGGGAGACATAGAGAACCCGACCTACTTACCTGACATGATCCCTGAGCGACGGGAACCTCGTAAAAAAGGTGGTAAAATAGAAATAGGCTGGCAAAATTGTAGTTAAAAAGCATTTAACTATTTTAACTGCTTGGTGTCGGGTCTGTTTTGAAATCGCAGACCCAACACTGGAAACTTACATGGAAGCGGGTTTCGGAGCGGGTTCCCAACCCGCTGTCAATCATTTCGATTTTGACAGTAGCCCCGCCTCCAAACCTGCACTTTGAGCGCCGGCAAAATTCAGCCCAATGTGTCCGTCATACTTGCACCTAATTGGCTCAAGCGTCATATTTATTTCAAAAAAGCAACATAGACAGTGGTAACACCAAATCACTGTCAGCTGAGCAACACTGATTCCCTCAAATATAATTCGGACAACCAATAATGAACAAGAAACAGTGAGGTAGTAAAGCTCCAATGAGCAAGCAGCAATAACCACAGATGTACCAATCGCCATCTCCATTTATGAACTGTTCCTATCAGTAACTAGTAAGCACCACAAAACCAGCTGAAATCACTTGAGATTTTTTTCAAACTAATTTCAGCTGCCATCTTGAATTTGACTCAACTGAATATAAAGCCATATAACTAACATAACATAAAAACATATAAAAATGAATTTGAAAAAAAATCACTAAACCTATCCATGATGTCAGCCATTACATCTTAGAAATGCCTCTAAGGACTTTTCCCCCAAGGGGCCCTTCCCTTCTCTTGGGACCCTGCGCTTCAGTTCTGCTGTATTACCCATTTGTATTATGTAGCTGGGACTAGCCCTTAGGAAGAGACTCATCTAAGCACCAGAATCCTCAGGATGGGGCTGTGTAATTCTGCTGTCAATTAATCCCCTGCAGTTGCACCAGTTCTATAAACTGATGAAGCCTACATTTCAGGAATCTATGGAATTAGAATCAGGCATTTCTCCCTGATGCTGAAGAAAAGCACCTCAGTTTTCTAATTCAGTATTCTTATTACATAAATTCTTATTACATGACAGCAAACTGCCAACTTGTGCCTTGCCTTTCCAACTCACTCTTTCCCTCCACAAATGGCTTTGCATATGTGACTTATTTTTAAAAAAGCTCTTTGTAAGACATATGTTTGTGTTTTTAGTATTATTCCACATCTGTTAAATGTAAATCACCATCCACAATAAAATTGGTCAGGATCACAAGAGAGCTACGGATGAGGAAGACCATTTGGCTCATCTTAATTTATCCACCCAAAAAATCCTAAAATCCCCCCCCCCACCCCACCTATTTCAGCACCAATTGTTTCTTAAAAGATTCCAGGGTTTTCACCTCCATTACTCTTCTTGGAAATCTATCCCATCCATTGATAACTCTTTGTGTAAAGAAGAATTACCTGACATGATTGACATCAGTCCTAAATTTACCTTTTAGTAGTTTGAATCTACGTCCACTTATCCTATTTTGCTGTTTAACTTAATGTAATGTAATGGTCCCAACATCGACCCCTAGGGCACCCCACTCAGTACTTCTCCACCCCAACCCCCCTCCTCAACATAACTTCTGTAATCAGAACTCGTAGTTTTCTATCCTTCAGCTAGTTTCTTATCCATTCCCTGGGTTTACCCTGAATCCCTAATGATTTGAATTTAACAAATCTTTCTTGTGTATTTTCTATTATCCATTTGGTATATAACATTTAAAAATAGCATGAATGTATCCCTGAAATAAATAACTGCAACTACTAATGACAGTACAGACTTTATTTGATCTGTTCTGGGATTAATTTTAAATTGTTTCAACTGTTGTAAATGGGGCGATAAAATATTTAAAATAGCACTGCAGTACTTACCGCCCTGTTTATACCTCCATTGCAGCCGCCACCATTTTGTAAGGGGCCTGACAGTGGGTAGCCAAACAACCTTCTGTTTCAGGCAAGAGGGCTAATTTAATATGCAAATATGAATGCTATGACGTACATGGGACGCTGATAGCCATTTTAGGAGTGAACTCCTTGGAGTGTGCGCAGGGCACTCTCCGATCAGTTCCACAGGCGATGGAGGAGAAGAGGCCCAGCACAAGTAAGTTTGAAATTATTTTTGTGGGGCCATGAAGAGCAGGGGTGCTCTTCCGGACAAAACCTGGGCCGCTGGTGCCCCAGAACCCACCACTCTGCGATTGCGACCACACATGCACTTACCTTGCTAACTTCTGGGGTGGCTCGATATTTGCCAGCCTTAATCCTGTGAGCTGCATCAGGATGCCTGTTTGGCACCCTGCAACTCGCCAGTTCAATGTAAATGAGACTGGGCCTCAAAATCGTGGCCATCTCTTTGCTATTGGAACAGGTAACCAGTTGACACGCTCTGCTGGTCGGTCGCCCAAATGTCAAAATCGATCCCAGTGAGTCATGAGACTATCTTCATAGTCCTGCTGAAATAGTCAGCTGTGCTCTTTATGCATTTGCAACCCATCTTCAATCCAACCAAATTGATTGCTGTACATGCTGGCTGCTTAGATCTTAAAGGGAATTGTTTTTGCTCAAATTGTCACATATTCCCAAGTGTTATAAAGGAAAATATCGGTACACTTATTAGTGTCTCTCATTAAAACGCTGATCAGAAGCAGCTTGAGTGTTCAACTACCCCAACATGTCATGAACAAAACTCTGTTCCAGTGACATTATGAATGGGGAGTAGAGTCCTACCCATAGCCTCCAATCATGACATATCAGGGGACTATAACATAAAGGCCTAGAAATTCAGTATCGCCACGTTTGGGGCGCTACAGCTGGGCGTTCACTAAATTTAGCGCCCAGCGCAACTTAGCGCCACCTTCACCGAAATTGAGTTGCATTGCCCCAAGAGGTTGCTGCTGCGCTAAAGCAGGCGATGCACGACTATCATAAGGCGCTAAGCCGGCGAGCTGAGGCGCTAACACCGAGGGTGGGCGCAGCGCAGGTGCGGCGAGTTGCTGATTGAAGGCAGACACGCTGGCGCTGGTCAGCTCTTAAAGGGGGAGAATCAATTTGTTTGGCTTGCACGCCCTGCACACTGCAGCCCTGAAGCAAGGCCTGACCATTGCTGGTTCATCAGTTCTATGCCCAGGACCATGGAGAAGGCCGCTATTCTTCCAAATCCCATTGCACGCTTGCTGCTTGTCCAGGGTCATGGGGAAGGAGATGTACTGACGTCTCCTTCTGAAAAGGGCATTGGTCACCTGGCGGATGCAGCAATGTACCGCGAACTGGGAGATGTTGGCAATGTCCCCAGTAGCCGATTGGAAGGAGCCGGTGGCATAGAAGTTGAGAGCCACCATCACCTTCACTGCCACCGACAGAGACGTCCTGCTCCTCAGCTGTGGCTGCAGATCTCTGCAAAGCAGGTGGCAGATCTCAGTGACCACCTCCCTTCTGAATCGCAGCCTCCGAACACACTGCTCCTCAGACATGTTCAGATATGAGAACTGCTGGCGGTATACCTTGGGTGGGTAAGGCCTCCTGTGCCGACGCCTGTTGGCCCTTCTCCGTCTGGCCATGACTGGCACTCTCTCACGGCGTCTCTGAGCCCTTTGAATGCAATGGAGAAGCCCAACGTTTCCACCCATTGCAGCCCCCATTATATGTGGCAACTCAAGGCTATGGCACTGAAAGTTAAATCCAAGTGCAAAGCTCTGGCCTGAAGCCAGAAGTACCTGTGCGAGCGCTGAGTCAAAGCAGAAAGCTCTCTCCCTTTGTCTCTCTCCAAATATCCATGTCTCACACAGAAGGATTGGCACAAAATGGCTGCCACTTATAATGCAGGAGGCGTCCCCTTTAAATAGCGCGCCCCGCAGCGACTGGGAACCGTTCCCCTCTACCAGTCGCTGGGGGCGCCAGGCACACAGAAGGGCGGCGCCACTGAAGTTCCGGTTCGGGGCGCACCAAGGGCGTTGCACCATGAAATGACGTCAGGATCTGTGCACGCAGCTGAGCGGGCGCTGCGGTTTTGCGCCGCCGCTAATTCTTGAGTAAAGTTCGCGAGAGGCGCAGATCGCGTCGTGCCCGGGCGCTAGCCGCTTAGCACCCCACTTCTCCTCCTAAGGCGCTAACGGCTGGCGCTAACAACTGAATTTCTAGGCCAAAATCTCTTTCCCAAGTTGCTTCTAACATCATTGTTCATGATTTTAAATTGGTAATAAGGCATACCAGAAAATTTAACAAGGATGCACAAAAATATCTCTTTTTATATTATTTAGGATTTTTTGACAAAAGTCAGCAGAATACATTTCCCCTTTAAGGTTTTACATACTACCGCCATTGTGGACAATATTTGTTGGTTTGCAATACTAAATTTAAACAGAACAAATTCAAAAACGAATGTAACAAAAATTTGGATGAAGGAGGAAAAGTTAGGTATTTTGCCACAGAGCTCCTCCCTTTATCTGTCAGTGAGAGTCTTCACCAGCTGAATTACCTGCGCCCCTTTGACATTACAGTGCCCCTAAGTTGAGACTTCAGTTTTCCCACAGGCTCCATCACTATTGAGACCTCCTATCTACACAGCTGAGTTCCTACAGTTAACCTCCTTCAGGGAATGCTCCAGGAAGCCAGTTGATCAAAAGCATATTTTTCTACTTTCACTTTTTAAATTGTAGTGCCTTATCCTGAATTCCCTTAGTGTTTGCAATGTTATTTCTGCCTATTAATTATCAGCTTTAATTAGCAATTTGTACTCATCACTAACTTCTACCCACGCATCAATTAAAATAACTATAAACTTTTAAAAAACTCTTTAATGCTACTCCTAGATTGTTATTACAGTCCAGCTGCACCTTTCAAGCAAACTAATATGGCAAATGTACATTTACAGTAATTGAAATGCAGTGACTTGATTTCAGTTATTCCCCCTTTATACTGCAGAACTGTCATGGGTGACATCCCTGACTTCAGCAAGTTACTGCAGGCCACCATTATCCTAAGCATGGGACAGGCCAAGCATGTAGTTTTGTGATGCTGCCCTTTACAGGCCATCAACAACCAATGAAAAAGATCCAGCAAATGAAGGTCCCAAGTGTGATTTTAAACCACCGCATGCACAATTGTTCACTGCTACCGTTGGTCTGAAACCCACCCCTGCAATGCAAATGGATTAGATTAGACAGCATCTTAGCACATTGTATTAATAGTGACGTCGTTGTGTGGAGTTCCTTCCCCACTTGTTCCAAATATTTTCTGGACCCAACTGTAAACACTTGGCCTCAGAAGTGCAGGAGAAACTGAAGTAACTACCCTTTGAAAGGAATATTGATGCCAGATTCTGCTCTAGTTGGTTTTTGATCTACTAGATGTCCTTTATTGCTGTCCGAGCCACTTTGTAGTTTGCTTGCAAGCACATTTGTCACACCAAAATTGTCTTTATTGGAATATGAGCTGGTTCAACTCACGTGATCAGAATCTTGGCAACTAGAATGACGAGGAGTATCATCATCTCAAGGTCATTTCAAATTACAGGATTCTACAGGCTGCCAACTGCCGTGTTGTCAAGCTGGGAAATTCCTCACAGTCCTGTATTTCCTTATTTGCAACTTTCAAACAATATTCTTTTATTCATCTTTCATGTAACTATTTTTAACTAATCTCTTTTTTAAACCAACCCTGCAGCCATTTCAAAATGATGTGTTTTTCATATTCTCAGACTTTAACTAGAGTGCTCAGATGTAATGGATTTCCTGAAACTTGTTGCGCAATGTAATTCTTATCTTTGTACTTAATTAGAATTTGATCATTTTGATATTTCATGCCTTCACTCAGGAAAAACTTGAGTTTGTTGACACATGTCCCACTTAGAGCCATTTCCCCTATAATTCATTTATACTGTCAAGTTCATAAAATATAAATTCCACTCAAAAAGTTACTTGACAATCTACCACAACATTGATCTCAATATGATACATCAGGATTATAGGGGGGGGTGCGAGAACTATAGTAATGAGGAAAGACAAGTAATTGGGACAATTGCCACTGGAGCAGAGAAGGTG
The DNA here is from genome assembly GCF_052327205.1 of Somniosus microcephalus. Classification (NCBI taxonomy): domain Eukaryota; kingdom Metazoa; phylum Chordata; class Chondrichthyes; order Squaliformes; family Somniosidae; genus Somniosus; species Somniosus microcephalus. The sequence goes on from NC_141002.1 coordinate 44,459,716, forward strand.
AAGAGGAGATTTAATTGAAGTTTTTACAACAATGATTTTTTTTTTAGGATGAATTGGGAAAGATTAGTTGCTCTAGTTGGGGAGTCAGTAATGGGTGATTGGGAAGTCATCAGTTGAAAATTGGCAGAGAGAGGGTGGAAGAAATCTCTTTACACAGAGAATTGTTGGAGCATGGGATGCCTTGCCACCAGAAGCAGTGAGGCACCATTGCATCTTTTAAGGGAAGAATAGGTAAACATTTGATTCTGAGGAAAATACAGGACTATGGATAGAGCAACACATTGAGGTTTCTTTTAGATTGCTCTAGCCAGCATAGACACAGTGGACTCTTGGTCTTTTATGCTGTTAACTTCTATGATTCTGTCTTGCCCAGCCTTTCGTAGCGATATGGCAATGGCCCTCTCCGGTATGAACCTGGGTTTGATCTGAGTCTTTGTTAAACCCTGAATATCACCAGTCAAGAGGTCAGGGAATCTCCTAGTCATGCTCCAGGATCCTCATTATTCCAGAATTTGGATTGGTACCCATAGTGATCAGCCACATTCACTCTGGGTACTATTTCGAGGTGATTAAGGTTATGTACGTTTAAGTGGACCAAGCTTTCACACAGTTTTCCATGTATAGTATGTATATATATTACATCCGACAGATTGTTCCCAATATGTAAGCCTTTCTTCAGTCTCATACTTTTATTTTATAGAATAATTAACTTGGGCTGGATTTTGTCAATGGGGGCGCGTTGGGGGTGGGACTGCTGGTTGTCGGGTTTCAGTCCCACCCCCAACGACATCTGGCCAACTCACGCTATTTTCCCTTGATTTACCTTACCGACCAATTAAGGGAAAGCCGGTGACAGAAGACGTCAGCGTGTGACGTATCGTCTGTCGAAATTTTTTTGACAGATGAGTTGTCAGCGTTTGACAGCTTTGAGAAGCTGTCAAACACTGACGATCTCTGTTCTAAGTTGAGCCCTTGCACTGAAGGCTTACCAAATCCTCTTTCCTCAGCAGAAATCAGATGGCTGCTGCATCTGAGAATGCAGCAGTCATTCTATCATCTCTGTTGTTGAGATGAGGCACCTCGGATCCCCAAGGGCTGAAGCCAGCAGGAAGAAGCAAGGTAAGTAACCTTTTTCCAACACTTTACACTCACCTCTCATACTTACCTCTCCACACTTGCACCCATCACTCACCTCCACAGCGGACTTTTCGACCCCTCTCACCCCCGCAGACTCACTGCTCGCCTCGCTGACCCTGGCGAGGTTCGCAGCTGTCGGGAAGCCCACACTTGCAGGGGTAAAAACTGCCTGTTAACGGGCAGTTAATTGTCTCTAATCCCCATCCCGCCTCAAGGAGAAGGGTCCCTGCGCGAGTCGGGGACCCGCCTCCCGGGAAGATGGCACGGAGGTGGGTTGAGAGCGGGGTTGGTACCCGCTCCCAGTTTCTGCCATTTTCCCGGCAGTCCCGCCTCCATACCCACCTCCCCAGGGCTGGGAAAATTCCCCCCTTTGATTTGTTATTGTGTGTTTAAGGATTTGTCAGATTCCTATTCAGCCAAGAGTGCCTCTGTAACAAAGATAATTATAGAACATGTGTTTTTCCAGACCAGACATTGTGCTCATATATTGTGCAACATGACTTTGGTCTGTAAATTGCCTGATCTTTACTACTGTACTTCTAAGAACCATCATATGCATTTTTCTCTAAACACATCACCCATAATTATTCACTGCAGGAATCTGAGACTACTTAGAGAAAAAAGAATTTACTGAACCAGTCAGGACACAGTGAACTCTACCTCACAATCACAAGCTGTGTTGGCTCTTGTCATCGGCATATATGGGCAAAGACAAAGGCATATTGATGTGTAATAAAATGATGATCCAACTGGTCAGGGCACAGTAATCTCTATCCCACAGTCACTGATTGTAGGCTCTTCCAATGACATATGGATAAACATAAAGTCACGCTGAGGCATATAAAATGATAATTCTTCAGTGTAGCTGTGGAATTTCTTTATTGATAACCACAAGAATGATTAAGCTATCCATAAAAGCCCTTTTAGAATATGGTACATTTGCAAATGTGTGTGTACAACATATATCCATCAGGAAAATGACTATCCTTTGCTGCATTTGATATTCTTTCTCATTTACCTATGATCAAACACTAGATCCAATATACAGTTGTCCAATTAAAATTCTTGAATCCATTCTTTCTGCTAACAATGTAACTGTCCAATTGATAAACATCAAACTATAGTCCAGTGTTGTGTGAACTATTCAGCTAGTTGTAGTACTTAGTTCAATATTAGGTTTTATGTAAATATCGGGTTGGGCCCAATCAGCAATCTGGCCGCAAATTGCGGTTGTAATTGCTCTGGATTTTCGAAGTGAAGTTATGGTTCAAGTTTCCGCTCAAACTCACTTGCATAATCACAAATGTAAAATCTTCCATGAACCAGTGCAATCGGGCAGCGTAATAGAACGTAATTGTTTATTTTATTTTTTTGCATTAAAATTTTTTTAAATTGATTTATATAAGAGAGCCTGGTGCAGTTTTATTAATACAGCTGAAAATAGGTTAATCACAAAAATAAGCATTTTTAATAAGTGTCTAGACCACCATCTATGAGTAACCTGATTTTAAATCATTGAAAATGACTTTAAAAAACTATACTAAACCATTTACTAGTTTCATTGATGTACTAGTCAGTTTCTTAGTAAATTAAATATTTTTTAATATTTAAAAACTTTTAAAACGAGCTTTTCCACCTTAAAAAAAAAGCTTACTTTGAAGAGGCTGCTGGAACGGTCGGAAACAGGCACAATCGGCTGAAACTTGACATGCTCAAAATTTCGATCTGGGGCGTGGCCAGTTTTGTGGGCGGGGCCAACTGCCTGCGCAATTTTTTTTAAACTAGCATTAAAGATCGCGGAAACTTGATTTATGCTCGACGTAACTTGCGCTTAAAATTCCTCAATCATTTACGCTGATTTCGGGCAAATTGAACCAGCGCAAACTAGCGGAACTCTAGGCCATCATGTTTCTTGATTAATACATGACAACAGAGAGAGTAACCCTCTTAACCTAACAGATCTACTTTTAAAATGATGCTATCTCTTTCACTTTTAGAATTAATACTCAAATGAAGAATCATTAAACTAAGCTCTTCTCACTTAATTTCAGTTTTATGAACTCACCTCCCCCACCACAGACTCAGCCTCACTATTCTAAATTAAAATATATAGAGTACATTATCCATCTTAAATGATCTCAATTTTAAACAGAATACACTTACTGCAAGAGATCAAGATAATGCATTACAGACGTGTTCCATGAAAACTTACTTGGATTTATAGTCTAATTATATATATCCTTGATTTGATACTTTGGTACTCCTACTCAAAGAAAATAAATCTGACGACAGAGCGCAGTTATAATGGTCTATGTGTACACCATGTGCTCTACAGAGCTTTTTACAAGTTTCCTTTTTGTTCTCTGATCCCCATTTTTGTTTCCATTTTTAAATCTTATTTGCACCTTACCCAGTTCTCTTGGTGTGACAATTGTCTGTTAAGTTAAGAAAAAAGACCTTGCATTTACAATGTGCCTTTCAAGTCCTCAGGATTTCTACAGCACTACACAGATAATTAATTACTTTGCAGGCAAATGCAGCAGCCCATTTGTACACGGCAAGGTACCAGAAATAGAAAACAGGATGAATGGTCAGTTAATCTGTTTTGAAGATGCTGGTTGAGGGACAAATGTTGGATAGAACACAACTACTTTTCTTCAATAATGCCACACGAACAGGCCAATGGGTCCTCGATTTAACAACTCAACCTTCTTGACCTGTCTGCAGCCTTTGATGTGGTTAACCACACCATTCTCCTCTTAACGCCCCTGCTCCATTGTCCAGCTGAATGGGACTGCCCTCAACTGGTTATATTCTTATCTATCCAGTCACAGCCAGAGAATCTCCTACAATGGCTTCTCCTCCCTCTCCCACACAATTACCTTTGGAGTCCCCAGGAATCTAACCTTGGCCCATCCTATTTCTCACCCACATCATCCTAAAACACAACGTTATGTTCCACATGTACACTCACGACAGCCAGATCTACCTCACCAACGCCTCCGCATTGTCAGGATGCTTGTCCGACATCCAGTACTGGATGAGCAGAAATTTCCCAATTAAACATTGGGAAGTCCAAAACTATTATCTTTGATCCCGCCACAAACTACGCTACCTAGTGGCCACTTCCATCCATTCCCTGGCCACTGTCTGAGGCTGAACCAGACTGTTTCCAACCTCGGCATTCTTTTTGACCCTGAGCTGAGCTTCTGACCCGAGGCATCTCACAGGATCATAATCAGACAAAAATTGATGCTGAGCCAAAGAAGGAGATATTAGGTCAGGTGACTAAAAGCTTGAAAAGGTAGGTTTTAAGGAGCATCGTAAAGGAGGAGAGAGCGGCAGAGAGGTTTAGGGAGTGAATTCCAGAGCTTAGGGCCTAGACAGCTGAAAGCACAGCCTCCAATAGTGGGACGAAGAAAGAGAGGGTTTGCACATAAAGCCAGAGTTGGAGGCACGCAGAGGTCTCGGAGAGTTGTAGGGCTGGAGGAGGTTACAGAGATAAAGAGGGGTGAGGCCATGGAGAGAGTTGAACTACTGATGGCATATTTATGTTGGAGAAGTCCTTACTGTGCTGGGTCCCAGCCCACTTTCTGTTGAAACCCATTTTGATTTTAGGGTACTTTTGACAGTATAAAGCTTAAAGCAACTGCATGTCTACAGTTGTTTTAAAGCTGCTGATTTAGTCATTTTTTGGCATTAGTACCTCTCTCATAAAAAGATCTGTCATGCCATTAATAGCAGAACTGTTTTGTTGCCTATAGAGGCAGCCTACCAGAGACCATTTTCCTTGGCCACTTTTTGCTCCAAAGCATTCCACTTAGCATTTACACTGGAGCTTGAGAGAACACTGCCAGCAGAGGCTTGGCTAAAATCTATATACTTTTGTGGTGCATGTTACCACCAGTGGCAGCTCGAGCAAACATTTAATTTAGCCAACTGTGTGTGAGCCAAACAACACAGGAAGCAAGGTCTCAAGTTCAACCCTTGGTCTGTACTAAGGTAGCTGATCTCGGCTGGGGAAGGCAATAAGGCACCGTGATTAGCATTGATGCCCCTACACTAACGTTCCTCTTGCTGATCGCTCTCCAGTGAACCCTGCTGAAAAATGCACTTTTGGGAAATCAAGTGAGAACAGGGTCAAATGGTCTCCATGGTTAAATAATGTGTCAACATTCACTCTCCAGGTTTACGGTGAAGAATGGATGAAGTACTGGAGGGCTGCAGCCCCCTGTGAAACCATATCCCAGAAAGAGTCAGTGCCTTCAGCAGAAGCGTGGAGTATAAACACCGGCATTGACCTGTTAGGCCAAATGGCCTCCTATGATTCTATGAAGAGGGGAGGAAATTAGAAAAGAGTAAACAAATGACTGTTGTACACGTAACAGGGCCAGATTCTCTAGAAATAAGAGACTTTTTGCCTTTTAATTTAACTCTACATTTCTATACTTGACCAATGTACAGGTAAGTGGAATAATGGTATTTCTTAGATGAGGTTATGAAGTGAGGAAATACTTCACTGAGTGGTCCGTCTGAGAACTGATCAGACACATCATGGATGGTAATACATAGAGAGTGGTGAGAATGTGGAACTCTGCCACATGGAGTGGTTGATGTAGATAGCTTTGATGCATTTAAAGGGAGGCTTGGTGCATACATGAGGGAGAAGGGAATAGAAGAATACGCGGAGCAGAGCGGGAGAAGTCTTGTATGGAGTATAAACTTCGGCATAGACCATTTGGGCCGAATGGCCTGTTTCTGTGCTGTAAATTCTATGTGGCAAATAATATTGGCTGTTAGAAGAAAGGTAAGAGGTATTGTAAGAGTGTGCTCTCTGCTTCTTTAGTCACCTATCTAGCTTCTCTGTAGATGCAGTCATTTCTGACTTCTGATGTCATGGTATTGTTGGATCTGGCTGTACAAGCAACAGTCTTCTCCAATCATTTAAACAGAAGATAAAACTTCCATTGAGTCCACCCAAGAGTGAACAATGTGAGAAAACTAAAGTAGACGGTTTAGGTTTAGAATTGGGAGTGTTTAGAGTGAATAATGAACCTACATTGTAGTGCCGGGGTTAGGTGACATAACGAGACACAAAAGCGAAACTCAAGTAATCTGTACATGTCATATGAACCCCAAGATTAAATTACAAATTATACTCCCTTTATACTATCTATAATTTTTGTTTATATATATATTTCTATATGTACTATAAAGCCTTAATAAAATGAAAACATGCTAACACTGTTGAAAATAGAGCTGAAAGGACATTGAAGGCTGAAAGGTTACATGATGGATGTTACTGTCAATTCGTGCCGCACCCCAAAAAAGAATTTAATAAACTGACTGTTTTGGTCTCACCGTTAACCTAAAACATCCCAAAGACAGCTGAACTGTTATTTAAACCAATGATGGAACAATATTCCTATTTGGCACATGCACTAGCCCAGTGTCACAATCTGGTACAGAACTAAACCATGCAAGGATACAAATGTTACGTATAAGACTGGTACAGCTTCATTTTATTATTAAAATGATCTTTTTAAAAAAAAAACCTGCTCAATAATTCCTACTGAACAAAATTGTTTTGCTGGTTATCTTTTTAAAACTTGTTTAATGTTTCTAGTGTCAAAACAATGTAAACAATGAATTTTAACGTGTGTTGAAAGAGTATTGTAATTCTATACTTGTTAACATTTTTAATTTTATTTCCTTTTTGGCCTGTTCATTGTCTGTGTGTTAGATGCATTTATAAAAAAAAGGGTGTGTGTTTAATGGGCTTTGGTGCATTACATGAAAATCTTGTATGCTTAACAGATTGATTTCTCTGACATTTACATTGACTAAAAAATGTACTGCCTTCATTCATCTTCATGATGAAAAAGGGTTTTCTCTTTGGCTCTTTTGCTGCAAACTATTGCCAGATTAAAATCTCTTTTATTCCTCCTGCCTATGTAGTATAAACACTGTGTTAGCATGCATTGTGCTTTTTTCTTTCCCCCATTACTTAGCATAAATGAACGTCACCGCCAGGATTGAAATCAAGTCCAGCAAAAATGTTTGCAGGTACACTGTGTTGAAATGTTAGTGTTAGTGTTTTATAAATAAATAATTCATCATCTTGTATTGGATATGAACCAATAGTTAACTGATCTGGGATCTGTTCCATGCATGTTACTGAGGAGAAATAGGCAAAGCCATCCCATTTCATTTGGCCTTGACAAATGTAGATCTGATCTAAATCGACAGCCAACTCAGATTAAAGGTAATCCCTAAGTAACTGATTTATAAGTGAAATTCTGACAAGCAGTGCATCCCTCAGTACAATGTCACAGTTTACATTATTGCCTTTACTCTAAATGAACTGCCCTGCTGATGATGTCAAAAAGTGATTCATAGCCTTATCCATCACATTGTCCAATTCATGAGATTGTTGATTGGAGTAGTTAATTTGATAAATGGGGAATAAGAATTTGGGCTTTAAAACAAAGGACAGATTCAGACTTTTAATATAGTGCTCTGAGTGACACACTGTTAGAACTCCCTGCCGTTATCTTGGGGATTCGTTTTAAAGATGAATGGGCAAATTAAATCAACTTGAAAATGTTCAGAATGTGAAAAAATTAAATCTAAATTTGCTGCCTCCTAAATCATACGTCTAGATCGTTCATGGTAGTGTCCCATGTATGAAACCTGCAATTCTCAACCACAATTGGCATTGTGAGTCAACTTGTCAAGCAATAGGCAAAGTTCATCCAGTCCACGTGATCCAATTCCCCAGGGCAAACATGCATGGAGAGTGGCAGTCAAGAAAAGCGAAACTTTTAGGGTCCGTTCAGTAGATAATTATGTTAAAATGTGTGTTCCACACTAACTATCCTGATTGTTTCTGCTCAATCACTGATGTAAAGATAGCAGTGGGAAACTGATGATGTTCTCCAGTAACGTGTTACATGGCTTTAGATTACAATATAATGTCTCGGATGTAGCAGTCCACACACATTCAGTTTTCGGTAGTTTTCCACTGCAGCACTGCCATATATCATTAAGTGAATGGAGTCAGCATATAAATGGAAGAATGAGAGCCTCCAGTCTGAGTGTGGCTTAGTCCTTATCTGATAACCAATGTGTTTACATCACATGAGGATCACAGTGGTGAATTTACAGCAGTTGCACTGGAGGAGACAATTTTCTCATATTAGGATACGTTTACAGACAAAAAAACTAGTAGTATTTTGTAAACAGTATGAAAATCACAATGCAGGATGGAGGAGGCACTCTTAATTGTGTCCAGCTAATGTGCAGTTTGAGAAACATTCAAAATTAAATGTTATGCTTTCTATGTTTCATATTAATATATTATGAAGATACAAAGAATTGGTCAAAATAATTGGATGCTGCTGTTATTATGTAACTTAGCAATATTGGTTCTACCAATTGTTGCATTTTTGCTGATTGATGTAGATTGATCCTTTTTAAATTACATTTAAATGAAGGTGAGTGAAGGTCATGGGTGCAGAGTGATGCTCTTGTGCTAGTGTTGGTGACTTTAGTGAACATACTGATCTTACTATTAACTGAAAGTGAAGCAACTTAGTCTTGTTCTTCATTTTGTTACACGAACATTAGAAGGTAGGAAAAAGGAAAATCCATTCAAACCTTAGCCTATTTGTTTCCATGTTCAGGACCTCCTTGGACTATTTTTTATCCCTTCACCTCTGGGTATCAAGTTTTTATCTCTCTGCTTCCTATTGAATTAGTTTTTGAATGCTTCAATTAAGTTTGCACTCACTGCTAATTCACAAGTTAACAACTCTTAAATGTGAAATAGACATACTTAGCTGGAGGTTCCCTTAGCTTTTAATTGAGTCCCTTTACTTATTTTCTTTTGGTCCTGTAGAAAGAGTTTAATTGAAACTGAACATCTTTGCTTGAAGCCCTGTTCTCATGTAAGCTACAAGGGTCTACTGCTGGACAAGGATACCGTACTGTGCCTGAGTTTGAGATACATTCTTGAATTATGAGCTCAGGGAAATGGTGTCGATAAAAGGCTAGTTACAGGAGGCACACTTTGGAATAGGATATCCTGGGCACTGAGCACATACAGGAAAATGCACAATTGACATTTTTGCTACTGAAGGACCTCTTAAAGAAAACCAAAACTACAACAAAAAACCTTTGGGACATTTCTCTGCTGTAACAAAAAAAGTTTCTTTTTGGTTGCCATGTATGTTATTCTTGTTAACTTTTATTATGAATTTGAAGATTTCATATTTCTGTTTGCACAATGTTTCACTTTACTCCTGTAGGCTGGTGTTTGTAAAGGTGCCAACTCTCAGACATCAGCGAGGCAAAGTGGCACCTCATTTGTTTTGAGCAATATCAATATAAAAAGATGTCGTCTCTATGATTTGCATTTACAATATATACTCATTTAAATTTAAGTTATGTATAACTATTTTTATTTTAAGAAATAACAGTGTATTAAGCTGCTTCCCCCTGCCTTGATTCAGATATTTAGCTTTCTAGGAATCAGACTTTTGTATAATTGTGGGTGTTAAAACTTTTGGGCAGGCAGTATTGATATGTCCTTGCTATTAAAGTCTTTCATTTGGGCTTTAATAAAAATATATTTAACCAAAAGTTTTGCTTGTAAGTTTCTTTGTGTTTTATTTATATTTTTATTATATTACTAGCAAATGTGCTGTGGTGCACCACACGGCAAATGAAATGAGGTGAGGTTTGAAAGATGAGCAATATTATATGATGGTAAGTTTAGGTGTATGTCCCTTTAACGCTGCAATTAAATACCAGGTGATGTCATACAACCATCAATTACGAGACTGCAGACATTCAGCCTCCATTATTTTGTACTCCTAAGCAGTTACTTTGTTTCTTTATACTTTCTTTAAAGTGTGACGCACAAAATTGAGCACAACATTTGACGTGTGACAGAAAGGAAATAGTTGTAACATTTTTTGTTTTTTTTATATATATTTCTTCCTTCACTTACTAGCATCATAAACAGGAAGTGCTGTCTGCTGCCCCTTTTGGTAGATCCTGTACAAAATGGCTGTTCCAAGGCTGCCTCTAATGCCAATTTAAGGCATGTGGCATTGAAGGAAATGTAGCCACAGGATGGCTGAAAAACAGAAAGTAGAGGTAAATAGATGTTTTCATATTAGCAAGATTTGGGTAGTGGGTGCCCAGGGAAATGTGCTGGCACATTTTTTACCTTTAATTTCAACATAGGCATCTGAGGAATTATATCAAAGTTTGCTTATGACATTATGACAAATTGTGAGGAAGATTCCAGGAGGACATAATAGGTTAGTAGAATGAGCAGTTAGGTGGGAGATGCAGTTCAATGCAGGGAAATTTGAACTAGTACGTCCTAAATGTAATATTCTTAACAGAGTAGAGGAACAGAGATATGTAAATCTTTAAAGATGGGCGAGAAGGCAGAAAAAGACAAATGAATTCTGGGTTTTATATATGGATATTGAATATTTTAAAAATGATAAAATTATACAAGATATCTGTTAGGCTGCAGCTGAAGTACTGCGAGTAGCCCTGAGCGCCCATTATAGGAAGGATGCTAGAGCCAGGGAAATGGTACAGTAAAAGTTCACTAGAATGACACTGGGAATAAGAGATTATAGTAATGAAGACTAAAAAAACTAGAGCTTTTTCACTGAAACAGTGGAGGTTAAGAAGGTTATTCAAATTATCTGTTAATTTGAATTGAAATTGTGCAAAAAAACTTTGAAAATGCATTAAAGATTTGTTGCTTAATTTGAACATTTTCATTTGACTCCTGGTTAATTTGAAATTGGATTTGAATTCTCACCCCAAAGGTCCTGACCTATGAAATCTTCTGCTTAATTTGAATTCAACCTAATTCAAGCAGGCCAGAGCAGCTTACCCTCCTGGACTATTCAATCTCATTTTGCTGCAACAGGCAACTGCATTCATCGAAGAGTTTGGAGGTGACCCTGTTTCTGCATCTTAAATCAGTGCTTCAAAAACTATGCTGGTCGACGTTTGGGGATGCAACTGATGTTACCACAAAAAGTGTCAACAACTGCATGCTTGATAAAATTCTGGAAATTTATCTCACTCTAAGCTCACTTCTTTTAATGCTGGTGGAAGTTGTCTTTTGAACCAGCTTCATCCAATCAGAATGCAGCGTTTATTAATGAAAACTGCTTAAATTGGAAAGTAGCTAAGCAGTGAATTGTGCTATAATAAAAACAGAAAATGCTGGAAATACTCAGCAGGTCAGGCAGCATCTGTGAAGAGAGAAACAGAGTTAACGTTTCAGGTCGATGACCTTTCGTCAGTGAATTGTGCTGATGGTTTTTGGTAGCGGGCCTGTGCGGGATGGGAAGGAAGCTACTGGGACTGACAATTACAGCCCCCACCCCGCCCCGTGTTTTTACGGTGCTGTTATTCCGGGTGATCGGCTACGTCCCTTTGATTGAAACATAGCATCGCAAAGCAGCAATGTCACCTTGAGAGTTGACACACTCGGCTCGCGGGAAGTGCCTGTGTCTGAAAGCAGGACCTTGCTATTTACACCGGAAATTCATCCCACCAGCAGAGTTCGCGGCTGCATCTGACACAGTTAAGGATCTCACACGGGCGCCAACGATCAACTCGGAAGCAGCGAACCTCGCTGAGCCCACGAGTTATCTGTTGTAACTGCCGGCAGACACGAGTTTTGAATCTATTGTCAGTGTTGATCAGGTAGTCCTGAAATCTGGATTGCTGACCGGCAGAGAAATTGTAGATGCGGTGGACAGGAATGCTGCTGCCTGCGGGAGTGAGAATGGAGAAGTGGTGCAAGTGAGTCGGAGCAGGCGGAGGTGGATGAAGCAGCCTGTACCATGGCCATGGTTTCCAGTTTGTGCGACGGCTGAGGAAGTGGACGATAACTAAGCCAGATGTGCCGATGGGACTTTTGTTTGGGCTACATTCTTGGTGGATGAATGTGCTTCTGGCAGAAAGCAACCCACGATTAGAGTTTTCTGTGAAATGACCAAATTTTGCGTTGCGCAACTTGTACAGTGTTCAAGTTGCAATAGTTGCTTTGATGTTTGATGGCATATGTTAGTGTTCTTGTAGTGTTTGGCTGTGCTGTTTAATTAAAATGACTCAATTTGAACTATTGGATAATTCATTTAAAAATCATTTTAAAATGACAGTAGACTCTACATGGATAAGACTTTGAAGAGAAAACAGGAGTTCGGGATGTCGGAGCCTTGGCCTCAGCTCAATATCTATATCGCACTAACCATTCCTTTATGCTGTTCAGTCATGCACTCACTGATATCAAAGCTTGCATTAAACAAAGTGCCACGTCAGTACTTGGAGGTCACAGGCAGAGCCGGATTAAGAATTCTTGGGGCCCTGGGCACTGAGAACATTCGGGGCCCCTCCGCACTGAGCCACCGCTCAACACCACCACCAAACGTGTGGTAAAATGCATGAAGAAATAGGCCTGGACAATTCATCCACACTGCACTAATATAGCAATTGATGTAACGTACTATGATTAAATGAAACTAATGAGCGGTTGTCTGCAGTTTTTCTGTTATGGGGAGTTCTAACAGGGGCCCGATATTTGTCTGGAGCCCCGTAGGTCCGAGCGATAGTCTGCCCTTAGCTGCATGGCACCAAGTTGTAATAAGGACTTATTGGTTACACGTCTTCTCTTTCTGAGCCTGAAGGTTTGCCAGGAGATGCTGAGTGAAGAGTCATTGATCAGGAGCAACCATGTACCTCTCACCAAACCCTGTCATTCAATCTCACTCTGACTAGCAAAAGCACAGATACATCCACACTGGGGGAATTTCCAAGTGGGTTTGAAGGCAGGACATTGAGAGCACCACCTGGCACAGGTGAGCAACTGGAGATGGTAGAAGAGAAGCTGGAATCACCTGGTTATTAAAGACGGTGCAGCAACAGAGAGACCTGGGGGTGTATGTACACAAGTCTTTGAAGGTGGCAGGGCAAGTTGAGAAGGCTGTTAAAAAGGCTTTATAAATAGAAGCATACAGTGCAAAAGTAAGGAAGCTATGCTAAACCTTTATCATCTCATGTGGCCTCGCTATACGCTCCGTATCCATCACCAATAAGGCAATCTCTGACCATTTCCTTACATCACTCTCTACCCGTTTCCCCTTCCCCCTCCTAAACCCACTTATTTTCATATCCGCCCCGGAAAAAAACTTTCCCTCAAGTCCCTTACCACTGCACTGTCTAATTCCCAACCACCTGGCCTTTGGCCTACAATTCTTCATGACATCTCTGCAGCTACTGACTTACTAAATCACACCCTCTCCACCACCTTTGATGCCCTTGTCTCCACTAAAATCATGAGACTCTCTTACCCTAGTCATTCCCCCGAAGTACCCCTCATCTCCACTCCCTTAAGTCCAAGAGATGCAGACTTGAACGTCTTTGGTGAATAACGGTCTAATCTTGGCTAGATGATATAAAGCACTATGCTCTCCATCGCTAAGACCGCCCATTATTCTAAGATCATCCAGGACGGCAAAAAATACACCAGGCTTCTCTTCACCACTAATCATCTTCTCAAACCACCCTCTTCTGCCTCCTCCTCCCTCACCTCCAACAATAAATGTGAGGAGACCAACTCCTGCTCCTTTGATCCCCTTCCTAGTCAACTCCTGACTACTCAACTGCATTTCCTTACCCCAGTGTTCTTGTTTACCATTAATAACCAAACAATTGGCATCTAGTGCCTTTAATGAAGGAAAACATCCCAAGGTATTTTGCAGCAGAATAAAAGCTTTAGATGGTCAGCATTTATGGATGATTTTGGAGAGGTGATCAAAAATTTGGCCAGATAGATTAATTTTGAGAAAGCTTTAAAAAGTGGGGAAGGAAGTAGAGTCAGAGGGGTTTGGGAGGGTGTTCCAATGAGTAGAGCCAAGGAGCTGAAGGTGGATTGGAAGGAGGAGATTGTACAGGACGCCAGAGGATGCAAGAGGACAAGGGCAGCAGGTGCATGGGAGCACCACCACCTGCAAGTCACACACCATCCTGACTTGGAAATATATCACCGTTCCTTCATCATCGCTGGCTCAAAATCTTGGAATAAACGCTGGCCCTGCCAGCGACGCCCACATCCAATGAATTAATAAAAAAAAGAGATGTAAGTTTGCAGAGGTAGGGTGGGGTGAGGCCATGAAGAAATGTGTAGATGAAGACAAGGATTTTAAATGTGATCCACTGGGGGATGACGAGCTGTTGTAGGGCAGTGAGGATGGGAAAACAAGACTTAGTGCAGAACAGGATGCAAGCAGTGAGGTTTTGGATGGTTTGGCACTTACGGAAGATGGAGATTTGGAGGGCAGCAAAAAGGCCAAAGGAGAAGTCAAGATGAAAGCTTAGATAAGAATTTTAGTAGCAGTGTTGGTAAGGTAGGGCGGTAGCAATGTTGAAGCTAGAAGTAAGAACTCTTAATGGATCGCATGTGGGGTTCGAAACTCAGCCATGGGTAGAATAAAATGCTGAGGTTGTGTACAATCTGGTTCAAGCTGAGTGAATAGCCAGGGAAGGAGATCGAGTCAATGACAAGAAGGCAGAGGGTTTGATTCATTGATAAAAAAACAAGTTCTGTTCTGTGAATCCTCGTAAATCCCAAGTCTGTAAATTCTACTACTCCGCACTATTACCAAAATTCATCTGACGCCCAATCACGAAGCAAAATAGGTTTACATCCCCTTGACTTTTAATTTAGAGAACTCATAAACGGAAATAGCCTTGTGTTCTAAAGAAATGTAATCTCGTATAATTAAGAGCAAAGGCACTGGACTTAACTTTCAAAATCTGTTTTTTTAATGACCAACACAATTCCGGTTCCAGTGTTGAACAAAATGAATGTTTCTTACTGGATCTTCAAAGTCAATGGTCCGCCCTAAGGATTCTTCCGCGATGCCAGCAAATGTGTTCTTAATTACACGCTCCAATGACATTTAATATCGTTTACCCTCATAACTCGATTATTTAAAAGTCCAGTTCGCAACTGCAAAGTAATTGTTGCGTTTATTTCAATGTTCTGGAGAGTGCTGTATATTTGTTCCCCGGCTGCATCTAACATCAACCGAATGGGAGAAAAAGAGCGTCAATCGCTTGTTTTCTGTCTGTACAACAGCCTGCTTAATATACTCCCAAATATCACATCCATATCAGTTCCCTGAAAGCCCATTCAAAACTCGTCGTCCTGTGACTCTCTGAAAAGACGAGAGGATGGCAATCATTCTGGTCTCAACTCCACACAAACCTATTGGGTAGAATAATTAGAAAAAAGGAGATGCTCACCCGGATCTTTGGACATCCTTTCAATTCAGGTTGCTCGTCTTCAAATCTCTTCCCATTCCATGGCAACAAGCGGTTTCAAAATAGATTTCAATGTAATGTAATTCATTGTCATTTTTGATACTAGATTGGCTGAGCTATGCTGTACTTGTTCACAGTGACTGATATTCACGTTACCACGTTAAAGGCAGCTGTCTACACGGAAAAGTTTTGGCGAAATCAAAAAAGTCATAGCGTCTCTGACAAGTGATGTGATCGCGGCCCCACTTCCCGCTCCGGCACCTGTGAGAGTCCTTCTTCAAACGTTTAGAATAGAAAATGCTCTAACAGTGTGTGGAATTCTACATTTAGATACAGCATGAATGAAAAGTTGGATTAATATTAAATGCTTCCTGAAAATCCAAATGACACTGGGGAGGGGGCGTTCGACAGTTCTGGAAAAGTAAAATATTAAAAAATGCTCGAATGTTATGCAACTAATTTAAGGTGTCTTGGTGCCGAAAAAGATCGAAAAGAGCATTTGTTGTTATTTTGATCCATTTACTCCAGAGACTTTTTTTTAATGAAAACGTTTTGTTGGGAAGTTCTCCTTCTCCTCGAGGTAGTTTCTCGGCGATGTTCTCGGAAATGAAGCGGTTAATATTCAGAATATAACCAGCTTCACATCCGCTCAGCCGCACAGTGAAACAGGATGAATGGATGTTGGAGAAAAGAGGGACTCACATTTAACCATTTTCCAAATTACGTTGGGTGTGTTTTCTGGAATGATGCGGTTTGCCAGCGGCGCCAAATACACTGAATTAAAATGCTTGAAATAACTAAATCCTAAAATAACGCCAAAATACAGCAATTAGTCTGTCTGTTTGAAAAGCAGCAAATCCACCAATGTGGTGACCTTCACGGTAAACAAGCTGCGCTCCACACCATCTCAAAGGTTTTGTGAGCGAGTTTTAAAATACTCCATTCGAAATAGCGCAGGCTATAAGTAAAGGAGAGACTGTCCTTCATTCTGACCCGTTACAAAATTAGCGACAGTCCAAAGAAGAGAACGATATTTTCTGGATATACGCCCAGATCCTTGAAGATGCGGCGTTAGGGGGTTTAACTCTGCTCTGTGGACGGCCTGTCTGCTCTTTGTCTTTAAACTGGGGCTTTGAAGTTAATGAGCTAATGCTTCAGAAACAGAATTTTACACACGGAAATTGAAGAGACCAAGGGCCAGGTGACGACGGGATTGTAAAGTATGTTCATGTTTCCAAATGTCTTATGTTTGAATAACTTTTCCACTTACCTGTATTATCTAGTTTAAATAGGACAGCGCCACCTTAGGACGTGGAGGCATATCGAAATGGTTTCTCGTGGGGTTATTTGGGAAGGAGGACACTGAATAATCCCACTGGAATAGTAGGATGTACAATGGTACTAAGTCTAATGGTAACCTGGGGTGTACATGGCACTGACAGATGAGTAATACAAACACGGCTGAAGGACAAACTCCATAGGATCTAATCTCTATAGAATCATGGAAAGAAGCCATTATCTTAAATTCCAGTTCACCTTGGCATTGATTTATTACAGTGCACACCTCTCATGCATGTGTCAGCTTGGATCAGTAATATTACTCTGGCCTGAGTCTGATGGTTGTGGACTCAAGCTCGATTACAGGACTTGAGAGCACATAAGTACTGAGAGAATGCTACACTGGTGGAGGTGCCATCTTTGAGAGGAGACGCTAAACCTAGGCCTATCTGGCTGCTCAGGTGGCCAAAGATCCCATAGCCTTATACTATGAACAGGAAGCTCTCCAGAGGCCCTGGCCAATATTTAACTCTCAAGCATTATTTCCGCGTTTGCCTACATAATAGTAGTGCCTACATTTCAAGTAACTCATTGCGTGTAAAGCCTTTTGGGACGTGAGCGGTGCTATCTGTATTCTGTATATATTATATATATATAAGTTCTTGCTTTCGGAATTACTGCAGCACCATGTTTGACCGCCATTGAGTTACACCATTTAAGAATATGTACTACGGAAAGTCTATTGCACAAAATAGTTTATTTGCCAAAGTTGTCCTTTGTATCAACAATGAAATTGTTTATGGCTACTTTGAGTGCAACCTCGGTGACAACAAACTGATTATAAACCAGCCTTTAAAACAACTCCGACTCTTCCCCGGTTCCAGTAGAAGCTACACTTGTATCAATAAAACAGCTCCAGTCTCATGAAGAGGAAGCTCCGATAAGAGTTGAGTTCATCAGGAGTTTATAATGTGAGGACGCACTGTTACTATGCTGTGGACTGTTGCGCATTTAACAGTTTACAAATGGCGATAGGCTGCAAAGTGCTATAATTAAATCTATTGACAGTATTGTTATACTTTTTCGATTAAACATATTTTACATTGTTATCACTTCCTCCTGTCCATTTCTGTAATATAAACAATGCAACTAATCTACTCACTTCTGATAGACTTTGATTCATTCCCGGATATTAGATATCTCGAATGCTCAGTTTCTGTTCTACTCCTTATCTTCCAATGATCCGTTTCCTGATAAAGGTTGAGTAACTCGATTTATTTTATGAAATACCCATAAAATATTGTTACACACATACATGTACACTTTCCATAACGGTCTCCCCTTTTAAAAATAATAGGAATTTAAGGATTAATCTCACCTGAAATAGACAAACAAACCACCTCAGATTCATTGCACTGGAACACTATTTCATCGCACCTGCACCGTGATGATCTTTGTCATTGTACAAATTGAGAGCATGATTCTGTGCTGCAACTGTGGGATGTGCTGGTTTTGGGGAGCTCTACTCTTTGTTTCAACGTAACAAACTACAGGAGGAAAAAAACTGCATTTGTTCCTGCTGTGATCCCAAACTAGAAATCGCATTCTATCACTGGTGTGTGACCTGGCCCCGCCATTCCAAAACCATCCAGTATTTCGTTCGCTGCTTCAATCACAAAAAACGAAATCCGAACGCTAACTTGGCAGCAGAGATCAGACTAGATGGCGAGATAGACCGGTTCCAGGGGTTGCTTTTGATTATTCTTGTACATAAAGTGTACATTTCTTTGATATTTATTACTTGTTTACCTGATGAATTCGTACCATCGGCAACTTTGTTTATACCCACCCAATATCATTGATTGTAGCACATGTTGGTTTGCCACGTATTGTGTAACAGCTATTGCTTCGACACAAATGAATTGTAACCTTTTATTTAATAAACTCGTCAAGAACATATTTTTTGAAACCTGGCTAGATAAGTTACATTACAACACACGTTACAACAGTGACTACACTCCAAAAGTACTTCATTGGCTGTAAAGCGCTTTGGGACGTCCGGTGGTCGTGAAAGGCGCGATAACAATGCAAGTCTTTCTTTATAAGAGGTGTAACATATATCACTCCTCCAAAAATAAACCTGTGTAAAATGTAATTGGTGTAATTAAAACAATTGTAATAACGATCTTCCATTTGCGAAGTCTTATGCGGCCATTTTCTTTAATTCAAACGTTAAATATCCCTAAATTATTCAATAATATATAAAGAGGATCGTTCATATGCCAGTTGATATATCGTATAGTCTCCACAAAATGGACCAGTAGGCGTTATTTAAAGATAAAGGGAATAATAATGTTATATTTTGTGAAATTAATATAAATTCATTGATTAGCAAAAAATATATTTCTCCAAATTCGTTTCTCATTGGAACGTAGGTGTGTATTTTCCTGAACTTCGCCTTTTAAGCACAACAGGAAGCCCAATCTCCTTCTACAAAAGATCCAGTAAAAGTGTTGGGATATCTCTTTCGCAATGCCATGTGGTTTATATGTAGATAGAACAAACAGAGGAAATTATTGACTGGCCCATCAAGATAATGCATTAATCACAAATGAACAAGGAGCAAGGCACACGGTGTAAGTTGGCCCATTTGTTTGTATATAAGTACAAATACTGTTGTGTATAGACCTGTATGCAGACATGCTTATATCCATGTAGGCGTGTCCTATAATCATGTTTGCGTATTTCAGCTGTAGATATGTTTGTCTGTACATATACATGTATGTGCAAGTATAAATCTGTGTGCTCGTGTATTCGCGCGCATATATAGTAGAACTCTATATATAGATAAATATAAAATACATTTCATTACAGTATATAACAGTCCTCCAAAGCAGCACAATACCGTACTTAAGAATAAACTATTGTCTTTGAGTAACACAGCTGATCAATAAATTGGAAGCCTATGTTCTCGAACACACGTCGTTTCACAGGGAAATACGAATCTGACCACGAAAAGATAATTAGCGAATTCGCTTCCTAAAGAAGTCTTCAAAAGAGACTTAAACATATTGCAAAGGTGTTCAGGAAATTTAGAACTGTTCAAAATTGCTGTAAAAATTGAGGGAAATTCAAGTTTATTCTGATATGAAATTCGCTGGTATTCACTTTGTTAGAAAGGCAGGGATAAAATGTTCCACAATTCTGTCAACAGACTGGGAGGTCCAATTTTACCCCGGTCAATCGGAAAGCCTCGGATAAAGATTTCAAGTGAAAGAAACTTAAGCAAAATCGCGTCGGAAAGCTCGGTTATGGGCACTGAACGGACGAGATAACCGAAACATTTGGATGATTTCGGAAATGTGGATGGGTACAGGACAGGCGGTGTGTGTGGCGGAGGGATGGCTGGGGAATTTGTGATGGTGAAGTGTTTTTAATTGCTTTTAACTGCTTTATTCAGGTATTATTTTCTACTTATTGTTATTGTTGGGGCGAATGAGCACAAGGTTATAACACGACCAATACCTAAAATAGAGTACCCCGAAACTCGGGAACTCTAATCTTCCCGGATTTCATTTGCAGTTTCAACCCTGATAAAAATGTATCAATACTAACTCCCCCTCCCCTCTAGTTTTTTAAAGCTTTGACAGTAATACTACATTTGTTTTGTTGTGAATGACTTTAATTTATATTTGAGATCCGGGCCAGTCTCGCTTTAAGGCGTTAACCTGTCACTGGGCTGCGCGCAGGGCGGCGGGGACGGCGAGTGCGCAGGCGCGGCTCTCTGTCTCAGGTAGCCGTGTGAAGTCAGCCGGACTCCGGGAGCAGCGCTTGGCTGAAACCAGTCTGCTCAACTTCAGCAGCTTGACCTCCAGCCACCGGACCTCGGCACACGGGCGAGGACAATGTCTCCTGCACAAAGATCAAGCAGCAACCAGTCGAGCTTCCACTGATCCAAAAAGGGGTGGAGAGAGGGGAAAGCGCCAGCTAGATAAGGCAGAGTTCCTTTTTAAACAAAAAAATAAGGCAGGAAAAAAAAAAGTTTTTGAAAACTTTTGCGCTACTTTGCAGAAGTTCGCACGTTCAACTATAAGTGTACTTCAGAGATATACCTGCCCCCCGGGGGGCTGAGAGTGACCGTCGGCTCAACGCGATTCTTGGACTGCTGGATGTGTTACTTTGTCAAAGTGAGGGGTGCATGTGTGGACCAAAATAGCCAGTTAGTGGAAACTGGGAACTCGAGAAGAGATCCGAGTGATCGCAGCTGGGAGCATTGGAAGTGGGGATTGAATCGATTTGCTGCCGCTGGAGAAGGTTACTAAAAAAAAAACGCCCGGGAGAGAAGGTACTTTGTGTGAGCCTTGTGATTTGTTTCAAGTGGGCTCACGTTTTCAGCATTTTCTTCAGCAATTCATGTGACAGCCAGTTTGTGAAATGGCTGAACCGCGTTACAACCGAGCCGGGCTCTGACAGACAAGGCTGGCAAACAAAGATACACAAACAACACGGAATTGATGAAGTGACACTCGATTTGAAAACAAATAATAGCTCAGTCCCTCAGGTAAAATAGCCTGCGTCCAGAGGGAAGGTACAATAACAATAATTCAAATACAAAACAAAAGTAAAAACTTGCAAAACCAAAAGCTAACTTCAGTCATAAGACAAAAGTGGAATAAAGAAGTACAGGACGGAAAGTAACAGAGTTGCAGAAAAAAACTAACAAGCAGTAATAAGGGGGAGAGATCGGCTGAATGTGTGTGAGGGGGAAGTGAGAACGAGTGGAGTTCAAGGATTGGTACGTCTGCCGGATCTCTTTATGTGCTGGTGTTGGTGTGGAGTTATGGATCTAAACCTGAAAGAGTTTCAATAACAGGTGCAACATGCTCACACAAGCCAGCTCCATTCCTCTTACTGCCCTGGACTCCTGAGAACCAACTGCTTCATGGTGACTTTGTTGGCTTCTTCATCCTGAGAATTTTACTGCTTTCCAATAGAAGAACTCTGATTAACCGCAAGAGCCTGGATATTTCCCAGTAATCCTGACCCTGAACATGCAGGTGAGTGAGTGTTCACCTCCCCTCTGGTCAGTTGCTTTTAATGAAGCGAGAGATGTGAAAATGAATGAGAAGTATTTATTATGGATGAACATAAAACGTTAGATTGGTATTGAAAATGGTCGTCTTGTCACTAAATTGTTTGCACTTGACAGCAGAATGCTGCAGAGTGGATGCAGTATTGTTCTCCTGTTACATAGGTGTTTATTTTACTTTGTTTGGAGTGTGTGTTTGGAGAGTTGAAACAGAACATTGATAAGATGCCTTTATCACTCAACCCATCTATCTTACCTCTCCCAATCTGGGACTACTTTCCCCCTATACTGCATTTAGTTTTTCATTGCCCCAGTGAATGTCATTTTACTTTTGCCCCTAATTGTTCTATCGCTGTTCTTTTACTTCTGAGTTCACGCCTTCATAAGTACTGGGAAAGAATTTCATGCAAACTGTAATCTCAATAGACGTGGAATAATAATAATCTCAACCTCTATAAAGCAAATATCTGCTTTAGTGGAATTCAGTTGTATTTGAGCTGCAACGTTTAAAGCTCTTCTCAATGTCTAATTCACAACAATGCCTTGCCTTTACAGACAGTTTACCTTCCTGTGTTCCATACATTTGTTCAAATATTACATGAACATTTTTAAATGTTAGTTCATTCTTCGACTTTAAGTAAGGAATAAAGTGTTCCAAGTACTCTTGTGTTGTTCCTCCTACCTACACACACTTGTCTGATTTGAACTTTGCTGCGTCCTACTTTTCTCTATAGTGCATATAATCTCTGGCGGTTCCATGTACCAACATATCTGTCGGTAGTTTTCAAGTCTAATAGAAGATTAACTCAGTGAGTTCTCATTTTGAGGACATTTGGATCCACGACGACCCTGCTCCCCTCAAAAAAAAATCTACGGCTGCTGAAGGAAGACAAACCATTAACGGAGCGACTGATTTTAAATGGAAGAAGCGAATTTCTCCTTGGGAACTGACATTGACACACATGTGCCTTACAGCTGTAATGTGGTAGGCTTTGGTTGGTTGCGAAGGGGGAGGCTGGCTGTGCCTGGTGGTTGTTATATTGGTTGGAAGGGATAAGAACATTAACTACCGCATGCTTAAATTGAAAGAGTGGAGTGACAGGCGATCTCTGCTGGTTTCAGTGATCGGGGTACGATCCATGAAATTGATCTCTTTGTGTGCGTGAAGGGGAGGGGGAGGGGGAGGCCCTGAGTCGGTTTACAGACCCCCCTCCATCTGATTTAGCCCATGTTCCCTTGGGGTGGTGGGGGGATAGGCCTGTAATGTGTCCGGATCAGTCCGGGTGAAAGCCCTGTAATGTGTCCGGATCAGTCCGGGGGAAAGCCCTGTAATGTGTCCGGATCAGTCCGGGGGAAAGCCCTGTAATGTGTCCGGATCAGTCCGGGGGAAAGCCCTGTAATGTGTCCGGATCAGTCCGGGTGAAAGCCCTGTAATGTGTCCGGATCAGTCCGAGTGAAAGCCCTGTAATGTGTCCGGATCAGTCCGGGTGAAAGCCCTGTAATGTGTCCGGATCAGTCCGGGTGAAAGCCCTGTAATGTGTCCGGATCAGTCCGGGTGAAAGCCCTGTAATGTGTCCGGATCAGTCCGGGTGAAAGCCCTGTAATGTGTCCGGATCAGTCCGAGTGAAAGCCCTGTAATGTGTCCGGATCAGTCCGAGTGAAAGCCCTGTAATGTGTCCGGATCAGTCCGGGTGAAAGCCCTGTAATGTGTCCGGATCAGTCCGGGTGAAAGCCCTGTAATGTGTCCGGATCAGTCCGGGTGAAAGCCCTGTAATGTGTCCGGATCAGTCCGGGTGAAAGCCCTGTAATGTGTCCGGATCAGTCCGGGTGAAAGCCCTGTAATGTGTCCGGATCAGTCCGGGTGAAAGCCCTGTAATGTGTCCGGATCAGTCCGGGTGAAAGCCCTGTAATGTGTCCGGATCAGTCCGTGGCTCCAGCACGTTTTCTGGCAGATTGAAATGCTTTGTGAAGCAATTTAAACAAGAACATGCCGAGCTCGGGAATACCACTCTCAAAATGTCGCGTAACACGAAAAGGGCCAGCTCCGGGCGCTTACAGGAGAGAAGGGTTTCGCACAACTTTTCATGGGAGGCTTTGTAAGAACTAGCGTTACATTCGTGCTTATTGAGTGCGAGTGTAAAGTGGTTATTATATTTAAACCTTTCTTTCGATAGTTACTAACCATCAGACTGCTAAGTAACTTCGAATAGCGCGGAAGTACAGTTTTTTGTGTAATATAATACAATATATTTCTATAACCAATGAAGTGGTCATCACCAAGTACTTTAAACTTTAATTTCTTTGTAAAGGCTGCAGAAGTTATTTCCCGACGTGCGGTTCCACACTAAACTAAAGATAGGTGAAGCGTGTAGGTATTTTAAATGGTTCAGATGAAGTCAATAAAGGGGATGATGTTGCCCAGTATTGATTCAAACCAGATCTGCGTTAAGTCAGACCGCGGGCCCTGATCCAGACAAGACCCCCTCCCTTTCCCTCCCCCTCCCGAGCAAAGGGCTCCCCACTCCCGGCACACCAGCGCTGCCTTCTCATCTCGCCAGGGTGTGAAAGTCGCGGAGCTGGGCGACCAGCTTCAGGGCAGCACTCCGCCATCACCGGCGCTTCTGAAAGGCGACACAGAACTCGAATGGAGAGAGATTGGTGTGTTTTAGTGCACAATACATCATTCTCATCGTGTGCTCACTCACTATTCATGGCTATGATTTAGAAAAAACACTTTTTTATGCCAAACTAATTGTACTGGATCCATTTATTCCGATTGCGCCCAGTTGAATGGTTTATCTGTATAATGAAGAGAGGCGCGGGCGATCCGCAGTGTCTTTTCACGCACCAGGTCTTGCAGATTTTGGAGACATTCTCGATGATTTCACATCGTATTTTGTAAGTAGGCAGAAGTTTAATTAGCACAGACTGAGATGCGGTTAGGCAAAGGGGTCGATAGAAGTGTAAAACAAGTAGTTTAACATCGGGCATTTTCCATGGAGTGAATCAGCATTGCTTTAACTAAGGGCATTAATTGAAGTGATGGGTGTATAACATGCACTCAGGTGAACCCACCACCAGTCATTTCTGTCAGATCAAAGAGAGTTTAAATATGCGAGTGGCCCAAACTCATCCAGCAGAGCACTGAATGAGGGGGAAAGGGAGACTCCAGAAACCAATCGTACCCAGGTTCTCCAACACCAAGTTCATTCATCCGCAAAACTTCCCGAGTTCGCGTGATCGGATTTCAAAAAGTACAGAAATCCCAGAGCTAACCTGTAGCGAATGTTGCCTCTCGCTGGCAGAACTCTGTTACTGCAGCTCTTTCCTGGCCGGATTGGGATTTGGGGAAAGAAGTTTTTCCTCCCCGTGTTTAAAGTGGTTACCTAGTTCTGTGTGATAATCAGTTCGAAGAACGAATTCATTTCAAAAGGAACATTTAACTGTAAAGCAATGAATATTGACACCGAAAAGTAAACCGCATAAATGATTAATATCTGTTTGTTTAATTCACGGGTCAAATCGCAAAGTATCATCCATTTCCCGTTATATATAAATCTTGATCGAGTCGCACAATCCCAATTTATCACCAGTCCTCCCATTACACATAAATTCTCTTCCAATTACTCGATTTCAATGTCCCATCCGCTCCCATGACAGAAAAACTCCGATCCAATTACACAGTTGCCGTTGTTCCATCTACATCCATTCACAGAACTCCTGATTAACTGGTGTCATCCCTTTGTACCATCAATACTACTTTAAAGCTATCTTGATCTGGCTTAGTTGGAATTGTGCTGCCTGGTGTGAAATTCAGCCACACAGACCAGGAATGTCCACAGTTCAATCCCCAGCCAGTGCTACATCAGCTGATGGTGTGGGGATTTCCCTTCACATTCCTGGGCTTGAGAAGTGAAAACTAGCCAAGCTCCTGCTCTTGCTCAGGACCCAGTGACCCCTGTTGGACGGTGCAATTGCCTGACTGCTGCGTGAGGACAGGATTGGGCTCAGCTGTGATGCCACCAGTGGTCAGAGAAGCCTGCCAGCACTTGTTTAGTCTCGCACACGAAGAACGACAACTTGCATGAGATGCTGGAGGTTGGCCGGTAGCTGTAGAACATACATCCGCATGAGTCAGCTTCAGTAGAGGAGGGGAAAACACCAAACAAAAAAACTCCTGATGAAGTCACAATATATCTTCCCTATTCAGTTATTATACCATAAAAGGAACAATCTTGACGTCGCCAGAGAATCTGAGTAGAGATATACTTCTGATATGGCTACCAAATTTATGAGGAAATTAGTTTAGCTTTTATTAATAGATAAAGTTTATGGTAGAATGCATACTTACATTTGACAATCTCCATTGGCTCCCTGTTCTCCAAAGCACACAATTCAAAATCCTCATCCTCGTTTATAAATCCCTGACTGACCTAATTCTTCCCTATTTCTGCAACGTCCTCCAGCCATGGATCCCAGTCTGTACCCTTCAGCCTCAGAATTACTTCCGTAAACCTCTTTGCTGTACAGGTACTACTTTCCTGTACATCTTTAAAAGCTTCCTCACAACATCCTGCTCAAAACCTATCTTTTCAACCGTGCTTTTGGTTTACCGCTCTACATTACTACAACAACAACAACATTTCAACACTTCATTGGCTGTGAAGCACTTTGGGATGTCCTGGACATGGAAAGGACTATTTAAATGAAAGTTTCTCTTCTCTTCCTCCTCCTCCTCTTTCTCTTCTTCATCCTCCTCCTCTTTCTCCTCTTCTTCCGTGGCATCTATTCCTCTTTAAACCGCCTTGGGATATTTTGTGTAAATCACTATACAAATGTAAGTTGTTATGAATGTATAACTGCCTGCATCAGAAGAGCTTCATTCACTAGCGTTCAAATGCTGATTACATTTTAATGTTTACAGAGAGAGCTGACTGTCTTGTTGGCTCTCTGCTGGCTGTAAGAATTGAAAAAAATGAAGGTTGGAGCATTTGCAACTTTTAATCTTCACTTTGCTACAATGGGTTGTAAAGCTAAAGCTGTGTTAGATTGTATCTTTTACCTATATGTGCTTTGGGTGGTTTCACATTTGAACTACGCTTCACACTGTTTGCACTGATGCAGACCATTTACTTTTACTGACCTATAAGCATGTGAGTGAATTGGAGCAGTTTTTGTTTGTGTATGCGTTGGTGACTGTGTATGTACATGTGTGTTAATGAGCATGAATAAGTGATTGAATGCATGAGCATACTAGTGAGTTCAGTCTAAGTTATATCTGAATGTCTTGAACTCATGATAAGATGTCCAAATCATGAATAAAACTGAACAAGAACAGAATGATGCTAGTTAAATGAGGCCATTATTAAATAAAGAGTCAATGAGATCACTTGAACAGGACTGGAAACAGAAGTGAGATATTAAAAGAGAACATTTTCTGTGTAATACTGGCCATTAAAAATAATCAAACCCAAATAATATGAACATTACTGTAATTTTAGGATTATTATTAAACACATGAAAGGCCAATGCATCTTGCCTATATTTTGCCTACATCAACTGACTTTAACTGTACTTCCTAGGGTTCCTGCCCAGATTACAAAGTCTAAACAAAGATTAATTACAGTGCAGTTATATTGCCACTTTCACATCAATGCAAAGTGGTTTCACCAAAGTACATTACTACTCAGATTCAGGTCACTGCACTATAAGTAACCTTCAAAAGATGTTAACATTTTTATAATTTTAACTCTTTTACTGCTCTGTCCTGGATTGTGCTGAACTTCTTGAGTGTTAATGCAGCTGCACCCGTCCAGGAAAGTGGTAAGTATTCCATTGCACTCCTAACCTGAGGCTTGTAGATGGTGGAGAGGATTTGAGGGGCCAGGAGTTGAGTCACTTGCCACAGAGTGTCCAGTCTCTGTGTAGTTATTGTGTTGCTATGGCTGGTGCAGTAAAACTTCTGGTCAGTAGTGACCCTCAAGGTATTGATGTTGGGAGACTCAATGATGGTGGTGCTGTTGAATATCGGGGGAGATGGTTGGGCTTTTTCTTGTTCAAAATGGCCATTGACTGGAATTAATATGGTGCAAATATTATCTACCACTTATCAGCCCAAGCCTTATCAGTCTTAATCTAAATGTAAACTCTCGGGAGCCGCAAGCCTACATTTCGTTGTACTGCACTTGTGCACTAACAATGACAATAAAAGTTGATTTGATTTGATTTGAAGCCTGGATGTTATCCAGGTCCTGCTGTAGGCTGGTATGGGCTGTGCCTTCTACTGCCAAGAAGGACAAGAGCAACAATGTTGTGGCAACACTATCACCTCTGAGACACACACCATCCTGACATGAACATATATCACTGTTCCTTCATTGTCTCTGGTTCAGAATCCTGGAATTCCCTTACTTGATATTACTGTGGGGCCACCATCACCAAGAGGATGACAGTGTTTCAAGAGAAGGCCCACCACCACTTCGCAGGGCAACTAGGAATGGGCAATAATTGTGGCCTTGTCAGCATTTCCCACATTCTGAGTACAAATTAAAGTGTTTTTAATATATATATATATTTTAGAAAACATCAACATTTAAGAGCTTGATTGAATTTTTACTACTGCTTTTAATATTTTAAATGTCTGTTTTTGTTGGTTATTTCATTATTATTAATTAATTGCTTTGTTCCTATAACCATCATGATCGTGGAAGGATTACACAGACAGGGTGGAATAGGTCAGCTGATCTATTGTGAACTTGAAAATGTAGAAAAACATACCAAATAAAATGTCAAAAATCACAATTTTCTAAGTGAAGGGTTGCATGCCCCAAGAGCACTCTAGAAAGTAAATCATGTGCCTTCATTTATTCTGTGCCCTTTCAGACTTTCATGTACTCATGCTTTTTGTTCCTCCAATGTAAGTGAAAGAATGTTGGATATATCTACAACTTAAGTTACAAGAAGTATGTGTCTCTTTGCACTTTTCGTATAATTATTTGTTTTGCTTTATATTCAGGGCCATTTTTGAATTATCATTTGGGACTGTGCCAGTTTTTTTGAACCGCTGGTCAGTTTTTGCTAGTCCTACAGGCTAGTAGGTATGTTTATTAAATATTTACTTCCTGGAAGTAATCACTAAAGAAAACATTAGTAACATGGCTACCCATCACAGGAGGATTTACGAGTAATTTAATAATTTTGATGGGAGGCCGTAGACAGGCTCAAAACAATTAAATCCCCAGGGCAAATATCCAAGGGTGCTAGGTGAGATTAGAGATGAAATCTGCAAAGTGCTGATGGTCATTATGAAGGAATTGATGAACACAAGAGGTCTCACTGGATTGAAAAGAAGCAAACGTGGCAGCTATCTTCAAAAAAGGTGACAAAACCCAAAACAGTCCCATTAGTCTTGTATACATAATTGATTGCATTATTTTATTTTGCCAATCATAAGGAACAAACCAGGGGATTATTTGTATGAGAATAATATAGTAAATGGAAGTCAATGTGATTTTAGAAGGGAAAGATCATGCTTGACAAACATTCTTGACTATTTTGAAGAAATTTTGAAAATTGGTTAACAGACAGGAAACAGAGAGTAGGAATAAATGGGTCTTTTTCAGGGTGGCAGGCGGTGACTAGTGGGGTACCACAGGGATCAGTGCTTGGGCCCCAGCTATTCACAATATATATCAATGATTTGGATGAGGGAACCAAATGTAATATTTTCAAGTTTGTTGATGACACGAAACTAGGTGTGATTGTGAGCTGTGAGGAGGATGCAAAGAGGCTTCAGGGCAATTTAGACAAGTTGAGTGAGTGGGCAAATACATGGCAGATGCAGTATAACGTGGATAAATGTGAAGTTATCCACTTCGGTAGGAAAAACAGAAAGGCAGAATATTATTTAAATGGTGATGTACAAAGGGACCTGGGTGTCCTTGTACACCAGTCACTGAAAGCAAACATGCAGGTGCAGCAAGCAGTTAGGAAGGCAAATAGTATGTTGGCCTTCATTGCAAGAGGATTTGAGTACAGGAGCAAGGATGTCATACTACAGTTATACAGGGCCTTGGTGAGACCACACCTGGAGTACTGTGTGCAGTTTTGGTCTCCTTACCTAAGAAAGGATATACTTGCCATAGAGGGAGTGCAGCGAAGGTTCACCAGACTGATTCCTGGGATAGCAGGACTATCGTATGAGGAGAGATTGGGTCGACTAGGCCTATATTCACTAGAGTTTAGAAGAATGAGAGGGGATCTCATTGAAACGTATAAAATTCTGACAGGGCTAGACAGACTGGATGCAGGGAGAATGATTCTCCTGGCTGGGGGGTCTAGAACGAGGGGTCACAGTCTCAGGATACGGGGTAGGACATTTAGGACTGAGATGAGGAGGAATTTCTTTACTCAGAGGGTGGTGAACCTGTGGAATTCTCTACCACAGAAGGATGTGGAGGCCAAGTCACTGGATATATTTAAGAAGGAGATATATAGATTTCTAGACACAAAAGGCATCAAGGGGTATGGGGAGAGAGCGGGAATATGATATTGAGATAGAGGATCAGCCATGATCATATTGAATGGCGGAGCAGGCTCGAAGGGCAGAATGGCCGACTCCTGCTCCTATTTTTCTATGTTTCTAACATTCAAAATGACAATTTTCATGATTTATACCTAGACTTTCAAAATGTTTATTCCACGTCAAGGCTGCTACATTGCACAAGCTTAACAGAGTAGGTATGTATGGTGTAACTTAGAGGAGATAAGGAACTGGCTCAAAGAGAGGAAGCAGCGGGTACTAATTGGGGAGAGATATCAAGCTGGGGAGATGTACTGAATAGAGTGCTCCGGGGACCCGCCTAGTCCTACTTCTATTTGAGGCTCAGTTTCAGAAAGGAAATAAAATTTGGTCAAAGTTTCAAATGATCCTAAGCAAAAGGATAGGAATAGTCAAATCTAATGTGGCGGTCAAGGAACTACAGCAGGACCTAGATAAAATTTGCAAGTGGGCACAGTTCAAGAAGTGGATGGTATTGTACACTGGGGGAGATGCTCAATGAACCAGGTAGGGAAGAGGCTGAAATAAATCTGGAATAATCTAAGCATCGCCAACCACCACAAAGTGGCAATCAAAAAGTAAGCAGCATACTAAGCTATAGTGCCATGTCAGTAGAGTAGAAGTCTGATGTAATCACACTGAAACAGTTCTGTGCTTTAGATTGGCCACACTTTGAGTACTGCATCTAATTCTGGTCAATAAGGTACAAGAGAATAGTCCAAACCCAGAAAGTGGTGCAGGGTTGGGCTACAGGGTGATCACTAGTGTCAAAGAACTGAAATCAGATTTGGATATAAGGGGCACAATATCAAAGTTTGTAGACAATACAAAACTAGGGATTCTAAGTGATTTCAGGAGCACATAGACAGAATAGTAGATTGGGAAGATAGATGTCAGATGAAATTCAATGTGGAGAAATGTCAAGAGATAGATTTTGGAAGAAATATTAATGAGAGGACATATAGACTAAACGGTAACATTTCAAAAGGAATAGAGGAGCATAAATAATTAAAATTGGAAGGGCAAGTTGATAAAGAATAGAGATTGAGTAGACTAGGCCTATGTTCACTCGAGTTTAGAAGAATGAGAGGTGATCACATTGGAACATATAAGATTCTGAGGGGGATTGAGAGGATGTTTCCCCTAGTAGGGGTATCTACAACTGGGGAGCATAGTTTCAGAATAAGGGGGTCACCCATTTAAGACGGAGATGAGGAGGAATTTCTTCTCTGAGGGTCGTGAATCTTTGGAATTCTCTACCCCAGAGAGCTGTGGAGACGGAGTCATTGAATATATTCAAGGTGGAGATTGACAGACAGTTGAACTACAAGGGAGTCAAGGGGTATGGGGAGAGAGCGGGAGAGAGCCAAGATTGGATCAGCCATGATCTTATTGAATGGCGGAGCAGGCTCAAAGGGCCGATTGGCCTACTCCTGCTCCTGTTTCTTATGTTCTTGTTCATATGGAATGATTGTTCATATGGAATGATTGAAGTACAGCAAACTCTTTTTTATCTGGCACCGACGGGACCGGCGTGCTGCTGGTTGATCAAAAAGTCCGGATTACAGAGAGGTATACTTACTAAGGTACAAGAGCCCCGTACATGGCCACAGATCCAGGTGTCCCTGTTGCATGGCAACAGGTGCAGGAACCCCGGTTACACGACCACAGATCCAGGAACCCCATTTCACGGCCACTAATATGAAGTAAAACTTACCTGAACCTACTCCTGAATTTTGCCGGTTAAGAGAGATTTCTGGTTATTTAGGTGCCGGTAAAAAGAGAGTTTCCTGTAGATAACATTGACAGATTTAAGGGGAGGTTTGGTGCATGCATGAGGGAGAAGGGAATGGAGAAATATGGGAGCAGGATGGGAAGAGGTAATTAGAATGGCGGGAGGCTTGTGTAGAATATAAACACCGGCATAGACGGTTGGGCCAAATAATCTGTTTCTGTGCCGTATGTAAAAGCTGGGACTCTTTTCATTTGAACAAAGAAATTTAAGAAGAGATCTGATAGAGGTGTACACAATTATGAAGTGTTTTGATATAATAAATTGTGAAAAATTCTTTTCACTGGTCGTTGAGTTGGTAATTTGAGGGCATAAATTTAAGCCCAAAAGAACGAAGGGAGAGGATAGTTTTTTTTTGCAGAGTTGTTAAGGCGCATGGAATTCCCTACCAGCAACTGGTGGAAGCAGAAGCTATAATAGCAATTAAAATGAAAGTGGATAAATTTCATAAAAAGAAAAAAATTAAAGGGTATGGGGAATGGGCCTAAGTTAATAGATCGTTCAGAGAGCTGACACAGACACGATGGCTCAAATGGCCTTTTGCTGTGCTGCAAAATTCTGCTGTTCTATGAGGAGAGGCTGGAGAATATACTAAAGAAGCATAGGGGGTCATTTTAACCCTACCTTCCCAGTGGGAAACTGACACAATCCGATTGGCCGCCCGTTTTACACACTGTCTTATTTCACTTTCTGTTGAGGTCATGGGAAAATAAAATCGGACAGGGTGTAAAACAGGCGGACGATCTGATCACATCAATTAGGTTAAAATTATTTCCACAGACTTCAAACCTTGAAAAGAGCTGGACGAGGGGGAACCCTACTTTATTAGAGATATATAGGATATTAAGCAGAATAGAAAACGTACGCTCAGAGTGATACTTTAAATAAAACTACCAACAGCTGGACAAGGGGATATGGGGACAAACTGGTAAATGGCAAGTACAGGACTGATGAGCACTTCATGCATAGCATGATCATTACCTGCAGTGGTCAATACATGCTGAGGCAAAAATGCTGGAATACAAAAAAAGACAAGAAAAGACCAGCTCGCCCATCAAACCTGTCCCATTCTGACATGGTGCAACTTACACACACCATCAACCCATCTCATACCCCACAGTTTTGCAATGTCCTTGGAGAGGCAAAAACACAAAAGAAAAAAATCCTTTAGCCAATTTAAGAAAAAAAAACTATGGGAAATTTATCTCCAACCCCCGAAGGCAATCAAGGAAGTTCCAGGAAACTGCAATGACTGATATCACTAGTCTAGGTTAACCTTCTATAATTTGAGTCATTCGAGAGGCAGTCAGATGCTGTGACGTGGGAACTACAGGTTTCTGTGGAAAGATGGACCAAATGATATCCTCACCTTTGTGATAACAGAAATCTGCCACCTGCGCATTGCAACTAGCAGATTTAATCCTCGGGCCATTAGCTGCAGCATAATTGGAGCCTTCAAAGGGAATTTGTGATGTAAATGCCTGTCCAATGGCATGTATGTGACACAAAGGCATTAATTACTTTGTCAAATATACTACATGACTGTGGATGAAGAAATGAAAGAAATCCAGTACTGAGACTATTAAATAACTCTTCTATTATCCTATTACACTTGTGAGAGCCGGAATCTTATTTATGGACTGCTTAAAATGAAGGTCATATTAGCACACACACAATGACTGCTGATGGAAGCTTTAGGTGGGTGTTCTTTTGTGTGTATGTATGTTTGTAAAAATTGTTTATATGTAATCATTTTTCTTCAGTTATGAATGTTTTTTAGTTAAGGATTAGGGATATATGGAAAGATGACTTCCCAGGAAAATATGAAAGTTTTTAAAACAAAAGTATAAAACCTCTTTAAATATATTTTGTTGTTTCAAAGGTGTTTGATGAAAGATAAGCAATGACCCAGTCAGTGCATTTGTGATGTAAATGTTGGGTTTATTAATTAAGAGGGTGAACATCACAAAATTTGTTTTAGATCTCATTCTTATTTGCAGTCTGTTAGTCTGGCACTTTGTATATGAACTTAATACATATAAGATGTCATCTGAGCGCATTGCTTCATGATTGAAATTATTCTATGAGTTTAATGAGGCTTTTTCATTTATAGTCACAGAATAAACACAAAATATGTTGTTGGACAGAATATTTACCC
Source organism: Somniosus microcephalus (assembly GCF_052327205.1). Taxonomy (NCBI): domain Eukaryota; kingdom Metazoa; phylum Chordata; class Chondrichthyes; order Squaliformes; family Somniosidae; genus Somniosus; species Somniosus microcephalus. The sequence goes on from NC_141002.1 coordinate 44,494,100, forward strand.
AATGGGTGGAACCAATGTTGACATACATTCGCAATTGTGTCACTTGTGTACTCATTGGTGGATTCAGCTGGTGGAAAAATATTGTCTAGTGGATGCCTATTTGACCTCTTGGCTCAATCTTTGTCTCTTAAGTCAATAGGTGGTTGGTTCTAGCCCTACTCCAGGACTTGAGTACATAATTTAAGTTGACACTGCAGGCAGTACTAATGGAGTGCTGTATTGTCAATATGCTGTTCTTAGGTTGAGGTATTAAAGCTGAGCCTTGCCTTCCTGTTCCAATGGTTCAGCTGGATGCTACAGATCACAGTGCACTATTTGAAGAAGAGCAGGAAGCTGTCCCAGCAAATGTTCTTCCCTCAACCAACACCACCAAAAATGGATAAACTGGTCATTCATCTTATTGTAGATTGTGGGATCTACCTGGGTGCAAAATGACTGCTTCATTTGCCTACATAAGTCACTGTATTTCATAATGGTTCATTGTATTCGAAGAGCTTTGAGAAATTACTAAGTGATGTGATAAGGGGCTATATAAATGCAAGTCTTTCTATATCTCTTTCTCTCCCTATCAGATAACACAGAGACAAATATCTACAATAGAAACTTAAAACACCGCATCTAAAGATGTTTTTTGCAAATGGGTGCCTGGAGTGGGAGGAGTAATGAAGCCATATGCTCTGAAACTACTGTATTTTTGGGAGTGTTAATATTGTTTTTCTCTGTATTTGTGTGATTTCAAATTTCTTTAGTTTATCATTTACTTTTTTACAGTGTTCTATAATGGGAACCGTTGGCCAGTTTGTGAGTGAGTTACAATGTCTGGTTAGCTTCTGCAGCATTTGAAAGCTGCTTTCAATTTGTTCAAGTGCATGTAATGGAGGTCCCGTTGTTACCATGAGGTAACATTGCTCATATCAGAATAATCAACGTCCAGAGGGGAATGTGAAGCATGACTTTAATGATCAATATGAATTTAATAGATTGCAAACTCCACACTGAGGCAGTCAGTCAGATTGAACTGGGAACACAAATTTCAGCTCCCCATGCCTATTTCTGCAATTCTCATGCAGTTCCTTTTTTTAATGATTAGGTTGTGTAACAATTTTTATTTTCAGTGAACAAACATTTTGACAGGACTAAAAGAGCAACATAGGACTATAAGTTGTTGTTGGTGATAATAGTGGTTGTACAGAGAATGTAACCAGTTTATTTTAAATGAATTAATATTCATTAAAATAGCGGACAATGGAATTCGGTATGAATGTATTACAAATTCGCAATAATTTCTAGTCTCAGGTGTTTGAAGGTTTTAAAAATGGCAAATATTTGAAATGCACAGCAGTTTAATTAGAAGTATAGAATCCATTCGGCCCATTGTGCCTGTGCCGGCTCTTTGGTAGAGCTATCCAATTAATCCCGCTCCCCTTTTCCCACAGCCACTGTAACTTTTTTCCCTTCAACTATTTATCCAATTCTCTTTTGAATGCTACTATTATATCTGCTTTCACCATCCTTTCAGGCCGTGCATTCCAGATCACAACAACTCACTGTGTAAAAAAATGTTTCCTCCTGTCGCTTTTGTTCTTTTGCCAATCACTTTAAATCTGTGTTCTCTGGTTACCAACTCTTCTGCTGCTGGGAACAGTTTCTCTTTATTTACTTTATCAAAACCTTTCATGATTTTGAACACCTCTATCAAGTCTCCTCTTAACCCTCTCTGCTTTAAGGAGAACAGCCCCAGCTTCTCCAGTCTCTCACATAACTGAAGTCCCTCATCCCGTTGAAATTTAAAATTGAAAAAGACGTGTTAATGTTTGAGTGTTATTTTTTGAACTTGGATCTAAGATTTTACTTCAACGATATTGACTTGCTCTTATCCCTCCTGAAGGTACTTTATTAGCATATCCTGAATCTTAGGTAATCCCCCATCCGCCTCTGGGCTACCATGGGATCTGGGATCGGGACGATGGGATAATGAGTCAGTTTGCCTCTTGAATGTGAAATCCCCTGTTGATGGGATTAGTGTAGGTGCAAGTTGCAAACGTTTTCAGTTCACAAAATAACACCTGGACCTAGATTCCCAGTGAAAGCCTGAAGTCCCTACAACTAGTTTTCTTTTTGAATATTTAAATATCCAACCCTCCCAGGATAAATAATGTTACTGTGAAAGGCAGAATTAGATTAGACTCCAAAATGTCAGAAAACATACCATATTAATAGTCTAATATGAGCCTTTTCTGGGGCAGGGCATGTCCCGATTCCCTGATGGATCATGGCTTCAGGGCTCACATTCCTCTTCAGCACATACATCAGCACTCACATTCAACTTCAGTAATCTCTCAATTCACCACTGCTGCAAACTGTACTGTGATGCACTTTAGGTCTTTTACCCTGCAATAAAAATGATGGAATGTTGGGTATACCTGCAGTTATGACAAGCCCATATTCCAATGCACTTTCAGCCTAAGTCTTTGTTTTCTTGTACTATAAAGCATACGTTCATGGCTGTTTTTTTGAGGTATTGGCCAGTTTTTGCTCGTTTTCTAAGTTGGCATGTATGTATCTACTACTAGGAAATGTAGAAAAAATATGCTATTGTGATTATAGGGTTAACAAGAAGTAATAGCCTTAATAGAATCACAGCCTTATCTCTTTAACATATCCTGCCTCATTACACACAACAACAACTAGTGGTGTTCCGCAGGGGTCAGTGCTGGGTCCCCAACTCTTTACAATCTATATTAACGATTTGGAGGAGGGGACCGAGTGTAACATATCAAAGTTTGCAGATGATACTAAGATGGGAGGGAAAGCAGTGAGTGAGGAGGACATAAAAAACCTGCAAGGGGACATAGACAGGCTAAGTAAGTGGGCAGAGATTTGGCAGATGGAATACAATACTGGAAAGTGTGAGGTTATGCACTTTGGCAGGAAAAAACGTAGAGCAAGTTATTATCTTAATGGCAAGAAACTGGAAAGTACTGAAGTACAAAGGGATCTGGGGGTCCTGGTGCACGAAACTCAAAAGGTTAGTATGCAGGTGCAGCAAGTGATTAAGAAGGCCAATGGAATGTTGGCTTTCATTGCTAGGGGGATAGAATATAAAAATAGGGAGGTATTGCTTCAATTGTACAAGGTATTGGTGAGACCGCACCTGGAATACTGCATACAGTTTTGGTGTCCATACTTAAGAAAAGACAGACTTGCTCTCGAGTCAGTACAAAGAAGGTTCACTCGGTTAATCCCGGGGATGAGGGGATGGACATATGAGGAGAGGTTGAGTAGATTGGGACTCTACTCATTGGAGTTCAGAAGAATGAGAGGCGATCTTATTGAAACATATAAGATTGTGAAGGGGTTGGATCGGGTGGATGCGGGGAGGATGTTCCCGATGATGGGTGAAACTAGAACTAGGGGGCATAGTCTTAGAATAAGGGGCTGCTCTTTCAAAACTGAGATGAGGAGGAACTACTTCACTCAGAGGGTGGTAGGTCCATGGAATATGCTGCCCCAAAAAGCTGTAGAAGCCACATCATTACATAAATTTAAAACAGAAATAGACAGTTTCCTAGAAGTAAAGGGAATTAAGGGTTACGGGGAGCGGGCAGGAATTTGGACATGAGTCTAGGTTCGGATTGGACATGGCCCTGTGGGTAGCGGAGCGGGCCCAGGGGCCGTGTAGCCTGATCCTGCTCCTATTTCGTGTGTCTAATTCTGTTAGATTCAGGAGATGGTTCTGTGATAGTAGATTGGCGGTTAGGATCAGATCAGCCATGATCTTATTGAATGGCGGAGCAGGCTCGAGGGGCCGATTGGCCTACTCCTGCTCCTATTTCTTATGTTCTTATGTTCTTATTAACAACTTGTATTTATAAAGCACCTTTAACATAGTAAAATGTCCCAAGGCGCTTCACAGGTGCATTATAACACACAAAATTTGACACCGAGCCACATAAGGAGAAATTAGGGCAGGTGACCAAAAGCTTGGTCAAAGAGGTAGGTTTTAAGGAGCGTCTTAAAGGAGGAAAGAGAGATAGTGAGATGGAGAGGTTTAGGCAGTGAATTCCAGAGCTTAGGGCCTAGGCAACAGAAGGCACAGCCACCAATGGTTGAGCGATTATAATCAGGGATGCTCAAGAGGGCAGAATTAGAGGAGCGCAGATATCTTGGGGGTTTGTGGGGCTGGAGGAGATTACAGAGAAAGGGAGGGGCGAGGCCATGGAGGGATTTGAAAACAAGGATGAGAATTTTGAAATTGAAGCATTGCTAAACTGGGAGCCATTTTAGATCAGCGAGCACATGGGTGATTTGGTGCGAGTTAGGACATGGGCAGCCAAGTTTTGGATGACCTCAAATTTACATAGGGTAGAATGTGGGAGGGTCGCCAGGAGTGAATTGGAATAGTCAAGTCTAGAGGTAACAAAGACATGGATGAGGGTTTCAGCAGCGGATGAGCTGAGGCGGGGCGGAGACGGGCGATGTTACGGAGGTGGAAATAGGCAGTCTTAGTTATGGCACGGATATGTGGTCGGCAGCTCATTTCAGGACCAAATATGACACCAAGGTTGCGAACAGTGTGGTTCAGCCTCAGACAGATGCTAGGGAGAGGGATGGAGTCAGTGGCTAGGGAACAGAGTTTGTGGCAGGGGACCAAAAACAATGGCTTCGGTCTTCCCAATATTTAATTGGAGAAAATTTCTGCTCATCCAGTAGTGGATGTCGGACAAGCTATCTGACAATTTAGAGACCGTGGATGGGTTGAGAGAAGTGGTGGTGAGGTAGAGCTGGGTGTTGTCAGCGTACATGTGGAAACTGACACTGTGTTTTCGGATGATGTCATCAAGGGGCAACATGTAGATGAGAAATAGGAGGGGGCCAAGGATAGATCCTTGGGGGACATCAGAGGTAACGATGCAGGAGTGGGAAGAGAAGCCTGACATGAATCTTGTCATTCATGTGGAAATTACTTATGAAATAATACTGGGCGGCCTGCTGGTGGCGCTGTCCAGGGAGAGTATAAATACTCGGGCATGGTCCCAGCTTGCTCAGGACGTTCTTTTACAGGAACTAGTGAAGGACACAACTAGATCTCCATGTTGTAAAACAGTTGATTAAAGCTTTGTTTAACGCTTAGACCAAGTGCCTAGCAGTTTTCTTACGTCAAAGCCATTGCAGGTGATTCTCTGGCTACGATTAGATAGATAAGAATGGAACCAGGCGAGTGCAGTCCCACCCAGCTAGACGACGGTGGAGAGGCGCTGGAGAAGGATGGTGTGGTCAACCGTGTCAAAGGCTGCAGACAAGTCAAGAAGGACGATGAGGGATAGTTTATCTTTGTCACAGTCACAAAGGATGTCATTTGTGACTTTGATGAGAGCCATTTTGGTACTGTGGCAGGGGCGGAAACCTGATTGGAGTTGCGGGAAAGATGTGCACGGATTTGGGAGGTGACAACACGTTCAAGGAATTTGGAGAGGAAAGGGAGGTTGGAGATGGGGCAGTAGTTTGCAAGGACGGAGAGGTCAAGAGTTTTTTTGAGGAGCGGGGTGATGACGGCAGATTTGAGGGAGAGGGGGACAGTACCTGAGGAGAGAGAACCGTTAACAATGTCAGCTAACATGGGAGCCAGAAAAGGAAGTTGGGTGGTCAGCAGTTTGGTGGGAATAGGGTCGAGGGAGCAAGAAGTGGGTCTCATGGACAAGATGAGCGCGGAGTGGTCATGAGGGGAAATCGGAGAGAAACTGGAGAAAGATGCGAGTTCAGGGCTAGGGCAGGGGGGGAACCTTAGAAGAAGTTTGGCCCAGTGGGCTAGGGGAAGGAAGCGAAGTGGCAGCGGCAGCTGAACGGATGGTCTCAATCTTAGAGACAAAGAAGTCTGTGAGCTCCTCACACTTGTTGTCGGAGGTGAGGGTGGAGGAGACAGGGGAGAGGGGTTTAAGAAGACAGTTAGCAGTGGAGAATAGAAGCCGGGGTTTATCTTTGCATTCCAGAATGATTCTGGAATAATGAACAATTTTGGCAGAGGAGAGCAGGACCCGATAATGCTTTATGTGGTCCAGCCAGATCTGGCGGTGAATGGCTAAACCAGTTGTCCGCCATATCCGTTCAAGTTTGTGTCCCTTAGACTTAAGGGAGCGAAGATGATGGCCGTACCGGGGAAATGGCCAGGGTGAGAGAGAGTAATTGTTTTAATAGGGACGAGCCTCTATGTGCAACCCTCTTTGTGCTCCAATCCTTTCTGTAGCTATACCTCAGAATGTTCAATATTACAGGTACACAGAAAGTTATCTTTGGCCATGTTAAATGATAGAAAACATGAAATTATCTTAAAAGCTACAACAAATATTGACACAAGAAGGAAACAAATTTGGATATTTCATTGAACATAATTGCCAACATGAACGTCGCTTCATTTCCAGGAGAAAACAGTTGTACTATTGAACAAAATGGAGAAAATAATTCAAGGCAATATTCCAGGAATTCCTGATATATTTAAAAAATGCTGAGAACTGAAAGCCATTTGACCTGGCTATGAGGCAAATTATTGGTGTGTCATCTAAAAATTTGGACAAGCAGATAATGCTCCTGTTTGCCTATATAACAAAAGCACTGCATTCAAAACAAAATCCATTTCAGATGTTTCTTATTGATAGGACACTATATAGTGCAAGTATTTTATTATAAAGAATGATGATCCATGATCCAGGAACCAGGAAAAACATCTGCACTAACAATGGACAGGCCTGATTAATAACACAAACAACATTTGTTCTTTGCTCATCTCCCTCAACACATAACAATGTAAGGTACTTTACAATGTAATCTTTTAGCCCCCAAAAATACCTGGTTAAAGAAAGAGTATCTCCCCATAATGGTTGAATTGATAAGTACAGTACATGCTGTGGTGCTGAGGCATTGAATTCAGGAAGGCCCTAGGTCTGATCCCCACTGTGCGCTGATCTAGTTGATCTAAGATGAGATGTGTAGGGGCCTTATAGTTGACTACAGCATCCACAGGCTGTAGTAAAATCTGCTGGGGTTTATGCTGTTGATGACTGTGATCTCTGCTGGTCAGTACACATGTGCAAGAAGCATGACGACAGAATTGGACTTGACTGTGATGCCCCCACCATCAAGTCACCTGCTGACACTCCTGGCTCATAAATGAAGAATGGCCATTTGGGTGATGTGCCAGAGGAATGCTTATGAGAACAGGACTGCACCCCCTCCCCCCCAACTGCAGTCACTCAGTGGGTAAATGTAATATTGTGTGGGGCTGAATATCACAGGCCAAGAAAATCCCAGATGTCTGGCAGTATTGTTAGCCAGTTTTACTCGGGGCAGTAGTTCAGAGAAGGGGGTGGCTGGGCACTGATCAGGGATCACCCCTGGGATCTTCCTGGTTTGTATGGTTCCTTGGCATACGCCATACACCTGGCATCCATGGATTGATACCCCAGCAGGAATCTCTGCTTTCAGGATATGAGGAGAGAAAATTGGTTAAAAAAAATTAAAACAGATGTATATGGAAGTTACTTCGAGGCTGTGATCTGAGGTTAGAGTTCAGGTGAGATTTATAAACTGCTCAGTCATTTTAAGATGTACTCTGAACGCCTTGATCAGACTGTTGCTTGGTAATCACTCCATTATCCTCTCTGGGCTAAAAGTAATCTAAATTTGTATTTAGCTATCATGGCCACCAAAGCTGAGTAAAAAGCACGGATTGTGATATAATCCTTTCTCTTTGAACTAGGAACATAAGAAAGAACACAGGAACAGGAGTAGACCATTCACTCTCTCACTGGCTGGTCTGTATCTTAATTCCATCTACCCGCCTTGGTTCCGTAACCTTTAATACCCTTGCCTATCAAAAATCTTATCAATCTCAGTTTTGAAATTTTCAACTGAAGATACTTGAGTCCTTTTTCATTTATGTAACCACCACAATTTTTACAATTTGCATCAGGCCTCTCCCAAACTCTGAATGCAATACCTATAAACAAAAGAAATAATTTGAAGTGGAAGATATAATTTCTGAGGGGCTTACACAAAGTTCACATACCTAGGAGCCCATTCAAACTTCGATGTTCACTGTTAAGGAATCCAATAAAGATTCAAGGTGTTGGAATGTGTTTTTCTAATGATAGAGATAGAGGCGGTAGTCCTTGTCTGTATACCAGAAATAAGGGTTCTGGACGCAGTGGACAAAACACTTGCAAGTTAACTAGGGGTTAAATGAACATATACTCACCGCCCGCCTACGGTGATACCCACTGTGGTAACACTTGTATTATAGGAAAAAGAAGATTAAAGTACGTAAAACTGCAGTTTGCAGCAGTGACAGATTTAAAACATTATAAAAGGGTTGTGAGTGGTGAAGGCACTCGACTTATTTTCACGAGGTGAGGGACAACATATCCCCCCAGGAAGATCTTGTTTTTGGAGACTTGCAACAGGAACGCACTGGAAGGGCCGCAGATTTTTGACATTGATATATTTTTAAGCCTTGAATGTGCCACATAACTCTTAATTCCACCTGCCTGGAATTTTTGGTGATAGAGTTCATTCTTCACCTTCACCAGCCTTCACTAAAAAGAAGTCTTCAACATTGATTGATTATTCTTGAAGATGAAAAATGACATCTTAAATTAATCCAATGCTGTCCTGGGCGGTCTGGAGCTTCCCTATCTCTGTAAACTACAATCCACCCCAAGCTCTCCGTTTCTCCAACTTTGACCTCGTGGATCCCCCCTCTGTTCTCCCGCCCGTTAGTGGGACATAGGTGGCTGAGGGCAAAACCACCATCTGGAATTCCCTCCTAAATCTCACCACCTCTTTACCGTCCTCTTCTCCACTAAGAGCCTCCTTAAAACCCATCACTTTTCAAGCTTTAGGTCATCCCTGCTAACCTTCCCTTCTTTGGCTTGACATCGTTTCTTTTCCTTATGCCATTGTGAAACACTGTGGAATGTTTTTCTATGTTCGAGGGACGATATAATACAAATTGTTGCATGGCTTCTCACATCACATATTTTTTAAAAATCCTTGTTCATCAGTCTCAAACTTTTTTCTGATTGTTAACACCCAATTTTTGGATGCGAATTGGATGTTACTGATTGCAAAAGTGGGTGGAGAAGTGGGTGGAGATCTATTAAACTGGATTTGCTCCAATTTCTTTGTCCCGTCTGATTTTGCAGGATTAATTGTGATGTGTCTAGGAAGCACCTGCTAGTCTGTAGGCTGATGCAAGTAAGTGAGGCCTAAGTGACATTGTGCACATTAGCTTCCCCCATTTTCACTGCTGTGACACGGGTTCCATACTTGCCTATATAAATTGGGTCCTCAGGCGATCTCGGCGCTGAACTATATGCTGAGGTTTAAAGAGCCTAGTAAAATGTAAGGCCATTGTGCTATTTTTTTGGTTATTTTTCTGTTGTTATTTAGGTTTTCAGCAGCCTTTGTGCCAATTGTTGTGCTGCTGCTCTTTTTCTCCAACAGCTTTAATGGTGCTACAATGGGTTTCTTATGGGAATATCTGTGGTTTTTTGGAGGAAGAGGTGGCACTCTGCATGTCCCTGCTAGAACCCTGGAGTCTACAGACAACGTTTTACATACCTTTATCAGAGGAGGTGGGCTGTAGTTTACAAAGAATGTTGTGATAGAATTATGTTGCATGTTCTCATCAGACCTGTAGCCAAACTCCTCCACAGGCTCAGCACAGTGTGTTTATCAAGGTCAAAACTGCCCTTAACTCTTATGCTTCAAGATCGCCAGTTTCCAATTAGCTGTGGATAGAGGTGTAAAATAAGTGCCGATGCCTCATTTACTTGAGCAAAAATGTTACTTCCATTCCCCGGGCAATTGACAGCAGCATGAGAGGGCTGTGTAATTTTTATTGGCTAGCAAGACTCCCGAAGGGGTTTTAGGTTGCATTCATGTGGCCCTACATGTTTCATTATACAATACCAGTACAGGAAACTTTTTTTTATCCGGGACCGACGTGGTGCCGGTTCATCAAAAATTCCGGATAACCGAAAGCTATAGTAAAAGATACGGAGCAAAGCAACAAACCCTGTTGCTTAGCAAAGGGTTCAGAACAATGGCCACAAGTTCCAAGCGTCTCTGTAGCTTAGCAACAGCTGCAGCCACACCCTTGCACAGCAACAGATCGAGGAAGGCAAGTAATAAAACTTACCTGAACCTACTCCTGAATTTTGCCGGTTAACCGAGATTTCCGGTTATTTAGGTGCTGGTAAATCGAAAGTTTCCTGTATCTACATGAATAGGAATGGAATCCACTCACTTGTTGTTGAGCTCATTTGTGACCATTAGCACTGGATTCTATAAGTTAATACTTATTACCAACGCAGAGGTCATAGTGCCTTTATTTTAAGGTAACCGGCCAGCAAAAGCAATTCTCAGGGCAACTCCTGGGAGATTGACGCTATCCTATGCAACCACGCCTTATGACACTTATGTGGTATTCCAGGACATCAGCTGGTCACAGGTATAGTGAGGTGCATGACTCCATCAGAGAATCACCGAGCACACCACTGGCATATTGAAGCAGTGCTTCAGGTGCTTGGAAATATCTGGCGGTATCCTACAATACAGCTCGGTAAAGGTTTCAAGGATTGCTAGTGCTGCATATTTCACAGCTTTGCTCTGCAAAGAGGTACCATTATGTATCCTTGGATAACAAAGGCCTAGAGGTGCTTAAGGGAACTACCAAGAGGAGCAGGAAGAGCATGAAGTAGGCAGCAGAGCAGAACCTGTTGCTGGCTGCAAGAGCCATTCAGCAAGTTCTCATACAGAAGACCTTCTCTTAACTTGCGAATGCAGCCACTACATTAACAGCCCTGTATGTATCTTTCCAGGCCCTCCACAAATATGCCATCACCTGCAGTGCCTTAAATTTTCCAGGCACCACATCAATATCAAATTCACACAGCTGATGAAACGTGCCTGCAAACCTTTGCAAGAATATTCTCTGCACAAAGCTTCAGTGCTATCACATTTTTATGGTTCCACTATGATTCTCCTTAGTGATAATGTATGATGTATCTGTTGTTAACTCGAGGGGGTGAATTGAGGGTTGAATGTTGGCCTGGACACAAGAGAACTCCCCTTCTCTTCGAATAGTGCCCTGGGATCTTTTACTTCCAGGAGTCTTGACTTAACATCTTATTTGAAATATGGCACCTCCAACAGTGCAACACTCGATCAGTACTGCACTTAAGTTCAGCCTAGATTATGTGCTCCACTCTGTGGAGTGGGGCTTGGACCCATGACCTTTGGACTCCAAGGCGAGAGTGCTGCCACTGATCAAGGCTAACACTAGGTGGGCAGTCTGGCTCTGTGTAGGTGTTGTTTTTGCTTTTGCTGCTAGGAGGTATGGTCTGACCTGCCAATTTACCCTTTTTCCTTGCAAGGAAGAGTCTGACATCATCTTTGAACCTGTTTATCACAATACTGTTAATAGACCAGAAATTTGCTATGTGTGCTAAACCTAGTCACAGTGCACTGGAGGGCTGACACTGCTGCCATCTTGTCACTGCTTCCCTGTGTCTTAATCCAGCCTGCCTTAAACACATTGCAAATTGTGAGTTACGTCAGTGAACTTTTATTCTCATAGCTATAAAATGCACATGACCCTCAAGAGTTGCACTACCTTTATATTACGGGAATATGCTTTGTGTTGATCCGGTGCAAAAGAAACAAGCCTTGGAATAGCAAATCACGTGCATTTCAAACACTTGATCAGGGCAGAGTTCAAATGGAAATGTTCTTGTCATAACAGCATTGTAAATTTTAATAACATTGATAAATTTTATGATATAATAAAGGTGACATAACCCACAGCTTTAACCATCTTTATGACTGATAAACTCTTTCACATTTTTGTTCAGAAGCAATTGCACTTTCAACCATGTGTTACCAAGAAAATATAATGTATTAGACAAAGGTGATGCACAACAAGATAAGAACGGTTATTTCTGAGAACCAATTATGGATACTTTGGCAGCTGTATTGAGATTTGCAGCTGTGCGATAGAAATGTGCGTGCCACAATAAAGGAAACCTCCTAAGCAGTTTATGATAAAATATTAGCATAGGCCAAAGTCTTCAACAATTAATTTTAATTGAGTTTCTATATTTAAAGAAATTCTATTTTAAGGTGTGCATTCAAATTGCCTCTAATTGTTTATCTCAGTATGGAGCAAGAATAGGAGTTTTTGTGATCCATAAAACATTCTGAAATGACTGCCTAACGAGATTTTTATCCCTATGTAAATATTGAGGTGTGTAGCTGCATTTAATGATATAGATGCTACAATAGAAAACCTAAACCCATCTACCTATATAATTGCAAACATTGCATCCATAGGGTATCATACCTTGAAAGTGTATGTTGGGCATTATACTTTAACTACCACTATCTGTTTAGTTAACTATGCTGATTCATTTAAATATTCCACCATCAATGAACAGGTAGGATGAAGGGATATTTATTAGTCCCAGTCCCTTTAAGGCTACCCCAGATCAGGTGTATTTCTCAGACGTTCACTTTCAACTAAAGTTTGAGGTAGCTGAATCCTAAAGACGCTTAATTGGGTCTAAAGGTCCGGGCTATCTCTCCCTAAAGGAAAGGAACCACCCAAGAATGTTACCGTCCTCCAGATAGCGCTTTTAATAAGTTTAGCTAGACTGTAACGTCCTGGATATTATGAGGGTCTGGAAAACTCCCTCAGAATTCTGCAACTCTTCACCAAAGAGTGTACAGAGATTGAATTCATGAGTTTTTGATACAGAAGACTTATGTGAGACTATTCTAAAAATATATAGAGTTATTAAAAGAACCGACATGCAATTTACAGTTGGTGAATCAGTCAATCGCAACATTAACAGAGAGAAAAAAATACTCTGGCCTAGAAATTCAGTATAGCCACTTTTGGGGCGGTAAAGTCGGGCGGCCGCTAAAGTTTGCGCCCGGCGCAAAGTCGAGCCCCCTTCGCCGATATTCAGTCGCATCGCCCTAAGAGGTTGCTGCTGCGCTAAAACAGGCGATGCACGACTATCATTAGGCGCTAAGCCGGCGGCCCGGGCGCTAACACCGGAAGTTGACGGCAGACACTCTGGCTCCGGTGAGCTCTTAAAGGGGGAGGGTGGATTTGTTTTTTTGAAAGGCCGCGACTGCTGTATTTGTGATGTTGGGGAGGGCTTCTCTCCATCAGTTTGTTATGTGGTACCGGCACACCAATCTCCTCCTCCTCCTCCTCCTCCTTGTCTCTCACAAAGTGTTGCAAAACGGCTGCCTTTTCTACTGCAGGAGTGCCCTTTAATTTGCGCTCCCCGCGGCCCGCCTCGGCTGTGTACCGTTCCACTTCACAGTCGTTCGGGCCGCCAGACGCACAATGGGGTGGCGCGAGTGAAGTTCCAGTTCCGGGCGCACAAAGGGCGTTGCACGACGAAATGACGTCATGATCTGCGCGCGCAGATGAGCGCGCGCAATGACTTTGCGCCGGCGCTAAATGTCTACTGAAGTTGGGGCGAGGCGCAGATCGCGCTGCGCCCGGGCGCTAAGCACCTAGCGCTCGAGATCTACTCCTCCTAAGGCGCTAACGGCTGGCGCAGCCAACTGAATTTCTAGGCCTATATTTTTAACAGGGAATCTTACTTTTAAATCTTAACTTCACTACAGTATTATAGGTCTTAAAGTTCTCTTTACAGGAAATCCATCAATATCAAATAACTTTGATCCCCGAGGTACAAAGAGTGGTAGACTACAGAGCCGCCTCTGAAGCTGAGAATCGCTTTGCCTGATTAAAGCAAGTCTGATATCCCATTTGTGAGTTCAATATTTATACCCTTTTCCAGTGGTATTTCCTTTAAGGTTTTCTGCTGATGCAAGTTAATTATCTCTATTCATCTTTCTGTCAACTTCTGCAATTCTTACTGCCACATCCGCCAAGAATCTTGTGTCATCTCCAGGTGTTCTATGGTCACTATATAAAAATGGTGTGAACGGCAGGTGTTCCTTATTTTATGTCATCTTTACGAGGGCAGATATTCCTTATCTTATGTGCCATCTTTACAAAGTTTAAATTAGAACACCTTATCCAGGGTGAACCATTGCTTTGTTCCCAAAAGATCAGCCTGTCGGAGCCATGCACCTTCTGTTTCAATAAGGTTATTTATTCAGGGTCAACAACTGTCTTATCTCAATAGCCAGAATGCTTTCATAGCTATTTCATAATTAGGTTTCTAAATTTCCAAACCCAGTTTGTCATGTTTTAATAAGACCAAAATTCCTTCATAAGATAGTGTATTTTTCTGAATAGGTTATATGGCTTATTCCTTCACAAGGAAACACTATGACTACCAATCAGGAGCCAGCAACAGCCATTAAACCAACCAATCAAAACAATGCTTTTCAAGTATTTTGAGCAACCACCTTGGCTGCACACAAACCTGCCACCCCCACATTCAGCTAAATTTAACATACAACATAATAAAAATATGAACAATTTAAAAAAGAGAAAAATAACTAAAATTACCCATAAACACCCATGAAGTGTAATAACTCTCTTCCACATCATTCTCTCATGGGCCTATGCTTTCTCATGAGCTTGGCTTGGCTCCCTTTCTCTGAAGCATGCTTTACTCACCTGGGCCTTCCTGATTTTTTTCTGTCAAGTCTCAATGTGTAACAAGGTCTTTGCCCTTCAAAGCCTCATTTAGAGCCTCTATATGTGCAGTCCTTCAGTGCCCTTCAGTGCTGCTTTGAGCATCTGCAGCTCAGTCCTGGGCAGACTTGCATCTTTTAGATTGTGCACTTTCTCTTCCTCTCCCACTCTACTTTCCTCCACAAGCCTGATATTTCCTCAGCCAGGACTGGCTCAGCTTTGCTTTTCTTCCTACTTCATTTCCCCCCCATAATTCTGTGTGTTCTCGGCCGTTGCATCTGAGCTTGGGTAGTTCAGAAATAGGAAGGATCAGACTGGGGGAAATGGATCAGACCGGGGGAAATGGATCAGACCGGGGGAAATGGATCAGACTGGGGGAAATGGATCAGACCGGGGGAAATGGATCAGACCGGGGGGAAATGGATCAGACCGGGGGAAATGGATCAGACCGGGGGAAATGGATCAGACCGGGGGAAATGGATCAGACCGGGGGAAATGGATCAGACCGGGGAAATGGATCAGACCGGGGGAAATGGAACAGACTGGGGGAAATGGATCAGACCGGGGGAAAATGGATCAGACCGGGGGAAATGGATCAGACTGGGGGAAATGGATCAGACCGGGGGGAAATGGATCAGACCGGGGGGAAATGGATCAGACCGGGGGAAATGGATCAGACCGGGGGAAATGGAACAGACCGGGGGAAATGGAACAGACCGGGGGGAAATGGATCAGACTGGGGGGAAATGGATCAGACCGGGGGGAAATGGATCAGACCGGGGGGAAATGGATCAGACCGGGGGAAATGGAACAGACCGGGGGAAATGGAACAGACCGGGGGGAAATGGATCAGACCGGGGGGAAATGGATCAGACCGGGGGGAAATGGATCAGACCGGGGGAAATGGAACAGACCGGGGGAAATGGATCAGACCGGGGGGAAATGGATCAGACCGGGGGGAAATGGATCAGACCGGGGGGAAATGGATCAGACCGGGGGGAAATGGATCAGACCGGGGGGAAATGGATCAGACCGGGGGGAAATGGATCAGACCGGGGGGAAATGGATCAGACCGGGGGGAAATGGATCAGACCGGGGGAAATGGATCAGACCGGGGGGAAATGGATCAGACCGGGGGGAAATGGATCAGACCGGGGGGAAATGGATCAGACCGGGGGGAAATGGATCAGACCGGGGGGAAATGGATCAGACCGGGGGAAGTGGAACAGACCGGGGGAAATGGAACAGACCGGGGGAAATGGAACAGACCGGGGGGAAATGGATCAGACCGGGGGGAAATGGATCAGACCGGGGGGAAATGGATCAGACCGGGGGAAATGGAACAGACCGGGGGAAATGGATCAGACCGGGGGGAAATGGATCAGACCGGGGGGAAATGGATCAGACCGGGGGGAAATGGATCAGACCGGGGGGAAATGGATCAGACCGGGGGGAAATGGATCAGACCGGGGGAAATGGATCAGACCGGGGGAAATGGATCAGACCGGGGGGAAATGGAACAGACCGGGGGGAAATGGATCAGACCGGGGGAAATGGATCAGACCGGGGGAAATGGATCAGACCGGGGGAAATGGATCAGACCGGGGGAAATGGATCAGACCGGGGGAAATGGATCAGACCGGGGGAAATGGAACAGACCGGGGGAAATGGAACAGACCGGGGGAAATGGATCAGACCGGGGGAAATGGAACAGACCGGGGGGAAATGGATCAGACCGGGGGGAAATGGATCAGACCGGGGGCAATGGAACAGACCGGGGGAAATGGATCAGACCGGGGGGAAATGGATCAGACCGGGGGAAATGGATCAGACCGGGGGAAATGGAACAGACCGGGGGAAATGGATCAGACCAGGGGAAATGGATCAGACCGGGGGAAATGCAAGGCAGACTAAGATTGGTTTGAAGTGCATGTGCATAAATGCACAGAGCGTGATAAAAAAGGATGGTGAGCTGCAGGCACCAGTAGGCACATGGGATTATGATATAGTGGCAATAACAGACACCTGGCTCAAATAAGGGAAGAATGAACACTTAATATTCCTGGATACAATGGGCTCGATTTTCCAAGTCCCGAGGAGGCGGACATGGAGGTGGGACAGCACGTAAAATTGGAGAAATTGGGGGCGGGTGGCAAACTCGCCCCCATCCCGCGTCCGTGCCCTTTTGCCAGGAGGCGGGAAGATGTGCAGCTTCGGGTCCCTGGAGGCAGGAAAGGCTTTTAATCCTTTTAACTGCCTGTTAACAGGTAGTTAACAGGCAGAAAAAGGGATCAGTGCCATTTTACCTTCACAGGTGAAGGCTTCCCGACCTTGGAGAACCCCGCCGGGTTGGAGGAGACGTGGAGGAGGTCTGCGGCGGTCAGAGGCACCTGGAAGTAAGGTGTAGAGGTGAGTGATGGGTGCAAGTGTGGAGTGGTAAGTATGCAAGGTGAGTGATAAGTTTAAAAACGTGTTCACTTACCTTTTTTTTACTTCTGTAGCCTTTAGCCGTGCTGGATCAGGAGAGTGGACATCCACCGTGTCAATTTTAGGTAATGGCTGATGGACCCTCCAATCCATCAGACATCTGTTTTTTTACTTTTTTACAATGTTTTTTCAGTCTCACCACAAAAACGAATCAAACTCAAGAGAATGTCAGTGTTTGACAGCTTCACAGAGCTGTCAAACGCTGTCATTTCTTCTTTCAAGAAGTCTTGACAGATAGCATGTCAGATGTTGACGTGATCTGTCAGTAACTTCTTCCCTAATTGGCTGGCTGAGCCCGCCAGGCGGGCTTAACAATCTCAATCAGGGGAAAATCCCTCTGAATGGTCAGGTGAGGATGGAGGCGGGACATTGACACGACAAGCAGCAGTCCCGCCTCCAAGTTGCCTCCATTGACAAAATCCAGCCCAATGTATTCAGGAAAGGTAGGAAAGGAAATAAATGAGGGGGGTGGTAGTATTGATCAAAGATACTGGCCAGAATTTTCTGGGGTGTCAGCGGGTGGAATCGGTGGCGGGTCGGGTAGGAAAGTGTTTTTTTTTCCACAGTGGGTTGGGAACCCGCCGTCATCCCGGCGCGACGCGCCTTTCCCAATGTCAGGTCTGTCAGCGCTGAGCAGACCCGACAGGCAGTGGTGGGCGATAAATTAAACTCATTATAATGTACTTAACAGACCCTCAACAGGCTTTTTTAACTTAAACTTCATGGCCATGGGAACCATGCTGTTCAGGAACCACGCCTGTCAACCTGAGGCGGGAGTTCAGTGGCCATTGCTCCAGCTGATTACAACAGCTTCAAATGTACAATAAAAGCTCCCACCTGACAGATCATCACTTTCATCAGCCACAAGCTGTTTCTCAGTCCATTTCCAGCACAGATTCTGCAGGCTTTCCACTTCCCACTTTCCACCCACTCTCACCACATTGGAAGAATTCTCTCACCATTGACAGAATGCTTCTGTCATCTCTACTTCACCTGCCATCTATTCCATCAACATGGGTGCCCTGTATACTGTCTAACCTTGGTCCTCAGAATCTGACCACGATCAGCCCCAACATCAGCAGCACCAGGCACACCAACAGCACCAACAACAACACCAACCTTCTCCACAATCACCTGATGCTGCACAGGACACAGGGCATCAGCACCCAAGCACATTGCTGCCCGGGAGGCCAGGGATGGCCTCACCATGGCCAGATTTACTTCACTTGACGCTGTACACCCTGGCTCCACATGATGCGCCAGGTTGGCACTACCCCACACCAACACCATAAAGCATCCCTACAATGTCCAAGCCATTTCTTTCACACTCATCACCACTGTGGGGGGTACCGTTATGTCTCACCATTCACTGCAACTCACTAAGCCACTTCCAAAGGTGCACACAAATCTGTCCAAGAACGGAAAGTGTTGAAAATAAAGGTTTCAATGTTTGACAGCACATTAACAGAAACTTTACATGAACATTGGATAAAACACCCAATTGCCTACCCTTGTGTGTTGTTAGTTGGTATGATTGCACTAGGATGAGGGTGAGTGTGAGGGGTGGCTAGTAAGATGGGGATGTGATAATGTAGATAGAGAGGGATGGGTGGAGGTGCAAGGTAAGTTGGTGTGAGAAAGGATGTGCAGGAGTAGGGTAAGGAAGGCAGAGTGATGGAGATGTGATGAGAAGCACAGGAGGATGAAGGTGAGTGTGGCTTTGTACTAATGTTTCGTGATCTAATGAGATCATTGAAAGGTTTGCAGCACTGCACCCAGGTCCTCCTGATGACATCCCTGCTTGTGACCTCCTCTGCAATGTGCAACCAGCCTGTGTTGGTCTTCTGGGGAGGTCTCTTCCACCCATGGGAAGGGAAGAGGACCTCCCTGTGTATGTGAGGCAGTTGTGGAAGAACCTGGGTGCAGCCCTGCACCTCTGTGCAGTGATTGTCAGTGTTTGCAGCACTTCAGTGTTACAGAACACTGACAGCACAAACGTCAAAAGTAAGGTGGCCATGGACCCTTTAAGGAAGCTGGCTGATGACACATCATGAATGACGTCACCAGACCCACTTCCTCTAATTGGGCCGGGAAACGCGCTGGGTGGGCTTAACAAGCCCAATCAACGTAAATTCATTTTGAACAGCGGGATGGAGCCAGCAGCGGGGCCGCGACCCACCACCGACATCGCCCGCTCCAGACCCGCCCAGGTGAGCAAAATCCTGGTTACTGTTACAGCACTAGACAGGGATGATGCACTTGAAGATTCAAAGACAGAATATATTTGGTTAGAATTAAAGAACAATTGAGCAGCTGTTATACTGCTGGGTGTATATTATAGGCCACCTAATAGTGGGAAGGAGGTAGAGGAGCAAATTTGCAGGCAAATTGCAGAAAGATGCAAGAACTACAGAGTAGTGATATTGGGGGGACTTCAATTATTCTAATATAGACGGAGAAAATAACAGTGTAAAGGGCAAAGATGGAGAGGAATTCCTGAAATGTGTACAAGAGAATTTTCTTGATCTGTATATTTCTAGCCCAACAAGGAAGAAAGCAGTGCTGGGTCTACTTCTGGGTAATGAAGTTGGGCAAGTGGAGCGTATTTCATTGGGGGTGCATTTGGGGAACAGTGATCACAATATCATTAGGTTTAGAGTAGTTATGGAAAAGGACAAGGAAATATCAAATGTGAAAATGCTTAACTGGAGGAGAGCTAATTTCAGTGAGTTGAAAAGGGATCTGGCCAATGTGGATTGGAATCAAAGATTGGCAGGTAAAATAGTTAATGAACAATGGGAGGCCTTCAAAGAGGAGGTAGTTCGGGTACAGACTAGACACATTCCCACGAGGGGAAAAGGAAGAGCATCCAAAGCTCAAGCTCCCTGAATGACTAAAGATATAGAGGTTTAAATGAGATAGAAAAATGAGGCTTATGACAATTGTAAGGTTCATAATACAGTAGAAAACCAAGCTGAATACAGAAAGTACAGAGAAGATCTACAAAAGGGAATAAGAGGGGCAAAGAGAGAGTACGAGAATAGATTAGTGGCTAACCTAAAAGGGAACTCAAACATCTTTTATAAACACATCAATAGTAAAAGGGTAGTCAAAGGAAGGGGTGGGGCCAATTAGGGATCAAAAAAGAGATCTTGTGGAGGCAGAGGGCATGGCTGAGGTAATAAATGAGTACTTTGCATCTTCTTCACTAGAGAAGAGAATGCAGTAAAGGAGAAGGCAGTAGTAATATTGGATAGGATGAAAATAGATAAAGAGGATGTACTTAAAAGGTTGGCAGCCCTCAAAGTAGAAAAGTCACCCGGTTCGGATGGGTTGCATCCTAGGTTACTGAGGTAGGTAAGGGTGGAAATTGCGAAGGCTCTGGCCACAATATTCCAATTCCAATATGGGAGTGGTACCACAGGATTGGAGGATTGCAAATGTTATGCCCCTGTTCACAAAAGGAAGAGGGATAAACCCAGCAAATACGGGCCAGTCAGCCTAATGTCGGTGGTGGGGAAACTTTTAGAGACAATAATCTGAGACAAAATGATTTGGCACTTGGAAAAATATATGGCTTAATAAATGATAGCTGGCATGGATTTGTTAAAGGCAAATCGTGTTTGACTAACTTGATCGTGTTCTTTGAAGTAACAGAGAGGGTTGGTGAGGGTAGTGTGGTTGATGTGTATTTGGACTTCCAAAAGGCGTTTGATAAAGTACCACATAATAGACTTTTTAGCAAAATTGAAGCCCATGGGATTAAAGGGGCAGTGGCTGCGTGGATATGAAATTGGCTAAGGGAAAGAAAACAAAGAGTAGTGGTTAATGGTTGTTTTTCAGACTGGAAGGAAGAGTGCAGTGTTGTCCCCTAGGGGTCGGTGTTGGGACCACTGCTCTTTTTG
Organism: Somniosus microcephalus; assembly: GCF_052327205.1. Lineage (NCBI taxonomy): Eukaryota > Metazoa > Chordata > Chondrichthyes > Squaliformes > Somniosidae > Somniosus > Somniosus microcephalus. The sequence continues at coordinate 44,515,178 of NC_141002.1, forward strand.
ATATATATTAATGACCTGGACTTGGATATACAGGGCATAATTTCATCGTTTGCAGATGATACAAAACTCTGAAATGTAGTAAACAGTGAGGAGGATAGTAAACATTTTCATGAGGACATAGACAGACTGGTGAAATGAGCAGACACATGGCAGATGAAATTTAATGCAGAGAAGTGTGAAATGATTCATTTTGGTAGAAAGAATGAGGAGAGGCAATATGAACTAAATGGTACAATTTTAAATGGGGTGCATGAACAGAGAGACCTGAGGGTGTATGGACACAAACCTTTGAAGGTGACAGGACAAGTTGAGAAAGCTGTTAAAAAAGCATACGGGATCCTTGGCTTTATAAATAAAGGCATAGAATACAAAAGCAAAGAAGTTATGCTAAACTTTTATAGAACACTGGTTAGGCCTTGGAGCAGAGACGATTAATGGGAGATTTGATAGAGGTGTTCAATATTCTGAAGGGTTTTAATAGAGTAAATCACAGAATCATAGAAACCTACAGCACAGGAGGAGGCCATTCGGCCCATTGTGCCTGTGCTGGCTCTTTGAAAGAGCAGTTGTGCTTAGTCCCGCCCACCCCCCACTTTTTGTCGGTAACCCTGTAAGTTCCTCCTCCTCAAGTACTGTCCAACTCTCTTTTAAAATTATTTATGGAATCAGCTTCCACCACCTTTTCAGGTAGAGCATTCCAGATCCTGACAACTCTGAGTGAAAAAAATCTCCTTATTTCCGCTCTAGGTCTTTTGCCAATGAACTTAAATCTATGATCTCTAGTTAGTGACCCACTCACTATCTTCTCTGTCAAAACCTCTCATCATCTTGAAAACCTCTATTAGGTCATCTCTAAAACTTCTCTTTTCCAACCTCTCCTCATAACTAAAGTCCCTCATCCCTGGTAACATCCTGGTAATCCTCCTCTGTACCGTTTCTAAGGCCTTTACATCTTTCCTGAAGTGCGGTGCCCAGAATTGTCCACAATACTCCAGCTGAGGCCTAACCAGTGATTTATAAAGTTCGAGCATGAACTTTTTCCTTTTATATTCTATTCCTCTATTTATAAACCCAAGGAACCCATGTGCTTTTTTAACCACCTTATCAACTTGCCCTGCCACCTTTAAGGATTTGTGTATATGAACACCAAGGTCTCTCTGCTCATCTATTTTTCAAAATCGTGCCATGTATAGTGTACTGTCTTTCCATATTATTCCTCCCAAAGTACATCACTTCACACTTCCCTGCATTGAACGCCATCTGCCATGCTTCTGCCCATTTCACCATCCTGTCTTATCTTGAAACCTATAACTGTCCTCATCATGATCTATCTACTACTTTGCCAAGTTTTGTATCATCTGCAAACCTTATAATGCTGCTCCCTACTCCCGCGTCTAGGTCGTTTATAAAAATTGAAAAGAGTACTGGACCCAAACTGAATAAGGAGAAACTGTTTCCACTGACAGAAGGGTTGATACCAGAGGACACAGATTTAAGGTAATTGACCAAAGAAGCAGAGGTGACATGAGGAAAAACATTTTTACACAGCGAGTTGTTATGATCTGGAATGCACTGCCTGAAAGGGTGGTGGACGCAGATTTAATAATAACTTTCAAAAGGAAATTGGATAAATACTTGAAGGGTTAACTATTGCAGGGCTATGGGGAAAAAGCAGGAGAGTGGAACTAATTGGGTAGCTTTTTCAAAGAGCCGGCACAGGCCTCCTTCTGCGCTGTATCATTCTAGGATTTTCTGAATCCTCTTTCCCCAACCATCTTTTGGAACAGTGAATGTATTCATTAACGCGGTCATACGAGGGAATCTCTCGTACATGCTAACTCATAGTATCCACTATATAATCTGATCTGTTGAAAGGATCATAGCTGTTACTAGAAAAAAAATTTAGAAGCAAAAAATATTTTGCTTCTAACATGCACGTTGATACTGCTGCCATATTTCATTGAACAGGAGCTTTGGGTATAACATACCAGGCAAATTCCAGATTTCCTCTATAGAATGATCAGACACAGTCACAATAATATAATAAGAATTTGAATGTTAGCCAGCATTTTGACCACCCATCTATAAAGATCACCCAGTCAATCCCAAAGCTGGCTGTTGTGAATGCAATTCACGGCTCCTACTATCAGGAGTTTACAGGAATCATACAAAATGAAGAACATCTTACTTTGTGACCTGAGAAGAAAGGGTCTTGCTTGCAGCCTCCCACTTTCTGTATCCTTTGTAGACTTGTGTACAATACTGTATTTAACTGAGTGGAGGAGGGAAGAGCAAGAGAACACTACATTCTGCAGCCTTCAGTAAAATAATCCATTTATTCGTAGAATATACTTAAATGATACAAAAAAATAGCAATAGCATTTACTGATAGGATGGTTGCATTCCTTATTTTCTGTCTTTTTGGGGAAGAGATGACTTTCACTATCTGAATTGAATCTGAATTCATGTCCCAGAGGGGAAGGGAAAGTGAGCTAACACACTGTGACACTCAGTCGCTCATCAAAGAGCAGTCTTAATTTAATCTTTCTGGGCTCAGTTTGAACCTGTACCCCAAAGGTGAAATAGCAGTGTTCGAACAGACTGTGACACCCAGTCCTTCAGCAATAAACCAGAGAGCTTCATTTCATCTGTCTGGGTCAGATTTAACCCATGCCCCAAAGGGCAAAGGAAAATGTTTGAATATTCGGTGACACCCAGTCACCATTAAAGTGCGGAGATATTTGTTTAATTTATCTGGGCTGAATTTGAACACATGTTGGGTGGGGGAGAAAGACTGCGAAAACAGGGTCAGCCAATTGACATCACAGAGCAGAACTTTCATCTGGGCTGGAAACAAACGTATATTCTAGAAATGAAAAGGCAATAATTAATATTCTGACTTCATGGTCCATTATGGTATTAACTCATATGCAGAACACAGCTGGATTTCCAAGGTGTGCTGCTGGTGGGCAAGGCCCCCTGACAGAAGCACAGTCAGTGCACCACCAGTTCCTTATCTTGTTTTTTTAAATCTGTCTTCACTCAACTACCAAATATAATTTCCTTTTTTTTGTTTGGTCCATCCTTTTAATTGTGGTATATTTTCAGGATAGTTTTGGTTGAAAGCTTATATTTTAAAGTGGCTGAAGAAATACAATTTTTTATTTTTACTAGAGTAATTATAACAGGAGAATAACAGCTTTGCGGAAAACCATTTTTTTAAATGGTAAATTTCAATAGTTTGTCTATGAGCACAATCCTTTAACTAATTTCTGAACAAAATGGTGGTCTGCTGTGGGCAAATCCTACGGACAACATTGCACCCAGGGCAAACATTGTTTCTCTTTCTTTCACCTGTATCAGCACTGAGTTATGTGAACTGTTCCCTCTGACCGAGAAGTTGTTTTATGATTGATAGTTACAGCATAAAATCAGAATGACTGCACAGTAAACAGCACATTTAATCAGCTCTATAGTCATTTGTTTTATTGACAACTGGCATGCAACAGCAACTACCTGGTGTCAGAAGCGAACATAAAAGACTTGGGTTTTATCAGAATGGTTATGAAGGAGATACAGATGAAAAGAAAGAACATTTGATCTCAGAAAAAAACACCTTCATTTTGCCCTTTTGCTTTTCAGCTAATAAACACTGTATTTCATGTGCATGGAATTACTTCAATGCTAATGCTGCATTGTGCTTTTTGACTATAACTTGCTCTACACTATCAGTCAATTAGACCACGTTAAATACTAGGGACCATGAATACAGCCATCCCACTAGCCACTGAGTTTTCAAACTATGTCCTTCCCAGCAAAACATATTAGTGGCAAGTAATCTAGCATGTTATTGGAAAAGGTTTGTAACAATATGGGATGACTAGGGAGCATCATATTTCAGTAAACAGCCAAAGGATGTCAGAACTGCTACACAGTTTACCTGCACTGGGTGAGAAGCACTGAAAATACTTGAATAGCCTCCAGCTTGAGGGAGGAAGAGAGATTGTTTTTACTGAGATGTGATGATTATGTGTTAGGGAACCTAATGAAATTGATGAATGCGTCATTTCCAACAACTGCACCTGATGAAGTAATAGTCATATGTAGCAAGCCTCTGTATCTTAGCTAGAAAATACAGCTACAGGTCTTTGCTGAAATTGTCCTTCTGACTTGTAATGATCAATAACGTCATTCTATAGTGGACACTAGGTGGAGCCGTAGAGCTGTGTAGAGCTGTATATAGCTGTATGTATAAGACTACACTACCCAACTGTATGTATATTCAGACTACATTACCCATGAGGCACTAGGCTACCCACAAGGCAGCAGTCAAGATGGAAGCCTCTACAGATACTGTACCTAGTCCACATGTGCTCAATAAAAGTGTCTAGCAAAAGCTAGCTGTGTTCATAATAAGAATGTCTATTTATTAATGAACATAAGATGACTCAATTGGTAGCACCCTCTGAGTCAGAAAGTCAAGGGTTGAAACTCCATTCCAGGAATTCAGCACATAATTTAGCTGGCACGTCAGTGTACTATTGAGGGAATATTGCAACTGAACAGAGATGAATTGTGTTCAAATTGAAAAAGAACTTTCGGCTATTGATTTGGGGTTGGAGAAATGTGAGCAGTAAACAAGTGGAAAGAAAATTACTGTAAAAAGTGACCACTAACAGCTTGAAGCCATTTTTGAAAAGAGTTAATTAGTGCCAACACCTGGTTTGAAAGATTGATGTTATATCTGCAAAACTAAGAATCTATGCCCCAAAATTCCTTGGGGTTCCACTGATCTCCCACTGTAACTCTGGCAAATATCACCCACAAGGTGGAGGCAGGCACAGGGATTCCCTACACTGGGAGTTCCAACTCATTAGGCTGGATTGGAACCCAGTGGAGGCCAGTACGCCGTATCAGTTGAGGCTTGTCGGCCTCCACAATGCCCCACAGGTGGGACCAGGAAAGTGGAAAGAGGGACAGATCAGCACTCTTACCTAGGGGTCAAGAGGACTATGGCCAGGGTCGAAGTGGGGTAGCTTGGGCAACCAGTTGAGTCGTGCCAGAGTGTCTGACAGCCATGGGCAGGCAGATGCTGGAGATGTGCTGGATGTGGCGCTTGTGCCTGCCTTTCTGATGGTTATTAGTTTCCCCTCCCCCCCAACTGACCCCATATACTCCATCGGGGTAAGCGCTAGAAGATGGTGTGATCCTGGTGTGTCTGTTGGAACTTGACCCATGGATTTTCGACCTCTGATGTTTACAAGAGAGGCAAAGTGATATTCCTTACTGAGAAGTTGAGCAGAGTGCACCTACCTCACATCCAAAAAGGCCAAAAGTAAGAAAGTTTTGCTCATTGACACAAGATTTGAAACATTAAAAAAAAAGATTGATGTGCTGTAATACTTACTGCTATCCGAGGATGGAGTAAACAAAATTCCCCAGCTTGCTGGAGTAGATGAAGGCCTGACATTATTGAAAATAACAATAAAGAAAGGATGGCCTGATTCAAGTGAAGCAGGTCACCCCATATTGTGGTGTCATTCAACATTAGAGATGAACTGAGCATACAGCGCAGACTGATATTCAAGTGTGTTCAATTTGTTACATGGAAGAATATGAGAGAAGGTGCAGCATTCACTCAAGCCACAAAGGAATCCAAGGTTGTCTTTGGAAAACCAGAGCGATGATTCACTGATGAACAAGAACATTGCGATGCACACATCTAGATTTGATATAAGCAAGCAGATTCAAACCAAGCAGCAAAAGATGCCCTTTTATAAGTCACAAATGCCAGAAAAGGCCTGTGATTTGTTTAAAGCAAATGGAAAATTTGATCTCCATCTTCTATTCGCCTAATTTATTTGTGATTAACCAACTGATTTTATTTTTAAATGAGAAAGAGGTCCTAGCCAAGATGAAAGCTCATCCTCATGCCTGGCATCCAAATGATGTTATATCAGACAGTGGGCCATCATTCAACTGCAGGAAATTCCAAGAGTTGACATAACAATATGAGTGCAGTCATGTCACCAACTCGCTAAAATTTCAACAGTTAAAGGCAAAGGCAGTCCTGAAAAAAGCACACAACCCTTCTCAACTGGTACATTACATTGGGTGAGATATTGAAGAGCTCACCAGCTAAAAGACTGTTTGGCAGACAAACCAAGATGTACCGTTAGCTGACTGCTGAACTTGATCATCATAAAGGATGCAAAAGGGAAGCTTTAACTGAAAACAAGCCTGACTCTAAATAATGGTACCAAAGAACGTGATGAACTTAGAAAATGAGAAATTGTCAGAATTCATCCAGTAGGGAAAAGGAATGGATGCTGGCAAAAATACAACAGCAAATGGATTTCGTCCTTGCAAATAGAAACCGAAGATTCAAAGATCATGTGACCCACCTGCAAAGCACAGTAGAGCCGCCGTTTGTAAAGAGAACTGAGAATGGGGCTTTATACCCTGTAATACAAGTGATGCCATCCAGGCAGTCCACAGTCAAGAAATCACACAACAGAGTAGCAAAAAACCACGGCCAGTCATCAGCAGAACAGTGAACCAGAACTAAAGCCAGCCAAACAACAGCAGTCCCAGATAGAAACCGCTTCCAACACAAAAAGAATAAGCCCTGTATCCTAGCAACAAAGAATAACAGAGTAGTGAGAAAACCACCTAAGTGATTTTATTTACCAATGACTTTGTAGTTATTTGAACTGTTCCCATTGGAACTATGGGACTGTTAATACTTAATCATTTTGTTTTTGATGTAAAGGTTTAGTTTTCTTCCGAGGAGGCAGATGTATCGCTATGGAATTGAAGCCTTGTATCGATATGAATCATAAGATGAGCCCTAACTGTTCCCTTTGATCCACAAGTCGTTTTATGATTGCCAGCTGCAGTGCAGAATCAAGATGGCTACACAGAAAAGAGCATATTTCACGAGCTCTGAACACTTTGAATCACAGAATTTTACAGCACAGGAGGCTCTCAAAGAACTATCCGCTTAGTCCTATTCCCCTGCCTTTCACCCAAACCTTTTATTTTTCTCTTTTTCAAATATTTATCTACTACCCTTTTAAAAGCTATTATAGACACTGCTGCCACCACTATGTCTCATGTGGCATTCCATGTCCTAACAACTCTGCGTAAAATAAAACTAACCTCTCCCTTCATTCCTCTGGTGATGATTTTAAATTTATGTCCTCTAGTTACTGATTCACCAAGCAGTGGAAATAGTTTTTCCCTGTTTGCTTCATGCAAACCCCTCAAATTCTGAACAAATCTATTTTATCCTATTAACCTTCCCTTTTCTAATGAGAAGAGCCTCTGTTTCTCATGTCGCTGCTCGAACTAAAGCTTCTCATCCCTGGAATCATCAGTTGTTCATTACCAAGTGTCCTGCAATTACAAATGTTACAAACTGCATTCAGAGTGTGTAGTGGCATTATGGGCAGAAGATGTACTTTGTGCACTTGCCCACAAATGAGCTGGCCTTGCCCATAATATGATGTCAGCTCATTATAATATTGAAATCCCCCCTCCCCCAGTGCCTTGCTCAGTATGTGTTGGGAGAGTCCATGGTTTACAGGGGTGGTGTTTCCAGCACCAGAAGCTTTGCATATAACTTTTCTATGGAGGGGTGGGGGTGGGGGCAGGGCTGGTGGGCAAAGAAAGGAAGGATGATGGCAGCAGCACCTTGGATTTGAGACCAACATTCACAAAAGGATGAGGTGGGCTGGGTAACCTTAATGGAAAGTGCCGCCCATTTGGGAGGAAACTTTTTTTTTACATAGGGCCTCCATTTCAGCGCCCATTCCACATGAGTGCTATGCATCTGGAATGATACTCGGGCTTCCAGTTGCTTTCTGTAGAAGTCCCCTCACATCCATAAAATTTGAGGCTTGAATTGGCCTTGGACACAGTTTGTGCACTGGCTCCCAGCACACTACATGCCAGCTGCTTGTGAATGGGCATTCTGAGAACCTGAGGCACGTTGAAGGCCGTGTGCCTGATAATACAGGGTGCCCACCATGGCATTATCAAACCGTAGGGTCTAGATTTGCAACACAACTTCCACTGGAGTTCAGCTCATACACTAATCACAAATCAATACAAGTGAAAGCAGGAAGTAGCAGCCAAGCGTTTCTCCATGGTAAAACTGGAGATGAGCGAGCCAGGGCCACAAATGCACCTCCTGACATCGGACTTAACAACAGCATTGGCAGAGGACTTGAAGCAAACATGCCTGCATTCTTGGCCACAAAATGATACTTGTTGCAGGAAGACTAATTGTCAAGTAAAACCTGCAAAGGAAAATAGCACAATAAATTCAATTTAATGATTTTGGCTGGTATGAGAATTTGAATTTTTATATCTTATGAAGAAAGGCTCATGGGACCTATAGTATAGTCTATGCCGCTATAATTTGGAAACAAATCCCATTATGTAAACATTTTAATGCATCACTTTCTGTATTAGGTATTTCACATCCCATGTACTTTATTCAAACATGTTCCCTTACTCTATGATGGGATAAATTACAGATATTATTCTCCCTTCTTTAGACTCTGGAGACATGCAGCTGGTCGACAGTTGCTCATCTAATGTAGGTGGAGGCTCTGTCCTAGAATAGTTATCATTGGATTATGAATTGTATCTTTCCTAGCCCAAGATAGTGATCCTGGAGCTCCAAAATCATAGAATCATAGAAATTTACAGCACGGAAGGAGGCCACTTCGGCACATCATGTCCGCGCTGGCCAACAAAGAGCTATCCAGCCTAATCCCACTTCCCAGCTCTTGGTCCATAGCCCTGCAGGTTAGAGCATCACAAGTGCACATCCAAGTACTTTTTAAATGTGGTTAGGGTTTCTGCCTCTACCACACTTTCAGGCAGAAGTTCCAGACCCCTACAACCCTCTGGGTGAAGAAATTTCCCCTCAAATCCCCTCTAAACCTTCCACCAACTACTTTAAATCTGTGCCCCCTGGTTTTCGACCCCTCTGCTAAGGGAAATAGGTCCTTTCTATCCACTTTATCTATGCCCCTCATAATTTTATACACCTCAATAAGGTCGCCTGTCAGCCTCCTCTGTTCCAAGGAAAAGAAACCCAGCCTATCCAATCTTTCCTCATAGCTAAGATTCTCTATTCCCGGCAACATTCTTGTAAATCTCCTCTGTACCCTCTCCAGTGCAATCACATCTTTCCTGTAATGTGGTGACCAGAACTGCACGCAGTACTCTAGCTGAGGCCTAACTAGTGTTTTATACAGTTGAAGCATAACCCCCCTGCTCTTGTATTCTATGCCACGGCTAATAAAGGCAAGCATTCCATATGCCTTCTTAACCATCTTATCTACCTGGCCTGCTACCTTCAGGGATCTGTGGATATGCGCTCCAAGGTCCCTTTCTTCCTCTACACTACTCAGTGTCCTACCATTTAATGTGTATTCCCTTTCCTTGTTAGCCCTCCCCAAAATGCATTACCTCACACTTAAAATGATTTAAAATTTAGTAGCAGCCAACACCACTCTGTATCTGAGACCCAGTGACCAGACCACAGCAAGTTGTCGGTGACTAAATTACCAATGCTGTTCTAGAACTGCCCAGCAGAGATTGATTATGGGCTTGTGATGATTTCCTCACCCTGATTTTCCTTCCTTTCCTGTTTAATTTTTGTTCTAAATATCCCTTCTCCAGACCACCCAACCTGGAGCTGGGTGCTCATTCAGGGATTCATTGATTTGAGCACTCATCCTTGCTACCATTTCATAAATTCTGATACATCAACAGATGACGCTGCCTGGCTTCCATTCCAAATTTTTGGGTTTACTCGTATAATTATGAAGATTGCAAGATTCTAGCCAATCAATTTACTGGAGAAGCATTTGAATCAAATCACTTCATGATAGTAAAACCTACCTCTAGTCCAGATTTTTGAGTCTAATTAGCAGTTAGCAAAGTTCTGTCAGTTAGTCTAGTTAAGAAGCATCTGAAGTGTTGTTTATGAGGTATTGTAGAGCCACAGTAAATTGATTCTGCCAAAACTGGGATTTCCTCTGTTGCCTCAGTGTAGTGAAATTGTAAAGATGTTCTTTGGCAAAACGCTTTTGCTACATCTAGTGCACAGAGGAAATCACAGAGGAAATTGGAAGGAGAGCATGCCAGGGGATCTCAGAGACGCCGTAATCGTGACCATCTTCAAGAAAGGTGACAAGTCCAATTGCGGTAATTACAGAGGAGTCTCCCTGCTGTCTGCCACAGGGAAAGTCATCGCAAGAATCCTCCTCAATCGCCTTCTCCCAATGGCTGAAGAGCTCCTCCCAGAGTTGCAATGCGGATTCCGCCCACTAAAGGGCACAATGGACATGATCTTCACCGTGCGTCAACTACAAGAGAAATGCAGGGAACAGCACCAACCGCTGTACATGGCCTTCTTTGACCTCACAAAGGCCTTCGACACCATCAACCATGAGGGATTATGGAGTGTCCTCCTCAAATTCGGCTGCCCTCAAAAGTTTGTCACCATCCTCCACCTGCTTCACGACAACATGCAAGCCGTGATCCTGACCAACGAATCCACCACAGACCTAATTCATGTACGGACCGGGGTCAAGCAAGGCTGTGTCATCGCACCAACACCCTTCTTGATCTTCCTGGCTGCAATGCTCCATCTCACCCTCAGTAAGCTCCCTGCTGGAGTGGAGCTAATCTACAGAACAAACGGGAAACTGTTCAACCTCCGTCACCTCCAGTCCAGATCCAAGGTCGTCCCATCCTCAGTCATTGAATTACAGTATGCAGATGACACTTGCGTCTGCACACACTCTGAGGCCGAACTCCAAACCATCGTCAACACCTTCACTGAAGCGTACGAGAGCATGGGCCTTACAGTAAACATCCGTAAGACAAAGGTCCTCTACCAACCTGCCACCGCCACACAGTACTGCTCCCCGATTATCAAAATCCATGACGAGGCCTCGGACAACGTGGACCACTTTCCATACCTCGGGAGCCTACTGTCAACAAAGGCAGACGTCGATGACCAAGTCCAACACCGCCTTCAGTGTGCCAGTGCAGCCTTCGGTCACCTGAGGAAGAGAGTGTTTGATGACCAGGACCTCAAGCTCAGCACCAAGCTCATGGTCTACAGAGCAGTAGTGATACCCGCCCTCCTGTATGCTTCACAGACATGGACCATGTATAGCAGGCACCTCAAAGCACTGGAGAGGTACCACCAACGCTGCCTCCGCAAGATCCTGCAAATCCATTGGCAAGATAGGCACACCAATGTCAGTGTTCTCGCTCAGGCCAACATCCCCAGCATCGAAGCTTTGACCATGCTCGATCAGCTCCGATGGACGGGCCACATTGTCCACATGCCCGATACGAGACTCCCAAAACAAGCGCTCTACTCAGAGCTCCAACACGGCAGGAGAGTCCCAGGTGGGCAGAGGAAACGCTTCAAGGACACCCTCAAAGCCTCCTTGAAAAAGTGCAACATCCCCACAGACACCTGGGAATCGCTGGCCCAAAACCACAGAAAGTGGAGGAGAAGCATCCGGGAAGGCGCCGAACACCTCGAGTCTCTTCGCCGTGAGCAAGCAGAAGCCAAGCGCAGGCAGTGCAAGGAGTGCATGTCAACCCAAGCACCCCACCCACCCGCCCCTTCAACCACCGTCTGCCCCACCTGTGACAGAGACTGTAGGTCCTGCATTGGACTCATCAGTCACCTGAGAACTCATTTTTAGTGTGGAAGCAAGTCATCCTCGGTTCCGAGGGACTGGCTAAGAAGAAGCACAGAGGAAATCTCCTCCATCGTATCTCATGGAAAGGTCAGATGCAGCAGATGCTTCCCCACAATGAGGGACGGGGGTAAAGAGCCTATAGGCTAGATATCTCCTGATAGCTCACTCCAGAATGTCCTTTGTTGGCACTTAACTTTATGTCACTTACCTACTTTATTGATTAGAGAATGGTTTGAAGGACCAAAAAGGAAGAAAAAAATCTTTATGATTTTTCCAGATTAAAGTAATTAGTTTACTGTATAAACTTTTCTGCCCCAGCACTGCTGTGAAAGAATAGTCTGTTGAGACACAGGTATTATCCATTTATGAGTTGATTCATAAAGCAGTAACTGAGTTGCGATGTTTGTTTTCCAGCCTTCATTTGAACCTTATCTGGATCCCAGTCACTCTTCCTGCCCGAGCCCCAAACTCCCGACCCCCCATGTCACCCATTCGTCTCCCTCACCGAGCCCCAATCATCCTCTCCTCCAGTTCCTATCTCACCCTCCCCCCACCCCAGACGCCTGGCTGTTTCCCCACCAGCCGGTCTCATTTACAGTCACCCCTAAGCGGGGACCGGCTCTCTGCGGTGGCAGGGGGTGATGTCACCAAACTGGAGGCTTTCCTGCGGTGGCAGACAGTGAATTAACAAAGTGGAGGATTCATGCCCCATGTCAGGGTACTCCTGGACAATCTAGGGGTGGGGGAATGGTTGGCAACCCTATCAATACCTCTCCAGTTGTTGATTTGCTGAACCACTTCTTCATCTCCACCTTCGATGCCCTTGTACCCAACAAAACCTTCACCAACTCCCAGCCCAGTCATTTCGGTACAGGCTCCAGCTTTGCTCCCTCAAGTGCAAGAAGCACAGGCTTGGGCGTTTCTAGTGCACAACTTTCTTAGTCATTCATCACCAAATCTGGTAGGACCACATCAAGCTCTATTGGGCCTCCCTCTCCTCTGCTAAAACCACTCACTGCTCCAGGATCATCCTGGAGAGCAAAGGTAACCCATGACTTCTCCAATACCAACCCTCTCTTTCAACTCCTCACCTCTAACAAGTGTGAGGAGCTCCTGGACTTATTTATCACCAAGATAGAGATCATCTGTTCAGCTGCTTCCCTCCCTTTTCTCTTTCCCACCAAGCCCTGTCAGTGAATTGCTGTCTCTCTCTCGTTTCACTCCCATTTTCACCCATTTTGTCCATGAGACCCACTCTTGCCCCCTGACCCCATTTCCACAAAACTGCTGACCACCCAACTTCCCTTCCTGGTCCCCATGCTAGCTGACATTCTAAATGATTCCCTGTCCTCAGGCTCTGCACCCTCACTTTGAAAACCACCATTATTAACCCCTTCTTCAAAAAGGCCATCCATGACCCTTTCATCCTTGCAAACTACTGCCCCATTTCCAACATCCCCCTCCCTTGCAAAATTCTTGACCATTTTGTTGCTTCCCAAATCTGTACCCATTTCTCTCGCAATTCTCTGTTTGAATCTCTCCAATTAGGTTGCTGCCCCTCCCACAGCACCGAAATGGCCCTAACTAATGTCATGAACAGCATTCTCTGTGACCGTGACCATGGTGCATTATTCCTCCTCCATGCCCTTGTGCTCTCTGCAGCCTTTGACACAGTTGACTACACCATCCTCCTCCAATTCCTTTACTTTGTAGTCCATCTCAGTGGGACTGCTCTCACTTGTTCCATTCTTACCTATAGTCAGAGCCTCTCCAGAAATGGCTTCTCTACCCACCCATGCACTGTTACCTCCACAGTCCCCCAAGGATTTATCTTTGCCCCCCCTCTTTTTCATCTACATGCTGCCCCTTGGCAAAATCATCCACAAACATAGGGTCAGCTTCCACGTGTAAGCTGATGAGACCCAGCTCTACCTCTCCACTGCCTGTCTCAACCCTTCCAGAGCCTCTGTGCTATCAAAGTTCTTGTCCATCATCCTAGGAGTGTCTTAGAAAATATTCTCTGTACCCTCTCTATGGCATCCTTTCTAAAACAGGACACAATGGGTGGGGTTTTCCACTTCATTACTCCTGACACACACCAGCAGTGAATAGCAGGAAATCCCATACCCCAGCCCATGATTTTTTTCCAATCAAAATAGTTAGAAAATAATGGGCTGGGGATGCAGAATTTGTTGATATAGTCTCTCGGCACGTGCCAGGAGCAATGAAGTTGAAAGGCCTAGCCAGCATTCTAACTGCAGCCTAACCAATAATTTGTACGGCTTACCATTACCTCTTTGTTTTTATACTTTGTGCTTCTATTTATAAATCCTAGCATTTGATATGCTTTTCTACAATTTTATCAACTTGTCCTCCCACTTCTAAAGATTTATGTATCCTATCCTCTGTCTCTCTATCCTTCCATTCCTGTCAAAGTTTTACCATTTAGCATATTTGCCCTCGCCCTATTCTTCCATCCAAAAATGTATTATTTCACATTTCTCCACATTAAATTTCACAAATTTGGAGCAAGGAGGACAGTCTGGTCAATCATGTCGAAAGCTACATAGAGGTCAAGTAGGGATAACTCATGGTTGCAGTCACGTAGGATGTAGTCATTAATTGGCACGTGCCCTGCAGACAAATCCATAACAAATTGTACAGCCTGAATGATCATCTTATCAAATTCATGAACTAAATATGTCATTTAATTTCAAAAAATGTAGCGTCATGCATGTTGGTAGGGCCAACACAGGATACACATATCATCTGCAGGGAACAGTACTGAAAGAGGCTGAGAGAGAAAAAGATCTTGGTGTTATTGTGCTGAGACCACTCAAGGTTCATGACCAATGTAGAGAAACTGTAGCTAAACTTAACAAGGTATTGGGTTATAGAAGCATTCAGTATAAATCAAAGGACACCATGTTGACACTATACAGGTCACTGTTCAGACTACATCTAGAGTACTGGGCCCAGTTTTGGTCCCCCCACATGGTGGATGATATAGTGGCCTTGGAAAAGGTCTAGAGGGGTGCTACTAGAATGATTCCTAGCTTAAAGAACTTCAGCTACTCAAATAGGCTCAAGGACCTTGGCCTATTTACTTTAGAGAGCTTGGACTTGGAGGTAATCTGATAGAGATCTATAAAATAATTTAAGGGCTGGATAGCACCCCTATTGATAGATTATTCCAGTTTAACAGATTGGGGAGCACCAGAGGACACAAGTTTAAACTAAGTATGAGTAGGAATAGACTGTTAGGCCACACATGGAAGAATTCCTCAGAGAATTGAGTCTCTGGAATACATTGCCAGCTGGTGTGGTGGGTGCTGACTCACTGCATGCCTTTGAGAGAGAGCTGGACCGGTTCCTGACTGGGGCAGAGGTCACATCATAAAGGTCTGTGTAGGTAACACTTGGTCCATGCGATCTCCTGGACTGGTCACCTAAGGGGGTCAGAGAGTAATTTTACAGTATTTTTTCCCTATTGGCCCTGGGTTTAAACACTTTTTTTTGCCTCTCCCAGGAGATTACATGGCTGCAGGAGTGGGTGTGGGGTGGGTGGAGAGGTCCAGTGGAGGGAAGAAGTGTGTAGCCCTGATGGTCCGGCCATCATGGTGTGGGGCAGGCTTGATGGACCAGCTGCTCTTTTCCTGCCCATCAATTTTGTACGTACTGTTACAGTGCCATTTAGAGTTACACTTCCAATGCAATCTTGAAAAGGATGGCTACCTGGATTTCAATCTCGTATCTGCAAAGACTGTTTTCTTTTAACAGATACCATATTCAAATCCTGGTGGGCACATGACATCATCCTATGGTGTAGTTATCACATGCTGTTATAATACAAGATGATGTTTGAAAACCCTGTCATTTCTCTTATTAAGAATCAAAAATAGATAATTGTTAATTTGGGAAGATAAAGTGGGTAATCAAGCTGTAAAATTTTAATATTTGCCTAGAGAAATAATTATTTTCCTCATACCTTGGGTTCATATCTTTTATCTCCAATGCCACCAATGTGTCTGTCTAGACTTCCCCTCTTACACTTGTCTTTGATCCTCCCTCCCCATATGCCTCCCTTTGTTCCCCGTCAGGCCCGACTTGTTCAATATGTCTGTATATTTCTGTTCCCTGACACTCCCAGCTGTCAAATATTAGGGCTGGGATTCAGCACTACTCCCTTTCCTCCCTGAGAAAGCTAAGGGACGCCAGAAGAGAGGGCTAACCCAGTCTCCAAGCACAAATTAAAGTTCTCTATTTGAAGCTGTACACATAGTCTGATGTGGTTAAAACAGTCTGTTTCAGTGCTTTTTGATTACAAAGAACCACTTAAAGTGAACAGGTTTCCAGTACCCAAGTTACATAGATTAATGCCAAAATCCAACCATTTACCGACATAAATCATTATCAATTATGCATGCCAAATCAGTCCTATTTTTAACTAGATTCACTCCCCTCTCCTCTTGAGGGTTAGGTTTCATTGCTAGTGTCAGTTTTGAACACAGGCCAGCATAAACTGTAGGTGGAGCTGCAGAAGTTTCTCTGCATTCAGATTCTTGCACCTACTCCCACATTGACTGCCTTCCTTTCGAATTGCAGTATAAACCCTGCATAACAATTATGGATGTACACATACATCATTTTTGTGAGCCAGTACAAAAAAAAACTTGCATCTCAGCGCGGACCTGGAATATAAACAGGATGGCTGCATTGTGCGGGAATGAATACACAGTCCAGATTACAGCACTGGGTTGAATTTTAAATAGAACCTGTATCTGGATTAAGTATCCACTTAACAGAAGTAAATGGAAGCTTACACATTGGTCAACCACCTTTAAATATGGTCATGAGCTGGTTGTTGTAATACGCTAAAGGCACATCAAATAGTACTTGAATTGAACAGTCATTTCTCTTAAAAGAACACAATTGTTCACACTGCAAATGCAACATTGACTATGTTAACCTAGCAAGTCAGTGATAGCCAACTCTCCTGATATTATACTGGTGTAGTACCATGCTAAACAGAAAGTACCAGGTTTGATTCCCAGTTGGTTAAATTAACTGATCTCAGATGAGATGCTACAATTGCCTCAGCATTCCAGGGCTTTGGAGGGAAAAAATCAGTCAAGGGTCCTGCTCATCATTTCTCTCCAGTGATTCCTGTTGGAAAGTGCACATGTGGATATTGGGTCCATGCATGAGACTTAGCTGTTATGTCATGTATGGTCAAATAACCCACTGGCACTTGTGCAAGATACTGGATAGTTGCCAGTCTTTGTGGAATCATCCCTCTACCAAGGATCAGCAGCCTTCACGAGAGGCAGGTGAAATTGACTTGTTAATTGTGTTCTGTAACGACCATGTGATAGCACTGTCCATGTCCAGGCTTTACACAGAAGGAAATATGTATTATACAATAAATTCTATTAGTAATGCAAGTGCATGTCTAGATCTTCAAAGTACACTTAATAATATTTATATATGTGTATCAGTAACAAACATTTAGAAATGAAGATAGCAAGAAAATCCACAAGTGGTCCTGCATTATTAAACTACCAGGAAATCAGTTACTCTGTCTTCAATTCATTCCTTCTGGATACCCCAGGTTACCTTATCTCCAACACTTGCACTGGAGATTGCTGTTACCTTGCCTCCAATTAAGTAATTAAGTCATAGTTAGAATATGTCATCCAACTCCAGATATCTATATCTCAATATCTGTATCTCCAATTTACTCCACATTTATTTTCATTTGCAAACCACTCACACCAGATACTACATTTCACTATATTGCCAACTGAATGACTTCAGATATAATCAGATATTTCCAAATTACTGAGGATACCATATCAAAACTCCTGGGGTTTTATTTTCCTGTTTGCTAATTTTACTGAAAATGTAAAAATATGTATAAAGCAAGTAGCACTGCTTTATGATCATATTTACCTTTTTTTGCTAAAATGAAAGAAAACATATCCCCAATTATTGTATTTCTGACTCACTCAACTAACTAACCTCTGTTGTCACCGGACAACCTCCTCGTTATATCTCCCACTTATTTAGTTAATCCTACAGTTATTTCCCCCACCCAAGTCGTCCTGGTAACTTTGTGGTTATTAAGTTACTGACTCACTTTGGTAACATTACAATTACTCAAAATGCTTCGTTCCCTTGATCTATATTTTATAGTAGGCACACCCTACTTAGTATGCATGATCTGTAACACTGGATCTGTACTTTGATTCCTGGATCATGAAATAACCATTCACTAGAGAATAATTTGTTATACATGAACCCAAGTCCATAAAATGTTGTAACAATCTTTAATCATGATAATTAGACACAGCCCAATAATTTGCTAAGGAGGTTGGATCTAATGGTTTATTATCAGATGTTTATACCTTAGTTGACTGCCAATTTATTTTGTTTAATTTATGTCCATTTGAACTACTGGACTTGTAGGTGCACTGTGGCTTTTGTTTCAATTACAAAGAACTGTTAACAAAACCCACAAATATGAAGCCAGTAGGCTGTGAGGCTGCTGAGATTTGATTTCCCATTCCTCTTCCCTCACCAAAATTTTTAAAACTATTTTTGTCAATCCCTGTTCTCCAGTCTCTGTTACTACATGGTGTAATGGGAACACAAGCAGCCCTCAGAGTTGACCTTCTCTGAAGAAGTACCTAGTCTTTGCTCTCTTGTCCTGAGGAAACCTACATCACATGATTCAGTAGTGCAATATATTAGTATACACCAGCATTCTACCTTGTCTACATTGTAGACGTTAAGAGAATATTCAGTGTAATCTTCAAGCAGAAGGATCTTTGTGACCTATATTCAAATGTCTTGGTCAGAACAAGAATATATTTCATAAAAGTTTATTTTCATTGTTAAGATTTCTCATGAACTCTCATGAACTGTGCTCAGTATTGGTCATTTTGTTCTGCTTTTATTAAGGCCTCTGATTTTTTTTTAAAGTGCCAAATACCTGGCTGCCAATCTCTCTAATTAGAGCAGACAGGGAAACAATTCAAACCCCACCCTAATTAGCAATGGAATCGACAACAACTTCCCTAACACCTTGGAGAATGGTGCCCTCTTAATTATTTATCAGAAAATATTAAAAGGTTTGCTCTTCAGCAGGATTTGATATAAGTGGATTTCCACTCTAACATCAAAATAAAATGAGTTCTTTGTTATTTCAGATCAACAGTTCAGTTTTTCAAATTATACTAAAGACATCTAGTGGCAATTGATGAGAATTGCTCTCATAGTCTAAGAAACCGAAATCACTGTTAAGCCTAGAATACTAAAATGTGTTTTAACACCTGCTTCTAAATATTGGAAAAGTAACACCCAGTAAAGTGTATTTTATTAATGTGTACCAATTAGATGTTTACCCTGTAGCCTGGACAATTCTACTAGATAATAAAATATTGAATATATATGCATATATGTATATATTAAAAAACTTCTCAATTTGATTTTAGCATTGCAAGTAATTACATCCTCGTGCCCTCCTATAAAACATGAGGATATTATTCTGCAGTTACACCATAATATTTAATCAATGGAATGTCTGCACTAATGTAATGCAACTGTCAATAACAGTGTAGCCACCCTGACCAGGTTTATTCCCAGTATCATGGAATACCATGAATTAATGGTAAGTGTCAATTAAAATATATGAGTAAGTAGATGTAGTTTACTCTTGGGGTCCAGGTTTCCATAAAATACTGAAACTGTCTGCTGTTTCACATTACCTGGATAAAATGACTAGGTCACCTTGTTGATTTGTGCCCATACATTATTATTCTACATATTATAGTATAGAAAGAAATTGGGTTTTAACCTTGATGTATTTTTTTTTTAAACTTGGTTAATCGTAACTAGATTTAACTTGTTAGATTTTAATGATCAGGTTCTGCATTTTATAAAATAGTTGTAGACATGGGACAGATCTTAAGTAGCACTATGATCCTATCAGAGTGGCCATTAAGTATGTACTGTACTATCCTACTGTACACAGGAGACTCTTGTAATTAAGGAATAGTTGTAGATCTAGTATCTTTCACTGAATCCACCTTTGGTTAAGCAAAATTGACTGAAATTCCTTTGTAAGGCAGCTTGTGGACAACACTAAACACCACAACCTGCCCATTGCTGGTTATGTGGTCACGTTGCCCTTTCATACACAAGACAATATCAACCTGGAGTAGCTGCTAGTTGTCTCAACACATTTTTGGTTTTAATGGACTAGAGTGTTTAAAAGCACACTAGAAATTTAATTATGAAATGGATGTTCGGCAAAAACAATTATTCAGAAGTCACGAACGGGTTTGCACAATTATTGACCTATTTTGTTATTTGAGGATAAGGAAAGAGTACCTTATCACCAAAGAGGTGAATTTTGTATTATCTGGCATCTTTTAAGGACTCAAGCCTACCCAGGGCACAATGCCCTTTCTTCCCAGCTGCTGGTTGAGCTATCAGGTATGTGAAAAATATGAATTTCAGCCATTTTCTTTCCTTTTAAAAGAGATATTTAGAAATATTTACTGCAATTACCCTCACCCTGGGAAAGAGAGTTAAAATCAGATTTTACAATGTGTGAATTAGATGTGGTAGAGGACGATTTAAAATAGGTGCATTTCTGATCCATTTGCAATCTTTAGAAGGTGTATTAGTTAAAATAGTGTCTGATACAAAAAGAGTATTAACCAGTTGGATATAACAGTTTGTGTTTGAGATCCTATTTAATGGGGGTTTGCTGTTGGCTTATATTGAATTATATCCTCAAATTAAAAACTATGCATTCCCCCTTTCTTGGTTCTTGCCATCATATCTCATTTCTGTTTGAATGTTAAGCGGATTCTGACATTCCTCGCACTGGAGGGGCAGGAAGGTGACCGAGGCTTAGTAATTTTTGATTTACAGAACGCACAATAGGAATACTGTCTGAGGAGTGGTGACATTCATCGCCTTGTCTCCTCCCCCTTGTCAGTTACTCCTATTTCCAATTATTCTTAAAATCTCATTTCTGATATGGACTGCGTGTTGGCCTTGTTCTGAAAAGATGTTAAAAAAAACTCCAGCATTTTAGTAAGGTATTTGTTCTATGTCTCAGTCAACTTAGTCAAAATAGTAAATCCAAGATGAAAATAACCTGCTGTCTTTTTTGTATAATGTGTTCTATTTGGCCCGACATTGGTAAATAAAAATGTAAACTTTTTAAAAATTGCATTTTAAAACAAACTCAACTTATGATGGATTGGGGAAGGAGCCGTTATAAGAGGCAGACAGCACATCACCCATCAATACCTCATGTACAATCTGATGATATTCAGGGTTGTGCCAAAAAGGTACTCTTGGCAGCTTGAGGCCATTTTTTACCTCAAGAAGAAAACCCACCAGGGTAAATTCAGAAGTACTTATTAAAATGGTGGCTGACAAATTCTAGACCTGGGGGGAACATACCTCAGCAAAGCTTTTCTTTTTCAAATGCCATATCCCACCAAGAAGTTGTTAAAGAAAAAATGTTTTTCTACACTTAATGTCTGTTGAAAACGGAATACTGGCCTGTTAATAACGCGAATTGAGCTGTCTTATGAATTAAAAATTATGAAAACGGGTGTGAAACCTTTAAAATGCTCATTAAAACACGGAGTTATGTTTTTAAACAGTGTATTAAAATCCCTTTCATATCTACTGCAACTTGGAAAACTATTAATTTATTTCCCCTACCCACAATTTTTTTAACTGCTGCTGTGAGTCAGTCCAGAAGCAGCCTTGCTCCCTTCTGCTTGAAAAGCCGATTAAGCGCACTCAGAAATGGACAGGAATGCTAAAAAAAACTAGGGGCAGGACGAGAATCCTGAGGGAGCCGCACACTAAGCCATTTGGTATGCATGAGCGGGCAGGCAGAAAAGGAGAGCGCCGTAGCTTTTTAACTTTGCCCAACAATGCAGCGCTAGCACCGGGCTCGCCCAGCCCATCAACCAACCCCCTTTTCCCCCCCCCTCCTTTAATAAAATGCGCCAGAAATCATCTGAATATGGTATCCAATGAAGAAGAGTAAGACCATCCGGGTGAAAAGGAAACCTGATCAGAGCGAGCAAGGCTCCACAAAGCTGCCCTCGATTACAGCTCGTCACTGACAAGGCGCCATTGGCCCACTTCCACCACCGTACTTTTCAAAATGATCACACACAATGGGGGCACTGACACTTAATTTTTTTTCCAAAACATACTTCATATTTTCCCGTCTTTATTATATAAATATCAGCTTTTTTAACGTTTACTGTAAGAATATAAAACGTTTAAGTATCATTTACAAATTCACATACAGTACAATTCAAATATAGGTTGATCAGCAGGATATTTTTTCCTCTTTTTTTTCCCTTCAGCAACTGCCTGTCTGTGCATCATGGCCCTGACAGGCGTTCAATCCTCGGGAATCGATGATTCTTCACTTGACGTGGTCGTCCTATTTAAGGTAGAACAGGCTTTAATAATTTCTGAAAAGATGGGGAAAAATAAGTCCCCCATAACTGTTGTAAATGTAGACCAAAAAAAAGCCTGTACAGCTGCCAGATCAAGGCGTCTAGATTCCAACTTCAGTTTTTGTTGTTGTTTAAAACTATAGTTCGTGGTTTTGACTTGGGTGCAGGCAGCCAAGACTGCGGAAACCAGCGTCATGTGTGCTTCAGATTCTTTGTAAAAATGTTTCCAGCCAACTTATTTTCATTGAATTATAATATTTTTTGTCCACAAAAGGGTAGTAACGCTGTAGACCAACCAGAGGAGGGGAGGGGAAACATTGCTCTAGGCACAGATCTTACTGTGTAACTCCTCAATTTCAGGGCACAAAAAAAAACGAGGTAGCCTTGAATGTGTCTATCAGCAATATGCATACCATCTACAAAACAAAAAGTATGAACCAGATTCCAGAAACAACTGTGACCAGCGTCAAAATTACTTTTTGTTTTGTTGTGAAAACTATGTTGAAGGATGGGAATACTGCAACTTATTTGATAGCACAGTGTGGAAATAATTTGTCGTGTAAGTTACAACAAAACGAACACCATTTTTTTGTTTTCTGCGGTTTTAAAGTCATAATTTTCAGAGAAAAAACAGAATACTCCTGTTTTGACAGCAATGGCGGCGATTCTTAGTGTTTTTATTTAAACAAAATTTTTCACCTTACTTTTTCACTTTCGGTCATCTGCCAGAGTCCCAAGTTAAGAACTTTAAGGCAGGGCAGTTGCGTTATTCTTTCCAATCCCCTTTTGGTGATTTTTGTGCAGCCGTACAGATCAATGCCCGTCAGCTGGGTCAAGTGGTCAGCTATGAGCTCCAGTCCTTTGTCTGTAATCCGCACACACTGGCCGATATTTAGGGTCCTTAATTCGTGCATCTGCCGGGCCATTTTGTTGATGCCGTCATCACTTATGTGGCAGGAGCAGAGGGAAAGCGATTTGAGCTGATACAAGCCTTGCGCGATGTAAGCCAGGCTCTGATCGCCTATCTTATCGCAGAAGGAAACGTCCAACCCAGTCAGTCTCAAACTGCCCATGGCCAAATGCATGATCCCGGTGTCGCTGATGTTGTCACAGGACCTCAGGTTGAGACTCCACAAACTCGTCATGTGTGATAGGTGCAACATACCCGCGTCTGAAATCCCACCGCAGAAACTCAGGTTGAGCACCTTGAGTTTGGTCAGGCCTTTGGAGATGTGTTTTAAGGAGAGATCCGAGAGTTTCTGGCAGTCTTGTAAAGTCAGATACTCCAGGTTTAAGCAGCCCTCCGCAGCGCTTCTAGTCATGCCTGCCAAATGGCCGATCCCGACGTCCGAGACATGCCGGCAGCTCCTCAAATTCAGGCTCTTGAGTCTGTGCAAGCCCCAGGCAATGAGCAGAAGGCCGGTGTTGGTGATGTTGCTGCAGCCGCCCAGCTCCAGCACCTCCAGGTTCTTGAGATACTGCGCGATCCTGCCCAGGCTGCTGTCCGTGATCTGCTTGCAGAGACTCAGGTTGAGCACGTTGAGAGACGGGATCTCTTGCACGAAAGCGTGTCCCAGGCCGATGTCTGTCAAGTTGTAGCAGCCGCTCAGGTTGAGGCTCTCGATGTTGGGCATGCCTTGGATCACATAGCTCAGGCTGCGCCGCAGGCTGAGGATCTGCACCCGCCTGATGCCCCTGGCCTGCAGACTGGGGAAAAGGGAAGGGTTGGCTCTCCTCAGATGCAACTTGGCTTCGACCCCCCTCCAGACGGATTTGTGGTAAGCAGCGTCCCTCCAAGCCGTGCATACTTGTGCCGCTCGCCCTTTGTCCCTCACGTCCAAATAGCTGAAGATCATGGCTAAAATCTCCGGGAAGAGACACGAGATGTGCGTCTCCATATTTTTGACCGATTTCCCACTGGCCCCGCTCCCTTTCTCTCGCTCTCTCTCCTTTTTTTTCGCCAATCGATCAATTCGCGATCCCCGGGACTGCGTCACGTGACCCGTCTGCTGCTGCTGGTTGCGCAGTCGGATTCAAACACTGAAGCCCGTCGGCGCATCAGAAAAAGCAGCTTTAAAACTCTCGGCTCTCGGCCCAAAGGCACAGCTGCCCGTGCATTTTCATCGAGGCTTGCATTACTTTAAATTAAAAAAAACCCGGGGCCGCGGACTTGTTTTTTTTTAATATTGCTATTACAACCAAACCCCCCCATCGGAGCTCTCACGCCTGGCAGCCGAAGGGCTTCCTGCGGCCTTTGTCTGATCTTTTCAAACCAACTTGGCAGGCGCGCCGCATTTTCCATTGCGGGGGTGTCCCCGGAAATTAAAAACAGAAAAGAATCGCATTGTCAGAACTCAAACCTCATGCTTTGCTTAGAAATCGGCCGATACACGGCTTTGGTCGGTTTGCTTTTGGTTAAAAGAGCAACATAAACGATGCGAGAGTTAAAACATTAGGTCTGCTGCGCTCTGCCTCCCCCCGTCGTTGAGCGTGCAGTTGGTCTCGCTCAGATGGAACGGTAAGAATAGTTCCCTAGGTAACCAAGTTCTTACAATTCAGTTCACTTTACATTAACCCTTTGGTTACCCGTGCACAGGAACAAGCTTCTCACACTTGGAAATCCCCAACATTACTCGGGAGTAGTGAAGTGCGCACTTCCCATTCTGAATTTCCCTTTTCAGTTAAAATGAACACATTCCTGAGTTTAACTGTTCAGATTCTTCAAAATCTGAATTTATAAATCTGCACCCCCTCAGCTTTTCTTGGTTTTTGAAATAATAGAAAACGCTCGGCACAGTGACCACCTAACCTATTAACGCGAGGTACTGCAGGTAAAGTTGCGATTCCGATCTCTGCATGGACATCTGGCCACATGATTTTCTACTCTTCGCATTTCAGACTTTAAAATCTCATTTTGAACGCGAATCAACTCGTCAGATGTACTTCACTGCAGATGGATTGTACGCAATTACAGTTTTTTTTAAACTCCTGAGAATAGAACACACATTGGTACAGACTTACAACCCCAAAAAATTAAACAAGAACACATTTTCCGTATTTGATGCAATGGTTGATGATTAATTTTCACTTTCTTTCCCCCGGCTATTTAAGCTACATATGTGTCCTATTCCTTTTTGCTTTGCCAATTGTGATTTAACTAAAACAGAATTGTATTTCATATGAAATCATCACTATTTTAATAATATCTTGAACTTATATCATGTATTTGTATTTTCTGGTTATATTACCACAGATCACACAATAAAATCATCTTTATCGTTTGAAGTAATTACGCCGCCTCTCCTTAGCCCCAAACAATATACAAGAAAACACCTTGTAATTAAGGTGTGAAAGTAGCCATGTTGTGACTATGAACAGTTGTCAACGCGGATTGCCTAACATCAAAGAGTTAACTTTTAAAAAAAGGAATGGAGACAGAAAGAGGCCTTTAAAGGGACGGGCGGGGGAGGAGACTCTAACCAGTGTGGGATTGTCTATCAGAGCGCATGTGCGACACTTTCAAATTGGCCCTAGGACGAGAATAAAAGGGGGAAGTGACATTTTTGCGGTGTCAAAGCACAAGTAAAAACACAAATGACACAACCATGTTTGAAGATGAATAACGCTTGTACCCCAATTATTGCGGGTACATTCTTGTCAGTTTGTTCCATATATATCTGTGACAATAAAATTGGGGTGATGCAGTGCATGCACGTTGTGCGCAGTGTTCACCCATCATCAGCAGAAAGGCCTATTAAATAATTCCAAAGGATGGGCTTTTGGGATTACAGGATTTTTTTTAGGGGACAGTAAGGTACAAAAAATAAGTTTATCGTTATATTTCCTTTAAATTATATATGTACATTTAGTCAGAAAGTTAATAGGCGATTTTTCAGAAAATAGCAAGGCGAATAGGAGTTTAAATGGGCATGTGCTAAACGCAAAGGAAAATATCTTCCAGTAAATTTAGGTAATTGTTCAAAATGCTTTATTCAAGCCTTAAAAATTTTTTTTAATGTAATGAATACAGATTCTCTCCCTCTTCCTACTTCCCCCGCCCCAGTGGGAGAAGGTGAGACACGTCTGTTCATACGTCATATTGTTGGCTGTTAGAAGAAACCACACCTCCTCATCAATTTTGCCTTTTTCGAAGTTGTTACTCTTAATCAACTTTAATGGGAACAAATAATAGACTGCCCCCTTTGGGCAGTCCTGGATAAGCAACAACTCCAACTCCGAGTGTTAGCTAAATCATGTTTTAATATTACTGGTAATTTTAAACGTGACAATTTACACTGGAATTTTATCAAAGTTATTTTGAAATAATAATTCACGAATCTCTCTGCTCCCTCCTTATGATATGTGTTACACTTTCGTTTGTACTATTGTTTTAATTTGCTGCACCTCAGACCAAATTAATTTATTTTGGAAATTAACATAACAACAACAACTTGTATTTATATAGAGCCTTTAACTTAGTAAAACGTCCCAAAGTGCTTCACAGGAGTATTAAAAGACCAAAAATTTGACACCGAGCCACAAAAGGAGATATTAGGACAGGTGACCAAAAGCTTGGTCAAAGAGGTAGGTTTTAAGGAGCGTCTTAAAGGAGGAAAGAGAGGTAGCGAGACGGAGAGGTTTGGGCAGGGAATTTCAGAGCTTAGGGCCTAGGCAACAGAAGGCATGGCCACCAATGGTTGAGCGATTATAATCAGGGATGCTCAAGAGCCCAGAATTAGAGGAGCGCAGATATCTCGGGGGTGGGTGGGGGGTTGTGGGGCTTGAGATTTCAGAGATAGGGAGGGGTGAGGCTATGGAGGGATTTGAAAACAAGGATGAGAAATTTGAAATCGAGACATTGCTTAACCAGGAGTCAATGCAGGTCAACGAGCACAGGGGTGATGGGTGAACGGGACTTAGTGCGAGTTAGAACATGGGCAGCCGAGCTTTGGATCACCTCAAGTTTACGTAGGGTAACATAGAAGATAGGAGCAGGAGTAGGCCATTCAGTCCCTCGAGCCTGTTCCACCATTTAATGAGATCATGGCTGATCATCCAAATTCAGTACCCTGTCCCTGCTTTCTCCCCATATCCCTTGATCCCTTTAGCCTTAAGAAATATATCTAACTTCTTCTTGAATATATTTAATGAATTGGCCTCAACTGCCTCGTGTGGTAGAGAATGCCACAGGTTCACCACTCGCTGGGTGATGTAAGAAAGAGGAGGCTTACCATCAAGTAACTTTAAAGTAAGCTTTAAGTAACTTATAAACACACTATATACAAGAGAGGTCTTTACCATGCCTCTGGTAGAAGCCTCTTACAATACTGAACAGACCAGTATTTATACCAGTCCAACAGGAAGTGACATATGACAGGAAGTGAGGTATGTACACAGTTCATAGTTCACAGTTCACAGGAAGTGATGACATAACTTCCCGGAAGTTATTATTTTTATCACATTCTTCCCTCCTGCAGGTTTAGGAGGCTGTGGTCTACCTTTTGGTCCGCAGCCGCCGAACAAGGAAGAGTCGCACCCATTTGGATTCCCGTCGTAGAGGGTCGCTGGTCCGCTTACATGCGGTTGGCCATTGGTCAGAGTCCGTGTGGCCTGGATTGCCCTGTGAAGGGTCGGGGAGATCATGGCTTCGAGTACGAGCCCCAATAGGTTCAAAGTCGGACCGCCTCTGTTCAGAGGGAGGTGCAGAGCTGGTCTGTGGCGGACCAGTACTTTCATGCGCGGTACTGGGAGGGTCGCAACCTTGAGTACGGGGTTCTACCGGCACCAAGCTAGTTGGTGTCCGATCAGGATCCTGGAGAGGGGTACCCGATAGGTCCCAAGAGTTTCCTGGTGAAATGCCATCACCCGATGTCCCACTAGGTCCTGGTGGGCAGGGAGCCAGATCCCGTAATGATACGGTAGATTCTCGGCCGTCGGAATATCGTATGTTTGCATAGGTGGGGTTGGCATCGGTTAGTTCGACCTCGTCTACAAGAGGGTCATTTTTAGACGTCCGAACGTATCTTCGGAGTAATACAGGTCCAGGAGTAGTTAGCCATGACGGGAGTGATGTCCCATGAGATGAGCGACGCTGGAATCCAAAGAACCGCTCATGAGGTGTAGTATTTGTGGCTGTAGAAAGCAGGGACCGTATAGAGTGCAATGCATCCGGAAGCACTGTTTCCCATTGCTGGTCTGGTAGGCCCCGAGATCTTAAAGCGAGATGTACGGAATTCCAGATGATACCGTTACACCTCTCTACCTGCCCATTTCCGATGGGATGGTATGGTGTTGTTTTGCTTGTAGCAATTCCCCGTTCTGAGAGGTAGTCCTTGAGTTCCCTCGACATAAAGGATGGACCCCGATCTGAGTGAATATAAGCCGGCATGCCACAGAGAGAAAATACCTGCTCAAGGCAGCAGATTACTGTGGACGCCAGCATATTGGAGCAGGGGAAGGCAAACGGAAAACGTGAATATTCGTCGATCATGGTGAGCAAATATGTGTTCCGAGTTGAAGAGGGCACTGGGCCCTTAAAATCAATGCTAAGTCGTTGCATCGGTTGGGTTGCATGTATGAGTATACCATCTGAGGGGCGGAAGAACTGAGGTTTTAATTCCGCACAAAGCCGGCATTCTGAGCATATTTTCTTTACATCTCCAGTGGAAAAAGGGAGATTCCGTGATTGTACGAAATGTAGCATGCGCGTAACGCCAGGATGACACAAACCATTGTGGACATCCATGAGAGTGGAGGATGACATAGTGGAGCAGAATGCCCGTGTGAGGGTGTCCAGGGCCACATTCTCCTTGCCAGGCCGATAGAGAATGGTATAACCAAAAGAGGCCAGTTCCATCCTCCAAAGTTGTATTTTATTATTCTTAATTTTGGTTCGTTTTCGATTATCGAGCATGAAGGCGACTGATCGTTGGTCCGTGATCAATGTAAAGTGCTGGCGAGCTAGAAAATGGTTCCACTTCCGTACTGCCTCTATGATGGCTGTGGCTTCTTTCTCAACCGGAGGATAATGTAGCTCGGCACCTTGTAAGGTCCTGGACATAAATGCTACAGGACGACCTTCCTGATTCAGAGTAGCCGAGATCGCCACCTCCGAGGCATCACATTCAACCACGAAAGGGAGATTCTCATCAATGGAGTGAAGAGCCGCTTTCTCCAACTGTTTTTTGAGAAGGTTAAAGGCTGCAACAGCCGCTGTTCCCAGTGGAAATGATCTAGCATGCAGCAAGGGTTGGATTTTGTCCGAAAAATGAGGAATCCATTTAGCGTAGTATGCAAACAGACCGAGAGCCCGACGTAAAGAAGCCGGATTCTTAGGTGACGGGAGCTCTTGGAGCGGGCGAAGTCTTTCTGGGTCTGGCTTAATGATACCATTGCCTACGCAGTAGCCAAGGATGTTGATGGTCGGTTGCGACTCAACAGATTTGGATTCATTCAGGGTCAAATTACGGCGATGGAGGGCATCCCGAAATTTTTGGAGGTTGGAGTCGTGTTCCTGTTGATCGTGACCTGCAATGGTAATGTTATCAAGATAGGGAAAAGTGTCCCTTAGGTTTTCCTGCTTAACCAGGCCATCCATTGCCCGTTGAAAGACAGCCACTCCATTAGTAACCCCGAATGGGAGGCGACGAAATTGGTACAGCCGTCCATTAGCCTCAAAGGCTGTGTACTGCTTATCTGAGACCTTCAAGGGTAACTGATGATAGGCACTTTTTAAATCGTAAGTTGAGAACACTTTGTATTTGGCCAGTTTATTAACCATATCATCAATACGTGGCAATGGGTAGGCGTCCAAGTCGGTATATTGATTGATGGTTTGTGAATAATCGATGCATAGTCGCTGTTTGTGAGGTTTTAGAGGGTTCTTGACAATGACGACTTGAGCCCGCCAGGGCGACGAACATGGTTCAATGATATCCTCTGCTAGAAGTCGAGAGATTTCAGCCGCAATAAAAGATTGGTCTTCCTGATTAAAGCGCCGCGATTTCGTTATTATCGGTTGGCATTGAGGCGGAATACTGGCAAATAATGAGGGTTCATCAAGTGAAGCTGCTGATATGCACAAAATGGTAATTTAGACGGTATATTAGAAATAGTAAGTTCGGGTTTGGATCCACCAAACTCAATGGTGAGTTTCTTATGCTGTTTTTGGAAGTCCAGCCCTAAGAGGAGATCACTACATAAGTCCTTGAGCACCGAAAGTCGGGTGGAGGGATACATACGACCATGAAGTGTCATATCAACAACACAAAAGCCGGAGATTCTGGTATTAAGTGATGACTGGGCCATCGCAATTGCCTGGTCCGATGGGAAGACATGTAGTTTCAATTTCGCAACAATCTGTTCCTTAATGAAACTATCAGTACTTCCTGAGTCAATTAAGGCATCTAAGGTATGCCCTTTAATTGAAATTTTTGTGGCTGCATGAGATAGGTTCTGTGGGCAAGCAGCTGTAATTGGTGTCATTGCACAGAGAGTGGCTAAAACTCTCGGTGTGCTTCTTCGGGAGAGAGCTCGAGAGGAAGCTTGATAGGTCCTAGCTGGAGCATCTTGATAGGCCCTAATTGGGGCAGTTCGGTAGGCCTTAGCTGGATTGGCCCTCGTAGAGGCCCTTGATAGGCAAACTTTAGCAAAGTGTCCTTTTTTCCCGCAATAACTGCAGATTGCATTGCGAGCAGGGCAGGTTTTCCTAGGGTGAAAAGCATCTCCACAAAAGAAGCATTCCTTCCTAGATTGCCAAGAGGCTGCTAAAGTGGGGTCATCCTCCTCTTCTTCATCAGAATTATCAGAATTAGATTCCCCCATGATAGGGTTCACCTGAGACCGCTTGAATTGTCTGGTTGCAGCTACAGCAGCAGATCAAGATCTGGGCAGCTGATAGAGGTCTGCATTTCTCTTTGCCAAATCCAGTGAACAAGCTAGGTCAAAAGCTTTTTGTAGCTCCAGTGTTTTACTTTCTAGTAGACGCTGGCGTATAAATGGAGAGGCAATCCCGCAGATGAAAGCATCACGAATCATTTCTTGGCGGTACAGCTCAGCTGAGGCTGCCTGAAAGTTACAATCTACGCTGAGCCTGCGAAGTTCTTGCAGGAATTCGTCAATTGATTCCCCTGGCCCTTGTTGGGCTGTGGCCAGTAGATGTCTAGCATAGACCTCATTTGGGGTCTTGGCATACAGTTTCTTAAGTGCCCGAATCACCTCATCGTAATTATCCCATTCATCAACATATTTGAACACTTTTGGGGTCACATAATTGATAAGTATCTTCAATCTAGCAGGAGCATCCGCTTCACATTCATCCAGAAAATTCTCAAAAGTACGGTACCAATGCTTCCATACCCTGCCAGCTGCTGGTGCATTCGGGTCCAAGTCCAGACGAATAGGTCTAAGGATTTTCTCCATGATGGGTGGTTCCCTGGATCCTTAATTCCGAGTTTGTCCGAAGGTCTAGTATTTGTGAGTGTAAATACTAAGTTACTTAAATTGATGTAAGAAAGAGGAGGCTTACCATCAAGTAACTTTAAAGTAAGCTTTAAGTAACTTATAAACACACTATATACAAGAGAGGTCTTTACCATGCCTCTGGTAGAAGCCTCTTACAATACTGAACAGACCAGTATTTATACCAGTCCAACAGGAAGTGACATATGACAGGAAGTGAGGTATGTACACAGTTCATAGTTCATAGTTCACAGTTCACAGTTCACAGGAAGTGATGACATAACTTCCCGGAAGTTATTATTTTTTATCACACTGGGTGAAGAAATTCCTCCTCATCTCAGTCCTAAATAGCTTACCCTTTATCCTTAGACTGTGACCCCTGGTTCTGAACTCCCTGCCATCGGGAACATCCTTCCTGCATCTAGTCTGTCTAGTCCTGTTAGAATTTTATAAGTTTCAATGAGATCCCCTCTCATTCTTCTAAACTCTAGTGAATATAAGCCTAATCGACCCAATCTCTCATACGTCATTCCTGCCATCCCAGGTATCAGTCTGGTGAATCTTCGCTGCACTCTCTCCATTGTAAGAACATCCTTTCTCAGATAAGGCGACCAAAACTGCACACAATACTCAAGGCCCTGTACAACTGCAGCAAGACATCCTTGCTCCTGTACTGTAGAAAGTGGGAGGCCATCCAGGAGTGCATTGTAATAGTCAAGTCTAGAGTTAACAATGGCATGGATGAGGGTTTCAACAGCGGATGAGCCAAGGCAAGGGCGGAGAAGGGCGATGTTATGGAGGTGGAAATAGGCATTCTTAGTTATGCTGCTGATATGTGGTCGGAAGCTCATTTCAGGGTCAAATCTTTGCAAAAAAGGCAATTTTCGGCAGTGTCTCAGAGAGTTAGGTGAAACTTATAGACTCGTAATACTAGTGAGAAGTTGAAAGGCTTCTCAAATACAATGGCAAAGTGGTTAGTCTTCTGTCTGTTACACTTACAAAAGGAGAAATTCCCTGCACTTGGAAGCCTTTGCTTGTTCAAAACATTGAGCATAATGCTAGAGATATAAGAAATTGATTTCTTGTGCAGGATAAGACACAAAAAGGAGCCCATGATGAAAACAGAATTGCTATTCCTTCGGGCAAAAAACAAGACATTTTCCTTGACGTGTTGTAAATACTTGCTTATTTGGCTGGATTTGATTTTTGACTGGATATTAAAGAAAGAAATTGTAAACTATCCTACGCAGATACATTTTGCTCAGGTGTACTCATGAAATGCGTTGGAAATTGCTTACGTTTGAGTAAAAGAGAGTGACTAGCAATTCTCTAGTTATTAGCATGTAAGTAATCTTATGATCGTCAACTGTTAAACGTTTTGGAATCTGGGAAGCATTCAACCTTTCCTGGCATTGTTATCAGGTGAGAGAGTGATAGTTGATTTGGGCATCCCAATCTATACAGCTGATGTTTAAAGTAACATGGCTCCACACTAATTGTGGTCAAACCAATATTTTAACAAAATGCAGCAAATCTATATCAGGTCATAAAACGACAGTCTTCAGTGGCTGAGTTGGTAAATGCACTGCTTGGTGTGGTACTCAGTTGACATGGTTTATTTCAGCCTTCAGTGTCCCCATGGATGGGGAGGGAGGAAATTCGTCAGTCTTCCTGTTCCTAATGGATGTCTAGTGACCCCTGCAGCAAAGTGCATTTGCGTGGACACCATGAGAATAGCTTGGCGACATTCACTGGTCAGGCTCATGTGATGATTGACCACTTTGATTTAGTACTGGACAGCTGTTGCTTGTGGAAATTTACCCCAACCTGAGTTGTTGTATTGAGGAGAGGTTAAGGAGGGAAATTAGAAGAATAATTGGTGGGAGATAATGTAAATCTAAAACAATTTTCAGTTAACTTTTAAAATATAATGTGGTTTCTTGAGGATATAGTAAATATCTAGCTACATTACAACAGTGACTACAAAGGCTCTATCTATTTATAAATCTTCAAATCTATCTATCTCTATCTATCTATCTATATCTATATCTAATCTATCTATAGAAACATAGAAACATAGAAGATAGGAGCAGGAGTAGGCCATTCAGCCCTTCGAGCCTGCTCCGCCATTCAATGAGATCATGGCTGATCATCCAAATTCAGTACCCTGTCCCTGCCTTCTCCCCATATCCCTTGATCCCTTTAACCTTAAGAAATATATCCAACTCTTTCTTGAATATATTTAATGAACTGGCCTCCACCGCCCTCTGTGGCAGAGAATTCTACAGGTTCACCACTCTCTGGGTGAAGAAATTCCTCCTCATTTCAGTCCTAAATGGCTTACCCCTTATCCTTAGACTGTGACCCCTGGTTCTGGACTCCCCCGCCATCGGGAACATCCTTCCTGCATCTAGTCTGTCCAGGCCTGACAGAATTTTATAGGTTTCGATGAGATCCCCTTTCAATCTTCTAAACTCCAGTGATTATAAGCCCAATCGACACAATCTCTCCTCATACGTCATTCCTGCCATCCCAGGTATCAGCCTGGTGAATCTTCGCTGCACTCCTTCCATGGCAAGAACATCCTTCCTCAGGTAAGGCGACCAAAACTGCACACAATACTCAAGGTGTGGTCTCACCAAGGCCCTGTACAACTGTAGCAAGACATCCTTGTTCCTGTACTCGAACTCTCTTGCTACGAAGGCCAACATACCATTTGCCTTCTTAACCGCCTGCTGCACCTGCATGCTTACCTTCAGCGACTGGTGCACAAGAACACCCAGGTCTCTTTGCACTTCCCTTTCTCCCAATCTATTGCCATTCAAATAATAATCTGCCTTCCTGTTTTTGCCACCAAAGTGGATAACCTCACATTTATCCACATTATAGTGCATTTGCCATGTTTCTGCCCAATCACCCAACCTGTCCAAATCGTACTGGAGTTTCACGACATCCTCCTCACAGCTTACCCTCCCACCCAGCTTTGTGTCGTCTGCAAATTTGGAGATATTACATCCAATTCCCTCGTCCAGATCACTAATATATATTGTGAACAGCTGGGGTCCTACGACCGATCCTTGCGGTACCCCACTAGTCACTGCCTGCCACTCAGAAAACGACCCGTTTATTCCAACTCTTTGCTTTATTCCAACTCTTTGCTTTCTGTCCGCCAACCAGTTCTCTATCCAAGTCAATACCTTGCCCCCAATCCCATGTGCCTTAATTTTGCACGCTAATCTCTTATGTGGGACCTTATCAAAAGCCTTCTGAAAGTCTAATCTGTCTACCCAATGTATCTAATCTATCTATCTAATCTATTTATCTAATCTAATCTATCTATCTAATCTATCTATCTATCTATCTAACCATCTATCTATCTATCTAATCTATCTATCTAATCTGTCTACCTAATCTATCTATCTACTAATCTCATAGAGTCATAGTCATAGAGTTTTACAGCACAGAAAGAGGCCCTTCGGCCCATCGTGTCTGCGCCGCCCATCCATCCCTGTCCAGTCTAATCCCATTTTCCAGCATTTGGTCCATAGCCTTGTATGCAATGGCATTTCAAGTGCTCATCCAAATGCTTCTTGAATGTTGTGAGGGTTCCTGCCTCCACCACCCTTTCAGGCATTGAGTTCCACATTCCAACCACCCTCTGGGTGAAAAAGTTCCTCCTCAAATCCCCTCTAAATCTCCTGCCCCTTACCCTGAATCTATGCCCCCTTGTTATTGACCCCCCCACTAAGGGGAAAAGTTCCTCTTTATCTACCCTATCTATGCCCCTCATTATTTTGTACACCTCAATCAGGTCCCCCCTCAGCCTTCTCTGCTCCAAGGAAAACAACTCCAGCCTGTCCAGCCTCTCTTCATAGCTGAGGCGCTCCATCCCAGGTAACATCCTGGTGAATCTTCTCTGCACCCTCTCCAAAGCAATCACATCCTTCCTATAGTGAGGCGACCAGAACTGCACACAGTACTCCAGCTGTGGCCTCACCAGCGTTTTGTACAGCTCCATCATAACCTCCCTGCTCTTATATTCTATGCCTCGGCTAATGAAGGCAAGTATCCCATATACCTTTTTAACCACCTTATCTACCTGCTCCGCTGCCTTCAGGGATCTATGTACATGTACACCAAGGTCCCTCTGACCCTCTGTACTTCCTAGGGTCCTACCACTCATTGTGTATTCCCTTGCCTTATTTGTCCGTCCAAAATGCATCACCTCGCACTTTTCAGGGTTAAATTCCATTTGCCACTTTTCCGCCCATCTGACCAACCCGTTTATATCGTCCTGTAGCCGGAGGCTTTCCTCCTCGCAATTTACCACCCCACCAATTTTCGTGTTATCTGCGAACTTACTGATCATACCTTTTACATTTTCATCCAAATCATTTATGTAGATCACAAACAATAAGGGACCCAGCACCGATCCCTGAGGTACCCCACTGGACACAGGCTTCCAGTCACAAAAGCAACCTTCGACCATCACCCTCTGCCTCCTGCCACTCAGCCAGTTTAGGATCCAACGCGCCAAGGCACCCTGGATCCCATGGGCTCTTACCTTCTTGACCAGTCTCCTATGCGGGACTTTGTCAAAAGCTTTACTGAAGTCCATGTACACCACATCCACAGCATTTCCCTCATCCACCCCACTAGTCACCCCCTCGAAAAATTCGATCAGATTTGTTAGACATGATTTACCCTTAACAAAGCCATGCTGACTATCCCCGATTAATCCTTGCCTCTCCAAGTGGAGATTAATTTTGTCCCTCAGAATTTTTTCCAATAATTTCCCCACCACAGATGTTAGACTCACTGGCCTGTAATTCCCTGGTTTATCCCTGCTACCCTTCTTGAATAATGGTACTACGTTAGCTGTTCTCCAGTCCTCTGGTACATCCCCTGTGGCCAGAGAGGTTCTGAAAATTAGTGTCAGAGCCCCTGCAATCTCCTCCCTTGCCTCCCACAGCAGCCTGGGATACATCTCGTCCGGGCCTGGGGATTTATCCACTTTTTGGCCCGCTAAAACCGCTAGCACCTCCTCCCTCTCGATGCTAATATGTTCAAGTATGTCACAGTCCCCTTGCCCGATTTCTATGTCTGCATCGTCTTTCTCCATAGTGAACACAGATGCAAAAAATTCATTTAAAACCCCGCCTACATCCTCTGGCTCTACACACAGATTGCCACTTTGGTCCCTAATGGGCCCTACCCTTTCCCTGGTTATCCTCTTGCCCTTAATATACTTATAAAACATCTTAGGATTTTCCTTTATTTTGCTCGCCAGTGTTATTTCATGGCCCCTCCTCGCCCTCCTAATTTCTTTTTTAAGTATGCCCCTGCACTTTTTATACTCCTCTAGGGCTTCTTCTGTCTTTAGTCTTTTGTAACTGCCAAAAGCCCCCCTCTTATTTCTAATGCATTTTTGTATATCCCTTGTCATCCAAGGTTCCCTTTGCTTGTTGGTCCCACCCTTGACCTTTACAGGAACATGTTGGCGTTGTACTCTCTCTATTTCCCTTCTGAAAGTCTCCCACTGTTTTGATGTGGATTTTCCTATAAGCAGCTGCTCCCAGTCCACTTTGGCCAGATCCTGCCTTATCATATTAAAATCGGCCTTCCCCCAATTTAGAACCCTTATTTCCGGGCCGTCTTTGTCTTTTTCCATGACCACCCTAAATCTCACCGAATTATGGTCACTGTCGCCAAAATGCTCTCCTACTGACACTTCCACCACTTGCCCGGCTACATTCCCCAGAATTAGGTCCAGTACCGCCCCCTCTCTTGTAGGACTTCCTACATGTTGGCTCAAAAAGCTCTCCTGGATGCACTTTAAGAATTCTGCACCCTCTAAGCCTTTCACACTCTGACTGTCCCAATTTATATTGGGGAAGTTGAAATCCCCCACTATTATTACCCTATTATTTTCGCACTTCTCTGAGATTTGCCTACATATCTGTTCCTCTATCTCCCCCTGACTGTTTGGGGGCCTATAGTACACTCCCAGCAAAGTGCTTGCCCCCTTTTTGTTTTTAAGTTCTACCCATATGGCCTCATTAGAGGAACCCGCTAATATATCATCCCTCCTTACAGCAGTAATTGACTCCTTAATTAATATTGCAACACCCCCTCCCCTTTTACACCCCCCTCTGTCTCGCCTGAAGATTCTATACCCCGGAATATTGAGCTGCCAGTCCTGACCCTCCCTCAACCATGTCTCCGTGATAGCAACAATATCGTACTCCCATGTGTTCAACAACAACTTCAGTTCATCCACCTTATTTGCAAGACTCCTTGCATTAAAATAAATGCCTTCCAGCCCTGCCATATTCTCTTTTGCCTTCACATATTTGCTCTGCCTTCCCAGCTGACTTGTTTTTCCCTCTGTATTTGGCCGTAAATCACCCCCTACTATAGCTCCACTCTGTACCCCAACCCCCTGCCAAGTTAGTTTAAACCCTCCCCAGCAGTGCTAGCAAACCTCCCCGCAAGGATATTGGTTCCCCCCTGGTTCAGGTGTAAACCGTCCGACTTGTACAAGTCCCACCTTTCCCAGAAGCAGACCCAGTGATCCAGGAAACTAAAGCCCTCCCCCCTGCACCATCCCTTTAGCCACGCATTCATCTGTTCTATCTTCCTATTCCTATACTTACTATCTATCTAATCTATTTATCTAATCTAATCTATCTAATCTATCTAATCTATCTAATCTAGCTACCTAATCTATCTATCTATCTAATCTATCTAATCTATCTATCTATCTAATCTATCTAATCTATCTATCTATCTAATCTAATCTATCTATCTAATCTATCTAATCTATTTATCTAATCTAATCTATCTAATCTATCTATAATTAATCTATCTATCTAATCTTATCCTATCTACCTATCTATCTATCTATCTATCTATCTATCTATCTATCTATCTATCTATCTATCTATCTATCTTTCTACTATCTATATCACAAACAGCTTATATATTTACAATTATGGAGTTGCTCACTATAACTTAGGTGGTCCCACCATAATGTGTTTGACCTGCTGAGTATTTCCAGGATTTTCTGTTTTTATTTCAGATTTCCAGCATCCGCAGTATTTTGCTTTTGTATATGTGTTTACGTTAACTAGACTTATCAACCTGATAATGAACCTAGGCCCCGATTTTAACTCCAGGTGGATTCCCCGCTCAGGCCTGAGTTAAAATTACAGTCAGGTCTCAATGATATAATTGGGCCACAATATGCATATGTAAAGAAGGACCCTGTTGGCTCCGGGCACCTGTCCTTGCTGCCTGCTCAGGAGAACAAGTTAAAATTGCAGATGTCACGATCATGGTGGCTTTCGGACAGGTAAGAGCTGGGGCGATTTTAACTGCCCAGCTGCCGGGTTTCTGCTGAGCGAGTAGGATTAAAACTGCCCCCCTAATGTTTGTCATGGTACACTGGGGTGTCTGCTCATTTGTCACTGTACTCATGATATACATTCCCAGCCAGGGCCACCATTCTGAATATGAGTGACTTCAGGAGATCTCTGTTGCATGTTCCCCACCTTCTGGGTGGTGGAGGTCATGGATTGGATGTCGATATTGCTGCCAGAATCACACTTTTAACAATTCCATCGCGAAGTCAAATTCAAGCCTACAGCTCCTGTTAAATCCTTTTTTTAAATTACAGTTGCAATTTGCTTACTTACTTCAAATATGAATTCTTCCAAGGTCTCTTTGCCTATCCACAAATTATAAGAAAAATGTGCAAAGTA
This sequence comes from Somniosus microcephalus, assembly GCF_052327205.1. Taxonomy (NCBI): domain Eukaryota; kingdom Metazoa; phylum Chordata; class Chondrichthyes; order Squaliformes; family Somniosidae; genus Somniosus; species Somniosus microcephalus. The sequence continues at coordinate 44,554,655 of NC_141002.1, forward strand.
AAAATCCCTTACAGACTAAGAAGGTCTAAGAAGAAGAAGGACTAAGAAGATTTAATCATGAATCATTGATAGCTGATATCAGCTGGGAGTGGCACTACATTTGGCCTCAGTGACCATTGATTAGTGAGGGAAAAAAATCAGACTGGATTCCTACTTCTGATCACTATCAAGCGAGCTCTGCAAAGCGTATGTGCTGCTGGACAGTGGGTGAGGACATCATTGAAATTGCTCTAAATTGGTCCATGGTGGATAGCCTGCTGACACTCACTGCCAAGGCTCACAAACGAATAATGCCATTGGCAAAATTTCAGAAGGCGATTGACTTCTGTGAAGCCATACACCAGTGAGAAGTCACTGCCTTAAGGAAAGATAGGGGGGAGTGAAAATTAACAAGGAATTAAAACACCAAATAATGTAGGTGTTGTTTCCCATTCCCCATACCTTCAGTGCAATGACACCATAATTAACAGACAAGTAGGAATTGGAACATTTTAATGTATCTCAGATACACATATATTTTAAGTTGGTTTACTTTAACTTGCCTACTTACCTTGATTAGTAGTGTAGATTTATTATTTTCTTTTCAATTCCCCCCTCTTTACTCAGGGCTATGGATTCTGCTAGGATACAGCTCCATGGTTAAGCACAGAACATGATGTTTAGCAGGCTATTGACAATGGGTGGGGGAGGAGGGTCAGCCTCTGGACGGTAATCAGGAGTGTGAACTTTGGCTAATTTTTCCACTCCTTGGCCTAAGAGGCCAGTTGTAGTGCCCCATTACTGCACTCGTGAGATCAACTAATTCATTAAAAACAAGGAATTGAACGTGAAACCTTCCTAGTCTGTACTGTTTATTACCACACCATGCAATGCATACACCCATCGAGTCTTTTGGGGAAGCTCCTTTAAACAATGTTATGATCTTGTAGCTTTAGAACTGTTGTTGTCTCTTCCTTCCCCCACCCACACAAACAGTCTGTCCCAAACTATCATGAAAATTTGAAACAGCAACAACAACCACTCGTATTTATTTAGAGCTTTTAATGTAGAAACATTTCCCTTCACAAAGGCGTAACGGAAAGCAGATGCCAAGCTAAAGATGGAGTTATTATGATGGGCGACCAAACCTTGGTCAAAGAGGTGGGGTTTAAGGAGGGTCTTAAAGGAGGAGAGCGAGGTGGCAAAATGCAGGGGTTTGCGGATGAAATTCCAGACAGTGGGGCCTAAGTAGCTGACGGCATGGCCAAGGATGGGGCAAAGCGGGTGGTGGATGGACGCTGGAGTCACAAGAATTGAGAGTTATGGGGAGGGGGGAAGTTGTAGCCCTGGAGGAGGTTACAGAGAAAGGAAGGGGAAGTCCATGAGGAATTTGGAGATGGTAAGATTGACAGGGTGGCCATGAGTATGGGTAAGAGAGTTTATATGGAGGAGGGAGGTTTAAGGAGATCAGTAAAATCAGTGGAGGGCAAGGGGTGATTAGATGAAGATTAAAATCACTTGCGTATGAGGAGTTGCTTGGTGCAGCATCTTGGGGAGAAACTTGGGGTGGAGATTGGGATAGAAGTGAGAGGGATGGAACAGAGTTAGTTGCTCAAAGGAGGAGAAGATGCCGGAAGAGTAGGGAAACAGGTCAAGGTATGATTTGGTGATAAAGGCCAAGCCACCACTTCGGCAGTTTGGGCAGGGTAGGTGGTGGAAATTATAGCATAGATGGGAGGCTTCAGTAATGTAAATGTGTTGCCACCCATGTGTCAAGTTTCAGTCAAAGGCATGATGTCAATACAATTATCTCCATTAAGTCATGGATGGCAAGAGCCTTGTTTGTAAGCGAGTAGATATTCTGAAGGGAAATGCAGAGAGGGCGGTGATTGTCAATTTGTCAGGAGCCTTCAGGGAGTGTGGTGTGGGTGGGGTGTGCGGGATGGGAAACAGGTTGGTGTGGTTAACCTCCCAACAAGTGCACTGAACAGGAAGGTGAGTTAGGGAGAGGAAAGAGGCATTTGAGGTTACTGCTCTTAAGGAGGCAGCGACAGGTGCCACAATGGACCTGTTGGAGAATGTCGAGAGAGGCACAGAGGGTTTGTGTAAAGGGGATTCAAGCCTGGGACAAGACAGAATGTAACAGTAATTCTACGTACATTTACACACCATCTTTAGCATCACTATAAACCAGCTCCAGCTTCCCAGCGATGCTAAAGGTGGTGTCTTTGGCAGATCGAATTGACTTTCAAGTGCGACAGTCTAACCTGGCACTTGATCCAAACAGCAAATCACAGACCACAGTGTAAATGCAATCTTCTGCAGTTCTGACCCTAAAGGACAAAGTTTGGCAGTGCCAATAAAATAATTTTAAACTTTAAAAACATTCCCTGCTTAGTTTCCCCTCCTGGGAATGAAGCTTGATATAATTGTAAAAGTAAGAGAATACATCAACCTGCATGTGTTGTTGAAAAGGAATCCTTGCAGAGGAAAATCCACACAGTTAGTCAAAAAGTATGACAGAAAGACCAGCAGGATATAGAAACATAGAAGATAGGAGCAGGAGTAGGTCATTCGGCCCCTCGAGCCTGCTCTGCCATTCAGTGCAATCATGGCTGATCATCCAAATTCAGTACTCTGTCCCTGCCTTCTCCCCATATCCCTTGATCCCTTTAGCCTTAAGAAATATATCTAACTCCTTCTTGAATATATTTAATGAATTGGCCTCTACTGCCTTCTGTGGTAGAGAATTCCGCAGGTTCACCACTCTCTGGGTGAAGAAATTCCTCCTCATCTCTGTCCTAAATGGCTTACCCGTTATCCTTAGACTGTGACCCCTGGTTCTGGACTCCCCGACCATCGGGAACATCCTGCCTGCATCTAGTCTGTCTAGTCCTGTTAGAATTTTATAAGTTTCAATGAGATCCCCTCTCATTCTTCTAAACTCCAGCGAGTACAAGCCCAATTGACCCAATCTCTCCTCATACGTCATTCCTGCCATCCCAGGTATCTTCGCTGCACTCCCTCCTTGGCAAGAACATCCTTCCTCAGATAAGGCGACCAAAACTGCACACAATACTCAAGATGTGGTCTCACCAAGGCCCTGTACAACTGCAGCAAAACATCCTTGTTCCTGTACTCAAACCCTCTCGCTACGAAGGCCAACATACCATTTGCCTTCTTAACCGCCTGCTGCACCTGTATGCTTACCTTCAGCGACTGGTGCACAAGGATGCCCGGGTCTCGTTGCACTTCCCCTTCTCCCAATCTATTGCCATTCAGATAATAATCTGCCTTCTTGTTTTTGACACCAAAGTGGATAACCTTGCATTTATCCACGTTATATTGCATCTGCCATGCTTCTGCCCAATCACCCAACCTGTCCAAATCATACTGGAGTTTCTCGGCATCCTCCTCACAGCACACACGCCTACCCAGCTTTGTGTCGTCTGCAAACTTGGAGATATTACATCTAGTTCCCTCGTCCAGATCATTAATATATATTGTGAATAGCTGGGGTCCAAGGACCGATTCCTGCGGTACCCCACTAGTCACTGCCTGCCACTCGGAAAAAGAGCTGTTTATTCCAAGTCTTTGCTTTCTGTCTGTCAACCAGTTCTCTATCCAAGTCAATACCTTGCCCCCAATCCCATGTGCCTTAAATTTACACGCTAATCTCTTATGCGGGACCTTATTGAAAGCCTTATGAAAGTCCAAATGCACCATATCCACTGGTTCTCCCTTATCTATTTTACCAGTTACATCCTCAAAAAATTCCAGTAGATTAGTCAAGCACGATTTACCTTTTGTAAATCCATGTTGACTTTGTCCGATCCGGTCACTGTTTTCCAAGTGCTCTGCTATTACATCTTTTATAATGGACTCTAGCATTTTCCCCACTACCGATGTCAGGCTTACCGGTCTGTAATTCCCCGTTTTCTCTCTACCACCTCTTTTGAACAGTGGGGTAACATTAGCTACCTGCCAATCCATGGGTACTGTTCCAGAGTCTATCGAATTTTGGAAGATGACCAGTAATGCATCTACTATTTCTAGGGCCACTTCCTTAAGTACCCTAGGATGTAGATTATCAGGCCCTGGGGATTTATCGGCCTTCAATCCCGTCAATTTCTCTAACAGCATTTCCCTACAAACGCTGATTTCTATCAGTTCCTCCCTTTCATTAGACCCTATGTTCCCGATATCACTGGGAGGTTATTTGTGTCCTCCTTTGTGAAGACAGAACCAAAGTATGTATTTAATTGGTCTGACATTTCTTTGTTCCCCATTATAAATTCCCCTGATTCTGACTGCAAGAGACCTATGCTTGACTTCACCATTCTTTTTCTCTTCACATATCTATAAAAGCTTTTACAGTCAGTTTTTATGTTCCCTGCAAGCTTACTCTCATACTCTATTTCCCCCCTCTTAATTAATCCCTTTGTCCTCCTTTGTTGAATCCTAAACTGCTCCCAATCCTCAGGTTTACTGCTTTTTCTGGCCAATTTATATGTCCTCTCCTTGGATCTTATGCTATCTCTAATTATCCTTGTTAGCCACGGTTGAGTCACCTTTTTTGTTTTATTTTTATGCCAAACTGGGATGAACAAATTCTGTAGTTCATCCATGCGATCTTTGAATGTTTGCCATTGCCTATCCACCGTCAACCCTTTGAGTGACGTTCCCCAATCAATCCTACCCAACTCGCGCCTCATACCATCGTAGCTTCCTTTATTTAAATTCAGGACCCTAGTCTCTGAGTCAACTACTTCACTCTCGATCTTAATGAAGAATTCTATCATATTGTGATCGCTCTGACCCAAGGGGCCTCATACAACAAGATTGCTAATTAATCCTTTCTCATTACATAATACCCAGTCTAAGATGGCCTGATCTCTAGTTGGTTCCTCGGCATATTGGTCCAGGAAGCCATCCCGTATACACTCCAGGAATTCCTCCTCCACAGTATTGTTACTAATTTGGTTAGCCCAATCTATATGTAGATTAAAGTCACCCATGATAACTGCTGTGCCCTTATTGCACGCTTCTCTAATTTCTCTTTTAATGCCATCCCCGACCTCCGCATTACTGTTTGGAGGTCTATATACCACTCCCACTAATGTTTTCTGCCCCTTGGTATTTCTCAGTTCTACCCATACAGATTCCACCTCATCAGAGATAATATCCTTCCTTACAATTGTGTTAATCCCCTCTTTAACCAGCAATGCTACCCCACTTCCTTTTCCTTTTTGCCTATCTTTCCTGAATATTGAATACCCCTGGATGTTGAGTTCCCAGCCTTGGCCACCCTGGAGCCATGTTTCTGTAATCCCAATCATATCATATGGGCAGGGTGGGGACAGTTACCCAACTAAAAGTTCTGTATACAATGCACGTCTCATAAGAAATAAAACAAATGAGTTAGAAGCACAAAATTCATTTTTAAAAGTGTGATGTAGTAGTCATTCCAGAGACCTGGCTACAAACTAGGCATGATTGAGAGCTAAATATCCTAGGCTTTAGACTCTTTAGGAAAAACAGGGAAATTGGGAAAGGAGGGAGAAGCAGTATTGATAAAAGACGCAACTACAGCAGTAGAAAGCAGGGGTTTCTGTAAGGGTGGTCAGGCAGTGGAAATACTATGGGTAGAGTTAAGGAACAACAAAAGATGGTAGGATTTGCTTACAGGCCACCTGATACATACATAGATACATAGAAGATAGGAGCAGGAGTAGTTCATTCGGCCCCTCGAGCCTGCTCTGCCATTCAATGAGATCATGGCTGATCATCCAAATTCAGTACCCTGTCCCTGCTTTCTCCCCATATCCCTTGATCCCTTTAGCCTTAAGAAATATATCCAGCTCCTTCTTGAATATATTTAATGAATTGGCCTCCACTGCCTTCTGTGGTAGAGAATTCCACAGGTTCACCACTCTCTGAGTGAAGAAATTCCTCCTCATCTCAGTCCTAAATGGCTTACCCCTTATCCTTAGACTGTGACCCCTGGTTCTGGACTCCCCGACCATCGGGAACATCCTGCCTGCATCCAGTCTGTCTAGTCCTGTTAGAATTTTATAAGTTTCAATGAGATCCCCTCTCATTCTTCTAAACTCCAGCGAGTATAAGCCCAATCGACCCAATCTCTCCTCATACGTCATTCCTGCCATCCCAAGTATCAGCCTGGTGAATCTTCGCTGCACTCCCTCCATGGCAAGAACATCCTTCCTCAGATAAGGCGACCAAAACTGCACACAATACTCAAGATGTGGTCTCACCAAGGCCCTGTACAACTGCAGCAAGACATCCTTGTTCCTGTACTCAAACCCTCTCGCTACGAAGGCCAACATACCATTTGCCTTCTTAACTGCCTGCTGCACCTGCATGCTTACCTTCAGCGACTGGTGCACAAGGACACCCGGGTCTCGTTGCACTTCCCCTTCTTCCAATCTATTGCCATTCAGATAATAATCTGCCTTCCTGTTTTTGACACCAAAGTGGATAACCTCGAATTTATCCACATTATATTGATAGTAGCGATGTAGTGGGTGGGGGTGGGGAGGTGGGGGTGGTATAATATGGAGATCAGGGAAGCATTAATAAAAACAATGTGGTTATAATGTGAAATTTTAATTTTCACATGTACTGGGTGAAGAAGAACAGCTCAAGTAGTGAAAGCAATTAATTGCAAATGCATAAGTCATAATATTCTAAAGCGCTCTACATTCAGCTATTGTGCCTATGGATTGGTAAATTGCAAATATTTAAGAAGGGAGGGAGGGAGATACCTGGTAACTGCAGACATTTCAGTTTAACATCAGTTGTGGGGAAGTTACTGAAATCTATCATGAGAGAGAGAGAGAGAGGGGGCGATTTTCCCAGCCCTATGGAGGCGGGACTGCCGGGAAAATGGCAGAATCTGGGAGCGGGTACCCATCCCGCCCCCAACCTGCCTCCGTGCCATCTTCCTAGGAGGTGGGTACCCGACCCGCGCCGGATCCTGTCTCCTCGAGGCGGGAAGGGGATTAGTGCCAATTAGCTGCCTGTTAACAGGTAGTTAACAGGCAGTTTTTTGGCTAATCCCTATTTTGAGCTCTAAAGTGTGGGCTTCCCGATAGCTCCGAACTTCGCCAGAGTCAGCTAGGCGAGCTGTGGGACTGCGGGAGTCAAAGGGGACGAAATGGCCCTGGGTGCAGGTGAGTGATGAGTGCAAGTGTGGAGAGGTAAGTGTGTGAGGTGAGTCTAAAGTGTTTTAATAAGATTATTTACCTTTGCTTTTTCCACCAGGCTTCATCCCTTTAGGCTGCGGAGCTGCCTCATCTCACCGGCAGAGAAAGCAGAATGGCCGCTGCATTCTTAAATGCAGCAGCCTTCTGCTTTCTGCTCAGGAAAGCTTTCCAAGTGAGTCTTGAGTACAAGGACTCAGCAAAGAACAGAGATTGTCAGTGTTTGACAGCTTCTCAAAGCTGTCAAACGATGACAATTCATCTGTCAAAAAACGTCGTACGCTGACGTTCTCTGTCACCGGCTTTCCCTTAATTGGTCGGCTAAGCCCGCTAAGTGTGGGTTGGCCAGATGTCGATAGAGGTGGGACTAAAACCCGACAAACAGCTTTCCCGCCTCCATCACATCCCCATTGATAAAATCACCCCCAGAGTGATTGAGCACTTGGACAAGTATGAGCTGATCAAAGAAAGTCAGCATGGATTTGTGAAGGGTAGGTCATGTCTGACTAATCTAGTTGAATTTTTTTCAAGGATGTCACTAGCATGGTGAATAGGGGTGTGTCTATGGATGTTGTCTATAAGGACTTCCAGAAATCATTTGATAAGGTTCCGCACAAGAGATTATTAGCAAAAAAAAGTGCACGGAATTGGATGTAACCTTGTGACATGGGTCGGTAATTGGTTGGAAGGTAGGAGACAGAAGGAGAACGTACTCTGGCGGAATGTGACAAGTGATGTTCGCCAGGGATCTACTGAGGCCTCAGTTTTTCACCATATATGTTAATGACTTGAATGAAGCAATAGAGAGTTGAATATCCAAGCTTGCAAATAACACTACGCTAGGAGGCATAATAAGTTGAGTAGATAGGAGTAGGAAGTTACAAAGCTACATAGACAGATTAAGTGAGTGGGCAAAACTGGCAGACGAAATTCAATGTGGGGAAGTGTGAGGTCATCCACTTTGGATCCAAGAAAAACAAATGGTGAGAGACTAGGAGCTGTAGAGCAGCAAGGAATTTAGCTATCCATGTACACAAATCACTAAAAGCTAGTGCACAGATACAAAAAGTTATCAAAAAAAGATCTAATGGAATGTTGGCCTTTATCTCCAGGAGGTTGGAAAACAAAAGTAAGGAAGTGATGCTTCAATTATAGACAATCTTGATCAGACCCCATCTTGTACTGCATTCAGTTTTGGGTATTGAACCTTAGCATGGGTTCACCAGAATGATACCAGACCTTAAAGGATTACATTATAAGGACAGGTTCCAACAACTTGGTTTGTATTCTCTTAAGTTTAGAAGGTTCAGGGTGATCTAATGGTGGTGTTTAAAATGATCAAGGGATTTGATATGGTAGATACAGAGAAATGATTTCCTTTGGTGGAGAAATCCAGAACAAGGGGGCGTAATCTTAAAATTAGAGATAGACCACTTAGGAGTGAAATCAGGAAGCAAAGTGCTACAAAGTGGAAAGTGCAAATATGTAAATAATAAAAATGGTCTTCAGATAGAAAGAATGATGCCACTCGTAACTAATTGGGATTAACGTTGGCCATGTGAAGCAGCACATTATTAAAGGTCCATTTACAACTTTAGCATTGTTGCTTTGGACTGATGCTAAAGCTATGGTGTAAATCCAGAATCAGGGCCCACACCAACTCTGGAGAAAAACTGTGCTAGTTTCTCTGCTTCAGTTTGACACAATATGGAATGTAACCGCATGTGCACAAAGTTCTCTTTACTGTCTGGTCTCCGACTTGATCGTTGCTGTATAGATGTAGCATAAGTTGTGTGCTGATAGTTGTATTGGCTGCGATTTTGTCGGCGCTCAGAGAGATGGGTCAGAGGTTAAAGTGCAATTGATTGATGGCGGGTCCCGAACACTTTACTAGACAGGTAATGCAACTTTTAAGACAGTTCTGTGATAGGTTACAGGTGATGCTCTTGCCGGGGGTGGTATCAGGACTGTGCAATCCATGCAATTGCACTGGGTCTGAGTGGATCCAGTGATAAGTTTAACGATTGAGGTAAAGTGACCTTGACTTTGTCAATGTTAGGGCCCCAAACTGAACCCTTGCACAAGGTCCCTGCAAGGGAAACGCCGCTATTAGCTTTTGCAGGAGACAAGTGCTGGGAGTTTGTTTCTTCAGGGTAGAATTTCTGTGGCTTTTTCTCTGGGGTTTCCATGCAGTTAGCGCATGATATCGGGTACCCCCACAGAAATTGCTAGAATTTATGTCAACATCCAGAATTTCTGGCCTTCCTTACAAAAATGCTAATTGCAATGCAGGTTTAAGTGGTCATGCACCGTAATTGTAATTGTAACCTTCTGATGACATGTACTAAGTATCTGCATTGGGATGATATCCGATTGTTGCAATGACCCCTATTTTCCCGGGGGAAGGTAAGCGAGGTCTCTTTGGGGTTGAGGTGGCTTGATACGGAAGATTTGAACCACATCAATCCTCTGTGGCAGACTAGGTAATCTGATATTTGTAACTTCAGGGCACTCTTAATGATTGACCAGCCAGCCCAGCTCATTAATGGGATCTGAAGGGGTAAATCTGTCAGTGGGAGGTGAGATTTTTTCCACTTGGCTCCAGGTAACCCCACTAACCAGTACCCTGATGGAGAGTGTGGTCCTGGCTGAATATGTAGTGAGAAGACACACATTAGGGGACATATACGCCACAGCTCCTGTGCCTATGATTACTGCACTTGGTTAAGTGGGGTGTGCCCCTGTGGGAGAGAATGTCTGTCATGAGCAAACAGAAGCCACATATCCGCGGCATAACTAAGAACGCCTATTTCCACCTCCATAACATCGCCCGTCTCCGTCCTTGCCTCAGCTCATCCGCTGCTGAAACCTTCATCCATGCCTTTGTTACCTCTAGACTTGACTATTCCAACGCACTCCTGGCTGGCCTCCCACATTCTACCCTACATAAACTTGAGGTCATCCAAAACCCAGCTGCCCGTGTCCTAACTCGCACCAAGTCCCGTTCACCCATCACTCCTGTGCTCGCTGACCTACATTGGCTCCCGGTTAAGCAATGCCTCGATTTCAAAATTCTCATCCTTGTTTTCAAATCCCTCCATGGCCTCGCCCCTCCCTATCTCTGTAATCTCCTCCAGCCCCACAACCCCCCGAGATATCTGCGCTCCTCTAATTCTGGCCTCTTGAGCATCCCTGATTATAATTGTTCAACCATTGGTGGCTGTGCCTTCCGTGCCTCACGGGGTTGGGGTAATATATTAACATAGATAGAGGATTGGCTAACTAACAAGAAACAGAGAGTCGGGATAAATGGGTCATTTTCAGGTTGGCAAACTGTAACTCGTGGGGTGCCATAGGGATCAGTGCTGGGGCCTCAGCTGTTTACAATATATATTAATGACTTAGATGAAGGGACTGAGTGTAATGTAGCCAAATTTACTGATGATACAAAGGTAGGTGGGAAAGCAAGTTGTGAAGAGGACACATGTAATCTGCAAAGGGATATAGATAGGTTAAGTGAGTTGGCAAAAATTTGGCAGATGGAGTATAATGTGGGAAAATGTGAGGTTATCTACTTTGGTAGGAAAAATAAACAAGCAAATTATTATTTAATAGAGAGAGACTACAAAATGCTGCGGTATAGAGGGATCTGGGGTCATTTTACATGAAACACAAAAAGTTAGCATGCAGGTACAGCAAGTAATTAGGGAGGCAAATGGAATGTTGGCCTTTATTGCAAAGGGGGATGGAGTAGGGAAGTCTTGCTACAACTGTACAGGGCGTTGGTGAGACCACGCCTGGAGTACTGCATACAGTTTTGGTCTTCTTATTTAAGGAGGGATATACTTGCATTGAAGGCAGTTCAGAAAAGGTTCACTAGGTTGATTCCTGAGATGAAGGAGTTGTCTTATAAAGAAAGTTTAAGCAGGTTGGGCCTATACTCATTGGAGTTTAGAAGAATGAGAGGTGATCTTATTGAAACGTATAAGATTCTGAAGGGGCTTGACAGGATAGATGCAGAGAGGATGTTTTCCCTCGTGGGGGAATCTAGAACTAGGGGGCATAGGTTCAGAATAAGGGGTCACCCATTTAAAACGGAGATGAAGAGGAATTTCTTCTCTGAGAGGGTCGTGAATCTTTGGAATTCTCTACCCCAGAGAGCTGTGGAGGCTGGGTCACTGAATATATTTAAGGTGGAGATAGACAGATTTTTTAACGATAAGGGAGTCGAGGGTTATGGGGAGTGGGCAGGAAAGTGGAGTTGAGGCCAAGACCAGATCAGCCATGATCTTATTGAATGGCGGAGCAGGCTCGAGGGGCTGAATGGCCTCCTCCTGCTCCTATTTCTTATGTTCTGTTGCGTAGGCCCTAAGCTCTGGAATTCCCTCCCTAAACCTCTCCACCCCTCTTTCCTCCTTTAAGACACTTCTTAAAACCTACCTCTTTGACCAAGCTTTTGGTCACCTGCCCCAATTTCCCCTTCTGTGGCTCGGTGTCAATTTTATTTGTCTTATAATACTCCTGTGAAGCGCCTTTACTACATTAAAGGCGCTATATAAATACAAGTTGTTGTTGTTGTTGAAACACTCACTGTGTATTTTTCAGGTTGGTTTGTATACTTTTAAGCATGGTAATGGGTTTCAACACATGTTGACATTAGCTGATGAAAAAGAAAATACCTGAGCTGATGCCTCGTCCATTGGAATGACAGCAGCTGTTGTAAGGTGTTGGTTTCATTGCTGTTACTTGGAGCTACATCACCTTGGGAGAAATAGAAGAGGAACATGACTTTTCACCTGAGGTGAGGTTGGCAGGCTCTCTCCTGGGGCATATATAAAGTAAACGTATTAAGATCAACTGGGTTATTACCAGTTATGGAGAGACATGAGAAATTAAGACTTTTTTCACTAGAGCCGATCAAATTAATGGGTAACCTAATAGAGGTTTTCAAGGTTATGAAAGGTTATGATGAGGTGAATAGGGATAGATTGCTTCCATTGATAGGTGAGACAATAACAAGAGGGTACAACTTTAAGATAATAAGAAAAGAAATTAAAGGAGAGGTTAGAAGAAATTCCTTTATATATCAGGTATTTACATTGTGGAATTCTGTGCCACAAACCATTGTTAAAGCAGACTCCATAATGTCTTTTAAAAGAGAATTAGATAGTTGCTTGAAAAAGACGAACATTAAGGGTTATGTGCTAGTAAGCAGGAGAGTGGAATTTGACTAAGTCACTTGTGAAGGAGAATACCATTACAGACTTTATGGGGAAAATAGCCTGTTTCTTTTCAGCAACATTCTATGATTCTATGATGTGTTTCCTTGTTACAAAATGTTCCTAAAATTACTAGTGCTAATAGTGCTTGCTGTTATTTATGCGCAAATGATACAGCAACATCAGGTTTGGGGCAGATGCACTGTTAAACTCAAATATCCAAAAGTTGCTGTCCCAGTTACGTCGCCCCACCGTTAGCTTCGCAAAGACGGCATCTTGTTGTCTGTCTCACCATTGAATAGCATTGAATGGTGTGAAGTTGCTGTATTTGTGCGGTAGATATGAACTAAACGCGCCATAGAAAGTTAAGTCTTGTCCATTCCCGTCTAAGTACCCTTTTAATGATGTGATAAGTATCAATTACCGCTAAAGCACCTCTCTAGCACTGAAAATTAACTATTACAAGTGTGGAGTCTCATTCCTTTAGGTTTTAATTGTGGTTGGAGAATTAAAAAATGTCACATTTAATTTTTAAATTTTTTCTTTACTGTCTCTTTTTTCTCTCTCTCATAATCCAATCTTTCTTTCCCTTTCTTATTTCTCTTTCTCTACCTGATTTGACATTGAATTCACCCACTCTAATTTACACATCCTTCTCAGTTCTTGCACTGTTAATTTCACAATCCTTCAATCTGATTGGTTAAGGAGATGTACTGTTGCTTGCCCTGCTCAGTCAGGTCCCAGATGCGCGGTTTCCCTTGCTACACCGTTAGATGCCCTGCCACAGCAAAATTTGACCCAATGTAGTTGTTGCTGTAGGTTTTACACACATATTGCCTGCTGCTCTACAGTGCTGCTTTTTATTTCCAGGGTTAATGCCCCTCTCCATTAAGAATCAGGCCCCTCAAAACTGGCTCCCCTGCCTGATTTCCTACCTCGAGATTAGTGGACTACCTTTGGGAAGATTGTTTTGTGCTGGTAGCTTGCTGACTGCATTATAATGAGGACCCAGGACCAAAATCAACTGGGTGCCATGCTGATTCCTCTGGCCACATACGCCCACCCACCGTCCAATCAAATAACACTCAACACGAGAATCGTCCCCATTACATCGACATTAGATACTTGACAACATTAGAATTACTGTGTGTTGCTCCTAGTACAGTCAGATGCTGTTTAAATGAAGAATTTAGGAAACACTCTCTTGTTGGGTTAAAAATATTATTTGGGTAAGTGATTGCATATTTATTCTGATATTACACTGCATTAATAAATATTTATTCAGCACAGAAAATAATGCACTGTAATTAAATAATTATATACTGTACCATGACAAGATGAAGTGTGGGGTTAAGATTGAACCAGAATATCCTTCAGATTTATTTGATAAGACAGAGGGAACACTGAGCCCACAGCGCACAGAGGAACCCTACTGTGGAAAGTCTTGTACCTGATGCTATCAATCCATGGGTGAAGTGGCCAACTACGATAGGGAGTGTATAGTGGTGGGCAAGAGGATCTTCTACATCTCCTGAATGTCATGAATGCGAAGGCAACACATAAACTGGAGAAAATTATGTTGCGTGTGGTGGTGAGAGATTTGGTGTTTTGGACTGGCTGAAACCTATTAAAAACATGAGGAAGGCAAACAATTTCAAGGACAAACATTTGCTATGGTCAGGTTATGCTGTTTGAGGTGGAACGTAGCAGATTTCTGAATACCTCACCTGGAGTCCTCCTGAAGCATGCTGGTGTCACAGGATAGAGGCTGTGATTAAAAAGGTGGGACATATTGAAGAAATAGGATCTGAATGGATTTGGCATCAATTTAACCCAGAAAAGTTGCAAACCTGATCTCCATGATGTATCGGGGCCATTGCATACCTATACCTTTGAGAGACGCTGAACTTAATAGGACGAAACCTTTGTGACAAGTGGCATCCAGATTTTAGGGCACATTGTGAGTCACATTAGGTGGTGCATTTGGTTTGGTTAACTGGTCAATTCAGATAAATGGCTTCTGAATGTATTCTTCTACAAAACTGAGCATTAACCAGAACGTGAAACTTTGAATCTGAAAATCTAGAGGTAATTTTTTAAAATCCAATTATTTTTCCCCATTCATAGTTGCAATTTAGTCTCAGACAACTTCCTTTAATCATAATGATCAGATAACCTAACAACACACATTGGGATGATTTTGCGGTGTGGATTCAGTTCTGTGAGTTCCCCAGTTCCATAGTACCCCCTCACCATCATGTGGTCTGGCTGCAAATTAATGAGAAGTGTGGCGACACGCCACCATTGGACATAATCCGCTCACGACGGCACAGACAGTTTACGCAGGCGCACTGCCGGCAGCAGCCGCCCCCAGCCGGGGGCCCTTTCCTCCGGCAACTTGTTTCCCACAGGGACAGGCTGCCGGGAGCACTTCCTGTCTGGGGAGCATTTAAGTGGTTGCGCGGGCTTTTCAAGCTCTCTCTTTGCCATGATGTAGATTAAAGCAGTTGTGTTTCACCAACTCTGGTCTCAACTCCCACGTTTGCCGCGGTATCTCAACACTGGTGACCCCGACGCTCAGGACAAATCCTAAGCTAGCATGGCGGATACAAACGCAGTCACGGTTAAACTACCGGACTTTTGGGAGAACCTGGCCGAGGCCTGGTTCGTTCAAGCCGAGTCCAGATTCCGGCTGAGAAGCATTACAGTCGACGCCACGAAGTACGACTACCTCGTCGCCTCTCTCACCTACGCCACAGTTCCCAAGGTTTGGGCAGCGCTGCAGGATCCACCAGTGGAAGGCAAGTACGAACATCTGAAGGCCGCGCTTCTTAAAAAATTTCAGGCGCCCTCTTACCAGCGCAACTGCCAACTCTTCGACCTCCCCGGCCTTGGTGACGCTTCACCGTCGGACCTGCTTTCCCACATGCTGTCCCTCTCGGATGACAAAAACCCCGGCGCCCTCTTTCGCACGCTTTTCATTCGGTAGCTCCCCGCCAGCATCCGCCCGCTCATTGTGGAGTCTGGCTCCACGGACCTGAATGAGATAGCCGAAAAGGCCGACCGGCTGCTCTCCGCGCAGACCGCCCGCGACGTCGCGCCCGACCTCACGGCAACGACCACGCGGTCTCCCCGGCCCACTAGGCCCGACCGCCCTTCCACTCCGGGTCACTGCTACTACCATACCCGTTTTGGCACTAGGGCCCAACGCTGCACGCCACCGTGCACTTTCAAACCCCCCCCCCGCACCGGCCCCCACGATGTCCGCGGGGCAAAAGGGGCCCCTACTGTACGTCACCGACGACAGCACCAACCGCCGATTTCTGTGCGACACAGGAGCCCAGCACAGCATCACCCCCGCCTCCGCCCTCGAAATCCAACGCGGCGCACGGGGTATCACGCTGGCCGCAGCCAATGGCTCTGACATCCGCACATACGGCACCCGCATGGTCACGCTCGACCTCGCAGGCCGCCGCTACCGCTGGGAGTTCCTCACAGCCAAGGTCCTCTGCCCACTCCTCGGCGCCGACTTCCTACGCGCCCACGGCCTCCTTGTCGACATTCCGAGGCACCGCCTCGTCGACATCAACACTATGGCCCCCATCCCTGGCGCATTCACCCCGGCCCGTTCGGCCGGCCTGACGACCTACTGCCTCGCCAGAGCCACGGACGACTACTCGGCACTTCTAGCCGAGTTTCCCGCCCTCACCAACCCGACCTTTTCGGCCAAAGCCGCCAAACACGGTGTGGAGCACTATACCCCCACCACCGGCCCCCCGGTCTCTGCCCACGCCCGCAGACTCAACCCGGCCAAGGTGGAAATCGCGCGGGCCGAGTTCACCACCATGGAGCAACTCGGCATCATCCGCCGCTCCGGCAGCCCTTGGGCCTCGCCCCTCCACATCGCCCCCAAGCCCGGCGGAGGCTGGCGCCCCTGCGGGGACTACCGCCGCCTCAACGACGCCACCACCCCGACCGATACCCGGTGCCGCACATCCAGGACTTGTCGGCCTGACTGGCCGGACGAACCATCTTTTCCAAGGTCGACCTGGTGCGCGGTTACCACCAAGTCCCCGTACACCCCGCGGACATCCCCAAAACGTCTGTCATCACCCCATTCGGCCTGTTCGAGTTCCTGAGAATGCCCTTCGGCCTCAAGAATGCAGCCCAGGCTTTCCAGCGCCTTATGGACTCAGTCCTCCGGGACCTGAACTTCCTATTCGTCTATCTAGGCGCCATTCTCGTGGCCAGCTCCTCCCAACAGGAACACCTCGAACACCTTCGCATCCTGTTCGGGTGCCTAGCCCAACATGGGCTCATCCTCAGCCCGGCGAAGTGCCAATTCGGCCTAGCCGAGATCGATTTTCTCGGCCACCACATCACCTCTGCTGGGGCCGTCCCCCTGCCCAACAAGGTGCAGGCCGTCCAGCAATTCCCCCGCCCCAAAACCATCAAGGGCCTCCAGGAGTTCCTCGGGATGGTGAACTTCTACAACAGGTTCATCCCCAGAGCAGCAGCCCTCATGAAGCCCCTATACGACTCCCTCCGAGGTAAATCCGGCAAGATGGCCATAGCCTGGACCACTGACACGTCAGCTGCCTTTGACGCCACCAAAAATGCGCTCGCCGCCACCCTGCTCGCGCACCCGAGGGCCGATGCCCGGGTCGTGCTCACCACCGACGCCTCCGACCACACGGTCGGAGCCGTGTTCGAGCAGTGGGTCAATGGCGCGTGGCAGCCACTTGCCTTCTACAGCTGCCAACTGCGCCCCCCGGAGGTCAAATACTCTACTTTCGACCGCGAGCTCCTCGCGCTCCACCTGTCGGTCCGCCATTTCAGGTTCCTCCTGGAGGGCCGTCCCTTTACCGCGTATGTGGACCACAAGCCACTCACATACGCGATGGCCAAGCACACCGAACCCTGGTCCGCTAGGCAGCAACGCCAGCTCACGGCCGTGTCCGAGTTTACCACGGACATCCAGCACGTCTCCGGTAGAGACAACGTTGTCGCCGACTGCCTTTCCCGTCCCGCCATCTGCGCAAATCAACTCGCGGTCGACTACGCGCAACTAGCAGTGGCCCAGCTCACGGACCCAGACTTCCTCTCGGCGGCTACCAGCCTGCCAGGGCTACGCCTAGCCAAGGTCGCGCACGGGCCCGAAGCCACGGCAGTCACTTGCGACATCTCACTCGGCCAACGCAGGCCGGTCGTCCCTGCAACCTGGCGCCGCCGCATCTTCGACGCGCTCCACGGGCTCTCCCATCCGGGTTCCCGCGCATCCGTCAAACTCCTCTCCCAGCGCTTCGTCTGGCGCGGCCTCAGCAAAGATGTTCGGACTTGGGCCACCTCCTGCCTCGCCTGCCAACGGGCTAAGGTACAGCTGCACACAAAAGCACCCCTGGGAGACTTCGAGGTACCCAGCCGCCGCTTCGACCACGTACATGTCGACATCGTCGGTCCTCTGCTGCCATCGCAAGGCCAAACTTATCTCCTCACGATGGTCGACCGCTACACACGCTGGCCTGAGGCAGTGCCGCTGACCTCCACCACCACAGCCGACATCGCCAGGGCGTTCGTTAACACCTGGGTCACGAGGTTCGGCGTACCGGCCGACATAACCTCCGACAGAGGCGCCCAGTTCACCTCCGAACTCTGGACGGCCACAGCACGCAACCTCGGGGTGACGCTCCACCGAACCACGGCGTACCACCCGCAGGCCAACGGGCTTTGTGAACGCTTCCACAGGTCACTCAAGGCCTCACTCCGCGCCGGCCTGCAGGACAGTACCTGGACTGACCGCCTACCGTGGGTGCTACTAGGCCTACACATCGCGGTCAAGGAAGACCTCCAGTCCTCAGCAGCGGAGTTAGTCTACGGACAACCACTGCACGTACCAGGCGAATTCCTCCTGGAGGCTACCACGCCTTGGTCGGCCGAACAGCAGCGGCTCAACTCTTTCTCTTCCGCTCAACAGTTCGCCCCACTTCCGGTCAACCAACACGGCGAACTCGCACCTCACGTCCCGCCAAACTTACAGCAGGCACGCTTCGTCTTCATGCGACACGACGCGCACCGCGGACCCCTGCGACCCCCGTACGACGGACCGTACGAGGTACTACAAACCGGGGACAAGGTCTTCAAGCTGCGACTCGGCGACAGGGTCGAAACAGTCTCCATCGACCGGCTCAAACCAGCACACACAGAACTAGGGGAACAGGTCCCCGTGGCCCGACCTCCAACTAGAGGCCGTCCCGCCAGCAAGCCAGCACAGCTGGCGGCGAACCACCCGGCCCCACCAACTAGACCGGCGACCACTCAGAGCTGCTCCGGCAGAACCATTAGACCACTGTCACGACTCGTCCACTCCTCCTAAGCGGATTCTGGGGGGAGCTCTGTGGCGACACGCCACCATTGGACATAATCCGCTCACGGCGGCACGGACAGTTTACGCAGGTGCACTGCCGGCAGCAGCCGCCCCCAGCCGGGGGCCCTTTCCTCCGGCAACTTGTTTCCCACAGGGACAGGCTGCCGGGAGCACTTCCTGTCTGGGGAGTATTTAAGTGGTTGTGCGGGCTTTTCAAGCTCTCTCTTTGCCATGATGTAGATTAAAGCAGTTGTGTTTCACCAACTCTGGTCTCGACTCCCACGTTTGCCGCGGTATCTCAACAGAAGCACCAATTCTAATTGTGTTATGGTGAGAAGTAGCCCTCAACCTCAAACCTGTGACTTTTTGCATTGGAACAAACAGCTCAAGCTACCACACCATGTTTGATAAATATAAAAAAAGTCAGTAATAACAAAAGTGATTTTAACAGCGTTGTAAATTTCAATTTGTTAGCACACTGGATAACAAGGGGAACGCTAAAGTTTGAATAATTGTAGCATGCTAAATTTTCCTGTATATTTTTTTTTAAATGCACTCTCTTTATGTTTTGATGTTGCCCAAAATAAGCAGAAGTCTCCTTCTGATTACTGTCTACCAGCCCATGCTTCAAAGTGTGCATGCTTGGATGTCAGGTAAGGACAGAATGAGACTGCCTGTGATTTCCTCCCTGCCCCCAACATTGAACAAGTAGCTTGCCAATAGTCATTGGCTTGGCTCAGATATGAAGAGGACATATGGAATTATAACCCAGCATAAATCACACCAGAACATACAGGCAGAGCCACACCTCCACTTGTCTGAGGAACAGTGTCTGTGGAATCCATAGTGGGGTTATGTCACATGCTACAAGTAGGCCTGCAGCTAGGTTCCACGGGTAATAGATAGGAAGAAAATTAGAAAGAAAATAATTATTTTAGTGGCTATACTATATAGTATAGCTGTTGCATTTTACTATATTATTATAGGTCATTGACTATATATGTAGGTACAGTCTAGTCCATGTTATCACTTAATAGTTGGTTGTTCCAGAGCAAACGTTAATTGAATACTGTAGACTCATACAACAAGTAGAATATCATGCCACTGAAGAGGTGTTATTGGGGGTTTAACTGTCATTGCTTCTGTACTGTGAAGCAACCAAATTCCCTGTGTATACTGATGCTAGGTGATAATTTTACAAAACAGCTCCAAGCAATGAACAACACACATTTACTGATCTTTCCAAGAGCTCCGTGAGTGCAACTAGTAATCCAGAGGCCTGGACTAATGATCCGGAGTCATGAGTTCAAATCCCACCACGGCAGCTGGGAAATTTAAATCTGGAATAAAAAGTGAGTAAAAGCTAAATGGCTAATGGTAAAAACCCGTCTGGTTCACTACTGTTCTTTAGGTAAGGAAATCTGCCATCCTTACCCGGTCTGGCCTACATGTGACTCCAGACCCACAGCAATGTGGTTGACTCTTAACTGCCCTCTGAAATGGCCTAGCAAGGCCACTCAGTTGTAGCAAACTGCTACTAAGAATAAAACTGGACGGACCACCAAAGCGCCGGACACGATAAAGGCACACCCAGCCCCATCGACCCTGCAAAATCCTCCTCACTTGTGCCAAAATTGGGAGAGCTGTCCCATGGACTAATCAAGCAACAGCCTGACATAGTCATACTCACAGAATCATACCTTCCAGCCAATGTCCCAGAATCCTCCATCACCATCTCTGGGTATGTCCTGTCCCACCAGCAGGTGGCAGCACAGTGCTATACAGTCGGGAGGGTGTGGCCCTGGGAGTTTCAACATTGACTCTGGACCCCATGAAGTCTCATGGCATCGGGTCAAACATGGGCAACGATACCTCCTGCTGATTACCACCTACCACCCTCCCTCAGCTGATGAATCAGTACTCCTCCATGCTGAACACCACGTGGAAGAAGCACAGAAGGTAGCAAGGGCACTCTGGGTGGGGGACTTCAAGAGTGGCTTGGTAGTATCACTACTGGCCGAGTCCTGAAAGACATAGCCTACGGCAGATGGTGAGAGAACCAACATGAGGCCTCATCCTCACCAGTCTACCTGTCGCAAATGCATCTGTCCATGACAGCATTGGTAGCAGTGACCACCTCACAGTCTTTGTGGAGACGAAGTCCCACCTTCACACTGAGGACACCCTTCATCGTGCTGAGTGGCACTACCATCGTGCTAAATGGGATAGATTCAGAACAGAACTAGCAGCTCAAAACTGGGCATCCATGAGGCGCTGTGGGCCATCAGCAGCAGCAGAATTCTATTCCACCACAATCTGTAACCTCATGGCCCAGCATATTCCTCACTCTACCATTACCATCAAGCCAGGGGACCAATCCTGGTTCACTGAGGAGTGTAGAAGAGCATGCCAGGAGCAGCACCAGACGTACCTAAAAATGAGGTGCCAACCTGGTGAAGCTACAACATAGGACAACGTACATGCTAAACAGTGGAAGCAGCATGCTATAGACAGAGCTAAGCGATCCCACAATCAATGCATCAGATCAAAGCTCTGCAGTCCTGCCACATCCAGTCATGAATGGTGGTGGACAATTAAACAACTAACGGGAGGACGAGGCTCCACGAACATCCCCATACTCAATGATGGCGGAGCCCAGCACGTGATTGAAAAGACAAGACCGAAGCGTTTGCAACCATCTTCAGCCAGAAGTCCTCCCGAGGTCCCACCATCACAGAAGCCAGTCTTCAGCCAATTCGATTCACTCCACATGCTATCAAGAAACAGCTGAGCGCATTGGATACAGCAAAAGCTATGGGCCCCGACAACATCCCGGCTGTCGTGCTGAAGACCTGTGCTCCAGAACTAGCCGTGCATCTAGCCAAGCTGTTCCAGTACAGCTACAACACTGATATCTACCTGACAATGTGGAAAATTGCCCAGGTATGTTCTGTCCACAAAAAGTAGGACAAATCCATTCCGGCCAATTACCGCCCCATCAGTCTACTCTCAATCATCAGCAAAGTGATGGAAGGTGTCTTCAACAGTGCTATCAAGCAGCACTTACTCACAAA
Organism: Somniosus microcephalus; assembly: GCF_052327205.1. Classification (NCBI taxonomy): domain Eukaryota; kingdom Metazoa; phylum Chordata; class Chondrichthyes; order Squaliformes; family Somniosidae; genus Somniosus; species Somniosus microcephalus. Next base: position 44,576,514 of record NC_141002.1, read on the forward strand.
TAACCTGCTCACCGATGCCCAGTTTAGGTTCCACCAGGAACACTCGGCTCCCGACCTCATTGCAGCCTTGATCCAAACATGGACAAAAGTGCTGAATTCCATAATAACAGCAGAAAATGCTGGAAAAACTCAGCAGGCCAGGCAACATCCGTGGAGAGAAATTAGAGTTGATGTTTCGGGTCGAAACCCTTTTTCAAAACTGGAAAGGAAATAAAATAGATTGAAAATAGAAGAATTTCCTTTCCAGCTTTGAAAAAGGGTTTCGACCCGAAACGTCAACTCTAATTTCTCTCCACGGATGTTGCCTGGCCTGCTGAGTTTTTCCAGCATTTTCTGTTGTTATTTCGGATTTCCAGCACCTGCAGTATTTTGCTATCGTGCTGAATTCCATAGTTGAGGTGAGAGTGACTGCCCTTGATATGAAGGCAAAATTTAACTGAGTGTGGCATCAAGGAGCCCTAGTAAAATTGAAGTCAATGTGAATCCAGGGGGAAACTCTCCACTCGCTGAAGTCATACCTAGCACAAAGGAAAATGGTTGTGGTTGTTGGAGGCCAATCTTTCAGCCCCAGGACATCGTTGCAGGAGTTCCTCAGGGCAGTGTCCTAGGCCCAACCATTCCATTTGCAACTCATCAGATAATGAAGCAGTCCATGCCCACATGCAGCAAGACCTGAATGATATTCAGGCTAGGGCTGATAAGTGGCAAGTAACATTCGTGCCATACAAGTGTCAGGCAATGACCATCTCCAACAAGAGAGAGTCTAACCACCGCCCCTTGACCTTCAACGGCATTACCATCGCCCAATCCCCCACCATCAACATCGTGGGGGGTCACCATTGACCAGAAACTTAACTGGACCAACCACATAAATACTATGGATACAAGAGTGGGTCAGAGGCTGGGTATTCTGCAGCGAGTATCTCACCTCCTGACTCCACAAAGCCTTTCCACCATCTACAAGGCACAAGTCAGGGATGTGATGGAATACTCTCCACTTGCCTGGATGAGTGCAGATCCAACGACACTCAGGAAGCTCAGCATCATTCAGGAAAAGCAGCCCACTTGATTGGCACCCCATCCACCACCTTAAACATTCACTCCCTCCACCAGCATACAGTGGTTGCAGTGTGTATCATCTACAAGATGCACTGCAGCAACTCACCAAGGCTTCTTTGGCAGCACCTCCCAAAACCATGACCTCTACCACCTAGAAGGACAAGAGCAGCAGGCGCATGGGAACACCATCACCTCCAAGTTCCCGTCCAAGTTACACACCATCCTGACTTGGACATATATTGCCGTTCCTTCATTGTCGCTGGGTCAAAATGCTGGAACTCCCTCCCTAACAGCACTGTGGGAGTACCTTCACCACACGGACTGCAGCGGTTCAAGAAGGTGGCTCACCACCACCTTCTCAAGGGTAATGAGGGATGGTCAATAAATGCTGGCCATGCCAGTGACGCCCACATCCCATGAATGAAAAGAAAACTGAGCTCTGGACAAATATGCTTAAACACTAACACAAAGTACTACTACCTGGCACCTGAATTTTGTAACTTTAGAAAAGAACTGGTAATAGAGTCATAGAGTTATACAGCACAGAAAGAGGCCCTTCGGCCCATCGTTTCCACACCGGCCACCAAGCCCTATCTATTCTAATCCCATTTTCCAGCACTTGGTCCGTAGCCTTGTATGCAATGGCGTTTCAAGTGCTCATCTAAATGCTTCTTGAATGTTGTGAGGGTTCCTGCCTCTACCACCCTTTCAGGCAGTGAGTTCCAGATTCCAACCACCCACTGGGTGAAAAAGTTTTCCCCCAAATCCCCTCTAAACCTCCTGCCCCTTACCTTGAAACTATGCCCCCTGGTTATTGACCCCTCTACTAAGGGGAAAAATTCCTTTCTATCTACCCTATCTATGCCCCTCATAATTTTGTACACCTCAATCAGGTCCCCCCTCAGCCTTCTCTGCTCTAAGGAAAACAACCCCAACCTATCCAGTCTCTCTTCATAGCTGAAGTGCTCCAGTCCAGGTAACATCCTAGTTAATCTCCTCTGCACCCTCTCTAATGCAATCACATCCTTCCTATAGTGTGGTGACCAGAACTGCACACAGTATTCCAGCTATGGCCTAACTAGCATTTTGTACAGCTCCATCATAGCCTCCCTGCTCTTATATTCTATGCTTCGGCTAATGAAGGCAAGTATCCCATATGCCTTTTTAACTACCTTATCTACCTGTCCTGCTGCCTTCAGGGATCTATGTACATGCACACCAAGGTCCCTCTGATCCTCTGTCCTTCCTAGGATCCTACCATTCATTGTGTATTCCCTTGCCTTGTTAGTCCTCCCAAAATGCATCACCTCACACTTTTCAGGGTTAAATTCCATTTGCCACTGTTCTGCCCATCTGACCAACCCATCTATATCGTCCTGTAGCCTAAGGCTTCCCTCCTCGCTATTTACCACTCTACCAATTTTCGTGTCATTTGCGAACTTACTGATCATACCTCCTACATTCATATCTAAATCATTAATGTACACTACAAACAGCAAAGGACCCAGCACCGATCCCTGCAGTACACCACTGAACACAGGCTTCCAGCCACAAAAACAACCTTCGACCATCACCCTCTGCCTCCTGCCACTAAGCCAATTTTGGAACCAATGTGACAAATTGCCCTGGATTCCATGGGCTCTTACCTTCTTGACCAGTCTCCCATGCGGGACTTTGTCAAAAGCCTTACTGAAGTCCATGTAGACTACATCAACTGCACTACCCTCATCCACACACCTAGTCACCCCCTCGAAAAATTCAATCAAATTGGTTAGACATGATCTTCCCCTGACAAAGCCATGCTGACTATTCTTGATTAATCCTTACCTCTCCAAGTGGAGACTAATTCTGTCCCTCAGAATTTTTTCCAATAATTTCCCTACCACTGCTGTTAGGCTCACTGGCATGTAATTCCCTGGTTTATTCCTACTACCCTTCTTGAATAATGGTACTATGTTAGCTGTCCTCCGGTCCTCGGGCACCTCCCCTGTGGCCAGAGAGGTTCTGAAAATTTGTGTCAGAGCCCCTGCAATCTCCTCCCTTGCCTCACACAGCAGCCTGGGATACATCTCGTCTGGGCCTGGGGATTTATCCACTTTTAAGCCCACTAAAACTGCTAGTACCTTCTCCCTCTCAAAACTAATTTGTTCAAGTATATCACAATCTGTTGGCTCTTTTCAAATGTTATTAAGAGCTTAAAGGAAGAGGAATCTTAAACATAAATTTTAAACCTCTGGAAGTTGGCTGAACTTTGCTTTCACAATACTTGCAGTATAACTGTAACCAAAGTGGTGTGAGTGAGACTATCTGCTTCAGCTGGCCTCCCAACCAAATCCCAAATTAATACTGGCTTGACTGCAGAGGTTAAACTGACTTGGCAGGAATGCAAATGTACAGTATAACTGTCCTATTACAGTCTTAATTCTGATGTTAGGATAATTAGAATTAGTCTATTAGAATTGTTATAATTGCAGTAGTTTCATGCATTACCATGTTACACATTAGCATATATGGTCCAATTGGTAGCTAGAAGCATAGAAAATCATAGAAACTTACAGTACAGAAGGAGGCCATTCGGCCTGTCGTGCCTGTGCTGGCTCTTTGTAACAGCAGTCGTGTTTAGTCCCACCCCACCACTTTTTGTCCGTAACCCTGTAAGTTCCTCCTCCTCCAGTACCTGTCCAACTCCCTTTAAAATTATTTATGGAATCAGCTTCCACCATCTTTTCAGGTGGAGCATTCCAGATCCCAATAATTCTGAGTGAAAAAAATTCTCCCCAGCTCCCCTCTAGATCTTTTTCCAATGATTTTAAATCTATGACCTCTAGTTATTGACCCACTCGCCAGAGGGAATGTTTTTTCCATATTTACCCTATCAAAACCTCTCATCATCTTGAAAACCTCTATTAGGTCACCTCTTAACCTTCTCTGTTACAAAGAGAACAGTCCTAACTTTCCCAACCTCTCCTCATAACTGAAGTCCCTCATCACTGGTAACACCCCAGTAAACCTCCTCTGTACCCTTTCTAATGCATCTACATCTTTCCTGGAGTGTGGTGCCCAGAATTGTCCACAATACGCAAGCTGAGGCCTAACCAGTGATTTCTAAAGTGCTAGCATGATCACTTTGCTTTTATATTCTATTCTCTATAAACCATATGCTTTTTAACCACCTTGTCAACTTGCCCTGCCACCTTTAAGGATTTGTATATTTGGACACCAAGGTCTCTCTGCTCATGTACACTTTTCAAAATCGTGCCATTTATAGTGTACTGTCTTTCCATATTAGTCCTCCTAAAGTGCATCACTTCACACTTCTCTGCATTGAACTCGCTTCTGCCCATTTCACCATCCTGTCTGTGTCATCCTGAAGCCTATAACTGTCCTCATCATAATCTACTACTTTGCCAAGTTTCGTGTCATCTGCAATCTTTATAATGCTGTCTAGGTCGTTTATAAAAATTACAAAGAGTAATGGACCCAAAGCTGACTCTTGGGGAACACCACTGCAAACCACCTCCCAGTCTGAAAAACATCCATCCACCACCAGCCTCTGCTTCCTGTAACTGAGCCAATTCTGTATCCATATTGCCACTTTCCCCTTAATTCCATGGGCTGCCATCTTCTTAATAAGCCTCCTTGTGGCACTTTGTCGAATGCCTTCCGAAAGTCCATAGATACAACGTCTACTGCACTACCTTGATCAACCTTCTCTTACCTCATCAAAGAATTCAATCAAGTTAGTCGGAGACAATTTACCTTTAACAAATCTATGCTGGCTCTCCATGATTAACCTATGCCTTTCCAAATGAAAGTTTATTTTGTCCCTGATAATGGTTTCCAATAACTTCCCCACCACCGAGGTTAGGCTGACTGGTCTGTAGTTTCTTGGTTTATCCCTCTCCCCTTTCTTGAATAGTGGTATAACATTAGCAACCCTCCAGTCCTCCAGCACTACTCCTGTATCCAATGAGGATTGAAAGATTGTGACCAATGGCTCTGCTATTTCTACCTTTGCTTCTATCAGCAACCTAGGATGCATTCCATCTGGACCAGGTGACTTACCTACCAACTTTCAGTAATGTTAATCTTTTTAGTACGTCTTCCCTATCTATTATTATTCTGTCCATAAATTCCCTCTCCTCTTTTAGTGTAACCTTCACATCATCCGCTTCCTTTGTGAAACAGATGAAAAGTACTCATTTAATACTTTTGCCGTGTCGCCTGCTAATCTATTCTCATAACCTCTTTGCCTCCCATATTACATTTTTCAATTCCTCCTGTACATTCCATAGACTTCCTGGTTATTAACTGAATCTTGCTCCTGTAATTTGTTATATAAGTCTCCTTTTTCTGTTTTATTTTTACTTTTATTTCCTTTGTCATCCAGGGCACATTAGCTTTGGATGCCCTACCTTTTCCCTTCAAAGGAATATGTCTAGTTTGTACTTGAACTATTTCTTCCCTGAATGTCCGCCATTGCTCCATTACTGCTTTACCCTGCAATCACCTTTCCCAATCTACCTGTGCTCGGTCCCTTTTTAAATCACTGAAATTAGCTCTTCCCCAGTTGAGCATTTTTACCGTCGATATTTTCTGGTCTCTTTCCATAATTACTTTAAACCAAATGATGTTGTGGTCACTTTTAGCTAGATAAACTCCTACTGTAATACACTCCACTTGCCCTACTAAATTTCCCAGAACCAGATCCAACACTGCTTCCTTCTTTGTTGGACTGAAGACATACTGATTGAGAAATTTCACCTGTGCACAAATCAGAAATTCTTCTCCTTCCCTACCCTTAGCTCTATGTTTTGCCCGGTCTATATTAGGGTAAGTAAAGTCTCCTGATATGGCTACTCCATTTTTATTACACGCCTTTGAAATTTGACAACAAATTTGCTAATTTTGTCAGGGTTGCTGTCACGGGGCCATGTAGACACAGGGCTGTGCTGTCTGGGCGAGGCTGGTTCTGGACCCAAGTGCAGACAGACGAGGCGAGAAGCAGATATGCAGTCTTAAATAACAGTACTTTACTAGAATCACACAGGTAAACAGTACAAAACATAAGAGCTCAAGACAAGCTACCACATAGGCAAATGGCTAGTCAAGATAGGAACTCAAGACAAGCTACCGTGAGGCAACCGGCTTGTCCAGACTGAGCTCAAGACAAGCTACCCCAGGGCATCCGGCTTGTCAAGATAGGAACTCAAGACAAGCTACCGTGAGGTAACCGGCTTGTCAAGACTGAGCTCGAGACAAGCTGCCACAGGGCAACCGGCTTGTCCAAACTGAGCACCTTATCAAGACTGAGCAACTTGTCAGCACCTTGTCAAGACCGAGAACAAAGGGAAAAACCACAGAACTCAAATACAAGCAAAACATAACACAGATAAACAGTTATAGACATAGGAGCTCAAGACAAGCAACCACTAAGGCAACCGGCTTGTCAAGGCAAGCGACCACAGCAACAGGCTTGTCAAGACTGAGCACCTAGTCTCCCTTGTCAGGACTGAGCCCAGAGGGCAGAAACTACAGAACAAGCAAAAGCAGGTGAAACCAATAAACCAGATAAAAGGCAGTTAAGTAATAAACACAGGAGACTAGATTGTTAAGCTTTATTTAATGATTTATTAGAGTTTTAGTTGCAGTTTATTTGTTTAATTTATTTTGGTCTTACAAAAGAGAGGAGACTAGAAACAATTAACAAAGGAAAACAAACCAGTGAAGGTGCCATCTAGAGGTTACTGAAGGAACTGACTGGCACCCTCACACATTTAACTCCTTCTCAATGTTTGGAACTCTCTTTAAAAAAAAACTCCCAACAATGTAACAGCTCCCCCTCTGTTGCTCAAGTCAAACCAGATAGATTCAGTCTAAGAACCATCTAATTAATCCTTTCTATTCTAACAACATGTGAAATTTGGAGGACATCAGTAATGCTCGATCTTTGCCCATTTTTTGCTCTGTGATTTTCTGATTGGACTTTTGATAGTCTGGAGGAAGCATCAAAACAAGCTAGAGATGGTAAAAGCATGGATAAAAGTTGCAGTGGTGGCAACGGGCAGAAGGGGCCAGTTGTGGTGATGGACAGGATGTGAGAGTTGAGGCTCAGCTCTAAGTTGAACAGGGCACCAAAGTTGTGTTGGTTTGGTTCCACCTAAGGAAATGGCCAGGGAAGGGAGGCTGGAGTCTGTGGCAAGGGAGCAGAGTTCATGATGGGGACAAAAACTATGGATTCAGACTTCAGATGTTCAGTTGGAGGAAGTTGTGACTCACCGGTGACGGGAAGTCTGACCCGGGGTTGCGAGGTGATGGAGAGGTAGATGGGAGGTAATCAGCATACTTCTTCTTCTTAGGCAGTCCCTCAGAACCGAGGATGACTTGCTTCCACATTAAAAATGAGCTCGCAGGTGACTGATTAGTCCAATGCGGGACCAACAGTCTCTGCCACAGGTGGGGCAGACGGTGGTTGAAGGGACGGGTGGGTGGGGTGCTTGGGTTGACGTGCACTCCTTGCGCTGCCTGCGCTTGGCTTCTGCTTGCTCCCAGCGAAGAGATTCAAGGTGTTCGGCGCCTTCCCGGATGCTTCTCCTCCACTTTGTGCGGTCTTGGGCCAGGGATTCCCAGGTGTCGGTGGGGATGTTACACTTTTTCAAGGAGGCTTTGAGGGTGTCCTTGAAGCATTTCCTCTGCCCACCTGGGGCTCTCTTGCCGTGCCGGAGCTCCGAGTAGAGCGCTTGTTTTGGGAGTCTCGTATCGGGCATGTGGACAATGTGACCCGTCCATCGGAGCTGATTGAGCGTAGTCAGAGCTTCGATGCTGGGGATGTTGCCCTGAGCAAGAACACTGACGTTGGTGCGCCTATCCTGCCAATGGATTTGCAGGATCTTGCGGAGGCAGCGTTGGTGGTACCTCTCCAGTGCTTTGAGGTGCCTGCTGTACATGGTCCATGTCTCTGAGGCATACAGTGGGGCAGGTATCACTGCTGCTCTGTAGACCATGAGCTTAGTGCCGGGTTTGAGGTCCTGGTCTTCAAACACTCTCTTCCTCAGGTGACCGAAGGCTGCACTGGCACACTGAAGGCAGTGTTGGACTTCGTCGTCGATGTCTGCCCTTGTTGACAGTAGGCTCCGGAGGTATGGAAAGTGGTCCACGTTGTCCAAGGCCTTGTCGTGGATTTTGATAATCAGGGGGGGCAGCACTGTGTGGCGGGGGCAGGTTGGCAGAGGACCTTTGTCTTACGGATGTTTAGTGTAAGGCCCATGCTCTCGTATGCTTCGGTGAAGGTGTTTACGATGGTTTGGAGTTCAACCTCCGAGTGAGCGCAGACGCAAGCATTGTCTGCACACTGTAATTCGATGACAGAGGATGGGACGACCTTGGATCTGGACTGGAGGCGACGGAGGTTGAACAGTTTCCCGTTTGTTCTGTAAATTAGCTCCACTCCAGTGGGGAGCTTACTGAGGGTGAGATGGAGCATTGCAGCAAGGAAGATTGAGAAGAGCGTTGGTGCGATGACACAGCCTTGCTTGACCCCGGTTCGTACATGAATTGGGTTTGTGGTGGAACCATTGGTCAGGATCACGGCTTGCATGTCATCGTGAAGCAGGCGGAGGATAATGACAAACTTTTGAGGGCAGCCGAATTTGAGGAGGACACTCCATAATCCCTCACGGTTGACAGTGTCGAAGGCCTTTGTGAGATCAAAGAAGGCCATGTACAGTGGTTGGTGCTGTTCCCTGCATCTCTCTTGTAATTGACGCGCGGTGAAGATCATGTCCATTGTGCCCCTTCGTGGGTGGAATCCGCATTGCAACTCTGGGAGGAGCTCTTCGGCCACTGGGAGAAGGCGATTGAGGAGGATTCTTGCGATGACTTTCCCTGTGGCAGACAGCAGGGAAACTCCTCTGTAATTACCGCAATCGGACTTGTCACCTTTCTTGAAGACGGCCACAATTACGGCGTCTCTGAGATCCCCTGGCATGCTCTCCTCCTTCCAGATAAGAGAAATGAGTTCATGAATTCACGCCAGTAGTGCTTCTCCGCCATGCTTTAGTGCCTCGGTGGGGAGTCCATCTGCTCCTGAGGCCTTGTTGTTCTTCAGTTCTTCATGTGAAAACTGGCCCCATGTCTGCGGATGATGTCACTGAGTGGGGTAGATAAAGAATCATAAAACTGTTATTTATAATGTTAACGTGTGAGTGGGTTTTCGATATAACAGAAAGCAGTGCAAGTAATACAAAAATGAAATAAAAGAAACATATCAGAATAAAATCAAGATCAGCTAACAATTTCGAGAAATGGAAACGATGTAATATTCACCCTTCTCTTTAACGCAGTGTTTTTTTTGTCAGCCACTGTCGGATTCAATGATGCAACATCTTTTAAGACGAGCTGCTCATTCCGATTTCTACCCGAGTGCCCACTCTTCCGTTTGGCTACACACAGACACGTTGAAATCTGATTAACAAGGCGCCACCTCGTGGCATTAGTTGCGATTTAAGTCATTGTTGCGGCTCAAGAATGCGACCAGATCCAATATGTAATTTATAAATATTCTGATTGCCATCGAGCTTCCATCAGCTCATATCTATTAATATACCGATAGATTGTGCGAATAATGATGCTTACTAGTGCCAGATTGTAATATTTACCCCATCTCAAGTTTAGCTGCCTAAATCACCACAAAGATTTTGAGGTACATTTAAGGTAAAACCCGTTTCGAGAACCACATGTAACAGAGCGTGTACAGATGTCCTAACGTGATTCTTAATAAATAGATTGAATGTGCATTTAAGAGCTATCAGAGTATTATAGGCAGATCTAACTGTTACCTCAATTAATAGCAGGAATGGAGAATTTTAAGGGGATATATAAGCACTCCTCGTTATTCCGCTTCAATTCATTATTCTGTTACACTTTATTGGGACCACAATATAATCCTGTGCTATTCTACACAATGTGAACCAGGTTATTTTCTGTTCACTTGCCTGTACATAAAGTATTGCGACGGTCAGGAATATGACTATACACTGTCCATCGGGATATCAATATGGGAATAATTGTATTCAGCGCAGGAGATAATATGGTAATTGGTTCTGACCTGCAAATATGTTGTTGTGTACAATTATACTTTGTGTTGTGTGGGGATGCTTTCACGGGGCGTGATGACGATGCACTAGAATGAATGACATTACTGAATCATTTAAAGCGTATTTATATAGAATTATTCGAGGTAATACAACATACAAATGACACCCGAGATATTACAGAAAGGACTCAATTATTAAAGCTAATTAAGGAAATCAACGCTGTTTTCATTTTAAAACATTTGAATTAGGCGAGTACAATTCAATTAGGTTTTGTTTTTAATTAATTGATCTGGTTAGAATCCGAACTTGAGCAGCGTGGATCTAAATGGGAATGGCGCCAACAGGTCATGTTATAGTTTGAAATTTTGTTTTCTTACTTTTCCCAAGTAATACTTTTGAATCTTGGGCTGCGCAGCAGTAATGTGTTCTTTGTAAGAGGCAGCACTTTAAATGCTAAGTTTTGACTTAATTAAACCAGACTGACCTAATAATACACCAAGCAATCCGCATGACGTCTGGTCCTGCTAATGTTAAATGTGAACACTGAAGGAATCTGTTTGAGGAATTTGGATCGCTTTTTCTTTCTGGGTCACTGAGAGGCTGGCGTTCGTACTATTTTTGGCTGTGAGGTCAAACATCTGCTATCCAGGTGGAGGTCTGGCCGGCGAGACTCTTGGCTGACTATACGTGTAGTCTGCAGGTGAGAGCCAGCAAACTCGAGTTTGTGAGAGCTACTGAATGTTGTCTCTGCTTCCCACTTCACGCCCCGGTTTAGTTATTGGCACGGTTCCTATATGGTACTGGTAGTGACTGTCTCATTGGTGTCCAGTTATCACTCGCCAGGTTTAGCAGAAACGACACTCTAATGTCACGGTTCGACTTTGCAAAAGGGAGAACACATACTACCGGAAACGACAGTTTTGTCTATATACTCCTTGCAATAAAGTTTGGTCTGCGCTTTAGTATCCTTTATCTCCGGCTGTCAGAAAAATCAGCATGCTAGAAGTCCTTTTATTATCTATATATATCGGGTTAGGATTATATCATGAGATTTTTGCACGCTCCGATTTACAGGAGAGAGAGAGAGAGACATGAATACACGCAAGGAGCTTTTTGAAGGGGTCTGTGAGTGCTGTTACGGTTGGTGGTAGGAGACGCCAAGCTATTTCCGAAGCGTCGCTGCATAATAATACAACGGTATTGAGGAGAATCTGCAGTCGGCACTTTGATCACTTCAGCACCCCTCGCTCCCAAACAGACGCACACAACTCCTTTCAGAGTACTTTAACAGTAAATTCAAGTTCGGCAAGCCCGCTTTTCATCATTGATGCTGTTCAGTTCCTTGGAAAGCAGCCATCTCCCCTCCCCCAACCCTAAAAAAGACTTCATCAATGTAGTTTCGTTTTTTATATTAGTGTATTGTTGTCTAATGAAATACAGATGCTGTGACTGCAATCTCAAATGCAAAGCTTGTGTCTGAGATCTGGTGACCGGTTGATTATAATGCTAATAACCTTATGCATGACGCACCATAAATATTGTTTTAAGCAAGTTTTAAAAATATGACCCATCTGCCAGAACTTTTATATTTACGTCTTAAACCATTCAGGTATTAAACAACTCGCTAGATGGCCCAAAAGTTTATTGACGCCAAATTTCTATTCAGCTTGTTGAACGGTTCAACAGATGGGAAGGCGCTTTTCTTGGACTAGCTGTGGTATGCTGGTGGATCATCCTCCAACCCCAGGATATCGTGTTTGTACAGCCCACAATCTGTATCCATTTGGTGTTTGGTTAACACTGGTGGTCGAGACCTGCTCGGAAGGAGTGCTGTGGTGGTTTTGGCTGCTGTTGCTGGATCCTCGCCCTCCCCCTCCTACCCAGACCTGAACATAGTTATATTCCTTTTTTTTTGTTGTCGAATAGAGAGACCTGTCCTGGTTTCTGAGGGAAAACTGAATGGGATGGAGGAGACGTCCCTTTCGACAAGTTTCTCTTTTGCTTCAATGTGTAAACTTACTTTCATATGCCAAGCTTAAAAAAAAAGCTTTCCCCAGTTAGTGTGACAGTCTTTGACCAATCGGAGCGAGGAGATGGACCCTCATAAAAACTCTTGTCTTTAATAAGAGAATCGTTTGGATTCAATCGGACTTCAGGTTGGGATCGTAAAGCAAGGACTATAACTCGATAGTTCAACAGGAGTAATAAGAATCAAATTCCAAAGAAACTGGCGTGTCGAGGTGCTGTAGGACTGGTGGGAGAGCTGGGCTAATTCCCTTTGACTTTTATTCACAGAGGACTGTGGCAGTGCGATTGCTGGCGCAGGGAGCGCTCCATGCAGGCTTCACCCCAGCCAGGCTCACCATGACTGGGCTTCACGTTTTGTTGGCTGCCGCTTTGCTCTCCAGCTATTCCCAGTGCTTGGTTCAGGCAAACTCTTGGTGGTAAGTCCTAAATGTTTTGCACTTTAACTTACTGTCAAGTTAGGGGGACCCCACTCTCGATTCAGAATGGTACGGGACTTCGCGGTAGGGTAGCAGTACACACCAGCGTTAAGTTTTATTACATATTATGCTCAGCTGTAATAATGGAGTTCTGTTGGAGAATGCATGATTAAACAATGATTCGGAATTTAACATTGTAATCAAACTTCAGGAGACTGTATAATAACTGTAATTTTAAATTTCGGTTGTGTATACTTAGGCTGTGTAATAGCCTGTTTGTGTTGAAAGGACAGTTTACAGCTCGCTGGTAGATACACTGATGTCTGAGACCTTTGACTCCTAATTTTTAAAAAAAAACTTGTGTATTCTCCCTCACACACAGACTAACAAGCATAGGTATACAGTCTCTCACAAAATAATTATACATGTTTAAATATATATACTTCGCCAATATAAACCATACCATGAGAGGCTTTCCATTACTGTGTTGGTAGTTTAGTGGTATGGTATTATCTGGAAAATGCTGATTATTTTATTTCAGAAGGTTCGTTAAAAGGGTGGGATATATTCTCCACCGCAATGGACGGTTCCCTAATGGCTTCTTGAAAATAAAATGACATTTATATGCTCATGACGAACGGAATACTCTAATATACACTGTTCCAGACAATTAATGGAGTCAAGGGCAGGTTCTTAATGTTGCAGAGTTAACTGCATTCCGCTGATAACTGTTTAAAACACATCAGGGCTAACAAATAGTCGTTTCAGTAAATACAGCAATATTCAAGGAAAATCAAAACAGATATGCTCCGCTTCTCCAAGTTCCCTAATTACCTGTGTTTTTATTTTAACCCGCTTTAGGTCGCTGGCCATGAACCCCATTCAGCGGCCTGAGATGTATATTATAGGCGCCCAGCCTCTCTGTAGTCAACTGAACGGCCTGTCGCAGGGCCAGAGAAAGCTGTGCCAGTTGTACCAGGATCACATGGTTTATATTGGAGAGGGGGCAAAGACGGGCATCAAGGAATGCCAGTACCAGTTCAGACAGAGGCGATGGAACTGCAGCACCGTGGATAACACCTCCGTGTTTGGAAGGGTAATGCAGATAGGTGAGACTTTCCACTTCGGTACATAACAAAAAAATGCTTCAATGAAACAAAGGTTTAGCACACAAGTGTTAGATCCGTTTTGTTCGTCCCCTTTCAACAAAAGTGCAGCCGAACCCTTTTCTCTGGAAAGCGCGACCCTGCGAGTCATTAGTCCTTGTTGCTTGGGGTTATAGTAAGGTGTCGCCTCGATGCATTGTCCCTGCCTTTTTGAAATTCAATTATCTAGTGACAGGGACTCGAGAAATCCGGGACTAGATTGATGTTTCCGCCACACAGTACAATAAATGGAGGTGTCAGAGTCAGAGGGCTGGGAGAGAATGGAGCTGAACTCCATATGCAGAGCAGATGGATTGGGGAACTTGGCCAGAGTTCCAGGACTTTCCCATTCTTTAAATCGTTTTCCTCTCTTCTTGCCGGCGGGTGGGGTGGGGGGAGAGGTATCTTGGAAAGGTTGGTTGCTTTTGTTTATGTAATGTGCTTTTTCAGATGTTTGCCTTGTCAGGAAAACTCATTCATTAAACAAGTGACGGGTGACGGTGTTGTACCCAAGTCCGTTTGGCGTTCTTCTGGCTCGCTTTACTGGATCTTTTGCCCATAGTTAGATTAGAGGAGAACCAGACCTGTGCACCTGCACTTTGTTCACTATTGTGGGGTTTGAGGCTGGTAAATAACGGCCATCACTGTTTCATTTCTTTGTTCAGCTTCCTCGATGGTTTACATTGATAGAATTAGAAGTAACCATTGATAGAACCGAAATCCATACAGTAGTGTTTTGGAGGGTGCTATCAGATTGTTATACAGATGAACGATAATGACGGAAACCTATATACACCTGCTTTTCGCCAGATAGAATTGACCTTTGTAGGAAAAATACTCGCGTGATGCAAGTGTGTTTAAATAAGATGTTCACTTTAACAATTCGGTTACTTAAAAAATATTGGTTACAGCTTAATATGACGTTTAAATGACATTGAAGGATCACAGTTTCATTCGCAGATTGAGTTTCAATAGTCGCAGTGAAATCGAAGTGAGTAAAATGTTTCTTTAAGCGCTAAAGAGAGAACTCCGCCCTTTTTACATAAGTATCTACTTGCAGGTTTTGCCAGGGAACAGTGAGGAACGCGGCTGTTTTTATTTCTGATCTCTTGGGTTTACTCTGGCACATCCTGGTTCATATCAGTTTATTATTGGAAACAAAGAGACTTCTTACACTTCAATGATGGGGAACCCAGAGCTAATTCACTCTGATCAGATTAGCAGTCCAGCTCCTTGAGCTAAGCATGGCGGGACCATCCCATCCAACTCTTGCATTATTTCGATCGTATTTGGATGTATTCAAATATTTATAGCTAACAATGAGAGTTAACTCTGAGTTTGACAATTGTCTGTCTTCCCTCCCGCTTTCCTGGGGTTTGTGAAGTAAATGATCAGAAAAAATTGACTGCGCATAATATAGTTCTTTTTTGTGTTTCAATCAGAATGTTTCAGGACTTGAAGATTACGGTTAAGTTTAAACATTTCTAAATATACAGAATCTTGCATATCAGACCAAGTAATATCTCATCTTCCTCTCACCCCACCTTTAAACATTTTTTTTATTCGTTCCTGGGGTGTGGGCATCGCCGGCAAGGTCGGCATTTATTGCTCATCCCTAATTGCCCTCGAGAAGGTGGTGGTGAGCCGCCTTCTTGAACCTCTGCAGTCTGTGTGGTGAAGGCACTCCCACAGTGCTGTAGTGAGGGAGTTCCAGGATTTTGACCCAGTGACTATGAAAGAACGGTGATATACTTCCAAGTCAGGATGGTGTGTGACTTGGAGGGGAACTTACATGTGGTGGTGTTCCCACATGTCTGTTGCCCTTGTCCTTCTAGGTAGTAGAGGTTGCGGGTTTGGGAGGTGCTGTCGAACATGAGAATAAAAATCCCGATCCCTGTACTGGACTATTTGTTAACTTATTTTAAACTTTCAGAAATGGGACTCTGCTCCTTTTTGTGAATGTCATTAACCATTTAGTGACTGCCCCAATTAAACCTTATTGTTTATCCATTAATTTTGAAGTTTTTAGAACTGACCCTCAAACACATTAGCCATTTCTTTAAATACTCATAATCCCCAATCTCGATTACCATTCCCTTATATAATCTCTTTATTAATTATTGTTTACCTTTTAGTACTATAATTAAGTCTATTTTAGGGGAGGATCATTTGTCAGAATTCTCTACTTTAATCAACCAGATTTAACAATAGAAAGAAAATTTGCATTGATTATAGCAGTGTGCTTCACAGCCAACACATTTTTGAAATGTAGTTACTGTTGTTTTGGATGCAAATATGGCTACAAGGCCCCACAGACAGCTACGAGATAAAAGACATTTATCTGTTCTTGGAGACATTGATTGAGGACACCAGGAGAATGCCTTGCTCTTCTTCAAATAAGGCATGGAATCTTTCAAATCCACCTGAACAGGTTCAAGTTGTTGGCCATTGGAGATTCAACAGTGGGAAACACCAGTGCGGCACTATACCAAGGATACAATATAGGTAGCACGAGCTATCAATCCAGCTTGAGAATTAAAGGGGGTGGGATATCTTTTATAACTGTGAAAACAACTGAGAAAATAAAGGAAGGTTTTAGAGAAGTAAAAAATAATAAAGTGCTTATATCTTAAGCAAATATACCATGGGAGGTATGTCAAAATATGTTTTCTAATGTAAATAATGGAGACTTAAGATGCAAGAAAGTTGCAAGTTTTATAAAATGTTATACAAATATTATATCTGTAAGGCCTTGTCTCTTTCAATATTAGTAATTCTATCTTGTGTCTGACATGTTATATTGACTCAGTGAATTTGCTGTCACATTTAGGCTATAGTGGAATCATGGAAAACATCAGAACTGATGCTCTGGACTATCCATGAGCAATTATTAATATATAAGTATGAATTCTGATATCTCTATGTATTTTCTGAAAACCTAAAAAGAATGTAGATGGCTCCTTCAATGATACTGCACTATGTTTGATCCTTTGTCTGTGCTGAATTAGCTGGTCTGAGCCAGGACAGTAATGGGACACTGCAATTGATTTCTGTATACCTAGAAGGGAAACTATTTGATTCCCACTCCTGATCACTATCCAGTCACTCCTACTGGAAAGTGTGCATTTGTAGAAGTCAGGTAAGGTCATGCATGCCCTCCAAGTTTCAATAACCTGTTGGCATTCAGTGTCTAGAATCACATATGGATAAAAATGCACTTCTGTAAGGTATTGGACAACTGCTGACATCCATGGGACTGTATACCAACACACCTAATTGTTTTTAAGTGAGAGGAGGGAAAAATAATATTGACAATGAGACTGAGAAGCAACAGATAACTTATACAGGGAAAATAGAAGAAACATATGAATGAAAACTGTCACACCTCTTTACCCTCTGTTTGAAGCCAGGGAATTTGATGTGGAAGTACAAACAGTTACTGTACATAGTTATTTTATATGTATAAATGCTGCTGCTATGCCTACATTGACCATACCTTGTTTTGTCCTATTTCAGGGAGCCGGGAGACTGCCTTCACATATTCTATCTCAGCGGCTGGCGTTGTGAATGCAATAAGTCGTGCGTGCCGTGAAGGGGAACTCTCAACCTGTGGGTGCAGTCGTGCTGTCAGACCCAAAGACCTTCCCCGGGACTGGCTGTGGGGAGGCTGTGGGGACAACGCAGAATATGGCTACAGGTTTGCCAAAGAATTTGTGGATGCCAGGGAGAGGGAGAAAAATTACCCAAAAGGCTCAGAGGATCATGCCAGGACACTAATGAACCTGCAGAACAATGAAGCTGGCAGGAGGGTAAGAAATGGACAGAGATGAGCTCTGTTTTATCATTTACTCATCATTTCTGGGCATGAATACATTTTCCATCTCCAGCGGTTTCCCAAAACTTTTATCTGTCTCTCCATCTGCCTGCCCCTTTATCTGTCTATTTTGATGTTTCCTTATTATTTGTTTGGCCTCAGTTCTGCCTATCTGCTTTTTACCCACCTTTTTATCGATCTTTAACTATCTATGCATTGATCGATTTACTTACCGATCTGTCTCTCACTACACCTTTCCCATCTTTTCATTTTCTGACATTGCATTTTTGCCTATTGTGATATGGGACTGTGAATAGTTTTATTTGTTTTCACTTTGACACAGTGATCTTATAAGTTTTACGATTTTATCTACATGAAGTTGCACATTTATCAGAGAATTAAATTTTTCTGTAAGATTCTGTTTAGAAAGTTTTTAAGGCTGATTAAAGTATCACCAGGGTGTGAACTGTTACCTACCTATTAGCAAATGCAATGTTTGATTTTCCTATTTCTACATATATATTCATCTATCAACTTATCCTTCTATCCACCCTTCTCTCTGAAGGAGATTTTATATTTTATACTAAAACATGGTTATCATATGCTGCTTATTATTATGTATTGGTGTCCCGTCTGTCTGAAAGTAAATATGTTGGTTGTGGCATAAGGTTTGCATTTTGTATTCTTAAACCTAATGCATTAAAAAAATCTGAACTTCACACTGTGATAACATACATTGGGGCATTTATTAGGTAATGATCAAATCAGTGTGTTTGTTGATGTAGCAGTGTGGTGGGAGTGTGCAGGTAGAGGTGCACCTTCCCTGGGGTTGTCGCTGGGTTGAGTCATGATTATTGTGATCGTTGGACCAGGTGATGGTGTGCTCCCAGCTTCCTTCTCAGCTCAATCTGCTGGCTGCACTGTGCCATTACTTTGCATGCACTTCTACAGGGAAAGGAATTCTGACAACTTGGTAGCTTTTCAGCCTTAGGTGGATGCCAAACGTCATGACTGCCATATGCCCGACAGATGCTTCCTTCATTTGTTAGTGGAACTATTTTCTTGCTAAGTGAAAGTTGTGCCAGTTGTGGAGACATAGGCCGGTTATGGTCTTCGTGGCATCTTGAACTGCTGTCCACAATGGCAGGGTTTGGGAGCAGGACTGAGGGTGTGTAGAAGAATACCAGTCTGGCTACTGCCTCTCCTGCACTTGTCGTCACTCAGACAGGATTAGAACCTATGGAATATGTGGGATGAGGTACATTTGGGGCACAGTTGGAGCTGATACTCCTGAATTTGTATTGCATGTAGTTATTGGGATAAACTTTTGGCTTTACCGCCTAGACATTGAGCACCACCTGGGTAGAGTGCAGAAAGAAAAATCTGGCAGGGAAGATTGTACACCTCTAACAGAAGCTGCCTGAATTTCCTACCATTCTGATTAATTTGCTGCATTTTGTGACAGCGTGGGATCTTGCCCACTAGATTTTCCTTTTAGTGTTCTTCCAAGGTGGTGCTTAATGCTCAGATGGTCAAAAATGAAAATCTTCCCTGTTGTGTCCACACTTCCCTTCATACTTCCTCTACTATTTAGTGGCTTAATTCTCATTGGCAGGCTTACTTTTGGCTTTCTGTGGAGTACAGTATATTGATTTGAGTTGAGTGTGGTGCATAGGGCAAAGAGAGATGCATTTATGGGTATCTTACAGCCAAGGAGGTGTAGTTCTGCCATTGGTATGTCACTAGGTCCTAAAGGAAGTATTTTATTTGGATTCACTGGAATAGGTCTGGTTGGGTGAGATGGAATTTGTCTTTTTGATGCTGGCAAGACAGAGTCTTACACTTGCCAACTAATGGGCCTGGTCTGGTGATGTTCTTCTCATGTCAGGTTCTGAATCCTCCAATGAAGAGTGCATTTAGGAGTTCAAGATTGGGCAGAAAAGACCAAATGGGATTTTAGGCAAAAAGCTGGGATGTAAATGCAAGCTAGTAAAAGATAAATTTAGAACTAATGTGCCAATTCTGTCTGTGATAAGAAAGAACTTGCATATATAAAAGAAATATTACAGATTTACCTTTCCCATTCCCTTTATATTTTATATATACCACTATAAAGTCATCACTGTATTGCTATAATATTGAACCGTATTTGCTTATGATTTTTCTTATAGTTTATTGGTACCAATATCCTAAATAAGTCTTAAGAAATCATTGAACTCATTTATATATTAGAATTGTGTGTCTGACGCATGCAAAATGTTACGGCATCTGTACAGATGAACGATGCCTTTCCACTGCATTTTTGCTCCCCCTTATAGTAAATGATAGGGCCTAAATAGAGATATCAAATTCTCAAGAGAGTTAAGAACTTCCCATACTACAATGAGCAAGATGGATTGGTAAGAAACTGATCAGAAGAGCCTGACTTCTTTAATAAAACTTCTGTGACCACATAAAATGGAGCCTTTTTTACTGGACAGTCAGATCCTGAACATAAGCATTTCTTGTTTTAGTGGCTCACTTTATAATATTGTAAAATATAAATCCTAATTTCACTGTGAAAAGTTAGCTTTTTGTTTTTAAAATTTCTGTTCCCTGGTTCCAGCCAGTCAGCATCATAAGTCCCGCTCAGCAATGAGCAACTGTTTGTGCTTTCCTTCCGGGTCATAGAAGGCTATGCATACACAGAGCTGGCTTCACTGCAAGCCAGAAAACAGAGACTGTATTGTTGTTTTCTTCCTGACTGCCTCGCCATCCTGGTGAAGACATGGATGGTATTGTTTTTGCTTTTGGAGGAGGGAAGAATTACACAAGTGGAGGAGACATGGAGCTTTCAAGCAGATAGGTGGAAAATAGTTTGGCTAGGTTTTGTAAAAGGGATTATATTTGGGGCCATTAATGATGGTGACTGCATGGGATTATAGGATTTTTATTTGATGATTTGGGTTACAGTCTACCAGTCTGTCTGTTTATATTTATGGCCAATAATTTACCAGTGTTACGTGGATTGTATTCTGTGATTACGTCCAATTGTACGTGAAACTCACAAGGCTTCAATATAAACTATCTGTTCAAGCATCTGAAGTACACTTTTGCAAATATCCAGCTGAGAGGAAACTGATTCAGAATACATTAGGAACTGTGAAATTTAGTTAAAAATCTACCTTAAGAATAAACAAACGCTCTAGATAAAGCTCAAAACCAAAAGTTTTCTATTGTCAATGTTAGAAAAGTTTAATATGTAGTAAAATGTACACTTTAATCTCAAAATAATTCCCCCTGCAAGAAGGTTTAAAAATAAGATACACACTTTCTGAAATAATAGCAACAGATATCAAAAGCACCAGTGAAATGTATCCTTGTTTTTTTTTATTTGTTCCCGGGATGTGGGCGTCACTGGCAAGGCCAGCATTTATTGCCCTTGAGAAGATGGTGGTGAGCCGCTGCAATCTTTGTAGCAGTTTTTTACAACTGAATGGCTTGCTAGGCCATTCCAGAGGACAGTTAAGAGTCAACCACATTGCTGTGGGTCTGGAGTCACATATAGGCCAGACTGGATAAGGACAGCAGATTTCCTTCCCTAAAGGACAATAGTGAACCAGATGGGTTTTTACAACAATCTGGTAGTTTCCTGGTCACCGTTATTGACACTAGCTTTTTATTCCAGATTTATTTAATTAACGGAATTTAAATTCCTCAGCAGCCGTGGTGGGATTTGAACTCACATCCCCAGATCATTAATCCAGGCCTCTGCATTACTAGTCTAGTAACATAACCACTATATTACCGTACCCACCATATACACCTTGTGGTGTACATGCTGGGTCCCTGCTTTTATCATATAGAAATAACACAACTTATTTTTTAAGTGAGTCAATAGTAATTTCAATTACAATTCTATCAAACAGGAGAAACTCATCAGTGCCATGTTTATAGAAGTCAATAATATCTTATTTTTTCAGATGTTTTGTGCAGATGGATCATCAAAAGATCACAAAACTGTTACAGATGAGACAGTCCATTTAGCACATCTTGATTCCTCCATCCAAAAATAAATTAGGGTTTTAACCTCTTTTCTGATGTCCCTCTTACTGTTATTATACTAAAATAAATTTTTACAGTTGTCTTTAGCCCCTGCTGTTATGCTGTGAGGAGGATGCAGAGAAACTCCAGTATGATTTGGACAGGGTGGGTGATTGGGCAGATGCATGGCAGATGCAGTATAATGTGGATAAATACGAGGTTATCCACTTTGGTGGCAAAAACAGGAAGACAGATTATTATCTGAATGGCAATAGTTTGGGAAAAGGGGAAGTGCAACGAGACCTGGGTGTCCTTGTGCACCAGTCGCTGAAGGTAAGCATGCAGGTGCAGCAGGTGGTTAAGAAGGCAAATGGTATGTTGGCCTTCATAGCGAGAGGATTCGAGTACAGGAGCAAGGATGTCTTGCTGCAGTTGTACAGGGCCTTGGTGAGACCACACCTTGAGTATTGTGTGCAGTTTTGGTCGCCTTATCTGAGGAAGGATGTTCTTGCCATGGAGGGAGTGCAGCGAAGATTCACCAGACTGATACCAGTATGGCAGGAATGATGTCTGAAGAGAGATTCGGTTGATTAGGCTTATATTCGCTAGAGTTTAGAAGAATGAGAGGGGATCTCATTGAAACATATAAAATTCTAACAGGACTAGACAGACTAGATGCAGGAAGGATGTTCCCGATGGTCAGGGAGTCCAGAACCAGGGGTCACAGTCTTAAGGATAAGGGGTAAGCCATTTAGGACAGAGATGAGGAGGAATTTCTTCACCCAGAGAGTGGTGAACCTGTGGAATTCTCTACCATAAAAGGCAGTTGAGGCCAATTCATTAAATTCAAGAAGGAGTTAGATATATTTCTTAAGGCTAAAGGGATCAAGGGATATGGGGTGAAAGCGGGACAGGGTACTGAATTTGGATGATCGGCCATGATCTCATTAAATGGCGGAACAGGCTCAAGGGGCCGAATGGTCTACTCCTGCTCCTATCTTCTATGTTTCTATGTTTTCCGGGTTCCACTTTGCCCTTCTGATCACCCTTTTATTTATCTGGGTGAACCCTTCCCCTTTCATCTGGAGGATTTGTAGAGGTTGTTTTTCTTCTCTACTTCACTTTTAATTTGTTTGTTAATCTATTAAGGGGCATGTTTGTTTATCTGAGCTTGTTAGTTTTAGGAATGTATTTATCCTGCTTGCTCAGCATTATTCCATTTAAGGTGTTCCACCTCCCCTTCACTGAAGTGTTGCTGAGCACCCAATCCATTTGCTTCAGTATTTTTTTATTCTTGGGATGTGGATGGCACTAGTAAAGCTATATTTATTTCCCTTCCCTAGTCACCCTGAGGGCATTAACAGTCAACCATGTGCTGTGGCACTGGAGTCACATCTAGGCCAGACTGGGTAGGAATGGGGGGCAGGTTCCCTTCCCTAAAGGACATTATTGAACCAGTTGGATTTTAACGATAATCCAACAGCTTTCATGGTTATATTCTGGTGCCAGTTCATGAATTTCTAGAATTATTGACTTCAGTTTCACAACTTGCCATGGTGGGATTTGAACCCATAACTTCTGAGTTGCTAGTCCAGTATCATAACCACTAGATTACTGTACCCAGTTGTTCCCTCATTTCTTTGAAATTAGACCTTTTAAAGTTATATACCGGACTCCTGCTCTTAGGTATTTCTGGCTCCTAGATCACGCTGAACTTGATCATTTTGTGGTTATTATCCCCCAGGGGTGCTATGACTTCTATTTCCTGTATGTTGTCTGGGTCATTAACAAACTGGGCAGAGCAGCCTTGAGGATGAGTTCATTGAGTGTATTAGGGATGGGTTTCTTGAGCAGTATGTAACTGAACTGACCAGGGGGCAAGCAACCTTAGATTTGGTCCTGTGTAATGAGACAGGATTAATTAAAAATGTCCTAGTAAAGGATCCCCTTGGAATGAGTGACCATAACATGGTTGAATTCCATATTCAAGTAGAGGGTGAGAAGGTTGGATCTCAAACAAGCGTGCAGAGCTGGAATAAAGGAGACTATGAAGGTATGAGAGCGGAATTGATTAGAGTGGACTGGGAAAATAGATTAAAGGGTAAGACGGTATATGATCAGTGGTGTACATTTAAGGAGTTATTTTACAACTTCCAAAAAAAATATATTCCACTGAGGAAAAAAGGGTGTAAAAGAAAAGATAGCCATCCGTGGCTAAGTAAAGTAATTAAGGATAGTATCCGACTAAAAACAAGGGCATATAAGGTAGCCAAATCTAGTGGGAAGGTAGAAGATTGGGAAGTCTTCAAAAGACAGCAAAAAATAACTAAAAGATTGATTAAGAAAGGGAAGATAGATTATGAAAGTAAATTAGCAAAAAATATAAAAACGGATAGCAAAAGTTTCTATAGTTATATAAAAAGAAAAAGGGTGGCTAAAGTAAATGTTGGTCCCTTAGAGGATGAGACTGGGAAATTAATGGTGGGAAACATGGAGATGGCAATAACGCTGAACAAATATTTTGTATAAGTCTTTACGGTAGAGGACACTAAAAATATCTCAACACTGGACAAACAGGGGGCTCTAGGGGGAGAGGAGCTAAATACGATTAAAATCACTAAGGAAGTGGTACTTGGTAAAATAATGGGACTTAAGCCGGATAAATCCCCTGGACCTGATGGCTTACATCCTAGGGTCTTGAGGGAAGTGGCGGTAGGGATTGTGGATGCGTTGGTAATAATTTTCCAAAACTCCCTGGACTCGGCAAAGGTCCCGGCAGATTGGAAAACTGCTAATGTAACACCCTTATTTAAAAAGGGTAGTAGGCAGAAGGCTGGAAACTATAGACCTGTTAGCCTAACATCTGTGGTTGGTAAAATGTTAGAGTTCATTATTAAGGAGACAGTAATGGGACATTTGGATAAACATAATTTAATAGGACAAACTCAGCATGGTTTCATGAAGGGGAAGTCATGTTTGACAAATTTGCTTGAGTTCTTTGAGGAAGTAACATACAAGGTGGATAAAGGAGAACCAGTGGATGTAGTGTATTTAGACTTCCAAAAGGCATTTGACAAGGTGCCACACAAAAGATTATTGCTCAAGATAAAAAATCAGAGGATTGGGGGTAATATTCTGGCGTGGGTGGAGAATTGGCTCTCTAACAGAAAGCAGAGAGTTGGGATAAATGGTTCATTCTCAGACTGGCAATCAGTAACTAGTGGTGTTCCGCAGGGGTCAGTGCTGGGTCCCCAACTCTTTACAATCTATATTAACGATTTGGAGGAGGGGACCGCGTGTAACATATCAAAGTTTGCAGATGATACAAAGATGGGAGGGAAAGTAGTGAGTGAGGAGGACATAAAAAACCTGCAAAGGGACATGGACAGGCTAAGTAAGTGGGCAGAGATTTGGCAGATGGAATACAACACTGGAAAGTGTGAGGTTATGCACTTTGGCAGGAAAAATCATGGAGCAAGTTATTATCTTAATGGCAAGAAACTGGAAAGTACTGTAGTACAAAGGGATCTGGGGGTCCTGGTGCACGAAACTCAAAAAGTTAGTATGCAGGTGCAGCAAGTGATCAAGAAGGCCAATGGAATGTTGGCTTTTATTGCTAGGGGGATAGAATATAAAAACAGGGAGGTATTGCTGCAGTTATACAAGGTATTGGTGAGACCGCACCTGGAATACTGCATACAGTTTTGGTGTACATACTTAAGAAAAGACATACTTGCTCTCGAGTCAGTACAAAGAAGGTTCACTCGGTTAATCCCGGGAATGAGGGGGTGGTCATATGAGGAGAGGTTGAGTAGATTGGGACTCTACTCATTGGAGTTCAGAAGAATGAGAGGCGATCTTATTGAAACATATAAGATTGTGAAGGGGCTTGATCGGGTGGATGCGGTGAGGATGTTCCCAATGATGGGTGAAACTAGAACTAGGGGGCATAATCTTAAAATAAGGGGCTGCTCTTTCAAAACTGAGATGAGGAGAAACTTCTTCACTCAGAGGGTGGTAGGTTTGTGGAACTTGCTGCCCCAGAAAGCTATGGAAGCTCCATCATTAAATAAATTTAAAACAGAAATAGATAGTTTCCTAGAAGTAAAGGGAATTAAGGGTTACGGGGAGCGGGCAGGAAATTGGACATGAGTCTAGGTTCGGAGTGGTAATGGCCCTGTGGGTAGTGGAGTGGGCCCAGGGGCCGTGTAGCCTGGTTCTGTTCCTACTTCTTGTATTCTAATTCTGTGTTAGATTTCAGGAGATGGTTTTATTCCTGTTCCTGGCTGGGGTGGAGATCGCCTTTACAGAAGGTAAGTACTGTAGAAAATATAGGGACAGAGTGATCTCCTGGAAGAGTTTCGATCGCCTAGATGGGTCGGAGAGGAATTTCCCAGATTTTTTCTCCCAAATTGGCCATTGGGTTTTTTATCTGGTTTTTCGCCTCTCCCGGGAGATCACATGGGTTCGGGTGGGATGGAGAGTGATAGAAGATTTGAGGTTAGGATCAGATCAGCCATGATCTTATTGAATGGTGGAGCAGGCTCGAGGGGCCGATTGGCCTACTCCTGCTCCTATTTCTTATGTTCTTATGTTGTTCTTAAAAATTGGCTGATTAAAGTCTCCCATTAAAATAACTTTCCTGTTCTCGCATATCCTCTTCATAGAGCAAATTGTCCTCCTGGAGTTCTGTAGCATACCCTGAGTATAAGCTTGAATTTTACTCGGTATTTGAGATATCTAACCAGAGGAATTCATATGGAAGCTTGCCCCTCCCACAGGCATTTCATTCTCCACCCAGGTATGCCTGACATATAGGGCTATGTCACTTCCTTTTCTGCCCACCCTCTTTTTTTCTGAACACTCTATATCCTTGAATGTTAAATTAATTCCATCTTCTGGCTTTAACCATCTTTCTGTTATTTCCACAATATCGTAGTTCCCTATTGCCACCATAGCCTCCAGTTGCAGCATCTTATTTATAATGTTTCCAGTATTCATGCATATAATCTCCTTTCATGTTCCCCAGTGTCAGCCTATTGCTGGTCTCCAGTTCATGCATGCCTCCCTGGGTCCATATTCACCCGTTAACTACCTTCTGCTCTGCGATCCATCTCATCTGGGATCAATTTTTCTTCCCTCTCCCTCCCCTTATCTGGTTTAAAGGATTTTTGATTGCTGCCTCAATGTTCTTTGCAACTTTGTACCTATTTGGTTTAGGTGCAGCCCATCTCTCCTGTACTATCCTTTTTGTTCTGTAAGTGTTTCCAATTATTTATGAAAGTAGCATTGTTTTTTTCACACCGTGTTACCAGCCATTCATTTCCATCCTCAGATTTCTTGGTGAACTTCTTTCCTTTCTGAAATACCAGATATATACTGCAGAACATTAGTTTGCATCCCCTATCTTTGAGTCTAGAAGCAATCCTTGTATTTGTGACTGCTAATTTCTCCCCATGTCTTTTAAACTTGTGTAGACTGCCACCAACTTGCCCCTTCCTATCCCTTACAGTACCCCTTCTAATTTTTCTTCTATACAGGTCTGAATCTAGATTGACAACTGAGCATCCAACAAGAAGGAACTTGTATTTACAAAGCACCTTTCACGACATTAATGTTCCAAAGTGGTTCATAGTCAATGAGTTACTTTTGAAGTGTAGTCACTGTTGTAATGATGGGAAATGCGGCAGCCAATTTACGCACAACAATGTCCCACAACCAGCATAAAATAAATGACCAGATAGTCTGTTTAGTAATGTTGATTGAGGGATAAATGTTAACCAGGATACTAGGAGAATTCCTCTGCTCCTCTTTGAATAGTGCCATGCAATATTTTATGCCCACCTGAGAGGGCAGATGGGATTGGTTTTAAGTCTCATTTAAAGAAGAGTACCTCCGACATTGCAGCACTCCCTTAGTGTCAACTTACATTATGTGCTCAAGTCTCCAGAGTGGGGCTTGAACCCACGACCTCCTGACTCAGGCGAGAGTGCTACCACTAAGTAAAGGCCGACCCCTAAAGGTACTGTCCTTATGATACACATGGCTATTCACTTTTCTTGAGCAAAGAACCCCAATGGTTACAACCTTTGTGACTTGCAAACTATGGGGGGAATTTTAATCCCCCAGGATGGGTGGGAGAGGGCCGGGGCAGGGGGTTAAATTCTATAAAATGGGAAACCCAAACCCAACCGCGAGCATGCCTAATTCCAGTTTAACTGGGACGGGTGAGTAACCTGCTCTTGAGAGGCGGGTCAGTAATTATAATATGTTAATGAAGCTGCGTGCCTCAGATTTTAGCAGCCATTTGGATTTAATGGATGTTGGTCTGGTTTCCCAGGGCTCGGGAACCCCGGCAGCTAAAGGGAGTCGAGAACTGTCGGACCCAGCAGGTAAGTGCTTTTCCAGCACTGCTTGTGGACCATGAGGAGCAGAAGTGCTCCCCCCGGCCCCCCAAGCTAAACTGCGATGATCAGCCTCCCTCCCCATGATCGCCGCCCCCCCACCCCGCAATTGGCCGACCCCCTCCCCGCGATCTTCAGATCCCTCGCGATCTCTCCACGATCTCTCCCCCCTGCGATCTCTCCCCTATGATCTCTCCCTCCCTCTGTGACCTCTTCCTCCCCTGTGATCTCTCCCTTCCCTCCCTCCCTCCTCTCCGGTCTTGAACATCAGTCTTTCCTGCACGGCAGCCAGACAGCCTCTCAATCTGGTCATTTGCTGGGTGGAAAACTGAGTACAAATATTCAAATAAGGTCTTGCCATTAAATTCGGCAGGACCCCCGCCTTTTCTGTATTTCCGGGTCTCCTGGGCACTGAAAGTTGCCCACCCTCCCTGTAAGTATTGGGCCAATGTTTCAAACCAAGTCGTCAACCTGTTTTTTCTAGCTGCCTGTTCCTCTGACAACTTGTTTCCTCGGACAGGGCCTGGTGTCTGCTTGTAAATAAATCTTTTTGGTAGCTTCACAGTCTTTCTTATTATTTTTATTAACCTTAATGTATGCTCTATCCCCATTTTCTTGGCTTCAGTACTTGTATCTATTTCATGGCAACTCTGTTCCTGATTGTGCTCGTCACTAGCTCTGCTCTCTGGTGGTGTGCTCATAAGTTCAAGAGTTAGCTTGCCCATTTCACTGACCTGTGATGATTCAATTACTAAATCTAATACTATCCATTTGTCCTTAAAATTCCCTCACTTTTATCTGCCCTTGTAAGTTTTTTACCGTCCCCTCTATTGCTTTTCTTTTAGTTTATTGAGCATTTGACAATTATTGCATTGCTTTAACCTTCTGTTAAACCTGGATTTCCCCTTTATAAACATCCTACAGCAAACACACCGTATGCCACCCATCTTACTCATCACTAGTGTCTTTTTAAAACTTAATTCTTTAGTTTGTTCCCTTTTGTTTTAACTTCCCATAGGGGCCCTTTGTTTTATGTTTCTCTTAATTGCTTCCTGATATAGTTTATATAGTTTAACTTTATGAAAGTGCTGCCTGTGTGATATTCCTTAACTCTTTTGTTCCTTATGAACTCAGGTGGTCTCTTTTAACACAAAAGCAAAATACTGTGGATGCTGGAAATCTGAAATAATGGACCGTAATTTGCAGTCAGCAGCGAAGCGACGGCGATTGCCGCTGACGTCTAAGAAAGCTGCCCATATGATCTTGCGATCTCTATGGCGAAAACTTTAGCTTTCTCGACCTTAATTTGATTGTAGTGCTGTCAAAAGTGGATCCCCAGCGTACAATAGTCGTAATGTCATCAAGCTGTCTAAGCAGCCAATCACATTGAAGAATTCTCACAGACAGCCAACCAGGAAAGAAAAAGCGGAAATAAAAAGCACTGATTATCATTTCATTTTAATTTTTTTTTACAGAAAGCGAAATAAAGATTGGGACATATACATGGGGTTAAGGTAGAAGCTGAAATATCATAAACAAACTTTAAATTTTTAAAATATTATTTTAAAAATCTAGTAATTTTTATCATAATGGAGAAATTTGACATTCCACAAATATAAAATTAGTTTTTTGGGGCCAGAATAGTTGTTCTGTAGTCAATACGCCGTTAAAACCCCAGTTAGACCTATTTCAACAAGGCTTAACTTTTTATGGGGTGTTTAACAGCGACATTAGAGCAGAAAAGGGGAAGTTTTCGTCAGTTCAACTGATTTCACTGATTGCCGGCTATGGGGAGTTCCACAGCGCAGCCTGTGGCGGAGCAGGGAATGACTGACCGCAACTTCAAGATTTCTGGGTTTATCTGCGCATGCGCTAAATCCTAAAGTTACGGTCAGTTTCAGAGGGGTAATGATGGTAAACGCTGAAAGTTTTGGCGTCATTACCATCACAAAATCCGGGCCATTATCATCCACCATGTGAAGAGACCAAAACTGGACTCTGTATTCTAACTGATGCCTGACTAAGGTTTTGTACAAGGACAAAATAGTATGCTTCGTTTTACAGTCAATTTTCCTATAAATTAACCTCCAGCTATCGCTTCACGGCATAGCTCATGAACCTTTAGCGATCTATGTATTGGAACGCCCAGGTATCTTTCTTTCTCCACTTGCTTTAATGCTTTTTCCTGAAGGGTGTATGTAGGTTCAGCATTCACCCTACCTACATGCATGACACTGCACTTAAAGTTCAACATTATTTGCCAGTCACAAGCCCAATCCCCCAATGCATCAAGATCTGGCTGAAGCAGTTGGGCATCGTGTACAGTTCTTATACTCGCACAAACCTTAGTATTATTTGCAAACTTACAGATTGTTCCTCCAACACCTATATCTAGATCATTAATAAAAATAGTAAAGAGCAATGGTCCCAACACTGATCCCTGCAGAACACCACTGGTGACCGGTCTCCAAACAGATCCAAATCCATCTATAATAACTTTCTACCAATGGCCCTCCAGCCAGTTCTCAATCAAGCTCAATATATTACCACTAATACTGGAGGCTTTGATTTTGTAGAGAAGCCTCTTATGCAGTACCTTGTCAAAAGCTTTTTGGAAGTCTTAAGTAAACAATGTTTACTGGGCTTCCCTCATCCACCATCTTGGTGACTTCTTCAGAAAATATAATCAAATTTGTAAGACATGACCTTTTTTTGAAGCCATATTGGGTGTACCTAATAGGAACATAGGAACAGGAGTAGGCCATTTAGCCTGTTCCGCCATTCAATGAGATCATGGCTGATTTGCGACCTAACTCCATATACCTGCCTTTGACCCATATCCCTTAATACCTTTGGTTAACAAAAATCTATCAATCTCAGCTTTACAATTAACAGTTGATCTAGCATCAATTGCCATTTGTGGAAGAGAGTTCCAAACTTCTACCACCCTTTCTGTGTAGAAGTATTTCCTAATTTCACTCCTGAAGGGTCTGGCTCTAATTTTTAGATTATGCCCCCTAGTCCTAGACTCCCCAACCAGCGGAAATAGTTTCTCTTTACCCTATCTGCTCCCCATAATATCTTGAAAACTTCAACAAATCAACCCTTAACCTTCTAAATTCTAGGGAATACAAATTTAATTTGTGTAATCTCTCCTCGAAATTTAACCCTTGGAGTCCGGGTATCATTCTGGTAAACCTACACTGCACTCCCTCCAAGGCCAATATATCCTTCCTATGGTGTGGTGCCCAGAACTGCTCACAGTACTCCAGGTGTGGCCTAACCAGGGTTTTGTACAGCTGCAGCATAACTTCTATCCCCTTGTATTCTAGTCCTCTAGATATAAAGGCCAGCATTCCATTAGCCTTTTTGATTATTTTCTGTACCTGTTCATGACATTTTAATAATCTATGTACCTGGACCCCCGAGTCTCTTTGGACACCACTGTTTTTAGCTTTTCACCATTTAGAAAGTACCCAGTTCTATCCTTTTTAGGTCCAAGTGGATGACCTCATATTTGCCTACATTAAATCCATTTGTCACAGTTTTGGCCATTCCCTTAATTTATCAATATCCTTTTGTAATTTTATGCTTTCACCTACGTTGCCTACAATACGGCCTATCTTTGTGTCATCGGCAAATTTGGATATATGGCTTTCTATGCCATCATCTAAGTCGTTAATAAATACTGTGAATAGTTGAGGCCCCAACACAGATCCCTGCGGGACACCACTAGTCACATCCTGCCAATTAGAATACCTATCCATTATCCCTATTGCCTGTCTCCTGCCGCTCAGCCAATTTACTAACCAGGTCAATAATTTGCAATTCCATGGGCTTCTACCTTAGTTAGCAGTCTCTTATATGCGACTTTATCAGATGCCGTCTGGAAGTCCATATAAATAACATCCATAGACATTCCCCTGTCCACTACTTTAGTCACCTCCTCAAAATATTCAATCAGGTTTGTCAGGCATGACCCACCTTTCACAAATCCATGCTGGCTCGCTCTGACCAACTGAAAATTTTTGAGGTGTTCAGTCACCCTATCCTTAATTATAGACTCTAGTAATTTCCCGACAACAGATGTTAGGCTAACTGGTCTATAATTCTCTGGTTTCCCTCACTCGCCATTCTTAAATAATAGAGTGACATGCGCAATTTTCTAATCTAAAGGAACGGTTCCAGAATCGAGAGAACCTTGGAAGATTATAGTTAGGGCATCTGCAATGTGCTCACCCACTTCCTTTAAAATCCTGGGGATTTGTCACTCTTTAGTGCCATTATTTTCTTCATTACTGTTATTTTAGTTACGCTAATTTTATTGAGTCCCTGTCCTGATTCAATATTAGTTTCCTCGTGATTTCCAGCATGCTATCCTCTTCCTCTACTGTAAATACTGACACACAGTAATTATGCATGCTAAAATGCAGAAGCAACATGCTATAGACAGGGCTAAGCGATCCCACAATCAACGGATCAGATCAAAGTTCTGTCGAAAGTGGTGGTGGACCATTAAACAACTAATGGGAGGAGGAGAATATCCCTATCCTCAATGATGGTGGAGCCCAGCACGTGAGTGCAGAAGACAAGGCTGAAGCGTTTGCAACCAACTTCAGCCAGAAGTGCCCTCCATATCGGCCTACTCCCAAGGTCCCCACCATCACAGAAGCCAGTCTTCAGCCAGTTTGATTCACTCCACGTGATATCAAGAAATGGCTGAGCGCACTGGATACAGCAAAGGCTATGGGCCCCGACAACATCCCGGCTATCATGCTGAAGACTTGTACCCCAGAACTAGCTGCGCCTCTAGCCAAGCTGTTCCAGTACAGCTACAACACTGGCATCTATCCGACAATGTGGAAAACTGCCCAGGTATGTCCTGTCCACAAAAAGCAGGACAAATCTAACCCGGCCAATTACTGCCCCATCAGTCTACTCTCAATCATCAGCAAAGTGATGGAAGGTGTCATCGACAGTGCTATCAAGCGGCACTTACTCACCAATAACCTGCTCACTGATGCCCAGTTTCGGTTCCGCCAAGACCGCTCGGCTCCCGACCCCATTACAGCCTTGGTCCAAACATGGACAAAGGAGCTGAATTCCAGAGGTGAGGTACGAGTGACTGCCCTTGACATCAAGGTAGCATTTGACCGAGTCTGGCATCAAGGAGCCCTAGTAAAACTGAAGTCAATGGGAATCAGGGGAAAGTGCTCCACTGGCTGGAGTCATACCTAGCACAAAGGAAGATGGTTGTGGTGGTTGAAGGTCAATCATCACAGCCCCAGGACATCACTGCAGGAGTTCCTCAGGGCAGTGTCCTAGGCCCAACCATCTTCAGCTGCTTCATCAATGACCTTCCCTCCAACATAAGGTCAGAAATGGGGATGTTCGCTGATGACTGCACAGTGTTCAGCGCCATTCACAACTCCTCAGATAATATAGGGCTGAAAATTCAGTAGGGTTAGCGCCCCATTTGAGGCGCTAGAGGGCCTAGCGCCGGAGTTATGGCCGGTTTGTAAATTCAGTGGGGCCCTGCCATCGGCGTTAGACCGGTTGCGCTGCGCCAGCACCAATGACATCATCGGTGTGCGCAGCGTCCCGGTTGCCGTGGTGACGGGCCCCAACGCCGAAATTGAGTTGCGGCCGCCTCGCCCGTGGCAGCCGCAACTAACGATGTTTCAGCAGAGTCCTACGCGAGTTAGCGCCGGCGCATTAAGGTCGCGCGGCGGCCGGCCGCTTTCCCGCCGGCCGCCTGCCCGCACCTCCCTCCCCGGACTCCTCCACCCCCCCCCCGCGGAACAGATGCGTCTGGCCTGTGAGCCCGGCACTTCTCCGAGGTGCCGGGCTCATTTTTTTCAAGATTTCAATGGCCAGCGGGCGGGTGCAGGCAGCTCCTCCTTAACTGAAGGAGGAGGCCTGCACTTCCCCAGCCTGCCGCACCGCATCGGGTGCCGCAGCGCCGGAATTGCGCCGGAATTGCGCCGCAATGCGGCAGTCAGCGCCCATTTCGAGGCGCTGACACCCTCCTGTAGCGCCGGCAGCCGTTTGGGCGCGGCGCTACTGAATTTCTGGCGCGCGCAGGGGGACTTAGCGCCGGCGCTAAATTTCCGGCGCTAAAGCCCTGGCGCGGCGCCAACTGAATTTCTAGGCCATAGAGTCCATGCCCGCATGCAACAAGACCTGGACGACGTCCAGGCTTGGGCTGATAAGTGGCAGTTAACATTCGCGCCACAGAAGTGCCAGGCAATGACTATCTCCAACAAGCGAGAGTCTAATCACTTCCCCTTGACATTCAATGGCATTACCATCACCAAATCCCCCACTATCAACATCCTGGGAGTCACCATTAACCAGAAACTTAATTGGACCAGCCACATAAATATTGTGGCAACAAGAGCAGGTCAGAGGTTGGGTATTCTGCGGCGAGTGTCTCACCTCCTGACTCCCCAAAGCCTTTCCACCATCTACAAGACACAAGTAAGGAGTGTCATAAATCGCAACTTCTACAAGAAGTACTACTGAATGGCCAGCTGAGGGCGCCGCCCGAGGAGTATAAATACTTGGGCGTGGGCCCACCTTGGCCAGAGACAGTCTGGAAACAGGAAGCTAGTGACTACTAACTAGACCTCCATGTTTTGTTACAAGTCGATTAAAGTCTTGCTTTATGTACAACCAAGTGCGTAGTGAGTCTTTATTACGTCAAGGAGTGTGATGGAATACTCTCCACTTGCCTGGATGAGTGCAGCTCCAACAACACTCAAGAAGTTCGATACCGTCCAGGACAAAGCAGCCCATTTGATTGGCACCCCATCCACCACCTTAAACATTCACTCCCTCCACCACCGGCGTACCGTGGCTGCAGTGTGTACCATCTACAAGATGCACTGCAGCAACTCGCCAAGCTTATTCGGCAGCACCTCCCAAACCCGCGACCTCTTCCACCTAGAAGGAAAAGGGCAGCAGGCCCATGGGAACACCACCACCTCCAAGTTCCCCTCCAAGTTACACCCCTTCCTGACTTAGAAGTATATCGCCGATCCTTCATTGTCGTTGGGTCAAAATCTTGGAACTCCCTACCTAACAGCAATGTGGGAGTACCTTCACCACAAGGACCGCAGCGGTTCAAGAAGGCGGCTCACCACCACTTTCTCAAGGGCAACTAGGGATGGGCAATAAATGCTGGCCTTGCCAGCAACGCCCAGATCCCATAAGCGAATAATAAAAAAAAATTCAATATTTCCTTATCATCATTGACAATATCACCAATATCAGCTTTTAAGGGGCCGACATTGCTCCTGACTACCCTCTTTTTCCTAATATAATTGTAAAAATTCTTTGCGTTGATTTTGATATGCCTTGCACATTTCTTTTCATGCACCCTTTTTGTAGCACTTACTATCTGTTTCGTGACCCTTTGCTGTTCCTTATATCTTTCCCATTCGCCGGCACCAGTGCTATTTTTGTATGCTTTCTCTTTTAGTTTTATGCTTTCCCTACCTCTTTAGTCGTCCATGGCTTTTTTTTTGGCAAGTAGAACTCTTGCCCCTCAGGGGTATAAACTGGTTCTGTATCACATTAAATTCTTTTTTGAACATCTCCCACTGATCTTCTGTCATTTTACCCATTAATAGATTTGCCCAGTTTACTGTGGACAGTCTCTGGCTCATCCTGTTGAAGTCAGCCTTACCTAAATCTAGAATCTTAGGGCTGGATTTTGCAGGGGGTCAGCGGGTGTGATCGGTGGCGGCGGGTTTCTTCCCATCAGATTGGGACCCTGCTGTGAACCTGCCACCACGTGCCTTTACCAAATGTTGGGTCTGCCAGCGCTGAGCAGACCCGACACGCAGCGGTGGGGGAGGGAATTAAAATCATTAGTGGCTTGTTTATAGCCACTTAACAATGGTCTTTTCCCCATTTTTGAATTTGACAGGTCGTCTGTGAAGCTGAGGCGGGAGGTCAGTGGCCATTGAATCAGCTGTTGAGTTGACAGCTTCAAATGTCAAGTCAAAGCTCCCAGCTGAGTGAGAAATGTTCCCTTAACTACTAGCTTCTCAAAAATGCATCTCCACTACAGATTCAGAATGCTGCAAGTCTTTACACAAGTCTCCATCCAGTCTTACCTTATTACCTCTCCCAGCATTGACAGATCGCTTCTGTCATCTCTACTTCACCTGCCATCTAGTTGATCAGCATGGGTGCCCTTGAAACTCTCTCACCTTGGTCCTCAGAATCCCACCACGATCAGCCCCAACACCAGCAGCACCAGGCACACCAGCAGCACCAACAACAACACCAACCTTCTCCGCAATCAACATGATGCACCACCCCACACCAACACCATAAAGCATCCCTACAATGCCCAAGCCATCCCTTTCACACTCATCACCATTGCAGGGGGTACTGTTATGTCTCACCATTCACTGCAACTCACTAAACCACTTCCAAAGGTGCACACGAATCTGTCCAAGGACAGAAAGTATTGAAAATAAAGGTTTCAGTGTTTGACACCACATTAACAGAAACTTTACGTGAACATTGGATAAAACACCCAAGTGCCTACCCTTGTGTGTTGTTAGTTGGTATGGTTGCACTAGGATGAGGGTGAGTGTGAGGGGTGGCTAGTGAGATGGGGATGTGATATTGTAGATAGAGAGGGATGGGTGGAGGTGCAAGGTATGTTGGTGTGAGTAAGGACGTGCAGGAGTAGGGTTGGGAAGGCGGAGTGATGGGGATGAGGATGAGGTTGAGTGTGGCTTTCGTGATCTACTGAGATCATTGAAACGTTTGCGGCACTGCACCCAAGTCTTCCTGACCACATCCCTGCTTGTGGCCTCCTGTACAATGCGCAACCAGGCTGTGTTGATCGCCTAGGTAGGTCTCTTCCACCCATGGGAAGGGAAGAGGACCTCCCTTTCTGCTGTGACTTCCTCCATAAGCATATGGAGGGAGTCATGGGAGAGCCTGGGTGCAGCCCTGCACCTCTGTGCAGTGATAGTGTGTGCAGCACTTCAATGCTGTAGAACACTGACAGCACAAATGTCAAAATCAATTTGGCCATGGTCTCTTTAAGGAAACCGGCTGATGATGCGTCATCAAATGAGATCATCAGACCCACTTCCTCTAATTGGCTGGGAAACGCACTGGGCGGGCTTAACAAGCCCAATCTCGGGAAATTCATTTCAGAGGCCGGGATGGAGCCAGCAGTGGGGTCGGGACCCACCACCTGACATCGCCCGCCACAGACCCAAGGTTCATAAAATCCAGCCCTTAGTAGCTGTTTTGCATTTCTCCCTTTCAAACACTACCCTAACCCTAACCTGTTATGATCGTTATTGGATAAATGTTCAAGCACAGTTAGGCTGTTAACTAAATCTGGCTCATTACTCATTACTAAATCTAAGAAGTGCCGAGTGGATGATTCATATCGGCCTTCTCCTGGTGTCCCCACCATCACAGAAGCCAGTCTTCAGCCAATTCAATTCACTCCATGTGATACCAAGAAATGGCTGAGCGCACTGGTTACAGCAAAGGCTATGGGCCCCGACAACATCCCGGCTATCGTGCTGAAGACTTGTGCTCCAGAGCTAGCCTCGCCTCTAGCCAAGCTGTTCCAGTACAGCTACAACACTTGCATCTATCGGACAATGTGGAAAATTGCCCAGGTATGTCCTGTCCACAAAAAGCAGGACAAATCCAATCCGGCCAATTACCACCCCATCAGTCTACTCTCAATCATCAGCAAAGTGATGGAAGGTGTCATCAACAATGCTTTCAAGCAGCACTTACCAATAACTTGCTCACCGATGCCCAGTTTGGGTTCCGCCAGGACCACTCGGCTCAAGACCTCATTTCAGCCATGGTCCAAACATGGTTAAAAGAGCTGAATTCCAAAGTTGTGGTGAGAGTGACGGCAAGACAGCATTTGACCAAGTGTGGCATCAAGGTGCCCTAGTAAAACTGAAGTCAATGGGAAGCGGGGGAAAACTCTCCACTAGCTGAAGTCATACTTAGCACAAAGGAAGGTGGTTGTGGTGGTTGGAGGTCAATCATCTCAGCCCCAGGACATCGCTGCAGGAGTTCCTCAGGGCAGTGTCCTAGGCCCAACCATCTTCAGCTGCTTCATTAATGACCTTCCCTCCAATATAAGGTCAGAAATGGGGATGTTCACTGATGACTGCACAATGTTCAGTGCCATTCGCAACTCCTCAGATAATGAAGCAGTCCATGCCCGCATGCAGCAAGACCTGGATGACATTCAGGCTTGGGCTGATAAGTGGCAGGTAATATTCGCGCTACACAAGTGCCAGGCAATGACTATCTCCAACAAGCAAGAGTCTAACCACCGCTCCTTGACATTCAACGGCATTACCATTGCCAAAACCCCCACCATCAACATCCTGGGGGTCACCATTGACCAGAAACTTAACTGGACCAGTCACATAAATACTGTGGCAACAAGAGCAGGTCAGAGGCTAGGTATTCTGTGGCGAGTGTCTCACCTCCTGACTCCCCAAAGCCTTTCCATCATCTACAAGACACAAGTAAGAAGTGTGATGGAATACTCTCCACTTGCCTGGATGAGTGTAGCTCCAACAACACTCAAGAAGCTCGACACCGTCCAGGACAAAGCAGCCCGCTTGATTGGCACCCCATCCACCACGTTAAATATTCACTCCCTCCACCACTGGCGTACCGTGGCTGTAGTGTGTACCATCTACAAGATGCACTGCAGCAACTCGCCAAGGCTTCTTCGGCAGCACTTCCCAAACCCGCTACCTCTACCACCTAGAAGGACAAGGGCAAGAGGCGCTTGGGAACACCACCACCTCCAAATTCCCCTCCAAGTTACACACCATCCTGACTTGGAAGTATGTCGCTGTTCCTTCATCGTCACTGGGTCAAAATCCTGGAACTTCCTCCCTAACAGCACTGTGGGAGTACCTTCACTGCACGGACTGCATCAGTGAAAGAAGGCGGCTCACCACCACCTTCTCGAGGGCAATTGGGGATCGGCAATAAATGCTGGCCTTGCCAGCGACACCCACATCCCATGAAGGAATAAAGTAAAATATGGCATGCCCCTTGTTGCTCCTGGGACATATTGTTGTCGAAACCTATCCTGGACACACTCAAGAAATTCACTACTTTTCTGACAGGTGCTGGTCTGCTTATCCCAATCTATATGAAAGATAAAATCCCCCATTAAATCCACTCTGCCTTTGAGACACGCTTGTCTAATCTCTGCATTTATACAATCTAGCACTTCACAGCTGCTACCTGGGGGCCTATACACAACTCCCTCTACAGTCTTATATCCTTTCCTATTTCTTAATTCTACCCATAAAGTCTCTACTGCCTGCTTATCTGTCGTTATATCCTCTCTTATCATTGAAGTGATTTTATCCTTAATCCCTAAGGCTACTCCTCCCCCTCTACCATTTTTCCGATCTTTCCTGTAGACCTTATAAGCTGTTATATTTACACCAATTAGATTAATTAATTCAGATGTAGTCCGTGGTCAGGGACAGGATGGTGTGACTAGAAATGAGGCAGGTAAGGGGATCCAGGAGGTACTGTTGGAGGAGCCGCAGTCCTTGCTCTTGTCCAACAGGTTAGAGGCTCTTACTCCCTGTGAGGATGGGAACGGGGACTGCGGGGAGGATGAGCAACCTGGCCACAGCACTGTGGAGTGGGGGGCCATTCAAGTAGGGGGAGTTAAAAGAAATATTGTAGTGGTAGGGGATAGTATCGTTAGGGGGATAGATAGGGTTCTTTGCAGCCAAGAGCGAGAGTCCCGAAGGCTGTGTTGCCTGCCCGGTGCCAGGGTTAAGGACATCTCCTCTGGGCTGGAGAGAAACTTGGAGTGGGAGGGGGAGGATCCAGTTGTCGTGGTCCATGTTGGTACCAACGACATAGATAGCACAAGGAAAGAGGTTCTGCTGAGGGAGTTTGAGCAGCTAGGGGCCAAATTAAAAAGCAGAACCACAAGGGTAATAATCTCTGGATTGTAATAATCTCAGGAGTGTGATGGAATACTCTCCACTTGCCTGGATGAGTGCAGCGCCAACAACACTCAAGAAGCTCGACACCATTCAGGATAAAGCAGCCCGCTTGATTGGCACTCCATCCACCACCTTCAACATTCACTCCCTCCACCACCGGCGCACTGTGGCTGCAGTGTGTACCATCTACAAGATGCACTGCAGCAACTCGCCAAAGCTCCTTCAACAGCACCTTCCAAACCCGTGACCTCTACCACTTAGAAGGACAAGGGCAGCAGACGCATGGGAACATCACCACCTACAAGTTCCCCTCCAAGCCACACACCATCCTGACTTGGACCTGTATCGCCGTTCCTTCACTGTCACTGGGCCAAAATCCTGGAACTCCCTTCCTAACAGCATTGTGGGTGTACCCACACCATATGGACTGCGGGATTGGCACTAAATGCAGGCCTAGCCAGCGACGCCCACATCCCATCAATAAATAAAAAAAAAAAAAAAAAAATTACTACCTGAGCTACGTGCAAATTTGGCTAGGGTAAATAAAATTAGAGAGTTAAATGCGTGGCTCAAAGACTGGTGTGGGAGAAATGGGTTTTGCTTCTTGGGACACTGGCATCAGTACTGGGACAGGAGAGAGCTGTTCTGTTGGGACGGACTTCACTTGGCCAGTGCTGGGGCTAGAATCCTGGCGAATCGAATAACTAGGGCTGTAGAGAGGGCTTTAAACTAATTAGTGGGGGGGAGGTTTTAAGAGAGCGAAAAATAAAAATGACAGCGGAGAAGGCAATAGAGCAAGGTAGCAGTGGGGGAATTAAAAACCAGAGCGTGTCAGGAAGGGAGGGAATGTATGATGATAAAGGTAAAGTAGTAAAAGGGGTAAAAGCAGGAATAAATTGTCAGAAAACATATTTGAAAGTTCCTTATCTGAATGCACGCAGCATTCGTAACAAAATAGACGAGTTGACGGTACAAATAACTACACATGGTTATGATCTAGTGGCCATTACGGAAACATGGCTGCAAGATGATCATGACTGGGAACTAAACATACAAGGGTATTTGACAATTAGGAAGGACAGACAGGAAGGAAAGGGAGGTGGGGTTGCTATGTTAATCAAGGATGGAATCACTGCAATAGTCAGAAATGATATTGGGTCAAAGGATCAGGGTAGTGAAACAGTTTGGGTGGAGATAAGGAATAATAAGGGGAAAAAGTCACTAGTGGGTGTAGTCTATAGGCCTCCTAGCAGTTGCAACTCTGTTGGTTGGAGTATAAATCAGGAAATAGTTGGGGCTTGTAATAAGGGAACAGCTATAATTATGGGGGATTTTAACTTTCATATTGACTGGACTAATCAAATTGGGCATGGCAGCCTTGAGGAAGAGTTCATAGAATGTATTAGGGACGGGTTCCTTGAGCAGTATGTAACTGAACCAACCAGGGGGCAGGCAATCTTAGATCTGGTCCTGTGTAATGAGACAGGATTAATAAAAAATGTCCTAGTAAAGGATCCCCTTGGAATGAATGACCATAATATGGTTGAATTCCAAATTCAGTTTGAGGGTGAGAGAGTTGGATCTCAAACCAGCATACTGAGCTTAAATAAAGGAGACTATGAAGGTATGAGAGTAGAATTGACTAAAGTGGACTGGGAAAACAGATTAAAGTGTAAGACGGTACAAGAGCAGTGGTCTACTTTCAAGGAGATATTTCACATCTTTCAAGAAAAATATATTCCACTGAGGAAAAAGGGGAGTAAAAGAAAAGCCAGCCATCCGTGGCTTAGTAAAGTAATAAAGGATAGTATCCGACTGAAAACAAGGGCATATAAAGTAGCCAAATCTAGTGGGAGGATAGAAGATTGGGAAGCATTTAAAAGCCAGCAAAGAATAACTAAAAGATTAATTAAGAAAGGGAAGATAGATTATGAAAGTAAACTAGCAAAAAATATACAAACAGATAGCAAGAGTTTCTACAGCTATATAAAAAGGAAAAGGGTGGCTAAAGTGAACGTTGGTCCCTTAGAGGATGAGACCGGGAAACTAGTGGTGGGGAACATGGAGATGGCAAAGACGCTGAACAAATATTTTGTATCATTCTTTACAGTAGAGGACACTAAAAATATCCCAACACTGGACAAACAGGGAGCAATGGTGGGGGCGAGGAGCTAAACACGATTAAAATCACTAAGGAGGTGGTACTCAGTAAAATAATGGGACTTAAGGCAGATAAATCCCCCAGACCTGATGGCCTACATCCTAGGGTCTTGAGAGAAGTAGCGGTAGGGATTGTGGATGCATTGGTGATTATTTTCCAAAACTCCCTGGACTCAGGAAAGGTCCTGGCAGATTGGAAAACTGCTAATGTAACACCCTTATTTAAGAAGGGAAGTAGACAAAAAGCTGGAAACTATAGACCAGTTAGTCTA
The DNA here is from genome assembly GCF_052327205.1 of Somniosus microcephalus. NCBI lineage: Eukaryota > Metazoa > Chordata > Chondrichthyes > Squaliformes > Somniosidae > Somniosus > Somniosus microcephalus. The sequence continues at coordinate 44,618,935 of NC_141002.1, forward strand.
ACATCTGTGGTTGGTAAAATGTTGGAGTCCATTATTAAGGAAACAGTCACAGAGCATTTGGATAAACATAATTTAATAGGACAGAGTCAGCATGGTTTTATGAAGGGGAAGTCATGTTTGACAAATTTGCTCGAATTCTTTGAGGAAGTAACATACAGGGTGGATAAAGGGGAACCAGTGGAGGTAGTGTATTTGGACTTCCACAAGGCATTTGACAAGGTGCCACATAAAAGATTACTGATCAAGATAAAAAAATCACGGGATTGGGGGTAATATACTGGCATGGGTGGAAGATTGGCTATCTAACAGAAAACAAAGAGTTGGGAGAAATGGTTTGTTCTCGGGCTGGCAATCAGTAACTAGTGGTGTTCCGCAGGGGTCAGTGCTGGGACCCCAACTCTTTACAATCTATATTAATGATTTGGAGGAAGGGACCGAGTGCAACATATCCAAGTTTGCTGACGATACAAAGATGGGAGGGAAAGCAGTGAGTGAGGAGGACATAAAAAACCTGCAAAAGGACATAGACAGGCTAAATGAGTGGGCAGAGATTTGGCAGATGGAATATAATATTGGAAAGTGTGACGTTATGCACTTTGGCAGAAAAAATCAAAGAGCAAGTTATTATCTAAATGGAGAGAAACTGCAAAGTGCTACAGTACAAAGGGATCTGGGGGTCCTGGTGCATGAAACACAGAAGGTTAGTATGCAGGTACAGCAGGTGATCAGGAAGGCCAATGGAATCTTGGCTTTTATTGCAAGGGGGATGGAGTATAAAAACAGGGAAGTCTTGCTGCAGTTATACAGGGTATTGGTGAGGCCACACCTGGAATACTGCGTGCAGTTTTGGTTTCCATATTTAAGAAAAGATATACTTGCTCTCGAGGCAGTTCAGAGAAGGTTCACTCGGTTGATTCCGGAGATGAGGGGGTTGACTTATGAGGAAAGGTTGAGTAGGTTGGGCCTCTACTCACTGAAGTTCAGAAGAATGAGAGGCGATCTTATCAAAACATATAAGATTGTGAGGGGGCTTGATCGGGTGGATGCGGTGAGGATGTTTCCACTGATGGGTGAGACTAGAACTAGGGGGCATAATCTTAGAATAAGGGGCTGCCCTTTCAAAACTGAGATGAGGAGAAACTTCTTTACTCAGAGGGTGGTATATCTATGGAATTTGCTACCCCAGAGAGCTGTGGAAGCTGCAACATTAAATAGATTTAAAACGGAGATAGACAGTTTCCTAGCAGATAAGGGAATTAGGGGTTACGGGGAGAGGGCAGGGAAGTGGACGTTGTAATGATATCAGCAAATAGTGATGGTATTTGCCTGTTTGATTATGATGCCTTACCAGCATGTTTGCCTGATTGATTACTTATGCCTGACCAGCAGAGGGCATGTGAGAGACAAGCAGTTTAGTTTTACTTTCGTTTTAGATGGATCTCAAACATGATCGGCTGAAAATTCAGTAGCCTTAGCGCCTCATTTGAGGCGCTAGAGGGCCTTGCGCCGGAGTTATGGCCAGTAGTGAAATTCCCTGGGGCCCTAAATCGGCGTTGCTCCGGTAGCGCTGCGCCGGCACCGATGACGTCATCGGTGTGCGCAGCGTCCCGGTTGCCGTGGTAACCCGCCCGAACTCCGAAATTGAGTTGCGGCCGCCTCGCCCGTGGCAGCCGCAACCAGCGTTTTGTCAGAGGTGCCTTACTGCAGTTAGCGCCGGCGCATTAAAGGCCCCGCGGCGGCTGGCCGCTTTCCCGCCGGCCGCCTGCCCGCAGCTCCCTCCCCGGACTTCTCTACCCCCCCCCCCGGAACAGATGCAAGCCCGGCACTTGTCCGAGGTGCCGGGCTCATTTTTAAGCAGATTTGCGCGGGCCGCGGCCGGGTGCAGGCAGCTCCTCCTTAACGGAAGGAGGAGGCCTGCACTTCCCCAGCCTGCCGCACCGCATCGGGTGCCGCAGCGCCGGAATTGCGGCGCGAAACGGCAGTTAGCGCCCTTTTCCAGGCGCTAAGACCCTTCAGTAGCGCCGGCAGCTGTTTGGGCGCGGCGCCACTGAATTTTTGGCGCGCGCAGGGGACTTAGCGCCGGCACTAATTTCCGGTGCTAAAGCCCTGGCTAAGCCAAAACCCAATTTCTAGGCCGATGTCTCCTGTAATGTTGTTAACTGAGTTGAACATACTTTAGATAAAAAGTCATTCTCTTTCATGAATGTCTCGTCATTGAACCCACAATACAAATCGATACATGGTGTCAGAAGTGATTGAAAGAGATGGAGGAAAAATCTGAAGTTAAATCAGCTCTCCACATATTAGCAAGCCAAAAGAGAACATCGTTACTTACCATTGGAGAATAGCTAACGAAGTGAAAAAATGGAAGGTTTACACCCACCGGCGAAGCTTCAGTTGACAGGTAATGTGGCTGAAAATTGGAGGAGGTTCAAACAACATTTGGAATTGTATTTATCGGTAATCAGAGCTGACGAGAAAAGTGATAAAATGAAAGCGTCAGTGTTCTTACATGTCGTGGGTGATGAAGCGCTGGAGGTGTATAATAACTTCACATTCGCTGCTGATGGAGACAAAATGAAGCTAGATAAAATAATGGAACAGTTTGAGGCCTACTGCATACCTAAACGTAACGTGATGTTTGAGAGGCACAGATTTTTCACATGTGTACAGAAAACGGGAGAGACTATTGATCAGTATGTGACTGAACTGAGAAACCGAAGCAAAACATGTGAACTTGGGGGACTGACAGATTCGCTGATAAAAGACAGACTGGTGTGTGGTATTCCAGATAATGGTCTAAGGGAAAGACTGCTAAGAGAGCAAGATCTAGACCTGGGAAAAGCCATAGCACTGTGTAGGGCTACAGAGACTGTGAAATCGCAGGCAAAGGAGCTGTTCAGTGACAGTAGCTGCAACGTGGATGCAGTGAGTAAGAACGGACACAAACCGTTTAACAAAAAGAGCGCCAATGTGAAAAAAGAGGCGTGGCCAGCGAACAAAAATGAAAGGGACAATCGAAAGTCATGTAGTCGATGCGGTACACAGCATCCACCAAAAAAGTGTCCAGCATATGGTAAAACATGCAATAGTTGCAACAAAAACAACCATTATGCCCGTTGCTGTAAGAACCAAGCGCAACAAAGCAAGGTCCATGCAGTAGATGAAAGCGAGATAGAGGAGTTCAATGTAGATGTTGTGTCTGAAAACAAAGAAGAAAAAAGAGACTGGATGTTGACACTAAAAGTGAATGACATACACATTCCATTTAAATTCGATACTGGAGCACAAGTTAATGTGATATCAGAGACTGATTTTAAGAAAATTAGACCCAGACCAAAGATACATGGAATAAAAGTGAAAGTGACAGGATACTCAGGTACTGATATACCAGTGAAAGGAAGATGCATTGTCAAAGTAACACACAAGGACAGAGAGCACACGCTAGCATTAATCGTGGTGCCAAAGGATGTGCAAGCCATACTAGGTTTAAAAGCCTGTGAGAGACTGAACCTGGTAAAGAGAGTCCTCGTTGTGGAAAGCGAAGGAGAGACAGCCTATGATGAACTCATGAAAGAGTACAACGACCTATTTCAGGGTCTAGGCTGCCTTCCAGGAGAACACACGATCAGAGTAGATAAAAGTATGCCAACGGTCATACATCCATGCAGAAAAGTTCCGTTTGCTCTTCAAAAGCAACTGAAGGCAGAGTTGGACAGGATGGAAAGCCTGAACGTGATTCAGAAGATAGATGAGCCAACTGAATGGGTGAGTTCCCTCGTCGTTGTGGACAAAAAGAATGGAAAGCTCAGAATTTGCCTGGATCCAAGAGATCTAAACAGAGGAATAAAGAGAGAGCACTTCAAGCTTCCTACACGTGAGGAAATCATGTCACAGTTTGCAAATGCAAAGTATTTCAGCAAGTTAGATGCATCATCAGGATTTTGGCAGATGAAACTGAACGAGGCAAGTTCAAGACTGTGCACGTTCAACAGTCCATTTGGCAGATACAGATTCCTAAGGTTACCATTTGGCATTGCCTCAGCTCCTGAAGTGTATCACAAAACAATCCATATGATCTATGAGCATCTGGAGGGAGTTGATACATCAATGGATGACATCATAGTATGGGGAACCACGAGAACTGAGCATGACGAGAGACTGAAAAAAGTGCTGGAAGCAACAAGGAAAACAAACCTGAAGCTGAATAGAGAGAAATGCCAGCTCGGGGTGACAGAACTGACATTTGTGGGAGATATCCTTAGCAGTGAGGGCATCAGACCAGATCCCAGAAAGGTGTCCGCCATTGAGAATATGCCAAAGCCACAATGCAAAAAGGACGTGCAGAGGTTTAATGGAAAGATCAACTACATGGGTAAATTCATATCCAACCTCTCAGAAAAGATGGCGCCACTGAGACAACTAACTGAAAAGAACATAGAATAGGAATGGAATCATGAGCATGAGAAGTCATGGAGCGATCTAAAGAAACTGCTCACAGAGGAACCAGTTCTGAGGTTTTATGACCCAGCGAGACCCATCAAGATATCATCAGATGCATCACAGAGTGGGCTCGGTGCCGTTCTTTTGCAAAAATATGACTACTGGCAACCTATTGCATATGCATCGCGCTCAATGACAGACGCGGAGACGCGATATGCTCAAATAGAAAAGGAGCTGCTCAGCATCACATACGCCTGTGAAAGATTTCACCAGTTTGTGGCAGGACAAGCAATCAGTGTAGAGACTGACCATAAGCCCTTGATTGCATTGTTCCAAAAGCCACTAAATAGCTGTCCGCTTAGAATACAAAGAATGATGATCAGGCTGCAACGCTATACACTGAATGTTGCGTACACACCGGGTAAGCTGATGTATACAGCAGACATGTTGTCCAGAGCTGTTGACCCAAGTGAGCCCGCAAACACCAAAATGGATGAAAAAGTGAACGCCTACGTGGACATGATCACAAGTGCACTGCCCATAGCAGATGCAAAAATGGAGCTCATAAAGACTGAGACAAACAACGATGAAACACTGAGATGACTGAGGAAAAGCATCTTGGATGGATAGCCCAACATGAAGCAAGACTGCTCACCTGACATGGCAGAGTACTGGAACTGCAGGGCGGAACTATCAGTGGTCGAAGACATCATCTACAAAGGAAGTAAAATAGTTATCCCAAGGAGTCTGAGAAGAGAGATGCTAAAAAGGATCCATGGAGGACATCTGGGAATCGAAAAGTGTAAGAAAAGAGCACGAGAGGTGATGTACTGGCCACGAATCAACCAAGATGTGACAAATGAAGTGTCAAATTGCACAATATGCCTGAAACATCGAGCAAGCAATCCGGTAGAACCACTAAAGCCACACCCAGCGCCAGACAGACCTTACCAGAAGGTAGGCGCTGACCTTTCCTTTGTCAAGGGAAGGACTATCTTGTAGTCACAGACTATTACTCCCTGTATCCAGAGGTTTGTAGACTGTACACCACCACTGCAGATGCTGTGATAACATGTATGAAAGCCATATTCTCCAGACATGGCGTGGCAAGCGAGGTCTTCACAGACAACGGACCCCAGTTTTACAATGCAAGTTTCCGACACTTTGCCAAAGAGTGGGACTTTGTCCACACAATGTCAAGTCCTCACTTTCCACAGTCCAATGGACTAGTGGAAAAATCGGTCCAGACAGTGAAAAGACTGATGTACAAGGCAAAAGACAGTGGAACTGACTTCTACCAGAGCATGCTTGTATACCGCACAACGCCGCTCGAGTGTGGTATGTCACCAGCCCAACTCCTGATGGGACGTCTGCTAAGGTCAAACCTACCCATCCCGGAGAACCTCCTGAAAACAAAAGAGGGGGAGAAAGTGAGGAAGTTCAAAGAACAACAGAAAGAAAAGCAAAAGTACTACTATGACAGAGGAACACAAAACCTACCTGAACTCCACACTGGTGACCAAGTAAGGTTCAAAGACAAAACAAACATATGGACTCAGAAGGGAACTGTCCTGAGTGAAGTCCAACCAAGATCATACACCATTCAGACAGATGAGGGTGCTGTTCTGAGAAGAAATCATCGGGATCTTCTCATGGGACCAGCCACAGCAGGTCAAAAGACTGATACTGTTGAAGAACCTGATCACACAGCAGGTCAAAAGACTGATACTGTTGAACAACCTGATCACACAGCTGAGAAATCATCATCTGAGGCAACAACTCAGATTCAAGGACAATTAATCAGAAAATCCTCAAGACACGTGAAGCCTCCTGAGAGACTCATTGAGCAAATTTAAGGACTCTTGTTATAGAAGGAAGTAATGTTATCTTATTCTTTCTTCAAGTTCTAGTGTATTTACATATTTCATGTGAACACACAAAGCAAGGTTAAAAAACCTTGATAATGATAATGTAAGTTCATTAAGTGTTACAGTTAAAATGAAGAGTAATACAAAGAAAACATGTTGTTAGATAAAAGTAAAATACTTTTGTTTTAAGAAAGGGAGATGTAATGATATCAGCAAATAATGATGGTATTTGCCTGTTTGATTATGATGCCTTACCAGCATGTTTGCCTGATTGATTACTTATGCCTGACCAGCAGAGGGCATGTGAGAGACGAGCAGTTTAGTTTTACTTTCGTTTTAGATGGATCTCAAACATGATGTCTCCTGTAATGCTGTTAACTGAGTTGAACATACTTTAGATAAAAAGTCATTCTCTTTCATGAATGTCTCGTCATTGAACCCACAATACAAATCGATACAGACGTGAGTCTAGGTTCGTATCAGCCATGATCCTATTGAATGGTGGAGCAGGCCCGAGGGGCCATATGGCCTACTCCTGCTCCTACTTCTTATGATCTTATGATCTTATATTTAGTTCCCAGTCCTGATAATCTTGCAGCCATGTCTCAGTAATGGCTACCATGTCATACCCTCCAATTTGAATTTGCGCCTGCCGTTCATTAAATGTATTCCTTATACTCCATGTGTTTGTAAAAAGAATGTTTATTTGGGCCACACACCCATGCCTGTCATTCAGCTCTAATGTTTTACTCACATGTTACTTATTTCTCTCTCCTGGCTTAATCACTTTACATCTTTTTGTTTTCCCTTTACCTAAAGCACAATTTCTGACTGTTACTCTACTCTCTTCCCTTTTGTTTGTTTTTGCAAATGTATTGAAAAGGAATTTGTAAAGATTATAAAATGAACAATACACTTATTTAAAAGCCTAATGATCTTATGCAACAAGCAGTTAATTTAGAGAAAAATATTTGAATACCTGTAGAACTTTGCATTTTATTAATACAAGCAGAGTACCACACTTTTTCATTCTGTTGCATTCTCCTTCTTTCAACCACCAGGTGAATTTTCACTGCAGTTTGACAATATAATAAGTTCCCAAGCTGAGGCAGACCCACTATTCCTAAGATTTTTTTTTATTCGTTCATGGGATGTGGGCAAGGCCATCATTTATTGCCCAACCCTGGTTGCCCTTGAGAAGGTGGTGGTGAGCCGCCTTCTTGAACCACTGCAGTCTGTGTGGTGAAGGTACTCCCACAGTGCTGTTAGGGAGGGGGTTCCAGGATTTTGACCCAGCGACGATGAAGGAATGGCGATATACTTCCAAGTCAGGATGGTGTGTGACTTGGAGGGGAACTTGGAGGTGGTGATGTTCCCATGTGCCTGCTGCCCTTGTCCTTCTAGGTGGTAGAGGTCGCGGGTTTGGGAGGTGCTGCCGAAGAAGCCTTGGCGAGTTGCTGCAGTGCATCTTGTAGATGGTACACACTGCAGCCACGGTATGCTGGTGGTGGAGGGAGTGAATGTTTAAGGTGGTGGATGGGGTGCCAATCAAATGGGCTGCTTTGTCCAGGATAGTGTCGAGCTTCTTGAGTGTTGTTGGAGCTGCATTCATCCAGGCAAGTGGAGAGTATTCCATCACATTCCTAACTTGTGCCTTGTAGATGGTGGAAAGGCTTTGGGGAGTCAAGAGGTGAGACACTCGCCACAGAATACGTAGCCTCTGACCTGCTCTTCTTGCCACAGTATTTATGTGGCTGGTCCAGTTAAGTTTCTGGTCAATGGTGACCCCCAGGATGTTGATGGTGGGGGATTCGGCCTTGGTAATGCCGGTGAATGTCAAGGGGCACTGCTGGACTCTCGTTTTACTGCGCTGCTGTGTGGGGCCTGGACATCTTTTTCCTCGGCCGAATTCAATTTCTCCACTTGCTTCTGGGCTTAACTGTGACCACTACCTTTCCCAGCACCTTTTATTAAGACTGCATTCTCTGCTCGACTGCCTCCATCCAGTACCTGACCTGCTTCTGCAGACTCAGTTTTCTATTTCTCCGCTGAGTCATAGCTCTGATCTATTCTTGCTGGTTCCCAGTCTGCTCTAGGTTCTGTTCCCATGCTGCTGAATGATCTTGGCCTTCCTGCTATCCGTTTGCTTCCCATGGCTTCTGACTCTGTTCTACTTCATTCGTCCTTCAGAACTCCTCCATCATTCTTCGATGGACTGGGTTGGACTGGCTTCTCAAATTACTGCTGCTGTTCCAAATCTTGCGTGCTCCTCACCTTCCTACAATTGTCCCCCTGGCTAGCTCACTCATCTGCACTGATCCAATAATTTACCTTTCACTCTTCACTGACTCACTGGACTTCACTTCTCTTGGTCCTTCGGTTTCAATCCCGCTGCTCCTCGCTCCTCTGCTGGTGAACCCGGTCTGTTGGTGCACATTGCTAACACCTGAGGCCACTACACACCTCCACTAGATGCCTGAATCAGCTTTTTCTGGCTCATGGTCGATTTCACACCCCTCCTCATTCCTCTGATTCCACTGACAACCTTCAGCAATTGATATTCTGCCACTCGAATGGCTCACGGATCCACTTCCGCTCCACAACTGTTTTTGAACCTGAAGACTGGTTCGCAACAAGCTGACTCCACCCTGTCTACAGATCACCTTTATTTCACCACAGGACTTTAACTTTGGACTCTTATCATATTGTCTCCTCCCTGTCCTCTGTTTAAGGGCAGGACATGACTCTCTTCATCTCTGCCATGCCCATGTAACCTGAATTCTCTCTTTGTCTATTCACATGCACATTTTGGCTACTGTGGACCTGAGCCCATTGCTTCTATCTCACTTTCTTTTATTCTCTTGGCCCTTCTCAGGCCCGTCTCCCCTGTCTCCTCCCTTTCTTTTCACCCAGTCAGGCCACTGTTAATTTCTCCCCCTCGGGTCATTTGCTCCCCACCAATCCCTAACCTAACCCATCACTACTCCTTTGTCGTTCTGCTCTCCTGCCACCGTTCCAGGCTTGAATCTGCATTGGATAATCCCACAACTACCCTCTTTGCCTCTCTTGGCATTCTTTGAAGATCCAGTTATTTTCTGATTACACCTCTGTAAAGTGTCCTCGGGTGTTTTTCTATCTTTAATGGGCTGTATAAATGCAAGTTGTTATTGCATCACTCCTGTCAGCAGGAGGACAGCATCATGCTTGGCTGTTATGTCGTATGGTGAGATACCTAAGGGTTGCCTGTGCCTAGGATTCTGTACCTCGCATGTCAACACCTTCACAATGAGAGGGGAGAAATTAGTCCAAACTCATTATTCTTAGGAATTCTGTCAACAGCACTATGACCTGTTTTTACTTTAATCCTTCAAATGAAATGTGTTTCTTTTATAAGTGTACATACTGTATTACACCATTTTTATTCCATGTTCTAAACTGCTTGGAATTTACAGACTTTATATTTTCCCCTATAATTTTCTCCTTTCTTGATGAGCTTGCTCGTGTTAGGACATGATTCTGAAGTCCTGACTCTGATCCTGTCCTCACCAATTATGCACACATGTATATTCTAGTAGAGTTCACTGGTTAGCAATCAGGAACAGGAACTCTAACTCTTCTCCCCTCTATAGTCCAGAGACATCCAGGTGAATTGTGGTTCACAATTTGTTTACCTGGAATTAGAAGAGCTGTTCAGCATTATCTGCAAAGAGTAGACATATAACATAGCTTAGCTAATTTGTTTCATGAAATCTAATTTCTAGAGATGTAATACTTTTGTCCTTCATGTTTTTTCCAGGCTGTGTACAATCTGGCAGATGTGGCGTGCAAGTGCCATGGTGTTTCTGGCTCCTGCAGCTTGAAGACATGTTGGCTTCAACTGGCTGATTTCCGGAAGGTGGGCGATCTGCTGAAAGAAAAATACGACAGCGCTGCCGCCATGAAAATCAACCGCAAAGGGAAGCTGGAGCTGGTAAACAGCCGCTTCAATCCTCCCACTGCGGATGACCTAGTTTATCTCGACCAGAGCCCTGATTACTGTGTGAAGAATGAGACCACGGGCTCCCTGGGCACAACGGGCCGCCTCTGTAACAAGACCTCTGAGGGAATGGATGGCTGTGAGCTAATGTGCTGTGGACGGGGTTATGATCAGTTCAAGACTGTGCAAGTTGAAAGGTGCCATTGTAAATTCCATTGGTGCTGTTACGTCAAATGCAAAAAATGCACCCAAATAGTTGATCAGTTTGTTTGCAAATAACTTAAAAACAAAAAAAAACTTTTGATGTAAAGGGTGCCTGGAGAGTCCCCACTTATCCAAAAGAAACTGCTAACATGGTGAATGTATAATGCGTGTGCTCAGACTTCAGCAAAAGAAAAACAGAATCCATATTTCACTTACCAGATAAAATGAACTGCTTTATAATCACTTTTTAAAAATATATATATAATTAACTGGACCTAGTACTGCACTCTGCCTTTAGCCTCTCTGGCTCTCCTTGTACAATGTATAGTGTATGAGTGACAAGTGTAGCATTAATGACCGAGTCTTGCCTGCTGACTATTTATTAAAGATGAGGTCACAAATATTTAGCATTCTGACCTAATTTAATTCAGATTCAAAATCCATCTTTTGCCTTCTCCTCTCATCAGCATTTCCACCATCTATTTCAAAAAAGTACCTTATACTTTGTAAATAAGAAAACAGCTTAACATTAATAACTAGAACTGGCCAATGAACTGAAAGAAGGGAAATAAAAATGTCCCCGTAAGACAGTGGTATCAGTTGACATTGGCCCGGATTTTGCGGTCAGCGGCGAAGTGATGGCGCTCACCGTTGACCTCAAAGAAAGCTGCCCACAAAGATCTAGCGATCTCTGTGGCGTCGATTTCACCTCTCCCGATGTGAGTTTGAATTTGACGCCAAGTCTAGGGGATCATCAGCATCCAGCAACAGTGATGTCATCAAGCTGGCTAAGCAGCCAGTCACATTGAAGAATTCTCACAGACAGCAAAACAAGAAAATAAAATGCACTGATTTTCCTTCACTTTTTAATCATTTTACAGAGAGCGAAATAAAGAGTGGGACATACACATGGGATTACGGTAGAAGCTGAAATATCATAAACAAACTTAACTTTTTTATTATAAAATACGATGGAATTTTAATCATAATGAGAAAATTTGACATTCCACAAATATAAAATTAGTTCTTCAGGGCCAGAACAGGTAATTATGACTCAGTACACCATGAAAAACGCAGTTATACCTCATTCAACAAGGCTTAACTTTTTCGGGGGGTTTTAAAAACAATATTCCAATGTAAAAGCTTAAGTTCTCGTCAGTTCAGTGATTTCAGTTGCTTGCCGGCTGTGGGGAGTTCAACAGCGCGCCCTGTGGAGGAGCAGGGAATGACCGACAGCAACTTCTGGACTTCCGGGTTTAACTTCGCATGTGCGTACTCCAGAAGTTGCTGTCAGATTCACAGTTGTAATGACGGCGAACGCTGACAGTTTCGCCATCATTACAACGGCAAATTCCGGGCCATTAATTCATTTTAAGTAACTTAACTAATTATTTTTTCTCTCAAATAGCTATAAATGTATCTTGTATTTTGCAACCTAATAACCTGCACTGTTTATGCAAAATTCAATACCTATTTTTGCAAAGTACTTGTATACTTTCAACTTACATTCTGCACAAATGTGTATATATGCTTGTACTTAGAATATGTGCCAGAATGAAAACAGGCATGTCACTACACTTAAACTGCAACCTGATTTGATTTGTGCAAAGATACATATTTTAAGATTAAATAATCTTTCGGTTGCAAAGAACTGTGGAGCATGGTCTACAACAGTAATCTGAGAATGTTATAAATAATATTTCTATCTGATAATACCTGAAAATTTAAAAGGGGAAGCACACAATTTTTTTTAAAGACTTTTGAGAATTGGGGATGCAAATGCCACATTTGTGAGAATAAAACCAAATAAAAAAACATACTCAATAAAAAATACACTCAAAAAAACCTCAAAGATGGCTATCCTGGTATAGAACAATGGAACCATCTCTTTATATGTGTCTGTTTCTTGAGTTAGAATGAGACTTAATAAATTTAATGACCAGTCTCTTTTACTCAACTGATGATGGAGGGGGAGTTCTAACATTGTAAATAAGAACCTGTATATACCAAATTCAGCCATTGGGTGGGATATTTGTTACATCAAGAGCCCTCACACCTGTATGTTAATGCACTATCTGCAAAAGATTTGAAATTGTTTGAAAGAAGAATGAATGAAAGAAATGCTCAACATTTGTGGGAGTTGATTTAAAAAATCTTTTTACCGTTTACAATTGTTTACATTGTATTAGAATGATTAGGTACTGTTATTTAACAATACTTGTAACCAAGCATGTCTACATTTCATTTCAATGCAAAACACACATAGGCCATTCATTCTGTCACTGTCAATCTACAGTAAAGATTGTTGTTATACTTTTTAATTAAAGCAGATTTGGTAGCTTTAAATTATTTAACATAAAGTCTAATTAGGTGACGACCCCTCCTTCACGGCAAACTTTTTGAAAAGTGGCATTCTTACCTCACACAACTATAATAAAGTTTATGGAGAATTCTTTATGTTCTTGCTTATTTTGCATTTAAGACTAATAGTAAAACCACACTTGGCTGTTCTACATTGTTAGAATACATGTATATGTCAAGTTATATTGTTGCTATGTTCCTTCTGTTCATTACTCCACCCATTAAATGAACCTGTTATCATTTTAATAAAATGCTTCCACCCTCTATCTTTTAAAATCTAAAGCAGCGAATTATATTCTCATTTTTGGTAGAATAATTAAATAATAATAGATTGTCTGTCATAACACAAGCAGGCTGGGTGGCCCAGCAGGCTCGAACTTACTCCTTTCTTTGTTGAGACTTGGGCTTGGATCCAGCTAAAACAGATGAAAAGAAAATCTCTCTGGTGGCTGTTATGAGCCCCACGTGAGATGAGTTTGGGAACCTTAAGGCAGTCTTAACATCAGTTCATAGCAACGAAAACTGATCAACAATTTATAACTAATTGGACTATCGTACTTAGCGAAACCATAAAAATTAACCATTAGGGGAATGAGAATGTCATGATACTTCGGAACAGGGTGCTCCTTGTCAGTGCAGTTTGCATCAGATCTGTGTTGTAATGATGTAATGATGTGCTTGATGGGGTCAATTTATGCAATGAGGAAAAATGTTCCAGTCCCCAGCACTGCCATCCTTCTCATCATTTGTAAATTTTAAGTTTGGTTTCAGGGACACAGTAGAAAATTATTCAGTCCACTGCTGCAAGACCAAAGCAATTGAGGTTGCACACTATTTGGATTAGTGATTTATCTCATCGTGCATACTGTATACACAACAAAATTGAACTTGGTGAGAGAAAGCAGCAGCAGCAACAATGGGAGCCAGTGAGAGAACAGCTGTGGGACCTGATGGTCAGTGAGGCAGAGATTGAGCAGCAGCAACAGTGGGAGAAATAGGTAAGGTGCCTGAAATAGACGTAGTATGGATAATTAGTCTGGTGTGGTGTTTGTAACATTGGATTGTACAGTTTAATTCTGTTCTTTGCTCAAAAAAATTGAAAGTTATCAACGCAAATAACATAGCACAGAAACAACAACTAATTCAGATTGTGACTTTGAATTAATAGGAGTGGACTATATTTAGAAAAAAATGTAGTTCCGTATGCTATTCAGTAATACCATCTGACACTATGGATATGGGTGACAAGTCTCTGGACATGGGAACTCTTATAAGAACAAGGCTTGGGTGGATGTGCTGAGAGGATAGAGTGCAAGATGTGGAAAAGAGTGCAAGGTAGGAGAGAGAAGAGGAGGGCATGGGGAGAGAGTGACATCACAGGGCAGAATGCATGGCAAGCACAAGGGACGAGAACAGACTAGATCGAGAAGGGATGGGAAGTGGATGGCAGTGAAAGCGGATGATCTGAAGGAAAGAGGGAAGGGGGAATGAGCAGGGAGAGAGTATGGAAATTGATGGCAATGAAGAGGGTGGTACTGGATAGCGATAGAGAGAAGGGGAAATGGATGGTAATAAGTGAAGAAGCAATGGGGCAGAATTTGGGATTATGCTATGCAGGAAGAGGGGAGAAACCGAGAACAGTGCTTAGGGGGAAGAGAGGAGAAGCTGAAAGCAGTGATTTGGGATGGGAGGTGAGGAGAGTGCCAGCATGAACTGAGAGGAAGTGGGGAGGGAGGAAGAGTGCCAGCATGAACTGAGAGGAAGTGGGGAGGGAGGAAGAGTGCCAGCATGAACTAAGAGGAAGTGGGGAGGTGAGGAGAGTGCCAGCATGAACTGAGAGGAAGTGGGGAGGTGAGGAGAGTGTCAGCATGATCTGAGAGGAAGTGGGGAGGTGAGGAGAGTGCCAGCATGAATTGACGGGAGGAAGGGAAAAATACCACCTTGAACAGGGAGTGTGGAATAAGAGCACCAACTGAACTAGGTTGGTGGATGGGAGAAGAGTGGTAGAGGAGAGTGCTTCTGTGAAAGGATGGGAGGTTGGATGGGGTGCAGTGTCTTTGTGAACTGGGTCTGGAGAGAGTACAATGCCTCTGTGAACTAGGGCAATGGGGAGGTTCTTGATAGAATGACTATTGAGGTAACTTTTGGCTAAGTGATTTTGTTGAAAATCAGATCTATAACTGGGATGCATAAAATTGCTTCAAATTAATCAGAATGCATAATTTTTAAGCCAAAATTATTTTTTTCGGGGGCAGCATATCACAAGATTCCCCATGAAATACATCACCAATTTTGTGGCTTCAACATTTGAATTTCTACTACAGCCTTTCAAGTACTTTTTTCTCTCCAATATAAGTGAAGGAACATTGGGTTATACCTACAGCTTAAGTTACAAAGTCTGTATAACTACTTGTTTTCACACGTTAGGGCTGTTCTTGAGCTGTTAGCTGAACTGTGTTAGCTGCTTTGAAGCTGTTGGTCAGCTTTTGCTAATTTTCTAGGTTGGCAAGTATGTGACTTCTCAACAGCTAGTTGACAAATTCCACATCATGGCTCAACTTATTTCACTACTTCTAAATGAGGTACTATCTGCATAATTCATCAGAAGCTCCTATGTAAACTAATTCCCTCAGAGCTATGCCTCCACAACTAAACTCCCTCTCAAATCTATCGGTGCCCTATTCAACTGCCTTTCAGTAAACAGCATGGAAAGAATCTAGGAACAAGTGATTGGAAGGTGCACACCTCTGCTATGGTGTAGCAAAGCCATCCTCATGCCCCCGGTAAATATGTGTGTAAAGGATGGGCTGTCTGATAATTGAAATAGGCAATGGAGCGTGAGAAATACTACACAACCTGGCCTCCCTTCCGTATGGCCTGCAAAGCTCATATGCCTCTTGAAAAGCCACCAGAAGGGAACTGGCAAGAAGGAGGAATGGCAGCGTCACCCAATTTCAAACTTTGCTGAGGGCAGCAATTCAATCCAATAGCAGGCCCAAGGTAATGCAGCAAAGCATCTGTAAGTATGCATTATTACCCACACAAGAACCTTTCAGAACCAACGGTATTAAACTGTCTATTATTTCAGTGCCATTCACCTAGGTACAATAAATTCAGTGAATCGTAGAAATTACAACACAGAAAGGTCATTCAGGTCTTTTGATGTGTGCTCATGCTAGATCTTCAACTGGAGCTAGCTTCTCCAATCCTATTTCCTTACCATTGCCCTGTATCCATTTGTGTTCTTCCATGACAATGTATGTCCTTGCAAAAATCATGAGAACAAAATGTACCATGACATAATGCAAATTTATGTGAAGATTCCAAAAATATAATTTTTTAAAGATGTGTTTTAAATTATTTATTCTATAAACGCAGCTCAAACGTGTATTTATTATGTTGGTCCTCTTTTTCACCTTCATGTCAGAAATTTCTAATATAAGCAAAGCGGTGGCATGGAAATACTAACATGATAGCAGGTTGAGAGTCCACCACAATGTTTCAAAAGCTCTTTTGAAAGTTTAAAACTACACTATACACTTCTTTAGAAGTAAATGTGCTAAAGATTGTTGTGGACAAATGAAAACAGGCCATTTGTAATGGCAATCACTGTAATCATTCATGTTTACAATAGAGTATGGAAATATGTCTTTGAGGGCAGGCCATTATTTGAAGAGAGTGGGGGAGAATTTTGTGTGTTTGGTGGCACATGTTAGCACCATCGCTAAAACGCTGGTCGCCATACAACCACCAGCTGATAGCAATTCCAGCACCGCATGCCATATCCGTCTTGCTGGTAGCGTTGCCGCTAAACTCAATCGCCAGGAATATCGCAATCATGGAGATCATGACATCAGTGAGTGTGCAACGCTCACTTGATGCCCGATCTCCCAACTTCCTTTTGGCCAGAAAGCAACGACAGGTTGAGGTGGCGTGTAGCAGCAGGAAGCTGGCTGCAGCGATGCTATTTAAAGGGATCATCACCAATCACTCACACCTGACAGGTTTTTGAAGTTTGAGTGGCTGTGTGCTACTTTCTGCTACTGGAAGAGTTTTCTTTAGTCATTTCAAGGTTATTTGGTATCAGGGAGTGTGCTGACAAGTACAAAACTCCCTAATTATTTTTGAAACACTTCAACCTACAACCCTTGCTAAAAGTAATGGGGACTGTACTCGCACTGGACCTCGCCCTCCAGGATCTACGGCAGAGGGAGCGGAGGCAGCGAGAAAGACAGGAACATGTGCACAGAGGGAGGAGGAGGGCCATCAGGGCTTCCAACAGGAGGCCATACCCTCCATGGGTCTTCCGACATCACTTCTCCTACCTTCAATTAAGCGAGGAGCAGTGTATTAGGAGGTTTCACTTCACCAAGGAGGTGGTCACAGAACTCTGCCACCTCTTGCAACCAGACCTCCAGCCTCAGACCAGGGCGACCACAGCTCTTCCAGTGGCAGTCAAGGACACCATGGTCCTCAATTTCCTCGCCAGCAGATCTTTTCAGTCTGCAGGAGACATAGTTAACATCTCACAGTATGATGTCCATCGCTGCATCTGGGAGGTTACTGAGGCTCTCTACAGCAGGAGAAGGGACTACATTGGCTTCCCGATCACCAGAGAGAAGTAGGACAAGCATGCATGTGGCTTTGCTAGGATAGCGGGCTTCCCCATGGTGCAGAGCGCCATCAACTGCACAAATGTGGCTTTGCGGGCACCATAACAATCCTGAGATCTTCTGTAACTGCAAAGGCTACCACTCACTTAATGTGCAGTTGGTGTATGACCACACACAGCGAATCCTCAATGTCAATGCCTGCTATCCTTGCAGCAGCCACGGTGTCTTCATCTTGCACCAGACCAGTGTGCCAGGAACATCATCGAGCAGACCATCGGCCTACTGAAGCAATGGTTCCGCTGTCTTGACTGTTTGGGAGGAGCCCTTCAATACTCGGCTGAGCGGGTGTCCCATTTCGTGGTGGTCTGCTGCATGCTCCACCACTTGGCCATTATGAGGGTGCAGCCCTTACCACCAGGGATTGCGGGACCACTTCAGGAGGATGACGAGGGAGAGGAGGAGGAAGAGGACGAGGAGGAAGAGGATGAAGAGCAGAAGGAACAGGAGGGATGGCAGAGGCAGCGAGACAATCAGCATAGTGACCATAATATAATACGCTTTAAGATGATAATTGAGAAGGACATAAGTATGATGAAAACCAGGTTAACAGATTGGAAAAAAGCTGATTTTGAGGAGCTGAGAATAGAAGTTGGGTTCTATTCTGGGGTGATTTTAATCTCCATATTGATTGGACAAATCAAATTGGCCATGGTAGCCTGGAGGAGGAGTTCATAGAGTGCATCCGGGATGTTTTCCTAGAACAGTATGTAATGGAACCATCCAGGGAGCAAGCTATCTTGGATCTGGTACTATGTAATGAGACAGAATTAATAAATGATCTCATAGTAAAGGATCCTGTAGGAAAGAGTGATCATAGCATGGTTAAATTTCAAATTCAGTTGGAGGGTGAGAAAGTTGTATCCCAAACCAGTGTCCTGATCTTAAACAAAGGCAATTATAATGGCATGAGGGCAGAACTGGCTAAAGTGGACTGGAAAAACAAATTAAAGGATAAGAAAGTTGAAATGGAGTGGCGGACATTTAAGGAGATATTTCATAACTCTCAACAAAAATATATTCAGTGAGAAAAAAAGATTTTAAGAGAAGGGAGCACCATCCGTGGCTAACTAAGGAAGTAAAGAATGGTATCAAATTGAAAACAAAGGCATACAATGTTGCCAAGATTGGTGGGAGACCAGAGGATTGGGAAATTTTTAAAAACCGGCAAAGGATGACTAAAAAAATAATAACGAGAGAGATGAATTATGAGAGTAAGCTGGCAAGAAACATTAAAACAGATAGTAAGAGCTTCTACAGGTATATAAAAAGGAAGAGGGTAGCTAAAGTAAATGTTGGTCCCTTAGAGGATGAGACTGGGGAATTAATAATGGGGAATGGGGAAATGGCAGAGACTGAACAAATATTTTGCATCTGTCTTCACTGTGGAAGATACTAACAACATCCCAATAATGAATAATCAAGGGGCCACAGGGAGTGGGGAACTAAAGACAATCACTATCACTAAGGAAATACTACTCGGTAAAATAATGGGACTAAAAGACAACAAGTCCCCTGGACCAGATGGCCTGCATCCCAGGGTCTTAAAAGAAGTGGTTGCAGAGATAGTGGATGCATTGGTTGTAATATACCAAAATTCCCTGGACTCTGGAGAGGTCCCAGCGGTTTGGAAAACAGCTAATGTAACACCCCTATTTAAGAAAGGAGGGAGACAGAAAGCAGGAAACTATAGACCAGTTAGCCTAACATCTGTCGTCGGGAAAATGCTGGAGTCCTTCATTAAGGGAGCAGTAGCAGGGCATTTAGAAAAACATACTGTAGTCAAACAGAGTCAGCATGGTTTTAGGAAAGGGAAATCATGTTTAGCAAATTTGCTGGAGTTCTTTGAGGATGTAACAAGCAGGGTGGACAAGGGTGAGCCAGTGGATGTGGTGTATTTGGATTTCCAGAAGGCATTCGATAAGGTGCCACATAAAAGGTTACTGCATAAGATAAGAGCTCACGGAGTTGGGGGTAAAATATCAGCATAGATAGAGAATTGGCTAACTAACAGAAAGCAGAGAGTCGGGATAAATGGGTCATTTTCTGATTGGCAAATGGTAACTAGTGGGGTGCCACAAGGCTCGGTGCTGGGGCCCCAACTATTTACAATCTACATTAATGACTTAGATGAAGGGATTAAGTGTAATGTAGCCAAGTTTGTGGATGATACAAAGATGGGTGGGAAAGCAAGTTGTGCAGAGGACTCAAAGAATCTGCAAAGGGATATAGACAGGCTAGGTGAGTGGGCAAACATTTGGCAGATGGAGTATAATGTGGGAAAGTGCGAAGTTATCCACTTTGGCAGGAAAAATAAAAAAGCAAACTATTACAAAATGCTACAGTTCAGAGGGACCTGGGGGTCCTTGTGCATGAAACACAAAAAATTAGCATGCAGGTACAGCAAGTAATCAAAAAGGCAAATGGAATGTTGGCTTTTATTTCAAGGGGGTTGGAGTATAAAAGCAGGGAAGTCCTGCTACAATTGTACAAGGTATTGGTGAGACCACACCTTGAGTACTGCGTACAGTTTTGGTCTCCTTATTTAAGGAAGGATATACTTGCATTGGAGGCAGTTCAGAGACGATTCACTAGATTAATTCCAGAGATGAGGGGTTTGACTTATGAGGAAAGGTTGAGCAGGCTGGGCCTATACTCATTGGAATTTAGAAGAATGAGAGGTGATCTTATTGAAACATATAAGATACTGAGGGGGCTTGACAGGGTAGATGCAGAGAGGATGTTTCCTCTCATGGGGAAATCTAGAACTCGGGGGCACAGTCTCAGAATAAAGGGTCGCCCTTTTAGAACTGAGATGAGGAGGAACTTCTTCTCTCAGTGGGTCATAAATTTGTGGAATTCTCTGCCCCAGAGAGCTGTGGAGGCTGGGTCATTAAATACATTTAAAGTGAAGATAGACAAATTTTTGCAAGATAAGAGACTGAAGGGTTATGGGGAGCGGGCTGGGAAGTGGCTTTGAGCCCAAGATCAGCCATGATCTTATTGAATGGCGGAGCAGGCTTGAAGGGCCAACTGGCCTATTCCTGCTCCTATTTCTTATGTTCTTATAACTTGGGAAAAATAAATGGGTAACAATATTGGCAAACAATGATGTAGAACAGCAATGGGAAACATTTAAAACGGTGCTCAACAGAGTGCAGGAAAAATATATTCCGCTAAAAGGAAAGAACAAATTAAACAATGAGACTCCATGGATGAATGAAGCCATAAGGGAACAATTGAGGGTAAGGAAAGAGACATACATTAAGTACATAGACAGCAGGGGAGTGCATGATATGGGAGAATACGAAAAGATTAGGAGAGAAGTCAAAAAAACAATTAGGGATGCAAAAAGGAACTATGAAATTAAATTATCAAGGAACATAAAACAAAATAGTAAAATATTTTTGAAGCACATCAATAAAAAACAGAAGGTTGGGATGGGAATAGAATAACACCACAGGTAACAATAGAGAGATGGCAGAAATATTAAATAATTATTTTGCTTCAGTATTTACCAGGGAGATAGAACAGGTGGACATGACATTGGATGATGAGATTAGTAATGAGATAAGTACATTTAAAATAAAAAAAGGGATATATTAAATAAGCCAATCAAACTCAAAGCGGATAAAACCCTGGTCCGGATGGATTGCATCCACGCATTTTAAAAGAGTCTCAGGAAGAGATAGCAGAGGCATTACTAAGTTTATTTAACAATTCGTTAGAAAAAGGTGTAGTGCCAGAGGACTGGTGGATAGCTAATGTAATACCGATATTTAAGAAGTGGGGTAGAATGGGCTGGATTTTGTCAATGGGAAGCTTCTTTCAATCCCACCTCCATCAGCTTCTGGCCAACGAGCAGGATTTTCCCCTGATTGACCTTGTTAAGCCCGCCCAGCGGGCTCAGCAGGCCAATTAGGGGGAAGTCAGTGACAGAGCACGTCAACGTCTGACATGCCATCTGTCAAGATTTCTTGAAAGAAGAAATGTCAGCATTTGACAAACACTGACATTCTATGTAGTTTGATGAGACCTTGTGTTCAGGGCTCATCAAACCTTTCTACTTTGCAGAAATCACCTGGCTGTTAGTTCGGAGGATCCAAAAGCCAGTCTGTGAAATCTACAATGGAGATGTCAGGACTCCGGATCCACAGCGGCTGAAGGCTGTAGGCAGAAACAAAGGTAAGTGAGCCTTTTATAACACTTAACACTCACCTCACATACTTACCACTCCACACTTGCACCCATCACTCACCTCTACATCTCACTTTCAGACCCCTCCGACCCCCTTCTCATCTCCTACACCCTGGCGGGGTTCTCCGAGGTCAGGAAGCCTGCACTTCGGAGCTAAAAATAGGGATAATCCTATTTTCTGCCTGTTAACTCCCTGTTAACAGGCAGTTAATAGTCTTTAATCCCTTTCCTGCCTCGAGGAGACGGGACACGGGGCAGGACGGCTTCCCGCCTCCTGGCAAGAGGGCACGGAGGCGGGTTGGGGGCGGGTTTGCCAGCTGCCCCCAAATCCTGCAACTTTACCGACAGTCCCGCCTCCATGGGGCTGACAAAATCCAGCCCAACATGTCCAAGGAATTATAAACCAGTCAGCTTAACATCGGTGGTAGGAAAAATAATGGAATCCCTACTAAAGGAGAAAATAGAAGAACATCTAGAAACCAAAAATATAATAATGAATAGTCAGCATGGATTTCAAAAGGGAAAATCTTGCTTGACCAACCTTATTGAATTTTTTGAAGAGGTAACAGAGAGAGTAGATAATGGTAATGCAGTAGATGCAATTTATCTGGATTTTCAAAAGGCCTTCGATAAGGTACCCCATAATAGACTGATGAACAAGGTCAGAGAATGCAGAGTCAGGGGACAAGTAGCAGAATGGATTTCTAGCTGGCTTCAGGACAGAAAGCAGAGAGTAGGAGTAAAGGGTGGGTATTCACAGTGGCAGAAGGTGGATAGTGGTGTTCCACAAGGATCAGTGATGGGACCACTGCTGGTCACAATTTACATTAACGATTTAGACTTTGGAATCAAAAACACAATTTCTAAATTTGCGGATTACACCAATTTTGGGGGGATAGTCAATACTGAGGAGGACTGCAACAAATTACAGGAGTACATTAATAAACTTGCAGAATGGTCATATAATTGGCAAATGAAGTTCAACACAGATAAATGTGAGGTATTACCTTTTGGTAGGAAGAATAGGGAGGTCACCTATTCAATTCAATTCAATTCAATTTTATTTGCCATATGTACTAGTACAATGGAATGCTTACACCCTGTAGGGACACGTCTATCACAAGGAGGGTGTGAGTCTAGGTGGGGTACAGGAACAAAGGGATCTCGGAGTACAAATACATAAATCGCTAAAAGTTGCGCCACAGGTTAGCAAGGCCATAAACAAAGCAAACCAAGCACTAGGGTTTATTTCTAGAGGGATAGAATTGAAAAGTAGGGAAGTTATGCTAAACCTGTATTGAACCTTGGTTAGACCACACTTAAAGTATTGCGTACAGTTCTGGTCGCCATATTATAAAAAGGATATAGAGGCACTGGAGAGGGTGCAGAGGGGATTTACAAGGATTATACCAGAAATGCGAGGGTATACATATCAGGAAAGGATGAACAGGCTGGGTCTCTCTTTTGAAAAAAGAAGGCTGAGGGGTGACCTAATAGAGGTCTTTAAAATTATGAAAGGTTTTGATAGAGTGGATACAGAGAGAATATTTCCACTTGTGGGGAAGAGCATAACTAGAGGCCATCAATATAAGATAGTCACCAAGAAATCCAATAGGGAATTCAGAAGAAACTTCTTTACCCAAAGAGTGGTGAGAATGTGGAACTCACTACCACAGGGAGTGGCTGAAGCAAATAGTATAGATGCATTTAAGGGGAGGCTAGATAAGCATATGAGGAAAAAGGGAATAGAGGGTTATGTTGATAGATCTGGATGAGGAAAGACGGGAGGAGGCTCGTGTAGAGCATAAACACCGGCATGGACTGGTTGGGCCGAATGACCTGTTTCTGTGCCATATATCCTATGTAATGCAATCCTGTCATTCGTGTGCCTTTTCCTACTCTAGTGCTCCTACGTGGCGCGCCCCCAGTGGCTGCAGCATGGCTGGTGGAAGGCTGCTGAGTTTCTGTGCGGGACACTTCTGATGGCCTTGCAGGATGACCTCGACCAGTTGTGGACCTAGAAGGCTCTGCTGCAGACTGCGCCACCTCGGCAATCTGAGCTGGCTGGATGACAGGTAGCTGCAAGGGCAATGGCGGAGTGGCAGTGGTGGGAGTAGGATAGCTGTCATCCTGAGAGAGGATAGCAGGTTCCTGCTCCACAGACACACTGCCACTCCTCCGGGGCAGTGCCTCAGCATTCCTAGTAATCTGTTGGAGCACAGATTGCTGGCCTGCTGCGACACCGTGAAAGCCCCGGTCAACGGTAGTAGACCCAGCCATGATGGCAGCAGTCAGAACTTGGGTGGCATCACGCTAAGACTACATGAGAGCAGTCTGAGCTGTTGGTGCAGTACTAAGACTTTGTGTCGCTTCTGCTTGTGCTGCAATGGAAGCTGGGACATCGCTCATCATGCGCGTTGACTTGGTTTGAGCATAAAGCAAGGCTTTAATCAACTTGTTTCAGAACATGGAGGTCTAGTTGTACTTCACTAGTTCCTTGTCTTACAAAATGTCCCTGAAAAGTTGGGCCCACGCCCGAGTATTTATACTCCTTGGATGGCGTCACCAGCTGGCCGTCCAGTGTTATTTCATGAGTAGTTTCTTGATGATGATGAGATTTATAACGCGCCATCATGTCTGGGTCGCCAAGGTCTCTCTGGGAGTGTACCATCATTTCCAGGCTGGAAATTGTGGGCTCCATGCTCTGCGCAAAACCCCGTGCAATGTTGGAGGCGGACTCCTCTACGCTCCTTGCCATTGCCGAAAGACTCTCTGGCAGCCTTGCTGTTGCACCTATTATTTCCGTGTGCATACCCATCACCCTTCTTCTGAAGGCCTTCCCATTGAAGTCCTCATCTGAGTCCTGTGTAGCAGAACTCGCGAGCGAACCCGCCCTCCGGGGAGCTGGTCCCCCGGACTTTGCTGTAGCTCACTTGTGCCCGGTGCCTCACCCGCTACTACACTAGCCTTTAAAAAACGCAAAGTGCCAGTATCTGAGCTGGTGCCTACGAGTGACAGATGCAGTGACGCGGTGTCTTCTTCTTCCTCCTCTTCTCCCCCCTCGTGCTCATCAGTGCCCTCGGAGACAGGCTGCTCGGGTGCTTGCTGATTATCTGAAAGAAGAAAGGCACAAGAGTCGGGTTATGGTGAGGGGAGGGGGGTAGGAAGGCAGAAATACATGCATACATCATGAGTAGCTTGAAAGTGAGAAATGATTGTGGGCTGATTGGGAAGTTGGATGTGAGAAGAAGGATTAGGAATGAATATACCATTGTTGTCCCCAAGGGGGTCAATGTCGCCAGTGGCCATGGTGCCGACGACCTGGCGCCCAATGATCTCCAGCACTCTCATCTCTAGCTGGCTCAGCTCTTCAATCTGCTCTTGGTCCCCACCTGGACACTCCTGCTCACGTCGGTTGTGAGCCACCTTGGCCTGCAAGAGAAAGGAAAGTGTGTGAGTGAGTCTGGAGCAATGCGTTTGGGTGATGTGCCTGCCATAGTTGAATAGCTGTCATTGTGTGCAAGGTGCGAGATGTGGGTGTGAGTGTTGATAGGTAGAGATTGTTGGTGGGTGAGTGCTGGGTGTGTGGTGCATTGAGCAGTGTGTGAAGCTTGTGGTACAGATGATGGTATGTAGCATTTGTTGAAGCCTTCACTCACCCTGACCACCCGTGTGAGGTTGTTAAACTTCTTCCTGCACTGGGTGTGGGACGTGGGGACCACAGTGCTGCCCATGACGTGGCGTGCCACCTCCCTCCACATAGTCCGGCAGACTTGTGGCGAGGGCCTCCTGCCAGTTGCCGGGTACAGGACCGCCTGCCTTCTCTCCACCGCAAAAGCCAATGCCTCCAAAGCTTCATCCGAGAACCTCCGGGCTCTCTCCTGGGGCGACAATCTGCCATCAGGATTTGTAAATAAATGCTCCTTCTCCTTGTCCTTCTTCTTATGGTTGTTGAGGCAGCTGCACACCCAACAATGCTGAGAATGAGGTGTTGCAGCATCAATGAACCTTCCCTTTAAGTAGTGAAAAAAGCCTGTGGCAATCATTACTTGTGCTTAGACTGCCCCCAATATTGGTCCAGCTTTTCAGTGTAAAGCCAATGAGCTTGAGTTTTTAGACAAGAATCATGACTGCAATCATTTTAATGAGGAGTGAGCACGAATTGTGCGTGCAACTTAGATGATTTTTCAGGTGGCGCTGCTTTACCATTTTTAGTCTAAACACTGCCCATTTCTTGGCTATAATGAATTTCTAGCCCATTAACTGTGTTCCAATTTGTCCTGCCAGTAATCATCCTACTAAAACTGTATTGGCCTAGAAATTCAGTTGTTAGTGCCAGCCGCTAGCGCCTTAGGAGGAGGAGAAGTGGGGTGCTAAGCGGCTAGCGCCTGGGCACGGCGCGATCTGCGCCTCTCGCGAACTTCAAGATTTAGCGGCGGCGCAAAACTGCAGCGCCCGCTCAGCTGCGCACGCAGATCATGACGTTATTTCATGGTGCAATGCCCTTGGTGCGCCCCGAACCGGAACATCAGTGGCGCCGCCCTTCTTTGCGCCTGGCGCCCCCAGCGACTGGTAGAGGGGAACGGTTCCCAGTCGCTGCGGGGCGCGGGGGGCGCTATTTAAAGGGGACTCCTCCTGCATTATAAGTGGCAGCCATTTTGTGCCAATCCTTCTGTGTGAGAGACGGATATTTGGAGAGAGACAAAGGCAGAGAGCTTTCTGCTTTGACTCAGCGCTCGCACAGGTACTTCTGGCTTCAGGCCAGAGCTTTGCACTTGGATTCAACTTTGAGTGCCATAGCCTTGAGTCACCACATACAATGGGAGCTGCAATAGGTGGAAACGTTGGCTTTCTGCATTGCATTCAAAGGGCTCAGAGACGCCGTGAGAGAGTGCCAGTCATGGCCAGATGGAGAAGGGCCAACAGGCGTTGGCACAGGAGGCCTTATCCACCCAGGGTATACCGCCAGCAGTTCTCATATCTGAACATGTCTGAGGAGCAGTGTGTTTGGAGGCTGTGATTCAGAAAGGAGGTGGTCACTGAGATCTGCTACCTGCTTCGCAGATCTGCAGGACGTCTCTGTCGGTGGCAGTGAAGGTGACGGTGGCTCTCAACTTCTATGCCACCGTCTCCTTCCAATCTGCTACTGGGGATATTGCCAACATCTCCCAGTTCGCGGTACATTGCTGCATCTGCCAGGTGACGAATGCCCTTTTCAGAAGGAGACGTCAGTACATCTCCTTCCCCATGACCCTGGACAAGCAGCAAGAGCGTGCAATGGGATTAGGAAGAATAGCGGGCTTCCCTATGGTCCAGGGTGTCGAACTGATGAACCAGCAATGGTCAGGCCTTGCTTCAGGGCTGCAGTGTGCAGGGCATGGCAGCCAAACAAGTTGACCCTCCCCCTTTAAGAGCTGACCGGCGCCAGCGTGTCTGCCTTCATTCAGAAACTCGCCGCACCTGTGCTGCGCCCGCCCTCGGTGTTAGTGCCTCGGCTCGCCGGCTTAGCGCCTTATGATAGTTGTGCATTGCCTGCTTTAGCGCAGCAGCAACCTCTTGGGGCGATGCAACTCAATTTCGGCGAAGGTGGCGCTAAGTTGCGCCGGGCGCTAAATTTAGCGAACGCCCGGCTGTAGCGCCCCAAACGTGGCGATACTGAATTTCTAGGCCTATTGACTTTAAGCTTAGTTTGCTCATGTGACTTGTTTATGCCTGGCTAATACAATTGCCCAAATCTTGCTGGAAATATATTGGCGAGTTCATGATGCACACTGTTATTAATGTGCAAATCGGCCAGCAAGTTCAGGTGAAGAGATACGCCATGAGTTGCAAATTGCCATAAATTGCTGGTCGATTTTTGCTGCTCTGCCGTTTGCCTCGCACAAACGGCAGCTTAGCCTGAATTTCCCTGTTATTTTTAAGAAATTGCTGGTTTTGCACATTAAGCTCGAATTAAACTTGCTGCAAAAAGTTAGAGTTGATACTTAACAAAGCAGGTACCGTTTTAACAACATGATAATTGCTAATGCAATACCAATCAACCTCTCCGGCCCAGAAAGGGATCTATTTAAACTGTTGAGTCTCATTCCTGTATGTAGTAAATTCTCCTTGGAGATTTAAAATAAATAATTTAAAATTTATCTCGTTTTCCTTTCTGTCTTTTTTCTCACCCTCTTAATCCAATCTTTCTTTCCTTCTCTTTAT
The DNA here is from genome assembly GCF_052327205.1 of Somniosus microcephalus. Taxonomy (NCBI): domain Eukaryota; kingdom Metazoa; phylum Chordata; class Chondrichthyes; order Squaliformes; family Somniosidae; genus Somniosus; species Somniosus microcephalus. Next base: position 44,646,858 of record NC_141002.1, read on the forward strand.
TTCTCTTTCTGTACCCGATTTGACTCTAATAACCCACTCTAATTCATCCTCCTTCTCCGTCGTTCACTAAAGTCCCAGATGCTCTGTTGCCTTTGCTGCGCCATTATCAGCTTGCACTTCCAGCAACTCACAGGGCAAAAAAAAGGGTGCAGGAAAAACTCTTAATTAACGGCGCACACTGCAAGATGGTGCTCCAGCAAGATTTGGGCCAATGTATACTCGATCAGATCACAAAGTTAAGACAGGGTCAAAGAAGGTGATCTAAAGCAACCTGTGTTGTTCTCATTAAGGGCTGTGGATTGAACTAACTGCATGTAATAAAATGGGAATTTAAAAATTTGCATGTACAGTCGGTTGTAAGTTAGCTGCTGTGATCTTTTAGGTTGCAGATTGAATCTCTTTATACTACTCATGCCAAGAGATAAAGCATTCACTGGGAAGACATATATCCTACATATATTTATATTATTTCTGTAATACTTTATTTATCAACATTTATTTTTATTCTGTCATCAAGCTGCAATGTTATTCCAAGATGGCTTTGACTTTCACAGTCCTCTCTGATATATCTCTTTTCAGTCACCTGATGGTTACTATTAATTGTTCTGTAATAGACAGACCCACACTTGTAAAGCCTCTCTGTTGTGTAACTCACTCTGACCATGTCCTTAAGTGCCACGGGTACATTTCTAGCTGTATGTATTACCAGCATTGCATCTAGGTAAAATTTTGTGGTATCTGCAGAGGTGTTTTTGAACAAATTTGTGAACTATTTTATGTTCAATGGTTCTGACGATGAGCAGAATCTTAATGCAAGTTTTCAAGATGTGTTCTGATGTGCTTTTGTATCCACTGGATGGAATTTTTAACTCTGACATTTGTCTTTATGCCAGCCATTCATTTTGCATTTGCCTAACACATTTACAGCTGAAAATTCAGTAGCCTTAGCGCCTCATTTGAGGCGCTAGAGGGCCTTGCGCCGGAGTTATGGCCAGTAGTGAAATTCCCTGGGGCCCTAAATCGGCGTTGCTCCGGTAGCGCTGCGCCGGCACCGATGACGTCATCGGTGTGCGCAGCATCCCGGTTGCCGTGGTAACCCGTCCGAACTCCGAAATTGAGTTGCGGCCGCCTCGCCCGTGGCAGCCGCAACCAGCGTTTTGTCAGAGGTGCCTTACTGCAGTTAGCGCCGGCGCATTAAAGGCCCCGCGGCGGCCGGCCGCTTTCCCGCCGGCCGCCTGCCTGCAGCTCCCTCCCCGGACTTCTCCCCCCCCCCCCCCCGGAACAGATGCAAGCCCGGCACTTGTCCGAGGTGCCGGGCTCATTTTTAAGCAGATTTGCGCGGGCCGCAGCCAGGTGCAGGCAGCTCCTCCTTAACGGAAGGAGGAGGCCTGCACTTCCCCAGCCTGCTGCACCACATCGGGTGCCGCAGCGCCGGAATTGCGGTGCGAAACGGCAGTTAGCGCCCTTTTCCAGGCGCTAAGACCCTTCAGTAGCGCCGGCAGCCGTTTGGGCGCGGCGCCACTGAATTTTTGGCGCGCGCAGGGGACTTAGCGCCGGCACTAATTTCCGGCGCTAAAGCCCTGGCTAAGCCAAAACCCAATTTCTAGGCCTTAGTCTATTACTTCTAAATAACCTAGTATCATTTGATTTTAGTGTGCATTGGCTCAATCCTATTTGGCTGTGCACTGTTGTGAGTATAACATTCACCTGGGCACTCTTATTGATTGTAGGTTTGTCATTTTTTTACTGACACAATAATCTCAGGGGCAGAAATTCGTTTGTGTTTTGTTATGTGTTTGGGCGCAAAATCGGCATTCCACTTACCAATTTTGTCATGCGACATCCCGTGCTGGAAGTACACACAAAATGTGATGGCTGGCATATCGGTTAACACTGGCCTCATTCAAATATTTAAATAGGGGTCCTCCGCTTGTATTAAGACCCTTTGGGGAAATTGGTGTCTGGGACCTTTTGATTCACTCATTCTTAAGCCGGCCCAGAAAAACATGACATGAACACTCAGGAAGCAGACTGAAGCAGCGATATTTAAAAGGATCACTCTGCCCCGCCCCCACCCACCATTACGGTAAGTCCCTGAATAGATGTTTTTGGCTGCTGGGGATTTTTGGAGCCATTTTTTGGCTGCTTTGGCCAACTTTGGAAAGTCCTTGCTAAATAGCTGTTTGAGAGCTAACTTTTGGTTGCACGTTCAGTGGTTGCAGGAGTATTCGAAAAGATGGGAATGTTCCTGGGATTACCATTGAGACTGCACAGCAGCAGCAACAGCAACTGCAGTAGTGGCAACAGTAGCAAGCATGGCAGCAGAGACCTGTGAAGGCTCAAAGAAGAGGGTGAAGAAGGCCTTACAGCATGTGGGTGTTTTGCAATAGGATATCTTACCTCAACATGACAGAGGAACAGTGTACAAAGATGCTCTGCTTCAGCCAGCAGGCAGTCACTGACCTATGTCACCTGTTCTTTTTTTATTCATTCATGGGATGTGGGCATCGCTGGCAAGGCCAGCATTTATTGCCCATCTCTAATTGCCCTTGAGAAGGTGGCGGTGAGCCACCTCCTTGAACCACTGCAGTCCGTGAGGTGAAAGTACTCCCACAGTGCTATTAGGGAGGGAGTGCCAAGATTTTGACCCAGTGACGATGAAGGAATAGCGATATATTTCCAAGTCAGAATGGTGTGTGACTTGGAGGGGAACTTGCAGGTGGTGGTATTCCCTTGTGCCTGCTGTCCTCCTTCTAGGTGGTCGATGGTTTGAGAGGTGCTGTTGAAGAAGCCTTGGCAAGTTGCAGTGCATCTTGTAGATTGTAGACACTGCAGCCACGGTGAATATTTAAGGTGGTAGATGGGGTGCCAATCAAGGGGGCTGTTTTGTCCTGGATGGTGTCGAACTTCTTGAGTGTTGTTGGAGCTGCACTCATCCAGGCAAGTGGAGAGTATTCCATCACACTCCTGACTTGTGCCTTGTAGATGGTGGAAAGGCTTTGGGGAGTCAGGAGGTGAGTCACTCGCTGCAGAATACCCAGCCTCTGACCTGCTCTTGTAGCCACAGTATTTATGTGGCTGGTTCAGTTAAGTATCTGGTCAATGGTGACCCCCAGGATGTTGATGATGGGGGATTTGCTGATGGCAATCCCATTGAATGTCATGGGGAGGTGGTTAGACTCTCTCTTGTTGGAAATGGTCATTGCCTGGCACTTGTGTGGCACGAATGTTACTTGCCACTTATCAACCCAAGCCTGAATGTTGTGCAGGTCTTGCTGCGTGCGGGCACAGACAGCTTCTGGTTTCATTATCTGAGGAGTTGGAACTGAACACTGTGCAATCATTAGTGAACATCCCCCCTTCTGACCTTATGATGGAGGGAAGGTCATTGATGAAGCAACTGAAGATGGTTGGGCCTAGGACTCTGCCCTGAGGAATTCCTGCAGAGATGTCCTGGGGCTGAGATGATTGGACTCCAAGAACCACAACCATCTTCCTTTGTGCTAGGTATGACTCCAGCCAGAGAGTTGGAGAGTTTCCCCCCCTGATTTCCATTAACTTCAATTTTACTAGGGTGCCTTGATGCCACACTTGGTCAAATGCTGCCTTGATGTCAAGGGCAGTCATTCTCATCTCACCTCTAGAATTCAGCTCTTTTGTCCATGTTTGGACCAATGCTGTAATGAGGTCTGGAGCGGAGTGATCCCGGCGGAACCCTAACTGAGCATCAGTGAGCAGGTAATTGGTGAGTAAATGCCACTTAATAGCACTGCTGACGACACCTTCCATCACTTTGCTGATGATTGAGAAGAGGCTGATGGGGCGGTAATTGGTTGGATTGGAGTTGTCCTGCTTTTTGTGGACAGGGCATGCCTGGGCAATTTTCTACTTTGTCGGGTAGATGCCAGTGTTTTAGCTGTACTGGAACAGCTTGGCTAGAGGCGTGGCTAGTTCTGGAGCACAAGTCTTCAGCACTACAGCCTGGATGTTTTTGGGGCCCATAGCTTTTGCTATATCCAGTGCATTCAGCCATTTCTTGATAGCACGTAGAGTGAATCGAATTGGCTGAAGACTGTCTTCTGTGATGGTGGTGACCTCAGGTGGAGGCCGATATGGATCATCCACTCGGCACTTCTGGCTGAAGATGGTTGCAAACGCTTCATGCCTTGTTTTTTGCACTTGCATGCTGGGCTCTGCTATTATTTAGGATGGGGATGTTCATGGAGCCTCCTCCTCCCGTTAGTTGTTTAATTGTCCACCACCATTCATAACTGGATGTGACAGGACTGCAGAGCTTTGATCTGATCTGTTGATTGTGGGATCGCTTAGTTGTCTATAGCAGGCTGCTTCTGCTTTTTAGCATGCATGTAGTCCTGTGTTGCAGCTTCCCCAGGTTGGCACCTCATTTTTAGGTACTCCTTGTACTGCTCTTGGCATGCTCTTCTATACTCCTCATTGAACCAGGGTTGGTCCCCTTGCTTAATGGTAATGGTAGAGTGAGGAATATGCCAGGCCATGAGGTTACAGATTGTGGTGGAATACAATTCTGCTGCTGCTGATGGCCCACAGCACCATGGATGCCCAGTTTTAAGCTGCTAGATTTGTTCTGAATCTATCCCATTTAGCACGGTGGTAGTTCCACACAACACGATGGAGGGTGTCCTCAGTGTGAAGATGGGACTTCGTCTCCACCAGGACTGTGCAGTGGTCACTGCTACCAATACTGTCATGGACAGATGCATCTGTGACAGGTAGATTGGTGAGGACGGCATTGCAGCAGGAAAACACCAGGGCACACACAGCACTGCCTGTGGCTGTGTGGTTAAGGTGGCCTTCAAACTCTCTGCCACAGGCACATTCCAGACTGTAACAAGTGACATATGCAGCATCAGTCAGTTCATTGTCCATACAGCCATCAAACAGATGACTGATGCCCTCTTCGCAAGATGTCAGTGATGCATCACCTTCCCAATGCAGGCTGCTGATCAGGAGAGAGCTGTCAGATTTGCCTGCATCATTGGCTTTCCCGAGATTCAAGGTGTTATTGATTGCGCACACGTTGCCCTGTGCTGTTTCCGTTGAGACAGCAATGTTTTGTAACAGCAATGGGTTACACTCCTGAATGTCCAGCTGGTCTGTGACCAGTAGTGAATAATGCAGGTCTGTGCTTGGTTTTCTGGCAGTAGTCATGATGCCTTCATACTGCGCCAGCCCTCAATTCCTCCCTGTCTTTGGGCCTTGATGGTCCAGCTGCAGACTGCTGTTTCTCGACGTGGCCAGGACAGTCTGGGCCAACTGGCTGTGCAGAACCAACAAAGGCACTGGGTCAGAGGCTGGCGAGGAGCAGGTATACTGGCATCCTGAGAGAGGACAGCATGAGCCTCTCCCATGCAGCTAATGCCACTGTCATGAAGCTGTGTCTCTACACTCCTTCTGCTCTGCATGAGAACAGAGCGATACTCTAGAAATCCCTGTTTATGCTCTCCACACTCCTATCCTTGCACTCCTTTGTGGATTAAAAGACTGAGATGATAGAACCCAGAGCCGCAATGGCAGCAGACTGAACTCCCAGTGAAGCTGTTAGAGCTGATACCAGAGGCTCCATCATTGTGGGCCCCATTGCAATGTTCATAGAGCTAACAACTCACTCCATGATTGACTGCATGTTCTCAATGCCATGCTGGCTGACTCACCACAAGCTAGAGCTGGAATCTGCTACGCTCTCTGCCATTGCGTGCAAGCTCGCTGCAGGCTACCCAGATCACTTAAAAGGTCCTGATGTATAGGAATCAGTCTTTTAATGTCGGCTGCGCCCTCGAGATCTTCATCTGTGACCTCTACAGCAGGGCTAAGATACGCGCTCTCCCTCTGGCAAGCTGCTTCCTGAGCCAACCCTTCCCTGTGTAAATACTCCTGCTTGGTGAGTTTCCCAGTTCAAACCAAATTAGGATTAGCATTTAGTATCAAGGGTAAGCAGAGAGATGAGAGCCTAGTGAAAGCAGCTGCACTTTGTCATACGTAGGCTGGAATTTTAAGGAGGAGGACGGGTCATGGGGGGTGGCGGTGTGAGCGGCACTGGGTTTCCTGCAGGCCCTGCCGACTTTAACGGCAGGGCCTGATTTGCACGTGAGGCCTCGGCTTCCCTCCCGCAGCCAGCCAGATTGAGAGGCTGGCTGGCTGCGGGCAGGTAGGCCTGTGGCTGCACAGAGAAGAAAGGGAGGGTTCGCGTGGGGGCCAGGCCGTTAAATGCATGGGGGTGGGGGGGCCAGGCCATTAACTGGGTCGGGGGGGGGGGTCTCTGATCGCGGTGGGTGGGTTAGGCAGGGACCCTGGATACTGGAGCTAGGTATAAAGGCACTTACCTCCTGGATCCAGCAGACCTCGCCTTGCTGTAACTGCTGGGTTTCACGAATTGTATGAAACCCGTCCACATGTAGTTAAAAACAAAATGGTGGTTAAAAAAAGAGGCTTCCAGCCTCATTATAATATTTAAATTGACGTCCCATCCCCAGTGAGCGGGTTGGGCGCCGCCTCCGTTAAAACTGGAAATAGGCGGGTTGGAGGTGGGTTCAGGTCGGGAATCTGATTTTTAACAATTTAACTACCCCCACGCTACAAACCCACCCTTTTGTAAGGTTAAAATTCCCCCATAGTGTGTGAGGGTGAGATTTCAATAAGAAGGGATAGAGTGTAAGATATCCAAGAACCCTGCACGACACGTCCTCCAGCTTCGCCGTGCCCTTGATGCGACTTATCCTCACAATCTGCATGATGTACTTCTCGACTGGTGAGAGGACTGGAATAGATGCTAGCCCTTCCTCTGTCCTTGTCTCCTCACTATTATTCTCGTGAGCTTGCCCTGCAAGAAAGAAGGGAGAGTGTTTTTGGTAGCCTAGTGAGATTCTGTTAGGTTGTGCTGAAGGGATAATTAATAGTCCTAGCCCCTTTCCCCAGATCAGGCATATTCCTCAGACGTTCACTTTCAACTAAAGTTTGAGGTAGCCGAATCCTAAAGACGCTTAATTGGGTCTAAAGACTATCTCTTCCTAAAGGAAAGGAACAACCTGAAGATGTTACCGTCCTCCAGATAGCACTTTTAATAAGTTTAGCTAGACTGTAATGTTCCGGATATTATGAGGATCCGGAAAACTCCCTCGGAATTCTGCAACTCCTCACCAAAGAGCGTACAGAGATTGAGTTCATGAGTTTGATACAGAAGTATTATGTGAGACAATTCTAAAAATATATACATTTATTAAAGAACCGACATGTAATTACAATAGGTGTTTCAATCGCTACATTAACAGTTCCAAAAAGAGTAAGCTTACAATTCTTATCAGAGATCTTAACTTCTCTACAGTTTTACAGTTCTTAGTCTTATTCCAGGATATCCACCAAAATCAAATACCTTTGATCCCCGAGGTACAAAGAGTTGTAGACTTACAGAGCCTGCCTCTGAAGCCAAGAATCGCTTTGCCCCTTTACAGCGAGTCTATCATCCCATTTGAAAGTTCAATATTTATATCCTTTTTCAGTGGTATTTCCTCTGAAGTTTTCAGCTGATGTGAGCTAGTTATAAGAACATAAGAAATAGGAGCAGGAGTAGGCCAATCGGCCCCTCGCGCCTGCTCTGCCATTCAATAAGATCATGGCTGATCTGATCCTAACCGCCAATCTACTATCACAGAACCATCTCCTGAATCTAACAGAATTAGACACACGAAATAGGAGCAGGATCAGGCTACACGGCCCCTGGGCCCGCTCCGCTACCCACAGGGCCATGACCGATCCGAACCTAGACTCATGTCCAAATTCCTGCCCGCTCCCCGTAACCCTTAATTCCCTTTACTTCTAGGAAACTGTCTATTTCTGTTTTAAATTTATGTAATGATGTAGCTTCTACAGCTTTTTGGGGCAGCATATTCCATGGACCTACCACCCTCTGAGTGAAGTAGTTCCTCCTCATCTCAGTTTTGAAAGAGCAGCCCCTTATGCTAAGACTATGCCCCCTAGTTCTAGTTTCACCCATCATCGGGAACATCCTCCCCGCATCCACCCGATCCAACCCCTTCACAATCTTATATGTTTCAATAAGATCGCCTCTCATTCTTCTGAACTCCAATGAGTAGAGTCCCAATCTACTCAACCTCTCCTCATATGTCCATCCCCTCATCCCCGGGATTAACCGAGTGAACCTTCTTTGTACTGACTCGAGAGCAAGTATGTCCTTTCTTAAGTATGGACACCAAAACTGTAAGCAGTATTCCAGGTGCGGTCTCACCAATACCTTGTACAACTGAAGCAATACCTCCCTATTTTTATATTCTATCCCCCTAGCAATGAAAGCCAACATTCCATTGGCCTACTTAATCACTTGCTGCACCTGCATACTAACCTTTTGAGTTTCGTGCACCAGGACCCCCAGATCCCTTTGTACTTCAGTACTTTCCAGTTTCTTGCCATTAAGATAACTTGCTCTACGATTTTTCCTGCCAAAGTGCATAGCCTCACACTTTCCAGTATTGTATTCCAACTGCCAAATCTCTGCCCACTTACTTAGCCTGTCTATGTCCCCTTGCAGGTTTTTTATGTCCTCCTCACTCACTACTTTCCCTCCCATCTTAGTATCATCTGCAAACTTTGATATGTTACACTCGGCCCCCTCCTCCAAATCGTTAATATAGATTGTAAAGAGTTGGGGACACAGCACTGACCCCTGCGGAACACCACTAGTTACTGATTGCCAGTCTGAGAATGAACCATTTATCCCAACTCTCTGCCTTCTGTTAGATAGCCAATCCTCTATCCATGCCAGAATATTACCCCCAATCCCGTGATTTTTTATCTTAAGCAATAATCTTTTGTGTGGCACCTTGTCAAATGCCTTTTGGAAGTCTAAATACACTACGTCCACTGGTTCCCCTTTATCCACCCTATATGTTACTTCCTCAAAGAACTCCAGCAAATTTGTCAAACATGACTTCCCCTTCATAAAACCCTGCTGACTTTGTCCTATTAAATTATGATTATCCAAATGTCCTGTTACTGTCTCCTTAATAATGGACTCCAAAATTTTGCCTACCACAGATGTTAGGCTAACCGGTCTATAGTTTCCAGCCTTCTGTCTACTGCCCTTTTTAAATAAGGGTGTTACATTAGCAGTTTTCCAGTCTGCCGGGACCTTTGCTGACTCCAGGGAGTTTTGGAAAATTATTACCAATGCATCCACAATCCCTACCGCCACTTCCCTCAAGACCCTAGGATGTAAGCCATCAGGTCCAGGTGATTTATCCGCCTTGAGTCCCATTATTTCACCGAGTACCACTTCCTTAGTGATTTTGATCGTGTTTAGCTCCTCCCCCCCTTTAGCCCCCTGTTTGTCCAGTGTTCGGATATTCTTCGTGTCCTCTACTGTAAAGACTGATACAAAATATTCATTCAGTGTTTTTGCCATCTCCATATTTCCCACCATTAATTTCCCGGTCTCATCCTCTAAGGGACCAACATTTACTTTAGCCACCCTTTTTCTTTTTATATAACTATAAAAACTCTTACTGTTTTTATAGTTTTTGCTAATTTACTTTCATAATCTATCTTCCCTTTCTTAATCAATCTTTTTGTTATTTTTTGCTGTCTTTTAAAGTTTTCCCAATCCTCTATCCTCCCACTAGATTTGGCTACCTTATATGCCCTTGTTTCTTTACTTAGCCACGGATGGCTGTCTTTTCTTTTACACCCTTTTCTTCTCAGTGGAATATATATTTTTTGGAAGTTGTAAAATAACTCCTTAAATGTACACCACTGATCATGTATCGTCTTACCCTTTAATCTATTTTCCCAATCCACTCTACTCAATTCCGCTCTCATACCTTCATAGTCTCCTTTATTCAAGCTTAACACGCTTGTTTGAGATCCAACCTTCTCACCCTCTAATTGAATATGGAATTCAACCATGTTATGGTCACTCATTCCAAGGGGATCCTTTACTAGGACATTTTTAATTAATCCTGTCTCGTTACACAGAACCAGATCTAAGGTTGCTTGCCCCCTGGTCGGTTCAGTTACATACTGCTCAAGAAACCCATCCCTAATACACTCAATGAACTCATCCTCAAAACAGCCCTGCCCAATTTGATTTGTCCAATTAATATGATAGTTAAAATCCCCCATAATTATAGATGTTCCCTTATTACAAGCCTCAACTATTTCCTGATTGATACTCCATCCAACAGAGTTGCAACTGTTTGGAGGCCTATAGACTATGCCCACTAGTGTTTTTTTCCCCTTATTATTCCTTATCTCCACCCAAACTGTTTCATTATCCTGATCTTTTGACCCAATATCATTTCTCTGTATTACAGTGATTCCTTCCTTTATTAACATAGCCACCCCACCTCCCCTTCCTTCCTGCCTGTCCTTCCTGATCGTTAAATAACCTGGTATGTTTAATTCCCAGGCATTGTCACCCTGCAGCCATGTTTCTGTAATGGCCACAAGATCATACCCATATGTAGTTATTTGTGCCATTAACTCGTCTATTTTGTTACGAATGCTACGTGCATTCAGATAGAGAACTTTCAAAGATGTTTTGTGACACTTAGTTCCTGCTTTTGCCCTTTTTATTACTTTACCTTTTACTCCATACCTTCTGCCCCTTCCTGACATGCTCTGGTTTTTAATTTCCCCACTGCTACCTAAGTCTATGACCTTCTCTGTTGTCATTTTTATTATTTGCTCTCTAGGAACCTCCCCCCCACTAGTTAGTTTAAAGCCCTCTCTACAGCCCTAGTTATATGATCCGCCAGGACTCTAGTCCCAGCACTGTGAAGCCCGTCTCAACGGAACAGCTCCCTCCTGCCCCAGTACTGGTGCCAGTGTCCCAGGAAGCAAAACCCATTTCTCCCACACCAGTCTTTGAGCCACGCATTTAACTCTCTAATTTTATTTGTCCTAGCCAAATTCGCTCGTGGTTCAGGTAATAATCCAGAGATTATTACCCTTGTGGTTCTGCTTTTTAATTTGGCCCCTAGTTGCTCAAACTCCCTCAGCAGAACCTCCTTCCTTGTCCTATCTATGTCGTTGGTACTAACATGGACCACGACAACTGGATCCTCCCCCTCCCACTCCAAGTTTCTCTCCAGTCCAGAGGAGATGTCCTTAACCCTGGCATCGGGCAGGCAACACAGCCTTCGGGACTCTCGCTCTCGGCTGCAAAGAATTCTATCTATCCCCCTAACGATACTATCCCCTACCACTACAACATTTCTTTTAACTCCCTCCACTTGAATGGCCCCCCGCTCCACGGTGCTGTGGCCAGGTTGCTCATCCTCCCCGCAGTCCCTGTTCCCATCCTCACAGGGAGTAAGAGCCTTGAACCTGTTGGACAAGTGCAAGGGCTGCGGCTCCTCCAACACTACCTCCTGGATCCTCGTACCTGCCTCACTTCTAGTCACACCATCCTGACCCTTATCTCTAGTCATTTTTCTGCTGACCCCTGCTATTCTTACAGTCAGATCAGCTGGTAGCAATGCAGAATTATGTCTGTACCCCAGGTGTCCCAAGCCCACCATAAAAAACGGTGTAACAGCAGGTGCATTTCACTTGATGTCATCTCTACCAAGGCCTTCTGCTTGTGTCTCTTTACGAAGTGTAAATTATAACACCTCAACCAGGGTGATCTATGCAATTCTTAAGTCACCTCAGCAATTCTTAAGTCACCTCAGCTGGTTGTAATACAGACTCGTGTCTCTTCTCTGTAGGTGTTCTAAGTTTAACATAAAAACGATGTGACGACAGGTGTTTCTTTTTGATGTCATTTTTATGAAGGCATATGTTTCGTCTTCTTTTATGTGCCTGTTTACGAAGTGTACTTTAGAACACCTTAACAGGGTGTACCATTGTCTTTTTTCCAAAGATTCAGATGTCAGGAACCTCCAACCTTCTGTTTCAACAAGGTTATTGATTCAGTGTCAACAACTATCCCATCCCCATAGCCAGAATGCTGTTAACAATACAGCTTCTCCATTGTTAGGTTTTTAGGTTTCCAAACCCAGTTTGTCATGTTTTAATAAAGCCAGAATTCTTTCATAGAATGGTGTATTTTTCTGAATAGGTATATTGCTTATTGCTTCACAGTGCAGGTCAAAATAGAACAGTGGTGCTAATGTGTGAAGGGTGGCAGAGGTGTGAGTAGGTGAAGGCAGTAATAGAGAGGAGAGTAGGAGGTGCAGAGTGTAGCAATAGGAGCAGAAGGAGCTGGTGTGATGTAGTGAATGAAGGAGCGTGCTAGTAATCTGAGGAGGGAAGGGTTTTGAGTCCTGGGGCTTCAGGTAGTGCAGAATTATGCAGTGAGTGATATGAGATAGGAGGAGTCTTACCTGAGCAACCCTGGTCAGGTCACTAAACTTTTTCCTACAATACAGCCATGTCCTAGGGGCTATGCTCCTGGCGCTGACGCGCTCTGTCACTTGTGCCCATTACTGCTGAGCAGATGGCGTGATATCCTCCTGCTGGCTGATAGGAAGAGGATGTCTCTCCTCCTGCCGACCACCTCAACCAAGACCACCAATGCTGAATCTGAGAAGCGGGGGGCCAGCCGCCACGTCAGTAGTTTCCTTTCAGTTGACTGCAGCCAAAGTGCATCTCCCCTTTAAGAGGTGCAGGCTGCCTTTAAACTGCATTAGGGAAGCGCAATTTTCACACTCTCCACGATTAAATAGACAAGCAGCCAGCACTCGTCTAGTTAATGATTTATGAGAAGAAAATGAGACCATACTACAGGTATACGTGAGCCTTGTTTAAATAGTATATCATTCTGCCAGCGCAATTTACACTTCATCTAGAGCCATCCTTTGTTTCTTAACCTGTCCCATTACCACCTCCTTTTGCCTTGAATATCTCTTAATGTCTCTTAATCTCTCCTGCCTTCTATCCTATCACAGACCTTCCCTTTTGTTCTTTCATCCCCTCCCCCCTTTTCCAGCCTCTGCACTTGCTTAAAAATCTGTTCCATTTCCTGCTTTTTTCCAGTTCCGACGAAAGGTCATCGACCTGAAACGTTAACTCTGTTTCTCTCTTCACAGATGCTGCCTGACCTGCTGAGTATCTCCAGCATTTTCTGTTTTTATATTATATAAAAATGAGGTTGTATGCCAAATTCTGTGACTTTCAGTAAAGGTCTGCCCACAGCGTGCATCTTGTCCATATAAAATGGAGAGTACTGGGGCTTGGCTTGCTTAAATAAGCATCTTGAAGGAGATTATAGTTTCAGTTGCCGGTAAAAGCAATTTTTTTTGTATATTTAGTTACATTTTGCTGCATACATTGATTGGTTTTGTTGGGTAACCATCCATTTTTTTTCTGACAATACTTTCCTTCATTATTCTTTGTTTCTGCTATCATTTAATTTGCACCATAGAAAGTGGTAAGGACAGTAATTCCTTTGCGGATGTCGAATATGCTGCAAGATGAGGAAGAGGAGTTCAGTAAGGGACAACTCACGCAGGTGCAGCAAACCTGTAGAGTTTCCACTTTGGGCGCAATCAGGAAATTGCGCCAAAATGCGCTTAAAATTGCGCTCATTAGGTTACAGTTCAAATTTCCAATAAAATTCATCTGCGTCTGTAAAATCTGCAATGAACCAGTGCAATTGGTAAACATAATAGAACGTATTTGTTTTTTTTTTCTATCCATTAAAATGTATTCCTTGATGTATTTAAGAGTGGTAACATGGTGCAGTTTTATTAGTGCAGCTGAAAATGGGTTTATCACCAAAAATAAGCATTACTCCGAGGTACTTTGGTTGCACCTGTCTCAACCTCAGAACCTATGCTTATAAACCTCTTCACGCGTTTTGTGTCCAGTCCTCCAGCTGTGAGTAACCTGATTTAAAATCACCGAAAATGACTTTAGAAAAACTATACTGAACCAATTAATAGTTTCATTGGTGTACACTAGTCAGTTTCTTAGTAAATTAAATATGTTTTGATATGAAAAATCTTTAAAACCGTGCCTACTAGTGCATGTGCGCCTAAGAATATGAGCCTTCCCGAACCAGTGCAATTGGTGGAATCTTGCAATTTTGACATGGCGGGGGGGTGGGGTGGTGGTGACCAGTTTTGTGGGCAGGTCCTGATTTGGGCGAATTGAATCTTGATCCAGTGTAAAAGATCCAGGAAAACACAAACCTAAGTGGTTTTGGGCGTACCTCAGATTTAAAATTCCCTGATCTTTTGCGCTGGTTTAACCAATTCTGCCCGGATTGCGCTGATATTATTAGCAAAACAGGTGGAACCTCTACCTCGAGGTACTTTGGTTGCACCTGTCTCAACCTCAGAACCTGTGCTTATAAACCCCTTCATGCATTTTGGAACTGTAGAATTTTGGGACTTAAACCTATTTAGCCTGGAAGGCATTTTATTTTAATTCATGTTATATTGCTGTAAGGCTCAGATTCAGCTTACAAATATTAACTCCCAAAGATATACAAGCCATTTAGAATGTTGATTAGCATAGTTCCCAGGGTTAGACTCCAGACAGAACAGCCATCAAGCGATATAGTTTCCCATGCTGCATCAGCTTTGAGACAATGGGACGTCATTGAGTACATTCATACTTAGGATCCACTTATATGAATAAATTATATTTCTTGCATTTGCATGCACTTGTGTCACACTTTCTTACTTCCTGTGTCACGATTTTGTTAAACTTTGTGGCGCTTAGCAATGTTTACAAGTAACACCTACTTACATTACTTTTAGTGAGTAATGAATGCCTCCTTCACTATACACGCCTTTCAATCCTCCTACGCTAGGTGGCGGTGCTACCTTTCTCTCACTGTACTACCTCTGTCATTCCCCTGAGCATCTTTCCTCGCTGCAACAAAGTTCAATGTATTTTATTTTAAATGACCTGTAAATGGTTTAATAGGTTTATGAAGTTTATTATATTCAGAACTAATATTTTTGTGTCTCATATTGCCTCAGTTTCCCCATATTTTCATGCTGCCCATAAACAAATCAATGGTGTGCTGTTGTCACAACTACTGGCTGATGGTGCTATATAAAACAGGTTAGAAAAAGTATTTTAGTATTAGGAGACCCTATAAATTACTTTTATTTTATTTTATTTATTCTGCTCAAAAATAATAATTTTGTGCCCCATATTACTTCACTTTTCAAAAGGGTATAACATGAGAAACTTACAAATAGAAAGGTTTATATTTCATCTGGGAAACTTCTTAAACAACAACAACAACTTGTATTTATATAGAGCCTTCAATGTAGTGAAACGTCCCAAGGCGCTTCACAGGAGTGTTAGCACAGAGCCACATAAGGAGATATTAGGGCAGATGATCAAAAGCTTGGTCAAAGAGGTAGGTTTTAAGGAACATCTTAAAGGAGGAAGGGAGGTAGAGAGGTGGAAAGGTTTAGGGAAGGAATTCCAGAGCTTAGGGCCTTGGCAGCTGAAGGCACAGCCACCGATAGTTGAGCGATTAAAATCAGGGATGCTGAAGAGGCCAGAATTGGAGGAACGCAGATACTTCAGAGAGTTGAAGGGCAGGAGAAGATTACAGAGATAGGGAGGGGCAAGGCCATGGAAGGATTTGAAAACGAGGACGAGAATTTTAAAATCGAGGCGTTGCTTAACTGGGAGCCAATGTAGGCCAGCGAGCACATGGGTGATGGGTGAACGGGGCTTGGTGCGAGTTAGGACACGGGCAGCAGAGTTTAGGATGACCATAGATCACAGTATTCACCACAAGGATATAACGTATTGACCTTTGAATGTTCAAATTAGCAGATAAAAGGATAGTGTTATTTTCTGATTCCCTTTTAAAAAGTTGTTCACATTACGGTTTCTTTCTGTCATATTTAGTATGTATGATTATTTATGTCATTTTGTTTATTTGTAATTTACTGTTGATGTCCACTGATAATTCTCCTCAATGCTGTCATTGAAAATGAACTTTTTTTTTCACTGTATGAATGGCAGTGTGAAAGATTCTCAATAGTGTATAGTTGTGGTATGCTTACTATTGATGCAAGTAGGGTTGACAAGCGATGTTGTCTGGTATGCAGAAACACTTTTGCTGTGGGTGTGTGAGTGGTGGTGGAGTTGCTACCTGTTGCTTTGCTTAGGTTGAGTTTTTCTATTGAGGTTATGTAGTGACAAAAAGAACAAAATAGCACTACTGCTAATTGTTCAGTTTCTTTTTGGTGTGTGTTACAAATTTTGGCTCTGTACTAGATATTCCCTTAAGTGTACATTACTGGTCTGTCCTGTAAGCAGATCCCTCATCCTTTATGATCAGAAGTCTACCTTTAGTACACAATCATGTAGTCATACGATAGCATGACCCCATGCCGTAACAATGAATTGTATCTGAACTGGATACTGTAATCTCTCACGTTCCACCACATGTTTCTCTTATCTTTCAAAGTCAGCCTGATTAACACAGATGAGGTCAAATATAAATCAATGAGCTGATTTATTTTTCATGTAATATGTGCATGAACAAAGTAATAATTTACAGTAAATTACAACTTATTTCTTAACACTCTTGGCAACATAGAAAAGACAACAAAAGCATGTCACACTATCCCTGTTAGTGGGCGAAATACACCTTTTCTGGCTAGCGTTCTCACTGAATCTAGTCGGTCCAGTGCTTAAGGAGAGAGTTTTTCTCTTTAGGTCTTGCTTCTTTACTTGCTTCTTGCGCACTGTCCCTACAGACTAACCGGAACAGGAGACCAAGAGCTGGACCTCTGACCCTCTTTCAGCTCACTGTGTTTGGGTATTGGTATGCTGAGCTGCCAATTAAACTACCTATTGCCCTACCCCTCCTCCCTTACAGATGAGGGTATACTGACAGCTATCCTCTGCTGCCCTAATATGAATAGGGCCATCCTGAGATAATGGGGGGAATGTTTAGTTGCCGTCACGCTGGGAGCAGGGGTGTTCGGAAGAGTGTGGGAAACCCAGAATTAAGTGCGGCGCATTTGTCAGTAGCTTTTTAACCCAGCCACTGCATTTGCATCTGACTTCCGGTTTTCACGACCAATTAGGTTGAGCGGGCGTGATGATGACCGCATGAGTTGATTTCAACTTCAGTATTTAAAGGGACACTGCAAAGATGACATTTGATGGATTCTGGAGGTGGGAGAGCAAAAGAAGGAACTGTCAGAATGGAGTCCCAATGTTCCAAATCTGCCCCTCGCTTTAGTGACGCCTCCCTGGATGTGATGCTGGGGCTGTAAGGGCCCGCAGGGACATACTGTTCCCTACTGATGGGAGGAAGAAGCCTGCCAGTGAAACCAAGAAGGCGTGGCTGCAGGTTGCTCATGAGGTAAGCAGCAGGAGTGTGGTGTCATGCTCCTGGATTCAGTGCCAGAAGCGGTTTAATGACCTAAGCAGGGCAGGAAAGGTGAGTACAGCGGCACTTTCACCTACATCCTGATGTGGGTATCACGCCAACCCCCTCACTCTGCCTTCTCAAGCCTAACCCAGCACATCACTCCTCACACCAACTTACCTTGCAGGTGCACCCATCCCTCTCTGTCTATGCACTTCCTCACATCCCCATCCGTCCATCCACCACTGACACTCACCCTCACCCTTATGCAATGTCACACCTCTCCCTCAATAAATGCTGTCCATCCATTCGTTCCAACACATGCCATTACTCTCATTCATTGGTCTCTTCTTTCCCTCCTTGCAGGAGAAGAGAGCACAGAAAACCAGGGAGAGGCGGAGAACTGGAGGTGGTCCTCCATCAATCTTGCAACTGACAGCTGCAGAGGAGGCGGCACTGGACATTAGTGGTGTCTCGGCGTGCTTGGCCATCAGAGAGGGGGGCCTCCCAGTTACCTGGTGACAGAATTAAATAACAGAGAGTCACATGGCATACAACACTCACTCATGTTAACTTGATGTCAGCAAAGAGTGAAATATGATCATGTGCTTAATGATCAATTAACACCTTCTTACCTTGACAGTTCTAATTCATGTCTTTAATCTCCCACAAGGCCTTCAAGCGTCCCGCAGGAGGTGGTGCAGGAGGGCGGTGCAGGAGGGCGATGATGACTGCTCAGAGGGGGTCACTCACTCTGAGGGTGCACCATCACAGGACTCATGTAGACCATGCACCAGCATCGGGTACGGTAGCATAGTGTTATGGTACTGGACTAGTGCGTCAGAGACCTGGACTAATGATCCAGAGACATGAGTTCAAATCCCACCACGGCAGCTGGGGAATTTAAATTCAGTTAATTAAATAAATCTGGAATAAAAAGCTAGTATCAGTAAAGGTGACTGTGAAGCTCCCAAAATTGGGAGAACTATCCCACAGATTAGTCAAGCAGCAGCCTGACATAGTCATACTCGCAGAATCATACCTTTCAGTCAAAGTCCCAGGCTCCTCCATCACCATCCCAGAGGTGGTGGCACAGTGGTATACAGTCGGGAAGGAGTAGCCCTGGGAGTGCTCAACATTGACTCCGGACCCTCACGGCATCCGGTCAAACATGGGCAAGGAAAACTGCTGCTGATTATTACCTACCCTCCCTCAGCTGATGAATCAGTACTCCTCCATGTTGAACACCACTTGGAAGAAGTACTGAGGGTAGCAAGGGCACAGAATGTACTCTGGGTGGGGGTGTTCAATGTCCATCACCAAGAGTGGCTCAGTAGCACCAATACTAACCGAGCTGGCTGAGACCTGAAGGACATAGCTGCCAGACTGGGCCTGCTGCAGGTGGTGAGGGAACCAAAATGAGGGAACCAAAATGAGGGAAAAACCTACTTGACCTCGTCCTCACCAATCTACTTGTCGCAGATGCATGACAGTATTGGTAGGAGTGACTACTGCACAGTCCTTGTGGAGATGTCCCGCCTTCACACTGAGGGCACCCTCCACTGTGTTATGTGGCACTACCACTGTGGTAACTGGGATATATTCAGAACAGATCTAGCAGCTCAAAACTGGGCATCCATGAGGCGCTGTGAGCCATCAGCAGCAGCAGCTGAATTGTGTTCCACCACAATCTGTAACCTCATGGCCCGGCATATTTACCATTGTTATCAAGCCAGGGGACCAACCCTGGTTCAATAAGAGTAGAAGAGCATGCCAGGAGCAACACCAGGTGTAGCTAAAAATGAGGTGCCAACCTGGCGAAGCTGCAACACAGGACTACATGTATGCTAAACAGTGGAAGCAGCATGCTATAGACAGGGCTAAGCGATCCCACAATCAAAGCATCAGATCAAAGCACTGCAGTCCAGCCACATCCAGTCATGAATGGTGGTGGACAATTAAACAACTAACGGGAGGAGGAGGCTCCGTGAACACCCCCAGCCTCAATGATGTCGGAGCCGAGCACATGAGTGCAAAAGACAAGGCTGAAGTGTTTGCAGCCAGAAGTGCCGAGTGGATGATCCATATTGGCCTCTTCCTGGGGTCCTCACCATCACAGAAGCCAGTCTTCAGCCAATTCGATTCACTCTATGTGATATTAAGAAACGGCTGAGCGCACTGGATGCAGCAAAGGCTATGGGCCCCGACAACATCCCGGCTGTAGTGCTGAAGACCTGAGCTCCAGAACTAGACGCACTTCTAGCCAAGCTATTCCAGTACAGCTACAATACTGGCATCTACTCGACAAAGTGGTAAATTGCCCAGGTATGTCCTGTCCACAAAAATCAGGGCAAATCCAATCCGGCCAATTACCGCCCCATCAGTCAACTCTCAATCATCAGCAAATTGATGGACGGTGTTGTCGACAGTGCTATCAAGCGGCACTTACCCACTAATAACCTGCTCACCGATGCTCAGTTTGGCTTCCGCAAGGACCATTCGGCTCCAGACCTCATTACAGCCTTGGTCCAAACATGGACAAAAGAGTTGAATTCCAGAGGTGATGTGAGAATGACTGCCCTTGACATCAAGGCAGCATTTGACCAAGTGTGCAGAAAGATTGGAGGAGTCCATCTGAAGCATGAGTGGCATAATGTCGCAGGCCTTTGCTATGATGTCTTCAGTCCATGGAAAGTGTGGCCACCTGCATGGAGCATCAAACTTGGCAATCACGCGAGTGCATACAGACTCTCACCAATGGCTTGTACACTATGAATGCTACCTTAAATAGGTTTGATGAAATCCGAGCCTTGGCCATTCATCGCCCCACTGATCTGCAGCGAAGTGCTCTCCAGCTCATTGTTACCAGGGAAGTGTGGCTGGGCCATGTGAGGGATGATGATGAAAGGGGATATGGAAGTGAGGACTCAGCTCAAAGCACTTCCAGTTCTCACCCGTTGCCCCACCTCAGTCAGTACCCCACAAGCTGCCTCCTGTCCCGATGGCCGAGTGTAGGCAGAGCAGTCTTTGGCCCTGCCCTCATGGATTCCAAAACCCAGAGAACATCGGCCAAGAGGTTCAAAGTAAAACAGCAACTGTTGCAAAGTGGAGATCAGACGTACAAACCTCCAAAGTAGTGAAAGTAACCTCTCAGCACCGTACTGCGAGCAAAAGCCTTGGACACAATGAAGTAAGAAAGCAGCTGGGATGTTTCAGTACTTACTGGAATATTTGCCTGTCATTTCTTCAGCCCCCTCAGTTGCCACTACGTTCTTACCTTGCTTTCACTGGCAAGTTCCAGGAAGCCCGGGAAACCCGTGCACCCACAGTTAAATCCCCAAATCCCATGTTAATATCACTCTTAATGAGATACTAACATATTGAAATTGACAACCCTCCTCTCCTGAGGGGTTGCTCGCATTCAGCCTAATGCACTGCAGTTAAATGCGGAAGTTGGTGGGTTAGAGCCGGCTTCTCGACATGCTGTCAATTTCATTACCTTTAACCTCCTACCTACTCCCAGACCCACTCGATCATGCAAATAAACATTCCCCACAATAGGTGTGAATGTTTACTAGGATGTCTAAATATCACATTCTTTTGGAATATTGAGATAACACAGTTCAATTGTTCAGTCTTTGTTGTTAAATTAGCTCAATGTCGTAATCACTTTTTGACTTTGTCATCCAAGTCCTCTACTTACAGCATGACAAATTTCTTTTTTTTTATGTCAAACCTATTTCCCCCACCGAATAGCAGTACTGCTCATTTCACTATATTTTACTGATAAAAATTTAAAAAATCAATTTAATAATTTTCCAAAAATGTTCAAGTACTATTTCCAAAGCTGTTGTATCCATACCACTTGCTGCTTAAATACAGGACCCCCACTTCAGCACTGCCAGCACCAGGGAGCCTTCTCAGTGCTGCCAGACTCCAGGGGGGCTGATTTTTTTTTTTGGGGGGGGGGGTGGGTCAGTGGGCACATTCGGTGGCGGGTCGGGTGGGAAAAAAATGTTTTGACAGCGGGTTGGGACCCCGCTGTGAATCCGCCGCCACGCGACTTTCCCAGATGTCGGGTCTGTCTGTTGCGGGGGAGGCAATTCAGGTCATTATGACCTTGTTAACAGCCCATTAAAAAGTATTTTGAGCTCACCTTACCATTTTCCGAGGTGGCCCACGGGGTCCACGCTGCTCGGGGATCATGTCAGGTAAGGAGGTCGGGGGTTGTATGTACATGGAATCATCTCTTTACTTGACAACTGCAAATGTGCTATAAAAGCTCCCATCTCACAGCTGTTCACTTTCCAAGCTTAGAAGCCATTTCTTACTGCATTTGGAACACAGATTGAGCTTTATGCAGGTTGCAAGTGTTTGGAGCAAACTCTCTATCCCATGTCATCTCATTGGAATAATCTCTCTCACCATTGACAGATTGCTTCTGTCATCTCAAGTTCACCTGCCATCTATTACATCAGCATTGGTGTCCTTGAAACGATCTCACCTTGGTCCTCAGAATCCCACCACGATCAGCCTCAACACCAGCAGTACCAGGCACACCAACAGCACCCACAACAACACCAACCTTCTCCGCAATCCACTGATGCTACACAGGACACAGGACATCAGCACCTGACCACAATGCTGCCCAGGACTCCAGGGATGGCCTCACCATGGCTAGATTTACTTCACTTGATGCTGTTCACCCTTCTGCCACATGATGCGCCAGGTTGGGACCACCCCACACCAACACCATAAAGCATCCCTGCAATGCCCAAGCCATTCCTTTCACACTTATCGGCATTGCGGCGGGTACCGTTATGTTTCACCATTCACTGCAACTCACTAAGCCACTTCCAAAGGTGCGCACAGATCTGTTCAAGAACGCAAAATGTTGAAAATAAAGGTTTCAATGTTTGACACCACATTAACAGAAACTTTACATGAACATTGGCTAAAACGCCCAAGTGCCTACCATTGTGTGTTGTTAGTTGGTATGATTGCACTAGGATGAGGGTGAGGGTGAGGGGTGGCTAGTGAGATGGGGAAGTAATAATCTAGATAGAGAGGGATGGGTGGAGGTGCAAGGTAAGTTGGTGTGAGTAAGGATGTGCAGGAGTAGGGTAGGGAAGGTAGAGTGATGGGGATGTGATGAGAGGCACAGCAGGATGAGGTTGAGTGTGGCTTTGCAGTAATGTTTCGTGATCTACTGAGATCATTGAAAGGTTTGCACCACTGCAGTCAGCCTGGTCCTCCTGACGACATCCCTGCTTATGCCCTCCTGTGTAATGTGCAACCAGGCTGCGGTGGTGTCCTGGGGAGGTCTCTTCCACCCATTGGAAGGGAAGAGAACCTCCCTGTGTGCTGTGACTCCCTCCATAAGCATATGGAGGGAGTCATGGGAGAGCCCGGGTGCAGCCGTGCACCTCTGTGTAGTGCTCGTCAATGTTTGCAGCACCTCAATGCTGAAGAACACTGACAGCACAATTGTCAAAATAAATTTGTGCATGGTCCCTTTAAGGAAACCAGCTGATGACGCGTCATCAAATGATGTCATCAGACCCACTTCCTTCAATTGACCGGCAAACGTGCTGGGCGGGCTTAACAAGCCCAATCAGAGGAAAATCATTCTACAGAGCGGGTTGGCGTCAGCAGCGGGGTTGGGATCCACCACCGACATCGCCCAACCCGGACCCACCAAGGTAGGGGAAATTGCGGCCCAGGACTCTGCTTTTCTGCTACGTTCCAGATACCTAAGTGATTTAAAACCCCAGGACCCACAGCACTGTGTTGCCAAACCTCAGAACACCTTAGTTCTGAAAGACCCCCAACCCCACTTTGGTGCTGTCAAACCACTGGATGACCCCTTCTGTGTTGCAAAATCACAGGATATGCCATCAGTGCTGAAAAAATCTAGGATCCCATCACAATGCTGCCAAACCACCCTTCCATGTGCTGCTAAACACAAGGTACAGTACTTAATTCTAACCTGGCACATTTTGCCTACCATTTTGCTGTGCGGCGAAGACAATGGGCTCAATTTTGCCATTGGTGTGGGCTGGGGGCGTGTCAGCCGCTTTTCGTGTTAGCCACCCAACTCCAATTTGATGTGGGAAAAATATGCGATTTTCCCCTAATTGGGCAATTGATTTCCAGCATGTGGGAACCCCTGGCCCACTTAGTCTTTCCATCCTGAAAGTCGCCTCCGATGACATCATCAGTGCTGCTGGATTTAAGGCCTGCAAGCAGCCTTGCTTCTTCTGCAGACTGCAAACCTTATGCCCTTTGCTGTGATAGATTCCTCCAGCCAATATGTCCTGCAGTAGGCCAAAGTCTGCACCAAGGTTCGATGACGCTGCCCTGCAAGCTCTGGTGGAGGGAGCAAGAGGAAATAAGGAGGTGCTCTTCCCTTCCTCAGGGAGGAAGAAGCCTCCCCAGCAGACGAAAGCTGTGTGGATGCAAGTGGCCCAGGAGGTCAACTCGTTGTCTATGTGCCGCAGAACCTGGCTGCTGTGCAGGAAGAGGTTTCATGACCTTCCGCGCACTGGAAAAGTGAGTATGACTTTCCCATCACCATCAATCTGATCCCCATTGCCTCTCCTCACCAGCACTCAGCTTTGACAACCTCTTCTTCCACATCCCACTTGACACTGACATCCCTGCACCCTTACCCATTCCTTCTCTCTCTATGGTCACATTCACCTAACTATTCGACTATGCAGCCCTCGCACTACCTATCACTATGATGCTATGAAAACAACTTATAACACACAGGGAGGGCCCTTGGTCTTGCCACCTCACTCCATCTTTGTCTCCTTCTAACCATCAATGATATGGATTCTCTACACTCACTCCTTCATTCTCACTCAACCTCCACTTGTCTCCCTCATTGCAGGAAAAGAGAGCTCACAATAAGAGGGAAAGAGCGAGGACAGGAGGAGGGCCACCCTCAGTAGCCGGGCCACCCTCAGTAGCCCAGCTCACCCCCTGGGAGGAGGCGGCCCTGAAGATCGTGGGAGTGGAGGAGGATGCGCAAGTGGGGGACAGACAGATGGGTGCATCAGAGCAAGCTGGTGACAGAATAGTTTATCACCTCTCTCATTGACATTGCATGAGTCGCTGATAATGATTCTGATGCTCTAACAGATTGACTTATGATCATCTGCAATATTCAAAGTGCATGTAACCTTGGCCTCACATCTCTGACTCTTTCCTTTACTCCCCCACAGGACCATCGAAAGCCCCCGTCCCCACTATCCAGGAGGAACAGCCTGAGCCTCCAGACTCCTCAGAGGAAGCTGCAACCTCTGAGGGCGCAGCGTCAGCAGAATTCAGCGCACCCAGCACCAGCGCAGACACTCACACCTCGGTGGTACCTTCGCGAGATAGTGCAGTGTTGTCACAAGTGAGCATCAGCAAATGGTGGAGACAGGGACAGCAGTGGAAAGTCCTAGTCAGAGGGCGCAGGACTCTGCCAGCTCGGCTCAGCTGCATGTCGACCCTCTGCCTCCGGGTCCATCCAGAAGAAGAGCGGTGCTGGAACTCCAGGAAGAGGTGCAGGATTCTCTGGCAGGTTTTGTCTCCAGGGTTGCTGCGAGTGCGGAGCGAATGGAGGAGTCCATCGCTAACATGAGCAGAGCCTTTGTGGAGGCGTTGGCGCATGAATGCATCACCACGGAAAGGATGGCAATCTCCATGGAAAGGATGGCTACCTCCGTGGTAAGGCTGGCTACCGTAGAGGAGAGGATGGCTACGGTAGAGGAGAGGGTGGCTACGGTAGAGGAGAGGATGGCTATGTCCATGGCCGAGCTTAGTCGCCAGGATATGGAAAACATGGTACTTGTTCAGAATAGACTGACATCTCTTGAGGAGCGATGGTCAGCTCTTGAGCAAACAAACCAGACCTTCGGGCAAATCCTCTGGAGTAGGACTTCCAGTACAGAAACGGGTCCTCATGGCCCCCCTGAATTGCAGCAACGTGCTGTCAAGCCACTTGCTAGCTCTGAAGTGGGGCTAACCCATGAGAGGGATGTTGGTGGCATACAACAAGGAAGTGGGGGCTCCTCTCTAAGCGCTCACACTCCCATGCCACTGTGGAGCCCTCGGTCAGAGCTCCACCAGAGTCTCCACCCAACTGAGATCGGCGTCTTAACCCCTGCACAGCCACAGGAGCAGCAGACTGTTGCCGAGCCCTCAAAGGCTCGCAACCCCAGAGGACGTCCGCCAAAAGTGTCGAGACAGGAGCAGCAGGAAAGTGAGCAAGGGGCCTCCACATCTGCTGAAGCCACAGGGAAAGCACCACGTAGGAGCACGCGTAAGAGGAAGATAATGCACAAGTAGTCACAAGGGTAGTCACTTGGGTGAAATGTTATGTTTAATGTTGAAAAGCCATCAGTTGGTTATTGTCATTAAAAATTCTGATGTCAACTGTTGCAGTTGTGGCGTTTGTCATATCGCTAATGGGGCTTCCACACTGAGGGCTTAGGATGACTTGCAATTGTCAGTAAGGTGGTCAGAGTGGTAGGAACCGCAGGTTCTTGGCCACTGTCAATGCTCTGGTAAGAAGTTGCGAGGCAAAAGTGCTTGATTGGTTAGGCTAAGCAAATCTGGCCAAGATGAGTGCGTGCCTTGCATCCCGGCCAGCAATGTGCTCGCATGCTGCTGGCGCTGGTTGATGCGCCTCTGCAAGCTGGTCGTTGTCGCTCTCCTCCTCCTCCTCATCTGAGGAGGCTATGTGATGAGCCACTTGTTCCTCAGGCATCTGCAAGCCATGATGCTGTACCATGTTGTGAAGTGCATAGCAAACCACGACGATTCTGGAGACCCTGGCTGCTGAGTACTGCAGGGCTCCACCTGATCTATCCAAGCATCTGAAGTGCATCTTCAGCAAGCCGATGAGTTGCTCGATTATGGATCTGGTGGAAATGTGGCTCGAGATGTAGCGCTCCTCAGTTTCGTTGGATGGGCTCCTCAACGGCGTCATTAGCCACGTCTTCAGGGGATAGCCCTTGTCTCCAAGTAGCCATCTGTTAAGTTGGTCTGGCGGACTGAAGAGCGGAGGCACACCAGACTGGCGCAGGATGAAGGAGTCATGGCAACTGCCAGGGTACTTGGCACAAACATGCAAAATGTCCTTCTTGTGGTCACACACCAGCTGTACGTTGAGGGAGCCCTTGCGGTTGACAAAAATACCGGATTGTGATGGGGTGCCTTAAGGGCCACATGCGTGCAGTCAACGACGCCCTGCACCCTTGGAAAGCCTGCCAGATTGTCAAACCCAACCGAACGCGCAGTTACACTGGCTTGATCCTTGAAGAAACGGATGTGATTGTGCGCGATGGCAAAGAGGGCATCGGTTACCTGCGTGATGCAAGTGTGTGCGGCCGTCTGGGAGACGTCACTGATGTCTGCTGCCGATCCCTAGAATGAGCCTGAAGCAAAAAAGTTGGGTGTGGTGGTGACTTTGACGGCCACTGGTAAGGGGTGCCCACCGGCTCCTCTGGGCTCCAGGTCTTGCTGCAGCATTGCGCAGATGTCACCCACTACCTCTCGCAAAAGCCTGAGCCTCCTTTGGCACTGCTGCTCAGTCATGTTGAGGTAGCTGATCCTCTGTCTGTAGACCCTGTTTGGGGGGTATCTCCTGTGCTGACGGGCTTCCATGCGCTGGCGCCTTCTGGCCTGTGCAGCTTCAGGTGGGTGAGCAGCAGCTTGGAGCTCCTGCTGTTGCTCCTGCAGTTGGTGCTGCAGTTGTTCAGGGTTCTGCTGCTGCCGTGGCTGGTGTTCGTCCGAATCTGATGTCCAGGAGGAAAGGAAATAAATGGTTCCCATTCTTCTGGTGTATACCTCAGTTGCGGAAGCGCTCATTCAAGGTGGCGAGAGGGGTTTCCCAAGAGGTCACACTGGAGATGGGTGTCAGGCTCCAAACTTCCACAACAATGAGTAGGCCTGTTAAAAGTTCCCCCAGACCTGAGACAACAAAGTTCTGCCACCTGCAAATGATGATTGGTGAAAACTCCTTTTTAATGGTGGAGCTGCAGCTGTTAGTAAGCAATCCACTTGTGCTGCCGCCAGGTTTCACTGGCGTGTTTCAGAGGAGGCGTGCAGCACGTGGGAAAAGTGTTAAAATCAGAAAGGCCTCTCAAAATGGGATTATAGAGGCACTTAACTGGTTGTTAAAGGCCTTAAAGGCCTAGCCCACCTCTTGGAGGTGGGATGGAGATGGGGTCACAAAACTCGCATGTGGGAAAATTGCTCGGAGGCGGGATTGGGCCCGCCCGCCAGTTTTTGCAATTTTAACACCTCACACGCCTCCAATTCCGCCTCCTCGGGCCTGGCAAAATCGAGCCCAATGTAAACATACTGAGATTATCCCCATAAAAGTGATAGTTGTCAACACTCACAAATCCACCCATGAAAGAAAGCACGCGGATTCCAACTTAAATTCCACTCTTCATGTTTCGGATCCACCCATGAAAAAACCGTGTTCGTCCCATTTTCTGCGCTTCTGCCCTTGCACCTTCCCCTATCTCCCAGAACCACAATAGGGTTCCTCTTGTCCTCACCTTCCACCCCACCAGCCTCCAGATTCAATGGATCATCCTCCGCCATTTCCGCCCCTTCCAGCGCGAGGCCACCACCAAACACATCTTCCCCTCCCCTTACAGCTTTCTAAAGGGGCCGTTCCCTCCGCGACACCTTGGTCCACTTTTCCATCACCCCCAACAACCATACCCCTTCCCACAACACCTTCACCTCCTCCCTTCTCACGGTCCAGGGCCCCAAACACTCCTTCCAGGTGAAACTTTTACTTCTTTCAATTCAGTATACTGTATTTGCTCATGATGTGGTCTCCTTTACATTGGGGAGTCCAAACGCAGATTGGATGATTACTTTGCTGAACACCTCCGTTGAGTCTGCAAGCGTGACCCTGAGCCTCCGGTCGCTTGCCATTTTAATTCTCCATCCCACTCCCACTCTAACCTCTCTGTCCTTGGCCTCCTACGCTGTTCCAATGAAGCTCAATGGAAGCGCGAGGGACAGCAGGTGCTGGTAATGGTTCCGCTGTTGACATTTACATCTCCTTTAGAGCCATGTTTTGTTTCTTTACTTGTCCCATTACCAACCCCTTGTGCCTTGCACCATTATCCCTTTTGTCATTTAATCACTCCTGCTTTCCATCCTATCACAGAACTTCCCTTTTTATTTTTCCTCACCTCCTCCTCCTCCTTCCTCCCTTTCCCTGCCGCTGTACTTGCTTAAAAACTGTTACATCTCTAACTGCTTCCATTTCTGACGTAAGGTCATTGACCTGAAACTTTGTTTCTCTCTCCACAGATGCTGCCTGACCTGCTGAGTATTTCCAGCATTTTCTGTTTTTATCTCACAAATCCTGTGATGTTTGGAATGCTTTAGAATGCTTCTCCAATAAATGTCAAATGAGTTCATGCATATTCAATCCAGTTTCCAGTAGACATGGGTTTATAGCACAAAACTATCCCTAATTTGGTACAATAGCAAAATACTGCAGATGTTGGAAATCTGAAATAACAACAGAAAACGTTGGAAAAGAGGAATCCTATTGATGAAGGGTCCCAGACCTGAAACGTTAACTCTGTTTCTCTCTCCACAGATGCTGCCTGGCCTGCTGAGTGTTTCCAGCGTTTTCTATCACTAAATTGGTACTAATTGACAATCTTAATTAGAGAGGCCACAGAATGGCTGGTATGAGAAATTGGTAAAAATGACACTCTGGGGGTGCTCTTCTGAAGTTGGGGCTGAGGTACATTTTTGGGCCTGAGCAAGAGAGAGATTTACTCTACATATGTGACTAAAATGGGATAAATTCCATTCCCAGAACTAAAATCCCTAACCTTGATGAGCAGAACATTTTTTTAACAAAAGGTAAAGTGATTGTGTTGGATATCGTTGTGTATTTTGAATGTTGTATTTGAATTGTCCCACATAACTTACCGTAGTTGTGATGTGCAATGCACTATGGGAAATAGAGTGCATTGTGTTGAGAAGATTCTCTGGAAAGTGATGGCTGTGAACGGAACTCTGTCTCCTGCGTACTCTTTTAATTGTTATACAAGCAAGGTTATTAAACTCTTGAGATTTAACAAAAGTGGCGACTGTTGTGTATGTACCTTTAAGAGAAGAACTGATTCTATACTGCAGTACCGGCAGTGACCACCCCTGTATATAAAGCCATAGCAGGCTTCTGTACTTCAGTCTTAAGTTACCCTCTGTTCAGTAAATACCTGTTTTATTGTTCTCCTGCAGTCCGTGTATTATTAAGGCGCGGACACTACAGCGATGAGGACGTCTGAACTTACGTGGCTCTGCTGTGCGGAAGATAGTCGGGTTTTACATGTTTAAAACTGTTATTTTTGCCGTGGACAGTTAAATAAAGTGAGGCTGGCTCGAGGATAAAGGAGCTTGAAATGGCGGGAAGACGAGACGGCGTATAAGGTACTAACGACTTGAGAAAGGGGAGGAAAAGCAGTGAGTAAATCGGGAAGGACATTTATTCAACTGTGAAACGATCTGTGAATTGAAGCACTAAATAACTGATAGTGATTTTAGTTGAGTTTAACATTGGAAGGATCCTTAGTGAATGATAATTAGGAGCCTGAGAGAAGGAAAATGGCTGGAATTATCGGTAACATTGGACCGTTTGATGAGAATGTCGAACAATGGAGCTCATACACAGAACGATTTGAATACTTCACACAAGCAAATGACATTGGAGGGAACAAAGTAGTACCTACATTGTTAAGTGTGATGGGACCAAAGACTTTCAATCTTTTGCGTACTTTAGTGCATCCAGATAAACCAGGGACTAAACAATATAGCAAAATTGTGGAGATACTAAAAGGGCATTTTTCACCCAAACCCCTAATCATAGCTGAGAGGTTTAGGTTCCACAGGCGTAACCAGGAAAAAGGAGAAACAGTGACCATGTTTGTAGCTGCACTAAAAAGACTATCAGAGCACTGTGAGTTTAATGACGTGCTAAATGATACTATAACAGACAGGCTAGTGTGTGGTATGAGAACTGAAGCCATACAGAAGAGACTATTAACAGAGAGTAATCTGACTCTACAAAAGGCCATTGAAATCAGTATTTCCATGGAATTGGCAGCTAAGGAAGCTCAACAGTTGGGTGCAACAGAAAAAGTGCACAAAGTAAGAACAGAGAGCCAAGGGACATGCTTCCGTTGTGGCAAAACGGGGCATCTTGCGTCTGCCTGCTGGTGTGTGGACATGGATTGCCACAGCTGTGGTAAAAAGGGACATATTCAGCGCGCATGCAGAAATAAAAAGAACACAGAGAAAACGTCAAAGACGGAAGGAAAAAAAAACATTCAGACAAAAGATAAAGAAGCATGTCCACTCTGTAGAACAGGACAAAACAGAGGCAAGTGACACTTCAGAGGAGGAACTATCACTGAATGTGCTGACTGTAGCTGGGGATTCGCATGGCTACTGGGTCTCACCCTTGCTAGAGGGGCAGCCTGTGCGAATGCAGATCGATACCGGGGCAGCAGTATCTCTTATGTCAGAGACAGTCTACAAAAAGACATTAAAGCACCTTCCACTTCAGTCAGCTAACATAGCGTTAAAGACATATACCGGTGAAAGAGTAACCGTGAGAGGTATCACTGAGGTCACAGTTCAGTTGAATGGATAAACTAGGAAGTTACCACTCTACGTAGTTAAAGGAGACTATCCCTCCCTGCTGGGACGTTCGTGGATGGAGAGAATAAAATTAGACTGGTCATCAGTCTACATGGTGTCACACAATGATCCAGGCTTACCCGCCATCTTAAAGAAACATGCAGAAGTCTTTAATGGAGAACTGGGTAGCATGAAAGATATTACTGTGAAGCTTCGTATTAAGCAGGATAGCAAACCCAAGTTCATGAAGGCACGACCCGTACCTTATGCCATCAGACCAAAAGTCGAGGCTGACTTAGAAGCCCTAGTTGAAAGCGGAGTACTAGAACCAGTCAGCGTGAGTGAATGGGCAACGTCCATCGTACCAGTGCTCAAGAAAGGGGATGGAGTTAGGATATGTGGAGATTTTAAAGTAACTGTTAACCCTGTATTGTCAGTTGAGCAATATCCGCTCCCCCATATTGATGATTTGTTTGCGGGACTTGCTGGGGGCCAGAAGTTTAGCACAATCGACCTCTGTCAAGCCTACCTGCAAATGCATGTGGATGAACAGTCACGAGAAATGCTGACTATTGTGATGCACAAGGGCCTATTTAGGTATCGTCGACTTCCTTTTGGAATTACATCAGCTCCAGCGCTTTTCCAACATGCTATGGACCAGATCCTTAGTGGATTGCCTGAGGTCCAGTGCTACTTAGATGATATCTTAGTTACTGGGTGTGATGACCAAGACCATCTGCGTAATTTGGACGCAACGCTACAGAGACTGAGGGATTATGGACTCAGAGTTCGCAGGGATAAATGCAATTTTTTTCAGGCATCAGTTGAGTACCTCGGTCATGTGATCGATGCCACAGGCCTTCACAAGGCACCGTCCAAGACCAAGGCAATCGTGGATGCCCCAGCACCTGAAAATATCAGCCAGCTGCGTTCTTTTCTAGGGTTACTGAACTACTATGGACGGTTCATACCGAACCTAGCCTCGATGCTGAGGCCGCTGCATTGGTTGCTATGTAAAGACAAGAAGTGGGAATAGACTAACAAGTGCCAGGAGGCGTTCATGACAGCAAAGGACATGCTCCTGAAGTCAGAGGCTTTGACGCATTTTAACCCTTCATTACCAATACAGTTAGCTTGCGATGCATCGTCATATGGTGTGGGAGCGGTTGTTTCTCATATCATGCCAAGCGGAGAAGAGAAGCCGATAGCATTCGCATCTAGGACTTTGAACAGAACTGAAACTAACTACGCCCAAATAGAACGAGAAGCACTGAGCATCGTTTTTGGCGTTCGCAAGTTTCACCAATATTTGTACGGGAGACAGTTCACCCTACTAACAGATCACCGCCCTCTCACGAACATCTTCGGGCCACATACAGGGGTTCCGTCACTTGCTGCGAGCAGAATGCAAAGGTGGGCGCTGCTGTTGTCTGCACACACATTTGACATTAGATATCGCAAGTCTGACCTGCACGGCAACGCTGAAGGTCTTTCCAGGTTGCCGCTGCCTGTCACCAAGCCTATGACGCGTAGCATGGACATCTGCTATTTTAGGCAGGTGGAGAACGCGCCTGTTACTTCGACACAGGTCCGACGAAACACTAGAAACGACCCAGTGTTGTCTGCAGTGCTGGACATTATCGCCAGGGGTAAGCTTGACAGCGATGACCCAAACCTGAAACCATATCTCTTAAGGAGAAACGAACTGTCGGTGCAGTCTGGATGTTTGCTGTGGGGGAGGAGAGTGGTTATTCCACCATCGCTATGGAAACCAGTGTTACAGCAACTACACTGTGGAATGGTTCGTATGAAAGAAATAGCGAGGAGCTACTTCTGGTGGCCGGGTATGGATGGACAGATTGAGGACAAAGCTAAAACCTGTTCCTCATGTCAGAGAGTTCGTAATGTGCCACAGCTTGCACCTCTTCACCCCTGGGACTTTCCGGAGGAAGCATGGCACCGCATTCATGTAGACTTTGCAGGTCCATTCGAGGAGAGAATGTTCCTGGTGGCTGTTGACGCGCACAGTAAGTGGCCAGAGGTTGTTATAATGAGGTTCACCACCGCTGAGAAGACCATCGAGAAGTTAGGTGAGGTGTTCAGCCGATTTGGATCTCCGATGCAACTTGTCTCAGACAACGGTCCACACTGGGTGTCACAAGAAATGGCTACATTCCTGCAGGTGAATGGCGTACAACATATCAGGGCTGCACCATACCACACTGCGACCAATGGTCTAGCTGAGAGGTTTGTTCAGACCATGAAACACTCTCTAAAGGCATTGCAAGGCTAGGGAATGCTTCATCAGCGTCTGAATAGTTTCCTGTTGAGTTACAGGAACACACCACATGCGACCACAAAAGCATCACCTGCCACTCTACTGCTCAAAAGAGAGCTACGAACCAACTTCGACCTGCTGAAACCGCCAAAGGTGAAAGACGTGGTACAGTATTAGCAGGACAAGCAGATCAAGCGACGTGAACAACGCTCCAAAGACAGAGTCTTCAGTCCAGGTGAACATGTGTTGGCACGGAACTACAGTGGTGGACCTAAGTGGGTTCCTGCTACTGTCATTGCACAGACTGGTCCAGTATACTACACTGCACAGACACCCGAGGACATTGTCTGGAAGAGACACACCGATCAGCTTCTACGAAGTGCAGCAACACCCACTGAGCCACCAACAGCAATTTATCTGCCATTGGGTGACGCTGTGGGTCATCCGCCTTCTACACCGAGAGGCTCACCTTCTGAGGAAGCAGCTGCTTCAGCCCCTATCTCATCAGCAAGGGAGACCTGTATACAGGCACCTCAGCCGCCTACACCTGTGTTGACGTCACCTGTGAGAGACAATGAACTGGAGAGCCAGGTTGACCGCCGGTATCCTACCAGAGAGCGGCGGGCCCCTATACGTTTGAACTGATAATTCAGAGGCTTACCCTTTATCTGGGCAGAATAATCCCCATGGGTATAGCCATGGTTGGAGGAAGTTATTGTGTTTTAAAAATTTTGTGATTCTATTGGGACATCTAATGTAAGAGGGGAGATGTTGTGTATTTTGAATGTTGTATTTGAATTGTCCCACATAGCTTACCATAGTTGTGATGTGCCATGCACTATGGGAAATAGAGTGCATTGTGTTGAGAAGATTCTCTGGAAAGTGATGGCTGTGAACGGAACTCTGTCTCCTGCGTACTCTTTTAATTGTTATACAAGCAAGGTTATTAAACTCTTGAGATTTAACAGATATGGTATTTGATTATGATTCTGCTTGATCCAGAAATATTTAAAATCATATACGACCCACTCACTGGGATCTGACTTGCTGTTCCAAAAGGTTGGACACCTCTGCATTAGTATATATAAAAACGTAAGTACTTTGAGCAACCAGCATAAATGGATAGATGGGGATGTGAGGAAATTCATCGACAGAGAGGGATGGGTGCACCAGCAAGGTTAAGTGGATATGAGGAGTGATGTGATGGAGTAGATTGAGAAGGCAGAGTGAGGGGGTGGGGTGATGCACACAGCAGGATGTAGGTGAATGTGCCACTGTACTCACCTTTCCTGACCTGGTTAAGTAATTAAAGCGATTCCTGCACTGCATCCAAGGGCATGGCACTACGCACCTGCTACTGACCTCCTCGGCAACCTCTGACCACGCCTTCTTGGTCTCTGCCACATTTCTTCCTCCCATTGTTGGAGAATACTATCTCTCTCTGGTTCCTCACAGCCTCCAGCAGCACATCCAGGGAGGCATCATTGAAACAGGGCACAGCCTTTGAACGTCTCGCTTTCATTCCTCAACTTCCTCCTCTCTTCTCTTGAACTCCAACACCTCCAAATTGCATCTTTGCGTTGTCCCTTTAAATACTGGAGTTGAGATTGCGTCATGTGGGTCCTCATCATGCCTGCTGCCGCTCTTTGGACGCCAAACCCAGAAGTAAAATGATAATGAGATGGCTGCATTAAAAAACCACTGACAGACGTGCTTAACATTCTTCTGGGTTTCCCATGTGATATTGCTCACAGTGCGTCTCCCAGATAAGATCGGGGCTATTGTTTACTACATTTCTGAGTTTTGTGTCCTCTGCAAAGTTTGAATTATGTCCTGTATACCCAAGTCCAGATCATTAATATATATCAAAAAGAGCAGTGGTCCTAATACCCACCCCTGGGGAACACCACGTATACTCCCTTCCAGTCTGTAAATCAACCGTTCACCACTACTCTCTGCTTTCTGTCCCTTAGCCAATTTTGTAACCACGCTGCCACTGTCCCTTTAATCCCATGCTCTTTAATTTTGCTTACATGTCTATTATGTGGTACTTTGCCAAACTTTGAAAGTCTATATACACAACATCAACTACACTATCCTCATCAACCCTCTCTGTTACTTCATCAAAAAACTCAATTAAGTTAGTCAAACACAATTTGCCTTTAACAAATCTGTGCTGGCTTTCATTTATTAGCCCATAATTTTCCACGTGCCAATTAATTATGTCCTGGATTATTGGGGGAGAAATTGGCTAACCCCCGAAAACAGGCGTTGGGATTGCGGTATGCGGTTAACCCGTGGTCGTGCATTGCGTTGCAGGTCGCACATTGAATTGGTGCTGCCTGCTGCCTCCTAAACCTCTTCGCTTCTCTACCTCTCTTTCCTCCTTTAAGACGCTCCTTAAAACCTACCTCTTTGGCCAAGCTTTTGGTCATCTCCCCATATATCTCGTGTGGCTCGATGTCAAAATTTGTTTGATAACGCTCCCGTGAAGCACCTTGGGACGTTTTACAACATTAAAGGCACTATAGAAATACAAGCTGTTGTTGTTGCTCTACATGATTTCTGCGTGTAGATAGCGTTAGCCGTGCTCTCCATTGCCTGCACGCGCTACTTAAAGGCAGACTCCTCCTCTTAAAGTGGAGGTGCATTGTGGCTGCAAGAATTGGTGGGAGTTTTTTCAAATTGCAATCTGGGCTCTGATACTTTGAGCAATGGCTGAACAGGAGAGAGCGCGAGCACTAAGGTTTTCAGACATGCATTGGAGGTCTTGGTGGAAGAGGTGGAAAGAAGGAGAGATGCCCTGTATCCGCAGGGGGGCAGGAGGCCTTCCAGACAGATGCTCCAGACAAGAGGCAGTGGGAACAAGTAGCGGCGGAGGCCAATGCCAGGAGTCTCGATCCAAGATCATGGATGCAGTGCAGAAAGAAGTTTAATGATCTCACACGAGTTATCAAGGTGAGTGAGCTCATCTTCAAATGGCACATCCTACCAACTGTACCACTTCCTCATCCACTGCACAATTCACTACACCCCTATCACCCACCTACCAACAATCTCTTAACAATCAGTACTCAACCCTTAAATTCATATGCTTTACCTCACCCTCACACATTTAGCACTGTTGCAAGCTTCACACCCACAATGCACAGCTTGCACACACTGGCAGCTATTCAACCATGACAGTTACATCACTCAAACATATTGCAGGACACTCACTGACACACTTCCCTCTTCCTTGCAGGAGAAGGTGGCGCATAACAGAAAACAGCAGCTAAGAACTCCCACAAGGAGGAAAGGAAGGGCATCCAAAGCTAGAGCTCTCTGGATGACTAAAGATATAGGTCGAGAAATTCATTATAGCCAAGGAATGGGCAGTGTTTAGGCTAAAAATGATGAATTAGTGCCAAGTGAAAATCATCTAGACTGCACGCAAAATTCGTTCTCACTCCTCATTAAAATGATTGGAGCCATAAATCTAGTCTAAAACCCACATTGGCGTTACACTGAAAAGATGCACCAATATCGGGTGTAGTATAAAC
This sequence comes from Somniosus microcephalus, assembly GCF_052327205.1. Taxonomy (NCBI): domain Eukaryota; kingdom Metazoa; phylum Chordata; class Chondrichthyes; order Squaliformes; family Somniosidae; genus Somniosus; species Somniosus microcephalus. The sequence continues at coordinate 44,683,711 of NC_141002.1, forward strand.
AGAAGTAATGATTGCCACAGGCTTTTGGCACTGCTTAAAGGGGAGGTCCCTTGATGCTGCAGCACCTCATTCTCAGCATTGTTGGGTGTACAGCTGCCTCAACAACTATGAGAAGAAGGACAAAGAGAAAGAGCACTTATTTACAAATGCTGATGGTAGATCGCTGCCCTGTGGGAGAGTCTGGGGTTTTATACGAGGAAACTTTGGAGGCATTGGTTTTAGCAGTGGAGAGAAAGCGGGCAGTCCTGTACCAACTGGCAGGACGCTCTCGTCACAAGTCTGCTGGACTATGTGGAGGGAGGTGACACACCATGTCACAGGCAGCACTATGGTCCCCAGGACATAGAAACACAGACATAGAAGATAGGAGCAGGAGTAGGCCATTCGGCCCCTTGCGTCTGCTCCGCCATTCAATGCGATCATGGCTGATCATCCAAATTCAGTACCCTGTCCCTGCTTTCTCCCCATATCCCTTGATCCCTTTAGCCTTAAGAAATATATCCAACTCCTTCTTGAATATATTTAATGAATTGGCCTCTACTGCCTTCTGTGGTAGAGAATTCCACAGGTTCACCACTCTCTGAGTGAAGAAATTCCTCCTCATTTCTGTCCTAAATGGCTTACCCCTTATCCTTAGACTGTGACCCCTGGTTCTGGACTCCCCGACCATCGGGAACATCCTTCCTGCATCTAGTCTGTCCAGTCCTGTCAGAATTTTATCAGTTTCAATGAGATCCCCTCTCATCTTCTAAACTCCAGTGAGTATAAGCCCAATCGACCCAATCTCTCCTCATACGGCATTCCTGCCATCCCAGGTATCAGCCTGGTGAATCTTCGCTGAACTCCTTCCATGGCAAGAACATCCTTCCTCAGATAAGGCGACCAAAACTGCACACAATACTCAAGATGTGGTCTCACCAAGGCCCTGTACAACTGCAGCAAGACATCCTTGTTGCTGTACTCAAACCCTCTCGCTATGAAGGCCAACATACCATTTGCCTTCTTAAACGCCTGCTGCACCTGCATGCTTACCTTCAGCGACTGGTGCACAAGAGAACCCAGGTCTCGTTGCATTTCCCCTTCTCCCAATCTATTGCCATTCAGATAATAATCTGCCTTCCTGTTTTTGACACCAAAGTGGATAATCTCGCATTTATCCATGTTATATTGCATCTGCCATGCTTCTGCCCAATCACCCAACCTGTCCAAACCATCCTGGAGTTTCTCGGCATCCTCCTCACAGCACACACGCCCACCCAGCTTTGTGTCGTCTGCAAACTTGGAGATATTACATCTAGTTCCCTTGTCTAGATTATTAATATATATTGTGAATAGCTGGGGTCCAAGGACCGATCCCTGCGGTACCCCACTAGTCACTGCCTGCCACTCGGAAAAAGACCCGTTTATTCCAACTCTTTGCTTTCTGTCTGCCAACCAGTTCTCTATCCAAGTCAATACCTTGCCCCCAATCCCATGTGCCTTAACTTTACACGCTAATCTCTTATGCGGGACCTTATCGAAAGCTTTTTGAAAGTCCAAATACACCACATCCACTGGTTCTCCCTTATCTATTTTACCAGTTACATCCTCAAAAAATTCCAGTAGGTTAGTCAAGCACAATTTACCTTTTGTAAATCCATGTTGACTTTGTCCGATCCTGTCACTGCTTTCCAAGTGCTCTGCTATTACATCTTTTATAATGGACTCTAGCATTTTCCCCACTACCGATGTCAGGCTTACCGGTCTGTAATTCCCCGTTTTCTCTCTACCACCTTTTTTTGAATAGTGGGGTAACATTAGCTTCCCTCCAATCCATGGGTACTGTTCCAGATTCCATCGAATGTTGGAAGATGATCAGCAATGCATCTACTATTTCTAGGGCCACTTCCTTATGTACTCTAGGATGTAGATTATCAGGCCCTGGGGATTTATTGGCCTTCAATCCCGTCAATTTCCCTAACACCATTTCCCTACAAATACTGATTTCTTTCAGTTCCTCCCTTTCATCAGACCCTATGTTCCCCGACATCTCTGGGAGGTTATTTGTGTCCTCCTTTGTGAAGACAGAAGCAAAATATGTATTTAATTGGTCAGCCATTTCTTTGTTCCCCATTATAAATTCCCCTGATCCTGACTGCAAGGGACCTACGCTTGACTTCACCAATCTTTTTCTCTTCACATATCTATAAAAGCTTTTACAGTCAGTTTTTATGTTCCCTGCAAGCTTACTCTCATATTCTATTTTCCCCTTCTTAATTAATCCCTTTGTCCTCCTTTGTTGAATCCTAAACTGCTCCCAATCCTCAGGTTTACTGCTTTTTCTGGCCAATTTATATGTCCTCTCCTTGGATCTTATGCTATCCCTAATTTCCCTTGTTAGCCACTGTTGAGTCACCTTTTTTGTTTTATTTTTATGCCAAACTGGGATGAACAAATTCTGTAGTTCATCCATGCGGTCTTTGAATGTTTGTCATTGTCTATCCACCATCAACCCTTTGAGTGACATTCCCCAATCAATCCTACCCAACTTGCGCCTCATACCATCGTAGTTTCCTTTATTTAAATTCAGGACCCTAGTCTCTGAGTCAACTACTTCACTCTCCATCTTAATGAAGAATTATATCATATTATGATCGCTCCCACCCAAGGGACCTCGTACAAGATTGCTAATTAATCCTTTCTCATTACATAATACCCAGTCTAAGATGGCCTGATCTCTAGTTGGTTCCTCGACATATTGGTCCAGGAAACCATCCCGTAAACACTCCAGGAATTCCTCCTCCACAGTATTGTTACTAATTTGGTTAGCCCAATCTATATGTAGATTAAAGTCACCCATGATGACTGCTGTGCCCTTATTGCACGCTTCTCTAATTTCCCTTTTATTGCCATGCCCAACTTCTGCATTACTGTTTGGACGTCTATATACCACTCCCACTAACGTTTTCTGCCCCTTGGTATTTCTCAGTTCTACCCATACAGATTCCACATCATCAGAGCTAATATCCTTCCTTACAATTGTGTTAATCCCCTCTTTAACCAGCAATGCTACCCCATCTCCCTTTCCTTTTTGCCTATCTTTCCTGAATATTGAATACCCCTGGATGTTGAGTTCCCAGCATTGGCCACCCTGGAGCCATGTTTCCGTAATCCCAATCAAATCATATTCGTTTACCTCTATTTGCGCAGCTAATTCATCCACTTTATTATGAATGCTGCTCGCATTAAGACACAAAGCCTTCAGGCTTGTTTTTTTAACGCTCTTAGACTTATTAGAATTATTATTTACTGTGGCCATGTTTGATTTAAACCGTTGATTTCTCTGACTGCCACTTTAGATTTTATCCTTCCTATCTTTTGCTTTTATCCTTGTTTCCCTTTCCTCTGTCTCCCTGCTCAGGTTCCCAACCCCCTGCCATTTTAGTTTAAACCCTCCCCCAGAGCACTAGGACATCGGTCCCGGCCCTGCCCAGGTGCAAACCGTCCGGTTTGTACTGGTCCCACCTCCCCCAGAACCGGTTCCAATGTCCCAGGAATTTGAATCCCTCCCCCTTGCACCATTCCTCTAGCCACGTATTCATCTGAAATATCCTTCTATTTCTACTCTGATTAGCACGTGGCACTGGTAGCAATCCTGAGATTACTACCTTTGAGGTACTATTTTTAAATTTACCTCCTAACTCCTTACATTCAGCGTTTAGGACCTCATCACGTTTTTTACCTATATCGTTGGTACCTATATGCACCATGACAACTGGCTGTTCACCCTCCCCTTCCAAAATGTTCTGCAGCCGCTCTGAGACATCCTTGACCCTTGCACCAGGGAGGCAACACACCATCTTGGAGTCTCGTTTGCGGCCGCAGAAACGCCTATCTATTCCCCTTACAATAGAATCCCCTATTACGATAGCTATACCCCTCTTTTTCCTCCCGTCCTGTGTAGCAGAACCACCCCTGGTGCCAGAAAGTTGGCTGCTGCTGCCTTCCTCTGATAAGCCATCCCCCTCAACAGTATCAAGGTGGTATATCTGTTTGAGAGGGGGATGTCCACAGGGGACTCCTGCACTACCTGCATGTGCCTACTACTCTGCCTGTTGGTCACCCATTCCCTTTCTGCCCGTGTATCCTTTGCTTGCGGTGTGACCAACTGCTTAAACATGATATGCACGACGTCCTCAGCATCGCGAATGGTCCAGTATGTATCCAATCGCAGCTCCAGCGCCGCAATGCGGTCTGCCAGTAGCTGCAGCTGGATACACTTCCTGCACACATGGTCGTCAGGGACACAGGAGGTGTCCCTGAGTTCCCATATAGCGCAGGAGGAGCATATCACGGGGCCGAGCTCTCCTGCCATGACTTACCCTTTAATTAATTCAAATTAAATTAAATCAAATCAATCCCACCAATTACACTGCAGTTAAATGATATAATTAAGGGCCCTAGTTTACCAACAGTCCCCGCTACACCACAGAGAGCTTAGAAAATATAAACCACAGAGTTTAAGTTTAAACCCACACGCAGTGCAGAAGGAAGTTTAACGAACTCACACGGGTGGTCAGGGTGAGTGAAGGCTTCAACATAAGAACATAAGAAATAGGAGCAGGAGTAGGCCCTACAGCCCCTTGAGCCTGCTCTGCCATTCAATAAGATCATGGCTGATCATCAACCTCAACTCCACTTTCCCGCCCGATCTCCATATCCCTTGATTCCCCTGGAGTCCAAAAATCTATCTATCTCAGCCTTGAATATACTCAAAGACTCAGCATTCACATCCCTCTGGGGCAGAGAATTCCAAAGATTCACAACCCTCTGAGTGAAGAAATTCCTCCTCATCTCGGTCTTAAATGGCCTACTTCTTATCCTGAGACTATGCCCCCTAGTTCTAGACACTCCAGCCAAAGGGAAACAACCTCTCAGCATCTACCCTGTCAATCCCCTTCAGAATCTTGTATGTTTCAATGAGATCACCTCTCATTCTTATAAACTCCAGAGAGTATAGGCCCATTCTACACAATCTCTCATCATAGGACAGCCCTCTCATCCCAGGAATCAATCTAGTGAACCTTCGTTGCACTGCCTCCAAGGCAAGTATATCATTCCTTAGATAAGGAAACCAGAACTGTGCACAGTACTCCAGGTGTGGTCTCACCAAGGCCCTGTACAATTGTAGCAAGACTTCCTTACTCTTATACTCCAACCGCCTCGCAATTAAGGCCAATATGCCATTTGCCATCCTTATTGCTTGCTGTACCCTGCATGCTAGCTTTCTGTGTTTCTTGCACGAAGACACCCAAATCGCTCTGAACACAAACATTTCCCTACATTATACTCCATATGCCACTTTACTGCCCACTCACTTCATCTATCTATACCCCTTTGCAGACTCTTTGTGTTCTCCTCCTTACTGCCCCACCTAGCTTTGTATCATCAGCAAACTTGGATACATTACACTCGGTCCCTTCATCTAGGTCACTAATATAGATTGTAAATAGCTGAGGCCCCAACACTGATCCTTGCGCCACTCCACTACTTACAGCCTGCCAACCTGAAAAAGATCCATTTATCCCTACTATCTGTTTTTTCTCCGTTAACCAATCCGCTATCAACAAATGCTACATACCACCATCTGTACCACAAGCTTCACACACTGCTCAATGCACCACACCCCCAGCACTCACCCACCAACAATCTCTACCTACCAACACTCACACCCACATCTCACACCTTGCACACAATGACAGTTATTCAACTATGGCAGGCAGAAGGGTCATTAGTTATTAGAATGCATGCGATATGTGTGATATGTTTATGCATAAATTTATTATTAGTGTTTGGAGTATTTTGTGGTCTCTCTCATTTCACCTTTGCACCCGGGAGTATGCTGTGATAGGGCATGGCACAGGGATGGTATGATGGGGATGTGGTGAGCAACGGGGATCTGGGGTTTCATTAATTAAAATCGGAGTCTGATGAGCCGGTCACGGACCGCCCGTCTGGAAGCCTGATTGTCCGACTGCCTCCTCCCTCCCTCCTGTTCCTCGTCTTCTTCCTCCTCCCTCTGCACACATGTTCCCATCTTCCTCGTTGCCTCCGCTCCCTCTGCCATAGATCCTGGAGGGTGAGGTGGACTGCCAATATAGCCCCCATGACTTTTAGTAAGTGTTGTAGGTTGAATCTTTCAAGAATAAATTTTGCACTTTTCTACTTGCCACAACACTCCTGATACCAAAGAACCTTCAAATCACGAAATAAAGCTGTTGCAGTATTAGGAACTAACACACAGGCACTGAAACTTCACTAACCTGTCAGGTGCGAGTGATTGGGGCTAATCCCTTTAAATAACGTCCCTGGAGCCGGCTTCCTGGTGCTGCACACCAGCTCTTCCTGTTGTTGTTAACTCCAGGTGGTGAGGTAAGTGGCGAGAAGCAATTTGGCAGATCGGGCGGTCAGTGAGTTACACACTCACTGACGTCACGATCTGCATGGCATTGAAGTCCCTGGCGATCACTGTTATCGGCAGCGCTGGGGGGGGGGGGGGGTCCCGATTTGGCGTGCGGTGCTGGATTCGACAGGAGCTGTTGTTACAGCTCTCAATGCCACATTAGTACCATCTACTGGCGTTAACGGGTGGCACTAAGGGGATGAATTTTGCCCCCATAGAGGTTAAAGTGAAACAGAAAAAGGAGGATTATGACAAATGTAAGGCTCATAATACAGTGGAGAGCCAAGCTGAATACAGAAACTACAGAGATCTACAAAAGTGAATAAGAGGGGAAAGGAGAGAATATGAGAATAGATTAGCAGCTAACATGAAAGGGAACCCAAAAGTCTTTATAAACATGTAAATAGTAAAAGCGTAGTCAAAGGAAGTGTGGGGCCACTAAGGGACCAAAAAGGAGATCTTCTTGTGGAGGCAGAGAGCATAGCTGAGGTACTAAATGAGTACAGTGCATCTGTCTTCACTAGAGAAGAGGATGCTGCCAATGTAGCAGCAAAGGAGGAGTTAGTAACGATATTGGACAGGATAAAAATAGATGGACTGGAGGATTGCAAATGTTACACCCGTTTAAAAAAGGGGCGAGGGATAAATCTGGCAATTACAGGCCAGTCAGCCTAACATCGGTGGTGGGGAAACTTTTAGAGACATTGGGGAAGAAATTGAGGTCCTGCTTTTTAACTTCCTCCCTAGCTCCTGAAACATTGACTACTGGACCTGAACCCTTTTCCTTCCTATGTCATTGGTTCCCACATGGACTATGACTTCTGGCTGTTCCCCTTCCCCCCTCAAAATGCTCTGCACCCTCTCAGTGATGAACAGGAGCGAGGGAGGAGGCAGGCACTCAATCGGTCTTCCGGAAGGGCGGTCCGTGATCGCCTCATCAGATTGCAGTTTGAATGAATTAAACCCTAGATCCCCGTTGCTCACCACATCCCCATCATTCCATCCCTGTCGCAGGCCATATCACAGTGCAAAGCTGAAATGAGACACACCACAAAAGAATCTAAATTGAATTAATAAATTTATCAAAAATCAGTGAACACATACTTACAACAAAAATATTAACTATTCACCCTTGTGCAATCCCTTAGTGCCTCTTGTTATTGTGCCTTTGCCTACTCTAGTGCTCCTACGAGGTGTTGGCCCAATGGCTGCAGCACGGCTGGTGGAAGGCTGCTGAGCGTCCGTGCAGGAGACTTGAGATGGCCTTGCAGGATGCCCATGATCAGCTCTGGGCCTGGAAGGCCCGGCTGTAAACTGCACCACCTCAGCATGGGCGACAGCAGTCTGGGCTGGCTGGATGACAGACAGCAACAAGGGCAATGGCAGAGTGGCAGTGATGGGAGCAGGAATGCTGTCATCCTGAGAGAGGACAACACATTCCTGCTCAACTGACCCACTGCCACTCCCCCGGGGCAGCACCTCAGCATCCCTAGCAATCTGTTGGAGCACAGATTGCTGGCCTGCTGCGAAACCGTGAAAGCCCCGGTTGACGGTGGTAGACCCAGTCATGATAGCAGCAGTCAGAGCTTGCGTGACATCAGCACTGTGGCAGGGGCAGAAACCTGATTGGATTCAAACATGGAGTTGCGGGAAAGATGGGTATGGATTTTGGTGAACGGCAACACGCTCAAGGATTTTGGAGAGGAAAAGGAAGTTGGACATGGGGCAGTAGTTTGCAAGGACAGCGGGGCCGAGGGTGGGTTTTTTGAAGAGAAGGATAATGACGGCTGTTTTGAAAGGGAAGAGGACAGTAATTGCGGAGAGGGGACCATTTTCAATGTCAGCTAGCACAGGGGCCAGGAAGGGAAGTCTGGTGGTTAGCAGTTTAGTAGGAATGGGGTTAAGTGAGCGGGATGTGGGTTTTGTTAGTAAGGTGAGCTTGGCGAGGGCATAGGGGAGACGAGTGAAACTAAAGAAGCTGCAGGTTCAAGACTAAGGCAGAGGAGAATCTTGGGGAAGGCGTAGGAATATTGCGCATATTTACCATTTATAGTACAAAACCCGTTGTTTTCACATCTCAAGCCCGTTCTTGAGTTGTCAACTTCTTTGAAGCCGTTGGGCATTTTTTTAACTAGTTTTCCGGATTGGTGCTCTTCCTTTAAGCAAACAAAAGGACTGAATAAGTTCACAGCTATGTGTTTTGTGAATCAAAAACTTCAGAATCCACTGGCTATATTGTGAATAGGAGAAACCATTACATTGTTTAGATTACGAAAACATCTGGAACTTCAGCTCCCAGAAAGCTCACCACTTCCTCTCCCTCCAGCCGCCTTCGGAAGTGATGTACCTCGTGGCGCCAACGGCGCATTCCGATTGGTCACGAGCCGCTCAGGAGATGTCTGACGCCGCGGAGCAACCGAGTCAAACCAAAAGAGATAAGGATATAGAACAGTGACGGGTAGCGATTTCTTCTTTTTCTGTTTTTCAGGGAAGCGGAACATACAGAGAATTAACGGCCTCTTCATCGGACAGGTAATGTTAACAGCCAGCTGTGCCAGCAATTACGAGTGGCCGGCGTAACCGCATTGACGCTTGCATCTGGTTGATGAGATTAGGAGCAAACGGACTGGGAACGAGAGGGATTCATTGTTGCCGAGGTCAAACGGTCTGAGATAGCCAACGGGTGCGGGGCGAGCGAGAACACCAACTGACAGGAGGAAGCGCGAGCGAGCGAGAGACCCAACTGACAGGAGGGGGGAGGCGGGCAGGTGGAAGAACAGACCGGGGGACACCGGTGAACTAGTAATATCAAACAACACATGCCCCATGTGCATCCGCAACGCTGCCACACAGGTAAATGCAGAGACATCTTTGGGGGTTGAGGCACTAATTCTTGCTTTTGGTCGTTAAATTTGAGACTTTGAGAAAGAGAGAGAGAATGAATCGGAATATGGGGAGCGAGATCAATCAAAAAGAAAAAAAAATACATGGTATAAATAGAAGCCGTGAGGTGGCACAGATGCAGAAGTTATAGTAACATATGTAAGGTTTGTGTGATGCAGTGGCTTTAAAATGAGAGAGACATTATTGTCCTTTAAGTCTGATGTAGGTAATATTATTGGAATTCACTGGCATTTAGTTCGATTTTTAAAAAAACGTTCTCTTTAAAAATCTAAATGAGGAGATTAGTACCGAACGGACTGGGAACTGAGCTGGAAGCATGCAACTTTTAAATGTAAGATTGTAAACATTCTAGTGTAATTGATGGCATTGGCATTGATGCACTGTTGTCCAATTATCTCCTGCCATCTTAGTAACCAGTGACTTGGTCGGGATGGGTACAGTAAACAGAATCGTAGAATGGTTACAGCACAGAAGGAGGCCATTCAGCCTGTTGAACCCGTGCCGACTCTCTGCCAGAGCACTTCAGCTAGCCCCAGTCCCCCGCCCTTTCCCCGTAGCCCTGCATTTTCTTTCCCTTCAGGATTCCCTTTTGAAAGCCACGGTCGAATCTGCTTCCACCACCCTTTCAGTCAGTGCATTCCAGATCTACTCTGTCTAGACCCATCATGATTTTGAACACCTCCTATCAAATCTCCTGTCAACCTTCTCTGCTCCAATGAGAACAACCCCAGCTTCTCTAGTCTATCCACGTAACTGAAGTCCCTCGTCCCTGGAGCCATTCTCGTAAATCTTTTCTGCACCCTCTCTAAGCCCTTCACACCCTTCCTAAAGTTTGGTGACCAGAATTGGACACAATACTCCAGTTGAGGCCGAACCAGTGTTTTATAAAGGTTCATCATAACTTCCTTGCTTTTGTACTCTATGCCTCTATTTATGAAGCCCAGGATCCCGTATGCTTTTTTAACAACCTGCCCTGTCACCTTCAACGATTTGTGCACATGTACCTCCTTTAGAATTGTACCCATTAGTTTATATTGCCTCTCCTTGTTCTTCCTACCAAAATGTATCACTTTGCACTTTTCTGCATTAAATTTCATCTGCCATGTGCCTGCCCATTTCACCAGCCTGTCCATGTTTTCTTGAAGTCTATCTCGATCCTCCTCACTGTTCACTATACTTCCAGGACATTCAGCCTTCCAGAACCTCATTGAAGTGGCGGTTCCTCAGCTGAGATGGTACATGTCAGCAGGTTATTTAACCATGGTGGGGAGGTGTATCAAAGCTGACAGTGAACCTATCCACATGTTAACACTTCTTGCTAATTTCACAATGCAGAATCCAAAATAGACGTCCATTAACATTGGCCCAAGTGAGGAATCTGCTGCTACTAATCTATGGTTGAGAAATTTGAGGTATGCACCTGGATGCCAACGTGTGTTGCTTTAGGGCACAATTGGAAAAAGTTATAAATCTTTTTGTTGTGCCTACAAAACACATGAGCTGGAAGTTGGTGCATCAGAAGTTCAGAATAGTTTGCTGTGCATAAGTTTTATAATTAATCTTGAAGGAGAAATGTATTTAATCATTTCTGAGAAGCTGAATGACTGTAATGCTTAGTCCATTATGTCCAATGGTGCTATGATCAGTGACTTGTTTTTAGTGAATATAAAATGGATGATTTGCTTAATCTAGTTGTATAATACTCCTAAACATTCCTTTGTTATATATGTACCCCCAAAAATTGAACTACCAAATCCACAAGTGAAATTGTTAGAAACTAATAGGCTTGGTGTGAGCGGTAGTTAATTTTAGCCAGAATAAAAATCTCCTCCTTGTTATTATAGTGGCATTTGCTTTAGGTGATCACATTAAATGAATTGTACTGTATAATTTTATCAAAATCAGCAAATTATGTGTTGATACAAGCGTACCATATCATTTTGTTCTTTAGTAACTAACTTGCGTTGTCTGTACTGTAGCTTAACATACCTGGTGTCAGGCTTTCAAAAACAGATGTTTTAGAGCTTTTTTTGTAGTTGACTCCCAATTTAAGAGTGTGTGTGTGTGTGTGGGGACAAGTTGATTTCAAGTGATGAGATAAAAATCTGTCAGAACATTGATGTATAAAGCACCATTATTATTCTGTTGCTGTTGACATATTTTAAGCTGGTGAAATTGAAGACTGATGTTGGTGATGTTAGAAATAAATGGCAGTTATCCTCTTGGTTCAAAGACTACATGTGCAGTTGTGAGGAAGTGTAGAGGCAAATGACAAGTTATTTATTGTGTACTTAAAAGTTTAAAATGCAGATATGTTGGTGCTCACTTTAAACTGAGCATGGCACTCCTGTAAAGGAAAAATAAGATTTTGTTCTGAATAAAGGGATTATAAATCTAATTTGAACATCTATCCTGGTGAAGTTGCTCTGAGGGTGCAAGGAAAAACTAATTACTCGCAAGATGGACTGGACAATTCCTTAACAACCACATTTTAGTCCCAATGAGTAACCCATTTGAGAGAGGTAAGAACTAGGAACAGTTATCCAGTTGACCATTCTGTCACTGTCGAGTATTAAAAGTGGTTAAGCTGTCCACCCAAAGTAAATGTCCGGGGAAAAATTCAGTTGGTTGCGCCACCCGTTATCGCCTTAAGAGGGCGCTAAGTGGGGCACAAACCAACTGGCGCCCAGGCGCGGCACTGCCCACGCCTCCCGCAAAATTCAGCGGGAGGTTAGTGGTGGCGTTAACCGTTAGCGCTGCGCCGCTGGCGATGACTTCATCGGTGTGTTCAGCGCCCTGCTCACGCCCCAGCCACGATCTTTGGGAGCGCCCCCTGATTTACCGCCGGACGCTATGTCCGACAGGGTCAGAGTGACATACCTGCGGCCGGGGAGGCGCAAATTAAAGGCGAGGTGCGGGGTGGCCATTTTTGTTGTTGGCCGCCTGCCAGCACCTGCCTGTGCTCCCGTCCCTGGCCTCCGGACTCCCCCCCCCCCCTCTTGCGGAGTGCCGGCTGCGCTCCAAGAGCCCGGCACTTCTCTTGGGTGCCGGGCTCTTTTGCCTGCACTCCCGATCCCCGGGGGCCCAGCTGGGCCCCAGATCACGCTGCACAAGGCCCCTCCCCTTTAAGAAGGGGAGGAAGGCCTGCAATACCGCAGCGCGACGTGCCGCAGCATGTGGCGCTGCGGCATGTAGCGCCACGATATTCACTCGCAGTGCCCCAAGAGGGAGGCAGGGTGCCTCCAGTAGCGCCCCGCTTCCCTTTGGGGCGCAACTGACCAATTTCCGGCGCGGGGGCGCTAGTTTTTCCAGGCGCTACTTTTAGCACCCCGGCGAAGTTAGCGCCCCAAGCGGGCTATACTGAATTTCTCCCTCTACAGGTTTTATCTTTCAGTTAATCGTGAGTAGGGTTAAAACTAAATTTAACATCTGTGCAGTACAATAGAAGCAGTAAAATCAGTCTAGTAGTGCTCAAGTAGACTGGATATTTGCTTTGTATTTTTATTTTAGTGTATTGAGTATTGCTTAAAATAAAGGTACAAAGCTGAGAAATCAAAGGAATACTGGGTGAAATAAATCTGACATGCTAAATCTTGTGGGAGATGAGATTTTTGAAATGGAAGAATAACATTACTGGATTACAAGCTCTATAATGTAGGGAATTGCTGTAAGCAATGGAATTTTAGCAAATGTATTATATCACAGTATACTGTTACTTGCAGTCTCGCTTTTTAGATAGCTTCAGTGTGTTCTGTGAATTAAAAGAGTTGAATTCAAAAGTTAATTTGCTTGAAACACCGGAGAGCCAGTAAAATGAATTTCTTAACTTTTGAGAAACTTAAAATGTGATTAGATTTATCTGAGTAGCAATCATTCAGACCTAATGATCAATGTCTAAGCCACATTAGCAGTGCAGACAAGTAATTTAACAATGTCGCGTGTTTATGTTCGTTCATTGTACTAGCTAAGTCCTTTTACATTTGTGTGTTAAGCTTGTCTATTTCAGTTTTGGTAGTAGCCAACCTCTGTCTTCTAGGCGTAACTTAATGCAGTTCACTTGCTGAAAATTTGGCTTGGGAAGGGTTAATAGAATTTATTACCCCTATTGATTAGAGCTCATAAATACACATTACAACCCAATGACCTGTAAACTTCAGGCTCCTAGCCAATTTTACTCCTAACATTTTTTTGTCTGTTTTATTACATTGTTAGTTGTCCAGATTGTGAAGTGCTTTCTAAGTGAGGCATTATTTGGTAATGACTTACTGACATTTATTGTAAAATACTGCATGTTTGTGAAACAACATATTCTGACTTTTTGTGCAGAGGCTGTTTTGTATATGATTGGGTCACCTACATATTAACAACAACAACAACTTGTATTTATATAGCAACTTTAATGTAGTAAAATATCCCAAGGCACTTCACAGGAACATTCTCAAACAAATTTGACACCGAGCCACATGGAGATATTAGGGTAGATGACCAACAGCTTGGTCAAAAAGGTAGGTTTTGAGGAGTGTCTTAAAGGAGGGTAGACAGGCGAAGAGGTTTTTGGAGGGAATTCCAGAGCTTAGGGTCTTGGCAGCTGAAGGTATGGTTGCTAATGGTGGAGCGATTAAAATTGGGGATGCTCAAGAGGCCAGAATTGGAGCAGTGCAGATATCTTGGAGGGTTGTAGGGCTGGAGGAGGTTACAGACAGGAAGGGGCGAGGCTATGGAGAGATTTGCGAACAAGGATGAGAATTTTAAAATTGAGGCGTCGTTTAACCGGGAGCCAATGTAGGTCAGCGAGCACAGGGGTGATGGGTGAATGGGACTTGGTGCGAGTTAGGATAGGGGCAGCAGAGTTTTGGATGACCTCAAGTTTAAGGAGGGTGAATGCGCAACTGTCAGTGTTCGCTGTCATTACTCTATGAAACTGACAGTAACTTCTGGCGTCCACACATGTGCAGTTAAACGCAGAGCTCCAGATGTTTCTTGTTTCTGACAGTGATTCCCCGCTCCTCCACAGGGTGCAGGAACAGTTGACCTTCTCGCAGATGGAAATCTTAGTAACCACTTGAATTGACGTACACTTTCACTTTTTATGCTCTAATCTCGGTGTAAAAGAAACCCCAAAAGCCTTGTTGAATAAGGTATAACTGGGTTTTTAATGGTGTACCAAGTCATAATTACTGCTGAACAACCTCTCTGGCCCTGAAAAACTAATTTCATATTTGTGGAATGCCAAATTTCTCCATTATGATACAAATTCCATAGATTAAAAAAAAAAAAAAAAGTTTTTTGATATTTCAGCTTCTATCTTAGTTCCATGTGTGTGTCCCAATCTTTATTTTGCTGTCTGTAAAATGTGAAGGATAATCAGTGCTTTTTACTTCCTGGTTTGCTGTCTGTGAGACTACTTCAAGGTGATTGGCTGCTTAGCCTGCTTGATGACATCACTGTTGCTGGGCGCCAGAGATCTCCTAATAGGTGGCACCAGAATGAAATAAATGTTGGGAAAGGTGAAATCGATTCCACAGAGATCGCGGGCCAATGGTTTTGGTCTTCCCAATATTTAGTTGGAGGAAATTTCTGCTCATTCAGTACTGGATGTCGGACAAGCAGTGTGACAATTTATAGACAGTGGAGGGGTTGGGAGAGGTGGTGGTGAGGTAGAGCTGTGTGTCGTCAGCGTACATGTGGATGTCGCCGAGGGGCAGCATGTAGATGAGAAATAGGGGGCCAAGGATAGATCCTTGGGGGACACCAGAGGTAACCGTGCAGGAAGAAAAGCCATTACAGGTGATTCTCTGGCTACGACTGGACAGATAAGAATGGAACCAGGTGAGTGCAGCTGGGTGGGACTACCCATTTATCTCGGTCTATGGTGTGCATTAAAAATGTACAGGAAACACTTTTTTATCCGGCGCTGACGGGACCGGCGTGGTGCCGGTTTATCAAAAAGTCTGGATTACAGAGAGTTATAGTTAAAAGGTACGAGAGCGCCGTACACAGCAACAAATCCAAGCTTCCCTGTTGCTTAGCAACAGCTGGAAGAACCCCGGCCACAGACCAAGCGTCCCTGTTGCTTAGCAACAAGTGCAGAAACCCCCGATTACACAGCCAAGAATCAAGAAACGGCCACTAATATGAAGAAAAACTTAACTGAACCTACTCCTGAATTTTGCTGGTTAACCGAGATTTCCGGTTGTTTGGGTGCCGGTAAATTGAGAGTTTCCTGTAGTAAGTTTTACATAATAGTTTTACAACACAATTATCTTTCAGTCTTCATATAATACAGGAGTAGTTTGACATTTTTGTGTTAGATTTATAATTGGCTCAAATGGCCATGAAGCCATGCACTAGTTGAATATCAAAAGCTTTTGTAGTGTGTAATTGCATTATTGCAGAGGATAGACTTAAGGTGTTTGGCAAAAGAACCAAAGGCGACATGAGGAAAAACTTTTTTACGCAGCAGGTGGTTAGGATCTGGAATGTACTGCCTGAAAGGGTGGTGGAGGCAGACTCAATCGTGGCTTTCAAAAGGGAATTGGATAAGTACCTGAAGGAAAACAAATTGCACGGCTATGGGGAAAGGGCGGGGGAGTGGGACTAGCTGAAGTGCTCTTGCAGAGAGCCGGCATGGGCCGAATGGCCTCCTTCCTGTGCTGTAACCGTTCTATGATTCTAGACTGGTTTGGGGAAGATATATTTTAACGTATATATTTATCAGCAAAGAAGTTTTTCCACAGTATCTGTAATGTGTCTTGTCTTAACTGGCTACTTTACGGATCGTCAAGAGGATGAGTGACATCGTGTTCTTGCTCTGGATTAGAAGATTGTCTAATCAGAGCGGAGTTCTGATGAAAAGTCCCACCTGAATCATTTAACCTATCTTTTCTCTTTTAGATGCTGAGGAACATACTGTGCATTTTTTATTTTTATTTTTATTTGCTTTAATCAAACTTGGTGTCATTTTTGTAATTTCCTGATGCATGTTTACTTTACTAAAATGTATTAATCCACACTATGCAAAGGTCACTTTTAACTATAGGTATTTGAAGGCCTATTGATACAGACACTATCATGGTCACATTTTAATCATTTTTCAGATGCTCCTGTGTTCCTTTTGTAAATTTATGTGAATTTTCCATTGGGTTGGTCATGGTCAGTTGGAGCATGAGAGATTTTATGATAGGTTGTTAATGTAATTTTTTTCAGCAGGGAGTACTGTTAGCAGTGAAGCTGCAGATTTATTTTTTAAAAGTTAGGAGCAGCAAACAGTTGTTGAAATTAATGAGTCCATATCGCAGAGGAGGGAATGGGGCTGGAGTTTTAGAATTTTTTATTTCCAGCTAGTAGCACATCTGGGAGTAAGGCTGTAATTTTATTTTCAGGGCTGGATGATGCTGGATTTGAAATGGAGGTAGTATATGGGGAGCAGGTAAAATCTTTAGCTGGGCAAAGAGTAAAGAGCAGGGCAACATTTTACATTTTCTTTTCGAACTGGAGCCAGGAAGAGTGGAGAGTGGTTCCCGATGGAGCTGCATTTAAAGAGAGATTTATGTAGGTGTGAACACAGACCATGTCTAGTTTGTGCATTTGTGGGGTTTTTTCCACAGGTACAGCAGTCTGTGAGTTCATGATGAGACTATAATTTGTATTTTTTAAAGCCAATATCGGGGGCTGAATTGCTAAAACTTTTTTTCAGTGACATCAGGAAGTGAGTTACGGGCTTGGACAGGGCTGCATAGGTGAATTTTTTTTGAGGGAGGCTGGGCTACAGGCTCTTAAGTTTAAAATGTTTTTAAAGAACCAGTCAGCAAGGAATGGAGCCATGGGATTCAGTT
Source organism: Somniosus microcephalus (assembly GCF_052327205.1). Taxonomy (NCBI): domain Eukaryota; kingdom Metazoa; phylum Chordata; class Chondrichthyes; order Squaliformes; family Somniosidae; genus Somniosus; species Somniosus microcephalus. The sequence goes on from NC_141002.1 coordinate 44,700,892, forward strand.
AACAGGAGCAGAACGGAGCTGTAGGCCCGAAGTCGATTTTCTTTAAAATGGCCAGCTAGCAAGGAGCTGGTCCACAGGCTCTTTTTAAAAAAAAAAAAAAAAAGCAGGGCATGGAGAGAACGAGACTTAAATGGAGTCAGTGATGGAGGCAGGTGGAGCGGGGCCAGAAGTACAGTGTATAAAAATTTGGGAGAGTTGTTCGAGGCGAGTGGAAGAGCCAGACAGCATAAATAATGAAAATAAGTAAATTACATTAAAAAAAAAGTGATAATGAAATTAAAATCAAATTTACCTGTGAAATGAAGGAGAAAACAGAGAGGAGCTAGGCAACGCGTGCCCCAGTGCCACCAGTGGTGGGAGGCTTGCAGTTACATTGGGATTCCTATTGAAACTGTTTACATATAAATTCCCATTATAAATGTTTCCGTAAGCAGTTTCCATTTTAAATGTTGACATAGGAATTTATAATGGGAGGGGAAAAGTGTTGGGGAGTTTGTGCAGATGCAAGATTTTTTATGTATTACAACAGATTCCTTTGTAGCGTTGCTCAGTGAATCAAAAAGATTAGTTGCTGTATAATAGTAGGGCTGTTTGCACCATATTGGGAATAACAGGGCCACTGATTTACAGTCAAATTCCATTTTTATTAAATTGTATTCTGGTATTTTTACTGATGCTTTGGGGATTGAATTTCACCACCGTGTCTATTACACTAAAAACTATAGCAATGGCCTTTACATGTTATAGATACCATTACCTATGTGTTTCATTTTTATCTCTTACCATATTTAAAGTTGAGAATACATAGCAAGATGATGTGCAAAATGAATCCTATGAGGTAGGTATCTGATATTTGGCAGTACTTGCAAGGGGAAATGAGGTTTAGCAACTCTTTGGGGTAGTCCTGTGCTTTGGTAGCACTAGGGAGTTGTCATAGGGTTTGGTAGCATGGGGGCTCCTTTGATCTGGCATCAAAGCTTTGGTAGAACAAGGAATGAGAGGTTTGTCTCGATGAATTCCTGGTGTGTCTCAGTGGTGAGGTGAGGAGTGGTCACGGGCCTCATAGCAGTGGGTGGCTGGAGGGGAGATCCCGTGTGCCTGAGACAGTATTGGTTTATGATTTCTAATGGATCTTTGTAAACATTTAATTTGGTGTTTTGCGATTGGTTCCTGTATGTGTGTTTGTGTCTATCTGTCTGTCTCTCTCTCGATTTTTCTCTAGTATAATGCAAAGGCATGTTGATCATAGGTCCTAGGTTTGATTCCCAGTCTTTGCTGAGATTGCTCATCTCGTGTGGGATTGATACGTTTTTTTTTTTAACAGAGTAGTAGACATAGTAGTGAAATTCTGTTGTGGCAGATTGGGAATAACACAGGGCCACTGATTTACAGTCAAATTCCCTTTTTATTAAATTGCATTCTGGTATTTGGCTTCACTGTCCCTGGGATAGGCAGGCGGTAAATAAGCAGGGTTCTTGCTACTAATTGCTATCCAGTGATCCCTGTTAGAAAGTGCTGAAAGTATCTGTGATGCCCTTCCATGGTGCACTAGTCTGCTGACACTCTAAGTTTACACCTAAAGTATGGCAACTTGAACAAAATACCAGAGGGCTGCTGACACCTAGAGACCTGTACCATAGCAAAAATCAGTGCCATGAAGAGAGGAGATTTGGGAAGAGAGACTTTTATCATGACAATGAATACTACTACAGGCACTTCGAATGGCTGATGTAGAACAACAATTATAATTGGTGGTTAAGGTGGTTAAGCCAGATAATTGCTTCAGGAGTAGCGGAGCGTATTGCTGTGATGCTTCCTTTGTATTTGTGAACTGGCCATTGAATCGTTGTATCTTCCATGGTCTGTTCTGGGTGACCACGGTCGCACACTGGAAAGTTTTAAATTCTCCATTTGTGCATCAAGTATTCGCATCTGCCGTAGTTTGTGTAGATGCGGTTTAGGGCTACCCATAATTCACAGAAGATTGAAGCCTGGGATCTTCCGTGTCTGCTCTTTCACGTGGCTTCTTGTGAACACCATTTGGCTTTCCAAGCATCATCAGGGTTGAAGTCTCATCAACTACCAAGTACACAAGGGCCAACACTGATGTCCATAGCGCTGATGCTCCCCAGCTTGTGCTTGACAGTTTCTGGACAAAGTTGGTCCTTGTCTTTGTCTTGGCTTACCTTCTTCAGGTGGTTGTGGAAGGTTAGCGTGTGGTCCAGCTTTACCCCGAGATAGATCGGAGTGGGGTTATGTCGCACAGTGTTGCTGCAGAAGGTTACTTTCAGGATGCGCTTCGCGTTCCTGTTCTCAAGATGGAATGCAGGGACTGTTGTTTTGTGGGGGTTTGGCTTGAGCTTCCATTTCCAGAAGTATACCTCCATGATGTTTAAGTTCCTGTTCAAGGTGGACTCGATGCCGTTGAAGGTGGCTGCTTGCGTTGCCAGGGCAAGGTCATCCGCATATGCAAATTTGACCACTTTGTTGGTGGTACTCGGTCTGTTGTTGAACCAGGGCAAGCTGACTTTGTTGCCCAAATGGACACGTAGCCGACTGTTGCTCAGCATCACCCATAGCAGGCGTAGTGTTTTGAAGTGGGGGGGTGATCCTTGCGAGCATCAGCATCAGGCCTTTAATCCAGAATGGCAATTAAATAGTTTGGACCCCTTCATCATCACACTGATCGAGAATGCCTGAGAAGTTAACTATTAAAATCAGTCTTTCTCTTTTGTATGATAGCAAAAAAGATAGCCATAGTATCAATAAAGTATTAGCTTACTGCACATCTTAAGAATAACAACTTGTTAATACAGAATAAAAACTAAATTTGTCTCTTCTTCTTAAACAGGTTTTTGAAATCAACTGCATTTCTGAACAAAAAATAACCAGTTATTTTTAAAGAAGTACTTTATATTGTTGACAAACTGGAAGGCCCACGGTTAGACGAGAACCTAAGCTCAGGCTTAAGGAATCGGAGGGAAGGAGTAAGAAACCTGATGTCATCTCAAGAAAAACAGTGTGATACTCCAAGCTCTGAGTTGAATGAAGTGAATCCATTTGTGAATCATGATTCTGACTTGCTGGATGTGAGTATAAAATGCAAATTGGTAATACTGTAACATGTTATTTTGTCAGTAATTTAAACTTATGTTTGACCCATTAAAAGCATGATGGATACTTTCAAATATAATTTAAATTACATGGGAGTTTACTTGTTGGTTGCTGGAAGGTCTAGAGATTGCAATGTCCTGTGTTGAATGATGAAAATGAACAACTAGCTACCCTCTTTATCTTTATGAATATTATTTTCAGTATAGTTTAACACTGCAACAGTTCACCAAGAGTTTTCTTATGTTTTGATTGAAATGTTCTTGTTGCAAAAGTGAAAAGTACCCACTGACAAACCAGTATTGGATCCTTTATCAGTTATTCAGTGATTTAATTTTAAAACAACAGACAAATCTGGTTTACATGAAATTGGGGTTTGTTTCTAATGTGTTCTAAAGCGTAAAATTAGATAATTTTGAGAATATTATTCTTGGATAAGGAATTTTACAAACCATATACTAAATACATTGTAGTTTACTGAAAGTGGATTTTGTTAGGACACATTCTACCCAACAACCTTTAGGATGACCCAAGTGCTTGGTCAAACTCACAATGAGAGTAGAGTAATTTATTAAAAATATAACAAGTTGGTGTTGATCTACCAATGTAATTTTCATAAATCTAAAATCTTTTCACTAATGAAACCTATAAGCATACATAATGCATGTCATGAAATGTGTCTGTTTGCACCCATATCAAAGCTGTCCCTCTTTCATCTGGTGCATAGCCTCCCCCTTTAAATAATCTCTTTCAATGGAATAATCGGCCTTGAAATTAATTCATCCAGGCTCTACCCTAAACCCAAGTACTTCCAGCGCTAACTGGGAAGATTTTATTCTGGGTTTATATCTGAATGGATGGGGGTACAGTGCCCACATCCATTCTAGCAGTAAGATGGATGGGTGCAAGAGTGGCAGCGTAGTGGGAGAGTTTGGTAGTAGTGAAAAGGCATGTGAGTTTGGTGGCAGCAATTAAGAAAGGTGTTTGTGAAGTGGTGGGTTTGGCATATGCCGGCAGAAACCTGATAAACTTACCTACACTTTTAACGGGAAGTCATTGGTCTGGGAGTGCATGGCAATAAGACTGAAGTTCCAGGACTGAAGGTGGTGTGCAAAGTCTTTTCCTAACCTTAAAAGATTCAATGCCAAAAGGCCAAATTTGGAAACCTGGTGAGAAAATCAAGGATTGGTACTGTAAGTACTCAGTGAGATGAGAACTAGGAGCAGTGTCTCGGACCCCTTGTCCTGTTGGTGTTTGCAGTTGAGACTAAAAATTTATTTTGGCCACAGGCAGGCTACGATCTCAGTCCAAGTTTGACATTGCTTCCACTGACGACAGGAAAAATCTGCAGCCAGATTAGTAAAGTTGTGAGCATTTGCTTTGTAGCAACTGCACTAAAGTCCTGTGGAAAGAATGAGTTTGAGTGGGACAAGGTGTAATCAGTCTTTATTTTAATACAGTGGGGCTGCAGGGAGGATGAAGGGAATGTATTTGGCGCTCGAGCGGAATGGGAGAACATAAAAGAACATAAGAACATAAGAAGTAGGAGCAGGAGTAGGCCATACGGCCCCTCGGGCCTGCTCCGCCATTCAATAGGATCATGGCTGATCCGAATCTAGACTCACGTCCACTTCCCTGCCCTCTCCCCGTAACCCCTAATTCCCTTATCTGCTAGGAAACTGTCTATCTCCAATTTAAATTTATTTAATGTTGCAGCTTCCACAGCTCTCTGGGGTAGCGAATTCCATAGATTTACTACCCTCTGAGTGAAGAAGTTTCTCCTCATCTCAGTTTTGAAAGGGAGATTATGCCCCCTAGTTCTAGTCTCACCCATCAGTGGAAACATCCTCACCGCATCCACCCGATTAAGCCCCCTCACAATCTTATATGTTTCGATAAGATCGCCTCTCATTCTTCTGAACTCCAACGAGTAGAGTCCCAACCTACTCAACCTTTCCTCATACGTCAACCCCCTCATCTCCGGAATCAACCGAGTGAACCTTCTCTGAACCGCCTCGAGAGCAAGTATATCTTTTCTTAAATATGGAAACCAAAACTGCACGCAATATTCCAGGTGTGGCCTCACCAATACCCTGTATAACTGCAGCAAGACTTCCCTGTTTTTATACTCCATCCCCCTTGCAATAAAAGCCAAGATTCCATTGGCCTTCCTGATCACCTGCATACTAACTTTTTGTGCTTCATGCACCAGGACCCCCAGATCCCTTTGTACTGTAGCACTTTGCAATTTCTCTCCATTTAGATAATAACTTGCTCTTTGATTTTTTTCTGCCAAAGTGCATAACCTCACACTTTCCAACATTATATTGCATCTGCCAAATCTCTGCCCACTCACTTAGCCTGTCTATGTCCTTTTGCAGGTTTTTTATGTCCTCCTCACTCACTGCTTTCCCTCCCATCTTTGTATCGTCGGCAAACTTGGATATGTTGCACTTGGTCCCTTCCTCCAAATCGTTAATATAGATTGTAAAGAGTTGGGGTCCCAGCACTGACCCCTGCGGAACACCACTAGTTACTGATTGCCAGCCCGAGAATGAACCATTTATCCCAACTCTTTGTTTTCTGTTAGATAGCCAATCTTCCATCCATGCCAGTATATTACCCCCAATCCTGTGATTTCTTATCTTGATCAGTAATCTTTTGTGTGGAACCTTGTCAAATGCCTTTTGGAAGTCCAAATACACTACATCCACTGGTTCCCCTTTATCCACCCTGTATGTTACATCCTCAAAGAATTCGAGCAAATTTGTCAAACATGACTTCCCCTTCATAAAACCATGCTGACTCTGTCCTATTAAATTATGTTTATCCAAATGCTCTGTTACTGTTTCCTTAATAATGAACTCCAACATTTTGCCAACCACAGATGTTAGGCTAACTGGTGTATAGTTTCCAGCTTTTTGTCTACTTCCCTTCTTAAATAAGGGTGTTACATTAGCAGTTTTCCAATCTGCTGGGACCTTTCCTGAGTCCAGGGAGTTCTGGAAAATAATCACCACTGCATCCACAATCCCTACCTCACTTCTCTCAAGACCCTAGGATGTCGGCCATCAGGTCCGGGGGATTTATCCACCTTAAGTCCCATTATTTTACTGAGTACCATCTTGTTAGATCCGTGGTTCAGTGGATAAATAATTACACGGATGCTGTATATAAACAAGTAACAGGTCTTTACTGGAGGAGGGTAATCTCTAGACTGGGGTACAGAGGCATGCGCACAGCTTATATACCGGTGTGGTCACTGCCGGTACCACAGTATACAGGAGTTGTAAAAAGTAGTTCTGACTTAAAGCACATACACTACAATTCCTCCCTTTTTAGATTAATAATACCCCCTTAATATTCAAATAACAATTACATTTTACATGTACATTCAATAGCAAAAGTCCATTTATAGATTCAGTCTTTGGGGCGGCTTCCTGACCCTTTCGGGATAGCGCCTTTCCGGAGGTTCTTGTTCTTGGTGCAGAGGCAATTCTGACCGCCTTTCATCGGGTAGTTGATCGGGTTCCACTGCTACTGGGTCTGAAGTAGATACTACCGGTATGTTGGGTTCATCCCCAGGTACTCGAGACATGGGGTTGACGCATTCCTGTGATGCTAAGATCTGATCGACGTGGCGTCTCACAATGTTCTCCCCGACATCCACTGTGTACATTAATGGCCCCTGCCTTGTACATATCGTTCCGGGTTGCCACTTCTCTGTTCGATAGTCCCGGGCCAAGACTGGTTGCCCTACATTGAAGCTCCTTGTCGGCTTCTCGTTGATGTGCTGGAATTGTTTGTCCTCCTTCGCACATTTGGTCTGAGCAAGTCCAGACGCGATCTCAACCTTCGGTTAAAGAACATCATGGCCGGGGTCTGGTTGGTAACTGCATGTGTCGCGTTTCGGTAGGCTAATAAGAAATTGTCCATCTTATGCTGTAGTGGAATTTCCTCGTCGCACATGGCCTTTATCGCCTTCTTAAAGGTTTGTACGAACCTCTCAGCCAATCCATTGGTGGCTGGATGATACGGGGCGGATGTGTAATGCCTTACCCCATTCCTTCTCATAAATTTTTGGAACTCGTCGGACACAAACTGTGGTCCATTATCAGAGCAGATCTGCTCTGGCAACCCGTTTCTGGCAAATATGGTCCGTAGGACTGCAATTGTTTTCTCTGTAGTGGTTGAAGACATCTTTATCACCTCAGGCCACTTTGAATGAGCATCCACTGCTATTAAGAACATTGAGTCCATGAATGGACCAGCGAAATCAATGTGCACCCGTTGCCATGGAGAGGAGGGCCACTCCCATGGGTGTAGAGGGGCATGTGGTGGTGCATTTTGGACCTTCTGGCATCCTAAGCAGCTCTTAGTTAGGTCTTCGATTTGTTTATCGATTCCCGGCCACCACACATGAGCTCTAGCTAGGCTTTTCATTTTCACTCCCCCCAGATGACCTTCATGTAGCTCATTTAGCACTCTCTCCCTTAACTTGGGTGGAATCACCACTCTGGATCCACACATCACTGTCCCTTGGCATACTGACAGCTGTTCTCTTCTGGATGAGAATGCTGGCAACAGTGAGTCGCCATGTGTTGGCCATCCCCTCACGGTCAATTCATATACCCGTGACAGCGTCGGATCATTGCGGGTCTCCTTCTCTATATCCGCGTTTGTTACTGGCAATCGTTCAATTATCGACGAATAAAATATCTCGATAGGGTCCACTGCTGGTGCTTCCTCCACAGTAGGCAGTGGCAGGCGCGATAGCCCATCAGTGTTCGGGTTAGGTTGCAAAGATGTGCGGGTTAGGTTGATTGGCTATGATAAAATTGACCCTTAGTGTTCGGGGGATTAAATACGTGGGGTTACGGGGATAGGGTGGGATATGTGTTGGTGTAGGGGTTACGGGGATCGGGTGGGATATGTGTCGGTGCAGGCTCGATGGGCCGAAATGGCCTCTATCTGCACTGTGGGGTTTCTGTGATTCTGTGAACCAACCTCAACGTAAGCTTCAGTATCTTGTGCTTCTGCTGGGCACTCTACAGCCTTTGGGTCAGAACACTGACTTTAGCAACTTGAGACCTTAGCTCTATTCTCCCATTTTCTTTAACACAAAGTCTGCTGCTGATGGGGAATGGGGCTGTCAGTCTTGGCACTGGCAATTTGGTTTTTCTTAATTTTGCTGTCGCTGATCGTTTAGTTGTACTGCTTTAGCAGTTTTCCAAATGATTCGTAGCTGAGTTATCTAATTTTATGGTTAAGTTTGAATATAATTCTGCTTCATCTATGAACAGTGGGAGCATGGTGTAACAGAGTTCAGCAAGGTATGGTAATGCTAGGCAAGTACCCTATGTTGTGCAAGTTTGCGCTTGACAGCAGTGGTTACTGCATGTTTGTAAACGCCATAAGGGTCCTGTTGAGGGTCTCTAATCAGTTGGGTTCTGTTGTCTGTGTTTGTGCAAGGCAATATTGGCAGTGGGAGCATTTGCGATCAATGTTAGTTCTTACTGGCTATATTTGCTATGTTAAGTTTAGAACTGTCACCCATTTATCCAGTCAATAATACTCTGCCTGTCGGAAGGCACCTTTATTGCTCATTGTTGTGAATAGGCTGTGGCACCTCACTGGCCAAGAATGATGTTTCTTTTGAAACCTCATTTATATAAATGCTCAACATTTGCCACTCTGCCAATTAGTGACGTTAATTCAAACACATTTTTAAATGGTAAATTATGTACTGATAATTGGGAGCTGCAGTATCCGTTTCAACGATGCAAAACTTTGTGCTCTCCTCCTAACCATTATATTTTAAATATCTTGAGTGCATCAGGGAATACCTGTGCTCTGTAAACATTTAAATCAATTCTAAGTTTTAAAAAAAAAGACCCTTTAGTACCTTTTTTTTTAAACTAGGTTGAACAATGTACTCCAGGCAGTGTGAAACCCCTGTAATTTGAGCCCACTTCCTCTAGGGACAGGACCGGATTCCAGAGTAATTCTGCATAGTTAGTATCGCTGCAAAGTGCTTCATGGCTGTGCTAGAGTTACAGAATAAACACATCCTTAGAGACTTGTCAAAGAGGATGTTGAAATTCTGTAGTATTTGAAATGGAAATGAAAATTCCCCCTAATTGTAAATATTAAGATATTTTCAATATATTAAAATTCTGTAGGCGTAGCACAATGAAGACAAGTAATTTTTCAGTAAATCAGTTGTGGAATAGTTGCCTTCATTATCTCTGAAATGATAAACTGAAAGTGAGTCCTGGAATTTCAACAAGGATGCCGGTTTGTTTTAGAACACAATACTGCTGATTTTTATCCACTCCACAGATAGCTGGAATCCTCGGATAACAACAGTGTCCTGCCAGTGCCCATTGCTGCATTCTTGTAGGGCTCATGCTTTCCAATTCAGCCTTATAGATCTTTTTCTACTTGCTGTAAATACAAACTGTTATTTGGTGTTCCAGCTTGATCATTACTTGTGTAGGTACCTAGACCGGTAATGTGTTTGTTTACATCTTGTCTGACACTGTTTTTATGATCCAGGAAGTATATAGAATAAATTGAGTGCAGAAAGTTGAAATGCAAAAAGATTGTATTTTTAACATCACATGTTTTATTCATTGTTCTCAAACTCAAATTGTGCATTGCACATTTCACTTAACCCTTACTAGAGAGTAGTTCATCTTGTTTACCATCCCTCCTCAATTTTCGCAACTTCTCTCTGGAAGGTAGTACCGTATACTTTTTTTAGTTCCACAGGTGTGGACTGCTTTCCGGTGTATTGTCTATGTGGTCATTCTTCAGATGTGAGTCCAGATAATGAGTGCCAGCAATCTGTTTGGAATGCATTACAGTCAAGTCTGTTGCTGTTCACACGTGGTCACCAGCAAAGGCCTGTGGATAGTGATCATAGGTGTTAAATTCCTTCTGCCAATAATTTTAGCAGAAAAGTCTGCATGACATTTTTGCTAAAATTATTATGCTGGAGAATTTTGACCCCTAGATGTGGGAATCCTATTTTTTTAAATAAAAATTCTTCCACCTCTTTTCTCCCCAAAGATTGGAACATTCGGGTCAATTGTTGCAACCCCACTGCCACCCTGGTTGAGATCCGCCAAGCCTACATCAGGGTTTAATCTAGGATGATCTTGGTCTCTGTGGTTGAGTACTATATCATGCAGTGCACCTATGCACAGAATCATTGGGCTAGCTCCATCTGTTCCTTTTTATTTAAAGAAGTTTCAACGGTCTGCATGAGCACTTTTTAATCTGTAAATTTAAAGCCATCTCCGCACTGGCTGCATTATAGTTAGGACACTTATTCTGATTATTGATACCTCACTGTTATTTTCTGAGCAATTGCATTATAGTGCAAGTTTGGTGTTCATATGATGCAAAATTTTCTGTTACTCCAATGCCAGATGTGTACTATAACTGAATATAGGAAAGATGTTGAGAACAGGGAGAATTTTCCCCATTACAAAGGAAATTGGTGAATTTGGCAGCTAGTTAAAGAGCAGGATTGCCTGAGACTGAGCACATTGCCAACTCATCCTCTTGGTTTGGAAAAATCGCATGATTCTGTGGAGCGTGGGAAACGAAGGTAACTGACAAGGATGTCATGTAGATTTAACTTTTAATCAGTCTAGAAATGTGACCTTCATATGTTTTATTGTAATGGTTTGCCAGTGTGGGGTTCTCGATTACGTACAATTTGATATCATGCCTTTGGTCCTTTGTCTGGGTACCGTAGTATAGTGATTATGTTACTGGATGAGTAATCCAAACACCTGGACTAATATTCAAGAGCACATGAGTTGAAATACCTGTTTGAATTCAGTTTAAAAAATCTGGAAATATAAACACTATCAGTAAAAGTGACCATGAAGCTGTTGAATTGTTGTAAAACCCCACTGGTTCACTAATGTCCTTCAAAAGAGAAACTTGCCCTCCTTATCTGGTTTGGCCTATGCGTGACTTCAGTCCCCTACAATGTAATTGACTCTTAACTACCCTCTAAAGTGGGATATCAAACCACTCGGTTGTATCAAAACTATTTTCAGGGCAACTAGGGATGGGCAATAAATACCGGCTTTGCCAATGACTTCCCCCATCCCAAGAATGAATTAAAAAAAATATGTGGGAAATGTGACTAAAAACCTTGTGAGCATCTTTCAGCTTGCATGTAATTCTACACCTCTTTTATTTTATTGGGATTTGAACTTCATGAAATTACTTAACTATCTTTAGTGCTGTTGGCCCAATACATAAATATCTTCAGCAATACAGGTAGACTATCCTTTATCCGAAAACCTCGGGACCAGCCGAGTTTCGGATAAAGGAGAATTTCGGATTTCGGAAGGTGGGTCGGGGGGGGGGGGTCGGCGGGGGGTCGTGCGCACGACTTACGCTGACGCTCAGCGTAAGTCAGTCGGGGCCGGCGGGGTACGCGGGGGGGTCGGGGCCGGCGGGGTCCGCGGGGGGGGTCGGCAGTTGTCGGGGCCGGCGGGGTCCGCGGGGGGGGTCGGCGGTTGTCGGGGCCGGCGGGGTCCGCGGGGGGGTCGGGGCCGGCGGGGGGGGGGGGTCGGCGGGGGGTCGTGCGCACGACTTACCCTTTATCCGAACTTCCAAAACTGGAACCCTCTAAAAACCGAAGGTTTTTTCGTTCGTACGCACGACTTGCGCTGAACGAAAAAACCTTCGGTTTTTAGAGGGTTTCGGTTTTCGGAAGTCCGGATAAAGGGTAGTCTACCTGTATATGCAAAATGAAATCCAAATCACGGGTGGTTACTGACGCATCTTCCTTTGCACACAAAAAAAATTACATCACTAAACTCTTTCAGAAGCAAAGTTCACGATGTATAAAGGTCATCATAGGCTTAATGATGCAACTCAAAGTCAAGTATTTGGAAAGAGCAACACACTGAAGTAGGAAAAAGGTTCAGTAGTTGAAGGCTGCTTGTTGAAATACTGCATCTTTTTTTATTCATAAAAATACTGTATTAAAGCTGTAATGGTTTGTGCAATCAATATGCCAGGTGCAGCTTGGCAATTAACCCTTGCAGGCCTGGGAACTCCATGCTGCCTGGACCGTCCAGTTGAAGTACTAATGCTTCAACAACCTCTAGTGTAATGGCCATGTTACTCAATGTCAGGAGCAGTTTTATCACTGTGCTAAGCATTTAAACTATTTTAAACACTTCTGGCTCTCCCCCATTCTCCTCTTGCTCCTTATTTTTATATTCTAGCTAATGTCCCTAATTCTGAGTATTTGTTAATGGTTCTGGCTCTCAGCTGCATATTAGGGTTTAGGATCAATGCCGAGTTAAGAATTGAAAGATTGATTCCATCCAAGTGCTGAACCAGAACTATAGGGCAGAGCACTTTGTGTTAAGTGTGCATGTTGTAGGGGAATCCAGGTTTAAAATTTTAAAATATTCCAAGCCTATTGGGCTGTCAGTGTTATTGTATATCAACTTGGTAACTAGGTTTATTTATAAACTTCAAATTAAATTGCATATATAAGGCATTACAGCTTCTGAAAGTAAATTGTGAACAGTGTTCCTTCAGTCTTTTACCCAGTATATATTTAATATAATTGAACTCCAACTATTTCTGTTTTCAAATTATTAAGCGGGCTCAAAAATAATACAAGCAGTATACTACGTCCATACTTCATTGATCGTGTGCTTGGAATGGATCTTTATGTAGTATAACAAGTTTTAGCTATTGACAGATCCTGCTGTAGTCCTATTTGTCTGTGTTGACTTGTTTGCTTTGCAACAGCAGTTTCTTTTTCCTACTTCAGTGTGTTGCTCTTTCCAAATACTTTACTTTGAGTTGCACCATTAAGCCTATGGTGATCTTTATACACAGTGAACTTTGTTTCTGAAAGAGTTTAGTGGTGTAATTTTTTTTGTGTGCAAAGGAAGGTATGTCAGTAACCACCAGTGATTTGGATTTAATTTTGCATATATTGCTGAAGATATTTATGTATTGGGCCAACAGCACTAAAGATGGGCCTCTGGTGCCTTCATGTTCAGAAGATGATTTATTTTCTTGTATGTTTAGGAAGACCACCTTGCTCTTCTTTGGAAAGTGCTACGGAATCTTTTGCGTCCACCTGAGGGCAGACAGGGCCTCACTTTTTAATGTCTCATGCTTCAGTGCAGTACTGAGGAGGTGCTGCATTGTTGGAGGTGCCCTCTTTCAGATCTAGGATCTACGCTTTTTCTAGCCCAGTCTTTTTTTTAATTCATTCGTTCTTACGATGTGGGCATTGCTGGCTAGGCTGACATTTATTGCCTATTCCTAATTGCTCTTGATCAGTGAGGTCGATGGTGACTCCCAGCATGTTGATGGTGTAGGATTTGGCATTGGTAATACCATTGGATATCAAGGAGAGATGGTTAGTTGCTCTTTTGTTGGAGATGGTCATTGCCTGCTACTTGTGTGCATGAATGTTACTTGCCACTTATCAGCCCAAGCCTGGATTTTATCCAGGTCTTGCTGCATGTGGGCATAGACTGCGACTAGAGATGAACACTGCAATCATCAGCGAACATCCCCACTTCTGACCTTATGATGGAGGGTAGGTCATTGATGAAGCAGCTGAAGATAGTTGAGCCTAGGACGCTGCACTGCAACAATGTCCTGGGGCTGAGATGATTGGCCTTCAACAACCACAGCCATCTTCCTTTGTGCCAGGCATGACCAGTCACTGGAGAGTTATCCCACTAATTCCCATTGACTTCAGTTTTACCAGGGCTCCTTGGTGCCACACTCCGTTGAATGCTGCCTTGATGTCAGGGGCAGTCACTCATCTCATCTCTGGAATTCATCTCTTGTGTCCATGTTTGGACAAAGACTGTAATGAGCTCTGAAGCCTGGTGGACCCCAAACTGAATATCAATGAGTAGGTTATTGGTGAGCAAGTATCGCTTGATAGCACTGTTGACTATTTCTTCCATCACTTTGCTGATGATTGGGAGCTGGGTTGAATTTGTCCTACTTTTTGGGGCCAGGACATACCTGGGTAAGTTTCCACATTGTCTTTTTAAAAATTTGTTTATGGGATGTGGCGGCGCTGGCAAGGCCAGCATTTATTGCCCATCCCTAATTACCCTCGAGAAGGCGGTGATGAACCACCTTCTTGAACCGCTGCAGTCCGTGTGGTAAAGGTACTCCCACAGTGCTGTTAGGTAGGGAGTTCCAGGATTTTGACTCGGCGACGATGAAGGATTGGCGATATACTTCTAAGTCAGGGTGGTGTGTGACTTGGAGGTGGTGGTGTTCCCATGCACCTGCTGCCTTTGTCCTTCTAGGTGGAAGAGATCGTGGGTTTGGGAGGTGCTGCTGAAGAAGCCTTGGCGAGTTGCTGCAGTGCATCTTGTAGATGGTACACACTGCAACCACGGTACGCCGGTGGTGGAGGGAGTGAATGTTTAAGGTGGTGGATGAGGTGCCAATCAAGCGCACTGCTTTGTCCTGGATGGTGTCGAGTTTCTTGTGTTGTTGGAGCTGCACTTATCCAGGCAAGTGGAGAGTATTCCATCACACACCTGACTTGTGCCTTGTAGATGGTATAAAGGCTTTGGGGAGTCGGGAGGTGAGACACTTTCCGCAGAATACCTAATCTCTGACCTGCTCTTGTTGCCACAGTATTTATGTGGCTGGCCCAGTTAAGTTTCTGGTCAATGGTGATACCCAGAATGTTGATGGTGGGGGATTCGGCTGGGATGGTAATGCTGTTGAATGTCAAGGGGCAGTGGTTAGACTTTCGCTTGTTGGAGATAGTCATTGCCTGGCACTTCTGTGGCACGAATGTTACCTGCCACTTATCAGCCCAAGCCTGAATGTCGTCCGGGTCTTGTTGCATGCGGGCACAGACTGCTTCATTGTCTGAGGAGTTGTGAATGGCGCTGAACACTGTGCAATCATCAATGAACATCCCCATTTCTGACCTTATGTTGGAGGGAAGGTCATTGATGAAGCAGCTGAAGATGGTTGGGCCTAGGACACTGCCCTGAGGAACTCCTGCAGCAAAGTCCTGGGGCTGTGATGATTGACCTTTAACCATCACAGCCATCTTCCTTTGTGCTAGGTATGACTCCACCCAGTGGAGCGTTTTTCCCCCCCCCCCGATTCCCATTGACTTTAGTTTTACAAAGGCTCCTTGATGCCTCACTCGGTCAAATGCTGCCTTGATGTCAAGGGCAGTCACTTTCACCTTACCTCTGGAATTCAGCTCCTTTGTCCATGTTTGGACTAAGGCTGTAATGAGGTCGGGAGCCGAGCGGTCTTGGCGGAACCGAAACTGGGCATCAGTGCACATGTTATTGGTGAGTAAGTGCCGCTTGATAGCACTGTCGACAACACCTTCCATCACTTTGCTGATGATTGAGAGTAGACTGATGGGGTGGTAATTGGCCGGATTGGATTTGTCCTGCTTTTTGTGGACAGGACATACCTGGGCAGTTTTCCACATTGTCGGATGGATGTCAGTGTTGTAACTGTACTGGAACAGCTTGGCTAGAGGCGAGGCTAGTTCTGCAGCACAAGTCTTCAGCATGATAGCTGGGATGTTGTTGGGGCCCATAGCCTTTGCTGTGTTCAGCCGTTTCTTGATATCACGTGGAGTGAATCGAATTGGCTGAAGACTAGCGTCTGATGGAGACCTCTGGAGTAGGCCGATATGGATCATACATTCTGCACTTCTGGCTGAAGATGATTGCAAATGCTTCAGCCTTGTCTTTTGCCCTCACGTACTGGACTCCACCATCATTGAGGATGGGGATATTCATGGAGCCTCCTTCTCCCGTTAGCTGTTTAATGGTCCACCACCATTCACGACTGGATATGGCAGGACTGCAGAGCTTTGATCTGATCTGTTGATTGTGGGATTGCTTAGCCCTGTCTATAGCATGCTGTTCTGCTTTTTAGCATGCATGTAGTCCTGGTTTGCAGCTTCGCCATGTTGGCACCTCATTTTTAGGTACGCCTGGTGCTGCTCCTGGCATGCTCTTCTACACTCCTCATTGAACCAGGGTTGGTCTCCTGGCTTGATGGTAATGTAGAGTGAGGGATGTGCTGGGCCATGAGGTTACAGATTGTGGTGGAATACAATTCTGCTGCTGCTGATGGCCCACAGTGCCTCATGGATGCCCAGTTTTGAGCTGCTACATCTGTTCTGAATCTATCCCATTTAGCATGGTGGTAGTGCTACACAACAAGATAGAAGGTGTCCTCAGTGTGAAGACGGGACTTCGTCGTCTCAAGGACTGTGCGCTGGTCACTGCCACCAATACTGTCATGGATAGATGCATCTGCGACTGGTAGGTTGGTGAGGACGAGGTCAAGTAGGTTTTTCCCCTCGTGTTGGTTCTCTCACCACCTGTCGCAGGCCCAGACTGGCAGCTATGTCCTTCAGGACTCGGCCAGCTCCGTCAGTAGTGGTGCTACCGAGCCACTCTTGGTGATAGATGTTGAAGTCCCCCACCCAGAGTACATTCTGTGCCCTTGCTACTCTCAGTGCTTCTTCCAAGTGGTGTTCAACATGGAGTACTGATTCAGCAGCTGAGGGAGGACGGTGGGTGGTAATCAGCAGGAGGTTTGCTTGACCTGAAGCCATGAGACTTCATGGGTTCCGGAGTCAATGTTGAGGACTCCCAGGGCCACTCCTTCCCGACTGTATACCACTGTGCCGCCACCACTGGTGGGTCTGTCCTGCCAGTGGGACAGGACATACCCAGGGATGGTGATGGAGGAGGTCTGGTAGATGCCAGTACTGGAACAGCTTAGCTAGGGGTGTGGCTAGTTGTATATAGTGTGCTTTCAGCACTACTGCTGAGGTGTTATCAGGGCTCATAGTCTGTGGCGTTCTTTTGCACTCAGCCGTTTCTTGATGTCATGTGGAGTAAACCAAATTAGCTGACGACTGGTATCTGTGATGGTGGAAACCTCTGAACGAGGCCTAAAAGAATCCAATTTGTACTTTGAGTGAAGATGGTTGCAAATGCTTTAACCTTGTCTTTTGCACTCTTGGCTATCGTTGAAGGTGGGGATGTTCATAGAGCCTCCTTCACTCATTAGTTACTTAATTGTTCACGACTGGATGTGGCAGGGTTGCAGACCTTTGTTCTGATCCGTTGATTGTGGGGTCGCTTATCTCTGTCTATAATATGCTGCTTATGCTGTTTAGCATACATGTGGTCCTGTGTTGTAGTTTCAGGTTGGCGCCTCATTTTCAGGTATGCCTGCTGTTTCTCCCGGCATGCTCTTCTGCACTCTTCATTGAACCAGAGTTGGTACGTGGCTTGATGGTGAGGGATATGGCAGGCCATAATGTTAGTGTGGTGTACAATTCTGTTTCTGCTGCTGATGGCCCACGGTGCCTCATGGATGCCCAGTTTTGAGCTGTTGGATCTGTTTTTATTCTATCCCACTTAGCACCGTGGAAGTGCCACATAACACGTTGAAGGGTGTCCTTGGTATGACGACCAGACTTGGTCTCCATGAGGACTGTACAGTGGGCACTTCTACAAGCTCAGACTACTTGCATAAAGAAGTGTAATCCTCTGATTTGTTCCTGTAACTAAACTGCAATGAATAACTTTAACTAATTACCATGTTCAAAAATGCCAAAAGGAGGTCTGATTTATTCCAAGGTCTGACCTTGGTTTCCCAACACAATACAGGAAACTTTGCTATATCCGGCACCGACGGGACCGAGCTGTCAAAACTGCCGGACATACAAAATTAATGTTGAAGCATACGGAGCTTTTCATCTCCGTATCTGACAACAAACACTGTTGCTTAGCAACAGCTTCAAACAGTCGGCCCGTACCTTGGAAGCGTCTCTGTAGCTTAGCAACAGCTTCAGAGAGACTTTCCAAAGCCTGACTGTTGGAAAAAAAAAGCCACGAGAAGAAAAACAACCTAACAGAACGGCTCCTGATTTCTGCCAGTAGATCGAGGTTTCCGGACATACAACCTCCGGATAAACCAAAGTCTCCTGTGCTAGGCAAAGAACCTGTGCTGATTTTAAACTGACCTATGATTCCTGAAGTAAATTTATGTTGCATTTAAGAGGAAAATGAGAACCCATTTGATAACTTTGTAGTGAACTACGAAACTTGGCAACTGTAGCGGGCAGAAGAGACAAAACTGCCAAAAATTGGCAGATTAGCCCTGCAAAATAATGCAAACAGGATTGTTAGCTGGTAATTCTACTTAATGAAGAAAACCACACATAAAATGAACTGTTGCACTTGGCCTGTGTCGTTTACAACCTCCTGAAGTTTTACAGGTTTGGATCATCATTCTTGATTTGTGTACATCTATCTTCTATATATATAAATCGGTACTTCTGTCATTCTGTCTGTCTATCTGTCTGTCATCGCGTGTGCTTATGGGTATGCACTCGAAAGTTACAGGGCGTACCTATGCGCGCGTTACCTCCAAAGAAAGCTTACGCTTCCGAGACGGTTTTAAGCGTATTTACGTTTCGGCCGGGCTAAAATCCCGCCCGCGGTATCCCAAAAACCTTCAACGTTCCGCTCATTAGCATCTCATTATCCGCTCATTAGCGACAGAGTGACCTCGAGCTCGACCAATCGTACGCCGGGTTGCTGGCGTGTGCCGCCGGGCCAATCGGTGTGTGTGTGGCCGGGCCTTATCGTTCTGAACCGAGGTGAGTCGCCGCCATCTTGATTCCAAACTTTTCCTTTCTTTTTCCCGCTTTCTGCGTCTTAAAAAAAAACGTTGCTTTTAAAACACATATTGTTTTTTAAAAAAATGATTTAGAAAGTAATTAACTTATCTAATCTCATTAATTTTCCTACCTTTCCCTGTTTTTCCAGGTAGGCCTAGAAGCCTCGGCGTCTCCTCCGCACCCACGCCCGAGCTAGGCACCTCCCGGCCCCACTCGAAGGCTGGAGGGCCGAGCCTCAGCCCAGCGCCGCTAGGGTGCGCGCGCAGCAGGAGCTGAGACGTCTCTGGCTCGGCCGGGGGCGGGGCTTGCTGAGCGTCCAGCGTTACCCTGGCAACCGGGCCCGCCGGACGTCTCGCACAGCCGCAATCGGCGGTCTTCACCTCGGGGGGGGGGGGGGGCGCCCCCCCGCCCTCCTTCTCCCCCCCCGCCCTTCCCCCCCCCATCCCTTCCGCCCTCCCTCCCCCCCGCCCTCCCTCCCCCCCGCCCTCCCTCCCCCCCGCCCTCCCTTCCTCCCCCCTCCTTCCTCCCCCCTCCCTTCTCCCCCCCTCCCTTCCTCCCCCCCTCCCTTCCTCCCCCCTCCCTTCCTCCCTTCCCCGCCCTCCCCCTCCCCCGCCCTCCCCCTCCCCCTCCCTCCCCCTGCCCTCCCTCCCCCTGCCCTCCCTCCCCCTGCCCTCCCTCCCCCTGCCCTCCCTCCCCCTGCCCTCCCTCCCCCTGCCCTCCCTTCCCCGCCCTCCCCCTCCCCCCTCCCTCCCTTCCTCCTCCCTCCCCTCCCCCCCGCCCTCCCTTCCCCCTCCCCCCTGCCCCTCCCCCCTCCCTCCCCTCCCCCCCTCTCTTCCCCCAGTCGCTCTCTCTTCCCCCCCCCAGTCGCTCTCTCTCTTCCCCCCAGTCGCTCTCTCTCTTCCCCCAGTCGCTCTCTCTCTTCCCCCAGTCGCTCTCTCTCTTCCCCCCAGTCGCTCTCTCTCTTCCCCCCAGTCGCTCTCTCTCTTCCCCCCAGTCGCTCTCTCTCTTCCCCCCAGTCGCTCTCTCTCTTCCCCCCAGTCGCTCTCTCTCTTCCCCCCAGTCGCTCTCTCTCTTCCCCCCAGTCGCTCTCTCTCTTCCCCCCAGTCGCTCTCTCTCTTCCCCCCAGTCGCTCTCTCTCTTCCCCCCAGTCGCTCTCTCTCTTCCCCCCAGTCGCTCTCTCTCTTCCCCCCAGTCGCTCTCTCTCTTCCCCCCAGTCGCTCTCTCTCTTCCCCCCAGTCGCTCTCTCTCTTCCCCCCAGTCGCTCTCTCTCTTCCCCCCAGTCGCTCTCTCTCTTCCCCCCAGTCGCTCTCTCTCTTCCCCCCAGTCGCTCTCTCTCTTCCCCCCAGTCGCTCTCTCTCTTCCCCCCAGTCGCTCTCTCTCTTCCCCCCAGTCGCTCTCTCTCTTCCCCCCAGTCGCTCTCTCTCTTCCCCCCAGTCGCTCTCTCTCTTCCCCCCAGTCGCTCTCTCTCTTCCCCCCAGTCGCTCTCTCTCTTCCCCCCAGTCGCTCTCTCTCTTCCCCCCAGTCGCTCTCTCTCTTCCCCCCAGTCGCTCTCTCTCTTCCCCCCAGTCGCTCTCTCTCTTCCCCCCAGTCGCTCTCTCTCTTCCCCCCAGTCGCTCTCTCTCTTCCCCCCAGTCGCTCTCTCTCTTCCCCCCAGTCGCTCTCTCTCTTCCCCCCAGTCGCTCTCTCTCTTCCCCCCAGTCGCTCTCTCTCTTCCCCCCAGTCGCTCTCTCTCTTCCCCCCAGTCGCTCTCTCTCTTCCCCCCAGTCGCTCTCTCTCTTCCCCCCAGTCGCTCTCTCTCTTCCCCCCAGTCGCTCTCTCTCTTCCCCCCAGTCGCTCTCTCTCTTCCCCCCAGTCGCTCTCTCTCTTCCCCCCAGTCGCTCTCTCTCTTCCCCCCAGTCGCTCTCTCTCTTCCCCCCAGTCGCTCTCTCTCTTCCCCCCAGTCGCTCTCTCTCTTCCCCCCAGTCGCTCTCTCTCTTCCCCCCAGTCGCTCTCTCTCTTCCCCCCAGTCGCTCTCTCTCTTCCCCCCAGTCGCTCTCTCTCTTCCCCCCAGTCGCTCTCTCTCTTCCCCCCAGTCGCTCTCTCTCTTCCCCCCAGTCGCTCTCTCTCTTCCCCCCAGTCGGTCGCTCTCTCTCTTCCCCCCAGTCGCTCTCTCTCTTCCCCCCAGTCGCTCTCTCTCTTCCCCCCAGTCGCTCTCTCTCTTCCCCCCAGTCGCTCTCTCTCTTCCCCCCAGTCGCTCTCTCTCTTCCCCCCAGTCGCTCTCTCTCTTCCCCCCAGTCGCTCTCTCTCTTCCCCCCAGTCGCTCTCTCTCTTCCCCCCAGTCGCTCTCTCTCTTCCCCCCAGTCGCTCTCTCTCTTCCCCCCAGTCGCTCTCTCTCTTCCCCCCAGTCGCTCTCTCTCTTCCCCCCAGTCGCTCTCTCTCTTCCCCCCAGTCGCTCTCTCTCTTCCCCCCAGTCGCTCTCTCTCTTCCCCCCAGTCGCTCTCTCTCTTCCCCCCAGTCGCTCTCTCTCTTCCCCCCAGTCGCTCTCTCTCTTCCCCCCAGTCGCTCTCTCTCTTCCCCCCAGTCGCTCTCTCTCTTCCCCCCAGTCGCTCTCTCTCTTCCCCCCAGTCGCTCTCTCTCTTCCCCCCAGTCGCTCTCTCTCTTCCCCCCAGTCGCTCTCTCTCTTCCCCCCAGTCGCTCTCTCTCTTCCCCCCAGTCGCTCTCTCTCTTCCCCCCAGTCGCTCTCTCTCTTCCCCCCAGTCGCTCTCTCTCTTCCCCCCAGTCGCTCTCTCTCTTCCCCCCAGTCGCTCTCTCTCTTCCCCCCAGTCGCTCTCTCTCTTCCCCCCAGTCGCTCTCTCTCTTCCCCCCAGTCGCTCTCTCTCTTCCCCCCAGTCGCTCTCTCTCTTCCCCCCAGTCGCTCTCTCTCTTCCCCCCAGTCGCTCTCTCTCTTCCCCCCAGTCGCTCTCTCTCTTCCCCCCAGTCGCTCTCTCTCTTCCCCCCAGTCGCTCTCTCTCTTCCCCCCAGTCGCTCTCTCTCTTCCCCCCAGTCGCTCTCTCTCTTCCCCCCAGTCGCTCTCTCTCTTCCCCCCAGTCGCTCTCTCTCTTCCCCCCAGTCGCTCTCTCTCTTCCCCCCAGTCGCTCTCTCTCTTCCCCCCAGTCGCTCTCTCTCTTCCCCCCAGTCGCTCTCTCTCTTCCCCCCAGTCGCTCTCTCTCTTCCCCCCAGTCGCTCTCTCTCTTCCCCCCAGTCGCTCTCTCTCTTCCCCCCAGTCGCTCTCTCTCTTCCCCCCAGTCGCTCTCTCTCTTCCCCCCAGTCGCTCTCTCTCTTCCCCCCAGTCGCTCTCTCTCTTCCCCCCAGTCGCTCTCTCTCTTCCCCCCAGTCGCTCTCTCTCTTCCCCCCAGTCGCTCTCTCTCTTCCCCCCAGTCGCTCTCTCTCTTCCCCCCAGTCGCTCTCTCTCTTCCCCCCCAGTCGCTCTCTCTCTTCCCCCCCAGTCGCTCTCTCTCTTCCCCCCAGTCGCTCTCTCTCTTCCCCCCAGTCGCTCTCTCTCTTCCCCCCAGTCGCTCTCTCTCTTCCCCCCAGTCGCTCTCTCTCTTCCCCCCAGTCGCTCTCTCTCTTCCCCCCAGTCGCTCTCTCTCTTCCCCCCAGTCGCTCTCTCTCTTCCCCCCAGTCGCTCTCTCTCTTCCCCCCAGTCGCTCTCTCTCTTCCCCCCAGTCGCTCTCTCTCTTCCCCCCAGTCGCTCTCTCTCTTCCCCCCAGTCGCTCTCTCTCTTCCCCCCAGTCGCTCTCTCTCTTCCCCCCAGTCGCTCTCTCTCTTCCCCCCAGTCGCTCTCTCTCTTCCCCCCAGTCGCTCTCTCTCTTCCCCCCAGTCGCTCTCTCTCTTCCCCCCAGTCGCTCTCTCTCTTCCCCCCAGTCGCTCTCTCTCTTCCCCCCAGTCGCTCTCTCTCTTCCCCCCAGTCGCTCTCTCTCTTCCCCCCAGTCGCTCTCTCTCTTCCCCCCAGTCGCTCTCTCTCTTCCCCCCAGTCGCTCTCTCTCTTCCCCCCAGTCGCTCTCTCTCTTCCCCCCAGTCGCTCTCTCTCTTCCCCCCCAGTCGCTCTCTCTCTTCCCCCCCCAGTCGCTCTCTCTCTTCCCCCCCCAGTCGCTCTCTCTCTTCCCCCCCCAGTCGCTCTCTCTCTTCCCCCCCCAGTCGCTCTCTCTCTTCCCCCCCAGTCGCTCTCTCTCTTCCCCCCCAGTCGCTCTCTCTCTTCCCCCCAGTCGCTCTCTCTCTTCCCCCCAGTCGCTCTCTCTCTTCCCCCCAGTCGCTCTCTCTCTTCCCCCCAGTCGCTCTCTCTCTTCCCCCCAGTCGCTCTCTCTCTTCCCCCCAGTCGCTCTCTCTCTTCCCCCCAGTCGCTCTCTCTCTTCCCCCCAGTCGCTCTCTCTCTTCCCCCCAGTCGCTCTCTCTCTTCCCCCCAGTCGCTCTCTCTCTTCCCCCCAGTCGCTCTCTCTCTTCCCCCCAGTCGCTCTCTCTCTTCCCCCCAGTCGCTCTCTCTCTTCCCCCCAGTCGCTCTCTCTCTTCCCCCCAGTCGCTCTCTCTCTTCCCCCCCAGTCGCTCTCTCTCTTCCCCCCCAGTCGCTCTCTCTCTTCCCCCCCAGTCGCTCTCTCTCTTCCCCCCAGTCGCTCTCTCTCTTCCCCCCAGTCGCTCTCTCTCTTCCCCCCCAGTCGCTCTCTCTCTTCCCCCCCAGTCGCTCTCTCTCTTCCCCCCCAGTCGCTCTCTCTCTTCCCCCCCAGTCGCTCTCTCTCTTCCCCCCCAGTCGCTCTCTCTCTTCCCCCCCCAGTCGCTCTCTCTCTTCCCCCCCAGTCGCTCTCTCTCTTCCCCCCCAGTCGCTCTCTCTCTTCCCCCCCAGTCGCTCTCTCTCTTCCCCCCCAGTCGCTCTCTCTCTTCCCCCCCAGTCGCTCTCTCTCTTCCCCCCCCCAGTCGCTCTCTCTCTTCCCCCCCCCCAGTCGCTCTCTCTCTTCCCCCCCCAGTCGCTCTCTCTCTTCCCCCCCCAGTCGCTCTCTCTCTTCCCCCCCAGTCGCTCTCTCTCTTCCCCCCCAGTCGCGCTCTCTTCCCCCCAGTCGCTCGCTCTCTCTCTTCCAACAACAACATTCCCTCGAAAAAGCCTCGGCACCGCCGGGCACTTCAGCTAGTAATGTATACATTAGATTTCCGTATTTTACTTTCAAATTGGGATCCTACTTTGAGGAAATCTGGTTAAAGGAACTAACAGGAAAATATGTTCAGTAACCTCAATTGAGCAGTGATTCTTTTCCCCTGATAGCCCTTTGTACAGTATGTATTAAGATTTCTAATTGCATAGTACTTGCGCTTCCATTTGTGGCTTGACTTCAGAACTCTTCAATTTTATTAATTCAACACATGCCCTATTAACTTCAACTTTCAACTTCTATTTTGGTATTACAAAATATGCTTCTTTTGTACTGGTTTCAAGCTAAAAGCAGTTATTCTAAAAATCCTGTAGTTAAAAATGACATAATAGGTTACACATTTGCCAAACAAAAGCTGACTTTGCATAGCTCCACTAAGCACCGCTCAGTCATCTGAAGGCAGTGTGGATTTGTTAGAGAGGAGGTGCACTGTCACTGGGCTAAAATAAAACTGCTCTTAGGCCACCACTTGGAGATTCTCTCGTGACTACAGGGACAATGGTGGGAAGTAATCTACATTTTTGGGACCAGTTTACTGAAAATAGTATGCAACTGCTAAAATAAATATAATGGCTGTACTTGCCACCAATGTTCCCTTTAAGTCCTGCGCAGCCGGTGAGCCGGCTTTTAAATTGAAAAAAACCACGCATGCGCGGACTTTTGAATGGGCCGTGCAGCCCAAAAAAATTACAGGGAACATTGGCTTGCCACTACCTTCCCTGTCCAAACCACCGTAGTGTCGGTTAACCCTTATCACCAAAATAACACATTGATCTCTCCCCTAACTCTTCGCGCCGGCTCCTCTTTTGAGCACCTCCCCTTGTTCCACCCTTCTCCCTTGTCCTTTAAATTCCTCATTTTGTTTTTACTGCTCCCACCCCCAGACCCTTCCTTAGTATCTTTCCTCTAGGCCTCTGCATTGAGCGACGACTCATCCTCAGTGATTTCAATTTCCAACTCAACTGACTTTGCCTTCTCTCTGAATTCACTGGCCCCTGCTGTCCTCTCTAAACCTCTCCTCCTTCCCTCTAAACTCTCTTAACCATATTCATAGCCAACTCCTTGACCGTACCATCTCGCGTACCATCCCTACTCCCGTGGTCTCGATCACAAATTTAGCCATCTCTGACCACTTGGATCTCTCATCACTCACATTTTCCTACCCCCTTAAAACCTCACTTTCTTCTGTGTCTGCCCCTGGAGAAGACTCCTCAAATCACTTTTCACTCCACTTTCAAACTGCCAACTGCCTAGCCTTTGGCTATCCATTTGCTGCAATACTTCTACAGCTGTCAATCTGCTCAATCACTTCCTCAACTCCACCTTTGCCCTTGTTCCCAGGAAAGCCTTTACTCTCTCCCCCTTTCTTTGCTGTTCGCCCTCATATAGTTCCCACCTTCATTCCTTCAAATCTAAGGGGTGAAGATTTAAACTAATTTGGCACACAACTGGTTTAGCCATCTATCACCAGACCTGACTGGGCCACATAAAGCATTGTTGAGCTTCAATCTCCTCTGCCAAAAGCACCCACTACTCCCAAGATCATTATAGAGAGCAAAGATAACGCTGGCTTCTTTTTCTCAACTATAACCATCTCTTGAAACACCTCTGTCCTGTCCCCTCCACCATCACCTCAACCAACAGGTGTGAGGAGCTGATGGACTTTGTCACGAAGATTGAGACCATCTGTTTAGCTGCATCTGCTGCTTTCCCTCCACTTCTCCCTGCCCAGCAAGCCAAACCTTCCCTTTGCCCTAGCCTGATCTTGTATCTTTCTTCAGTTTCTCTCCTATCCTCCCCGAGCTCAACTTGTCCATGTGACCTACCTCCTGCATCCTTGACCCCATTTCAACTAAACTACTGACTGCACAACTTCACTTCCTGGCCTCCATGCTAGATGACATTGAAAATGGTTACCTCTCCTTGGGTACTGTCCCCTTCCCTTTCAAAATAATTGTCATTATTCCCTTCTTCAAAACACCCATCCTTGACCTCGCTGTCCTTGCAAATATTGTCCCATGTCCAACTTGCCTTTCCTCTACAAAGTTGGCTCCCAAATCCATGCCCATCTTTCCTGCAATTCTAGCTTTCAAGAGCAAATTGAATAAATACTTGAAGGAGAAAAAATTGCAGGGATACGGGGAAAGAGCCAGGGAGTGGAACTAACTGAATCGCTCTTCAAAAGAGCTGGTGTACACTCGCTGGGCGAATGGCCTCCTTTTGTGCTGTTCTAAGATTCTAACTCCATCTCTCCAATCCGGCCGGCCAGGAGAGCATTGGAATAGTCGAGTCTGGAGGTAACAAAAGTATGGATGAGGGTTTCAGCAGCAAATCAGCTGAGACGGGGGCAGAGATGGGTGATGTTACACAGATGGAAGTAGGCGGTCTTGGTGATGGAGAGAATATGGGGTTGGAAGCAAAGCTCGGGGTCAAATAGATCGCCGAGGTTGTGAACAGTGTGGTTTGGGCCGAGACAATAGCTAGGGAGGTGGATGGAATCTGGAGTTTGTGGTAGGGGCAGAAGACAACGGCTCTTGTCTTCCTAAGGTTTAATTGGAAGAAATTTTGGCTCATCCAGGACCTGATGTTGGACACGGTCTGACAACACTGAATCAGTGGAGGCATCCTGAGAGGTGGTAGAGAGGTAGACCTGGGTGTTGTCAGTGTACATGTGGAACCTGATGGCAACATCATCTGAAGACACGACGAGAGATAGCATATACATGAGAGATAAGAGGGGCCAAAGGATAGATTCATGGGGACTCGAGAGGTAACCACGCGGGGGTGGGAAGCAAAGCCATTGCAGGAGATTCTCTGGCTATGCCTGGATAGGTAAGAGTGGAACCAGGCATGGCCAGTTCCGTCAGCAGGAAACCTGAAGAGAGGCGTTTGAGGAGGATGGTGTCATCATGTTAAAAGCTGCAGAGCAATCGAGAAGGATGAGGATGGATAGTTTACCACAGTCACAGAAGATGTCATTTTTGACTTTGATTAGGGCCTTTTCACTGCTGTGGCAGGGGCGGAAACTTGATTGGTGAGGTTGAAACATGGAGTTGTGGGAAAGATGGGCACGGATTTGGGAGGCGACAACACACTCAAGAACTTTGGTGAGGAAGGGAAGCATCTTTCATACCATGAAGCATTTTGTGTGTTTGTCTCTGAAATTATGAAAGTTTGAATATTTTGAATTTCTTTTGAAAAATGTGCAAGAGCAAGGGCTTATTTTTATGCCTGCTTCAGAAAACCTAGTTGCTTGTGCTCATATAATTGACTTTTACATTTTTGCAGTGCATCAAGCTATATGATTACTTGCCTATCTACGTTGTACCTCTTAACTCTTTCAACATCTGACAGGGTGAGTAAGTTTGTAATGAGTTTAACCACTCAAATGAGATGTTTTGGTTCAACTGGAGCAATTATAATTATTGAAGAATAAACAACATAAATATATACATTTTTGTGATCTAATTAATCTAGTGAGGTTTGCCTACTTTCAAAGAGAAACTTTGAGTGAGTGAACTAATTAACTGGCAGTGATTTTTCTTTTTTAGCCCAGAAGGTATGATTACAATCATACACCTGTATTAATTGCAACAAAAGCGCTTTATGCATCAGTTTGTTGAAATAAATTTATTTTAGCTAATGCATTTCCAAAATTACTCCAATTTCTGAGTAAATTATACTTCAGGCCGTAGCAATAATGGATAGGATAAAAATAGATAGAGGAGGAACTTAAAAGGTTGGCAGTGCTCAAAGTAGAAAAGTCATCCGATCCAGATGGGATGCTAGGTTACTGAGGAACGTAAGAGTAAAAATTGTGGAGACTTGCTACAATCTTCGAATCCTTCTTCGATACGGGGGTGATGCCAGAGGACTGAAGGACTGCAAATGTTACATCCCTGTTCAAAAAGGAGAGGGGGATAAACCTGGCAATTATAGGTCAGTCTGCCTAATGTCAGTGGTGGGGAAACTTTGAGATTATAATCCGGGACAAAATTAATTGGTATTTGGAAAATGATGGGCTGATAAATGAAAGCCATCACGAATTTGTTAAAGGCAAATAGTGTTTGACTAACTTGATTGAATTCTTTGGTAGTGTGGTTGATGCTGTGTATATGGACTTTCAAAAGACGTTTGATAAAGTACCACATAATAGACTTGTTAGCAAACTTAAAGCTTCTGGGAGTAAAGGAACAGTAGCAGCGTAGGTATGAAAATGGCTAAGGGACAGAAAGCAGACTAGTGGTGAATGGTTGTTTTTCAGACTGGAGGAAAATATACAGTGGTGTTCCCCAGGGGTCAGTATTAGGACCACTGCGCTTTTTGATATATTAATAACCTGGACTACTTTTTTTATTCGCTTATGGGACCTGGGCGTCGCTGGCAAGGCCAGCATTTTTGCCCAACCCTAATTGCTCTTGAGAAGGTGGTGGTGAGCTGCTGCAGTTCGTGTGGTGAAGGTACTCCCACAGTGCTGTTAGGTAGGGAGTTCCAGGATTTTCACCCAGCAATGATGAAGGAACGACAATATACTTCTAAGTCAGGATGGTGTGTGACTTGGAGGGGAACGTGGAGGTGATGGTGTTCCCATGCGCCTGCTGCCCTTGTCCTTCTAGGTGGAAGAGGTCGCGGGTTTGGGAGGTGCTGCTGAAGAAGCCTTGGCGACTTGCTGCAGTGCATCTTGTAGATGGTACACAATGCAGCCACGGTGGAGGGAGTGAATGTTTAAGGTGGTGGATGGGGTGCCAATCAAGCGGGGTGCTTTGTCCCAGATGGCGTCGAGCTTCTTGAGTGTTGTTGCAGCTGCACTCATCCAGGCAAGTGGAGAGTATTCCTTCCTTGTGCCTTGTAGATGGTGGAAAGGCTTTGGGGAGTCATGAGGTGAGACATTTGCACAGAATACCTAGCCTCTGACCTGCTCTTGTTGTCACAGTATTTATGTGGTTGGTTCAGTTAAGTTTCTGGTTAATGGTGACACCCAGAATGTTGATGGTGGAGGATTTGGCAATGGTAATGCCGTTGAATATCAAGGGGAGGTGGTTAGACTCTTGCTTGTTGGAGATAGCCATTGCCTGGCACTTCTGTGGCGCGAATGTTACCTGCCACTTATCAGCCAAAGCCTGAACGTCGTCCAGGCCTTGTTGCATATGTGCATGGACTGCTTCATTACCTGAGGAGTCATGAATGGAGCTGAACACTGAAGTCATCAGCGAACATCCCCATTTCTGACCTTAGGTTGGAAGGAAGGTCATTGATGAAGCAGCTGAAGATGGTTGGGCCTAGGACACTGCCCTGAGGAACTCCTGCAGTGATGTCCTGGGGCTGTGATGATTGACCTTCAATTACCACAACCATCTTCCTTGGTGCTAGGTATGACTCCACCCAGTGGAGCGTTTTCTCCCTGATTCCCTTTGACTTCAGTTTTACTAGGGCACCTTGATGCCATATTCTGTCAAATGCTGCCTTGATGTCAAGGGCAGTCACTCTTGCCTCATCTCTGGAATTCAGCTCCTTTGTCCATGTTTTGAGCAAGGCTGTAATGAGGTCGGGAGCCGAGTGGTCTTAGCAGAACCCAAACTGCAGCTTGATAGCACTGTTGATGATGCCTTCCATCACTTTGCTGATGATTGAGAGTAGACTGATGGGGCGGTAATTGGCCGGGTTGGATTTGTCCTGCTTTTTGTGGACAGGACCTACCTGGGCAGTTTTCCACATTGTCGGATGGATGCCAATGTTGTAGCTGTACTGGAACAGCTTGGCTAGAGGCGTGGCTAGTTGTGGAGCACAAGCCTTCAGCACGATAGCCGGGATGTTGTCTGGGCCCGTAGCCTTTGCTGTGTCCAGTGTGCTCAGCCGTTTCTTGATATCACGTGGAGTGAATTGAATTGGCTGAAGACTGGCTTCTGTGATAGTGGGGACCTCGGGAGTAGGCCGATATGGATCATCCACTCGGCACTTCTGGCTGAAGATGGTTGCAAACGCTTCAGCCTTGTCTTTCGCACTCATGTCCTGGACTCCACCATCATTGAGGATGGGGATAGTCATGGAGCCTCTAGTTCCTGTTAGTTGTTTAATGGTCCACCACCATTCATGACTGGATGTGGCAGGACTGCCACATCTGATCCGTTGATTGTGGTATCGCTTAGCCCTGTCTATAGCATGCTGTTTTCACTTTTTAGCATGCATGTAGTGTTTTGTTGCAGTTTCCCCAGGTTGGCACCTCATTTTTAGGTAGGCCTGGTGCTGCTCCCGGCATGCTCTTCTACACTCCTTATTGAACCAGGGTTGGTCCCCTGGCTTGGTGGTAATGGTAGAGTGAGGGATGTGCCAGTCCATGAGGTTACAGAGTGTGGTGGAATACAATTCTGCTGCTGATGGCCCTCAGCACCTCATGGATGCCCAGTTTTCAGCTGCTAGATCTGTTCTGAATCTATCCCATTTAACATGGTTGTAACACGATGGAGGGTGTTCTCAGTGTGAAGACGGGACTTCGTCTCCACAATGACTCTGCGGTGGTCACTGCTAGGGTTGCAAAGGGGTGGAAAGTTTCCGGTAAATTTCCGGAAATTTTCCACGGGAAGTTTAGCTTGGGAATTTGGGGAATTTTGCCCAAAAAAGCACATGCTAGCATAATATTGTTTTTTTTGTATTTCTTTCTTTTTTTTCCACAGGTCCTCTCTTAAAATTACTAACAGAGATGGAATCTTAATTATTAAGGAATTTCTTAATCAATATATGTTTATCTTCTTACTTGGCTTGTTTTAATAATTACAAGTTTTGTGTGTGACTGTGAACAAATGTGTCCTGATTGGTTGGATGAGTGGATGAGCGATTAGCTCCCTCTATTTGTAATATTTGCATATCGAATTGTGATTGGCCTGCAGGCATCTGTAAGACATCTATAGTTTTTTTAAGATCCAGGTTAGGGGTCCTGAGGGAAGTCATTTTGTTTTCAGCTGATGTTGTGATGATGCAGTAAGTAAATCAGACTTTATACCAAATAAACCAGTTACTTGTTGAACTCTGTTGTCCTTCAATTTAAAATATACAAAATAATACACTATTGGTGATGTAGCGTCGTGTGTGTACAGGTCATGCTTCCATCACATGGAGCATCAGCAAAAATGTACTCGCCCTGTTGCAATCGTGCTGATCGACCGCAGTTCGACACAGAGATGAATGCCCTTTATTTCTCTGCATAGAACAATGCCACGTTTACCGTCGGATGTGCGGAAGGATTTTACCCCAGGCATTAAAGATGGAAAGACTGTGTACGTGTGCAAACACTGTAGAAAGCCATATGTAAAGAATGCCACAAAGATGCAGCAGCATTTATCCAAATGCAACAACTTCACTCAAAGCTCACAGCAGTCAGCCCAGAGTTCCTCTGCTTCCATTCAAGAAGATGATGGTTCTCATTCAGCATCAGGCTCCTTATCAGCAACTCCTGGCCCACTTGGAAGGTTCTTTGATACAATGGATAACCATAGCCAGAAGAATGCAGATGAGTGCCTTGCTCGAGCTGTATATGCAACAGGCTCACCCCTCATGCTCACAGCCAATGTGTACTGGAAGAGATTTTTCAATGTTATTCGCCCTGCATACTGTCCTCCCACCAGACATGCTTTGTCTACTTATTTGCTGGAGGCTGAGTATAACAGAGTCCAAGGAAAGCTCAAAGAAACGATAGCGATGGCAGACTGTGTTGCAGTTATCTCAGATGGGTGGTCAAATGTACGAGGGGAGGGCATCATAAACTACATCGTCTCCACTCCTCTCCCAGTGTTCTTCAAGAGCACAGACACGAAGGACAACAGACACACAGGCACATACATTGCTGATGAGCTGAAAGTGGTCATCAACGATCTTGGATCACAAAAGGTCTTTGCAGTAGTTACTGACAATGCTGCGAATATGAAGGCTGCTTGGGCTCAAGTGGAGGAGGCCTACCCTCCTATTACGTCTATTGGGTGCGCAGCTCATGGGCTTAACCTGCTCCTCAAGGACATCATGGGTTTGAGAACCATGGAACCACTGTACAAGAGAGCCAAGCAAGTTGTTAAGTATGTCAGGGGAAAACATGAAGGTAAGCATGCAGGTGCAGCAGGCGGTTAAGAAGGCAAATGGTATGTTGGCCTTCGTAGCAAGAGGGTTCGAGTACAGGAACAAGGATGTCTTGCTACAGTTGTACAGGGCCTTGGTGAGACCGCACCTTGAGTATTGTGTGCAGTTTTGGTCGCCTTACCTGAGAGAGGACGTTCTTGCCATGGAAGGAGTGCAGCGAAGATTCACCAGGCTGATACCTGGGATGGCAGGAATGACGTATGAGGAGAGATTGTGTCGATTGGGCTTATACTCACTGGAGTCTAGAAGATTGAGAGGGGATCTCATCGAAACCTATAAAATTCTGTCAGGTCTGGACAGACTAGATGCAGGAAGGATGTTTCTGATGGCCGGGGAGTCCAGAACCAGGGGTCATAGTCTAAGGATAAGGGGTAAGCCATTTAGGACTGAAATGAGGAGGAATTTCTTCACCCAGAGAGTGGTGAACCTGTGGAATTCTCTGCCACAGAGGGCGGTGGAGGCTAGTTCATTAAATATATTCAAGAAAGAGTTGGATATATTTCTTGAGGCTAAAGGGATATGGGGAAAAGGCAGGGACAGGGTACTGAATTTGGATGATCAGCCATGATCACATTGAATGGCGGAGCAGGCTCGAAGGGCCAAATGGCCTACTCCTGCTCCTATCTTCTATGTTTCTATAACAGGTAGTTGCAGCAACCTACAACTCCAAGCAAATGACAAAGAACAAGAACACCACACTGAAGCTGCCCAACAACACTAGATGGGGTGGTGTTGTCATAATGTACAACAGCCTTCTGGAGGGTAAGGAGTCGCTGCAAGAAATGGCAATATCCCAGTCTGGGGATATGGAAACCACCATCAAGAAAATACTGCTGGATGATGTGTTTTGGGAGAGAGTGGTTAGCAGCCTTAAACTACTCTCACCAGTAGCATCTGCAATTGCTCAGATTGAAGGAGATGACGCTGTCTTGTCAGATGTTCTCAGGCTTTTTACTGATTTAAAAGAACAAATCAGCATTGCCCTACCCACATCCCTGCTGCTCAAAGCAGAGGAGAAGGCAATTGTTCAATTCATACAGACGCGTCAAGAATTTTGTGTCAAGCCGATTCATGCTGCAGCATACATGCTGGACCCAAAGCATGTTGGGAGACCAATACTTTCTGGAGAACAGATCAACAGCGCTTACAGTGTGATTTCTACCCTCTCACACCATCTCAATCTGGATGTGGGCAAAGTTCTGGGAAGTCTGGCAAAGTTCTCTACCAAGCAAGGTCTTTGGAATGGGGATGGGATATCAGTGCACATACCTGGTGGAAGGGACTTTGTGCATCTGAGGCCCTGTCACCTATTGCATCGGTGATACTCCAAATCCCACCTTCATCAGCGGCCTCTGAACGAAACTGGTCACTTTTTGGGAATACGCATACAAAGGTGCGCAACAGGCTGACTAACAAGAGAGTGGAGAAACTGGTGGCTATCCGGGCGAACCTACAACTTATTGAGCCAGATACAGAAGTGTCCACCACACAGCTAGACACTGACACAGAGGAGGAAATGGACACGCCAGAGTCAGAGAATCAGGAGGAGCAATGAGGAGTAGAAGACTCAAAGGGACAAAATAAGGACAAATTACAGGCTAAATAAGCTGATGCTCTTTTTATTTTATTTTAGATGGGTCTTTTTTGTGGAGGTTCAATAAAGTTCAAAATTATAACCTAAATAAAGTTTTGAAAGCCTGTTTTTATTTGTATGGAACAGTATGTCTATTTTGGCGACAAAGATAATATAAGGGTCAGAGACAAAAACCATCAGTGTGCAAAAAAACTCAAAATTCCCATGGAAAGTTTCCTCTTTTTAAAAATTCCCAGAATTTTGCAACCCTAGTCACTGCTACCAGTACTGTCATGGACAGATGCATCTGCGACAGGTAGATTGGTGAGGATGAGGTCAAGTAGGTTGTTACCTCGTGTTGGTTCTCTCACCACCTGTCGCAGGCCCAGACTGGCAGTTATGTCCTTCAGAACCCGGCTAGCTTAGTCAGTAGTGGTGCTACCGAGCCGCTCTTGGTGATAGACATTGAAGTCCCCCACCCAGAGTACATTCTGTGCCCTTGCTACCCTCAGTGCTTCTTCCAAGTGGTATTCAACATGGAGTACTGATTCATCAGCTGAGAAAGGGCGGTAGGTGGTAATCAGCAGGAGGTTTGCTTGACCTGAAGCCATGAGACTTCATGGGGTCCGGAGTCAATGTTGAGGACTCCCAGGGCCACTCCTTCCTGACTGTATAACTGTGCTGCCACCCCTAGTGGGTCTGTCCTGCCGGTGGGACAGGACATACCCAGGGATGGTGATGGAGGAGTTTGGGACATTGGCTGAAAGGTATGATTCTGTGAGTATGACTGTCAGGCTGTTGCTTGACTAGTCTGTGGGACAGCTCTCCCAATTTTGGCACAAGTCCCCAGATGTTGGTGGGGAGGACTTTGCTGGGTTGACTGGGCTGGGTGTGCTGGTGCCGAGGTCAATACTGGGTGGCCCGTCCGGTTTCATTCTTATTATGTTTCGTAGCGGTTAGTTACAACTGAGTGACTTGCTCGGCCATTTCAGAAGGCAGTTAAGAGTCAACCACATTGCTGTGGGTCTGGAGTCACTTATAGGTCAGACCAGGTAAGGACGGCAGATTTCCTTCCCTAAAGGTCATTAGTGAACCAGATGGACTGCAGTATATAGGGCATAATTTCAAAGTTTGCAGATGACACACAACTCGGAAATGTTGCAAACAATGAGCAGGATAGTAACAGACTTCAGGAGGATATAGACAGACTCGTGAAATGGGCAGACACATTGCAGATGAAGTTTAACAGAAGTGTGAAGTGATATATTTTGGTAGGAAGAATGAGGAGAGGCAATATAAACTAAATGGTATAATCTTAAAGGGGGTGCATTAACAGAGAGACCTGGGGGTGTATGTACAATTTTTGAAGGTGGCAGGACAAGTTGAGAAGGCTGTTAAAGATTGCAGGGTCCTTGTCTTTAATAGAGGAGTAGAGTACAAAAGCAAGGAAGTTATGCTAAACCTTTATAAAACACTGGTTAGACCTCAGCTGGAGTAGTGTATTCATTTTTGGACACCACACTTTAGGAAGGGTGTCGAGGCTTTAGATAGGGTGCAGAAGAGATTTACAAGAGTGGCCCCAGACATGAGACTGGAGAAGCTGGGGTTGCTCTCCTGAGAGGTTTAGAGGAGATTTGATAGAGGTGTTCAAAATCGTGAAGGGTTCTAATAGAGTAAATAAGGAGAAACTTTCCAGTGGCAGAAGGGTCAGCAACCAGAGGGCACAGATTTAAGATGATTGGCAAAAGAACCAGAGGCGACGTGGGGAGCAAAAGAAGCAAGTTGTTGTGATCTGGAATGTACCGCCTTAAAGGGTGGTGGCAGCAGATTCAGTAGTAACTTTGAAAAAGGAATTGGATAAATACTTGGCGAAAACATTTACACGACTATGGAGAATGAACAGAGGAGTGGGACTAATTGGATAGCTCTACCAAAGAGCCAGCACATGGCATGAAGGGCCGAATGGCCTCCTTTTGTGCTGTATGATTCTATTTGGCTGTGGTATGCACAGAAATCAGCTTGGCTCAGTAGTAGCACTGTCACCTGTGAGTCAGAAGGTTGAGTTTGAGTCCCACTTCAGGGACTTGAGGACACAACCTACGCTGATGCCGAGGCCCTGTCTACCTGTTTGAATGAATGTAAAAGATTCCATGACCCGATTCGAAGAAGAGCAGAGGAATTCTTTCGGTGTCCTGGCTGACATTTTTCTGTCAACCAACACCACCAAAACAAATTAATTGGTCATTCATCTCATTACTGCTCTGGGACCTTGTGCACAAACTAGCTGCTGTCTTTGACTACACTTCAGCATACAGGAAACTTTTTTTTATCCGGCACCGACGGGGACCGGCGTGGTGCCGGTTGATCAAAA
Source organism: Somniosus microcephalus (assembly GCF_052327205.1). NCBI lineage: Eukaryota > Metazoa > Chordata > Chondrichthyes > Squaliformes > Somniosidae > Somniosus > Somniosus microcephalus. The sequence continues at coordinate 44,736,951 of NC_141002.1, forward strand.
AGTCCGGATTACAGAGAGGTATACTTACTAAGGTAAGAGAGCCCCGTACACGGCCACAGATCCAGGCGTCCCTGTTGCATGGCAAAGGTGCAGGAACCCTGGTTACACGGCCACTAATTGAAGTAAAACTTACCTGAACCTACTCCTGAATTTTGCCGGTTAAGAGAGATTTCCGGTTATTTAGGTGCCGGTAAAAAGAGAGTTTCCTGTAATTCTTTCTTTGTAAAGCACTTTGAGCATTCTGAGTACTTGAAAGATGCTTTATAAATGCATGTTCTATTTTCTTTTTTCTATCACTTAAAGCTCTCTCTGTCTCTCTGTCTCTCTCTCTGTCTCTCTCTCTGTCTCTCTCTCTCTGTCTCTCTCTCTCTGTCTCTCTCTCTCTGTCTCTCTCTCTCTGTCTCTCTCTCTCTGTCTCTCTCTGTCTCTCTCTCTCTCTCTCTCTCCTCTCCTCTCTCTCCCCCCCTCCCTCTCTCTCTCTCTCTCTCCTCTCTCTCTCTCCAATTCCAATTCAAATGCTTTATTGGCATGAAAGTTTACAGAGAACCATATTGCCAAAGCTTACATAGCAAAAAGGTACAGTTTTCCAACATTCTGTAGGTGTCAATCGATTTGACATTTGTTGGGTACATACAATATTACTTTTAAACAATATTAATTTTAAACAGTCTTACTTTTAAACAGTCCTCAGGTTGTGACATGTTGTTACATATTTGGCCCCAAGGTATGGTCTGTCTCCTTCTCCTAGGACTAATCTCAATTTTGACAGATCATCCAATTCCTTGAAATCTGGGGTTGTTTGGCTTAGCTTGTTGAATAATATGTTTCTTGATGTGTTGAATTTTTCGCATTTTAGGAGGAAATGCATTTCTGTTTCAACCTCGCCAGCCAGACATTGATCGCATATTCTATTCTCTCTAGGCTGCCAGGATTTCTTGTATCTGCCTTTTTCAATTTCCAGTTGGTGGTCGCTTAGTCTGTACCTGGTGAGGGTCTGTCTCTGTTTTGTGTCTCTGATGGTCGTGAGGTAGTCTGCCAGTTTATATTCTCTTTTTAGGGCCCGGTAACATTCTAATCTGCTTTGGCTTTCGGTTATTTTGTTCCAATGTTCCAGGTAGGTTTCTTTGCATTTTTTAATGATTTGGTTCACTCGGATTGGTGTTTGGACGGCTGTGTTGGTCTGGGGCTGGTCAGGGTCCGGCTGAGTACTTAGTTTCAGTAGCAGCTGACTCAGGGGACTCTTTTCTGGGTTTAGCTCTTGGGTCTGAAAGGCTTTGAAATGAAGGGTGTCTGGGGAGCTAGATTTGAGGTGATTTAGGAAGTTTAGTGCTCGTTTTTGGATGTTTATTATCAGTGGGTATCTGCCTAGTTCGGCTCTGCATGCATTTGTTGGCGTTTTTCTTTGGGTGCGAAGGATGCTTCGGCAGAATTCTGCATGTAGGGCTTCTATTGTGTGTTTTTCCCATTTAGTGTAGCTTTGGTGATTTAGCGGGCCCCATACTTCACTACCGTATAGTGCAATGGGCAGGATTATGCTGTCAAATATTTTGAGCCAGATTTTGATTGGGATTTGGATGTTGTAGAATTTTCTTTTTATTGCATATAGGGCTCTTCGTGCTTTTTCTTTTAGTGTATTCACTGCTATGCTGAAGCTCCCTGATGCTGTAATAGTTAGACCAAGGTAGGTGTAGCTCATAGTGTGTCCTATAGTGGTATCACTGAGGGTAAACTGGTATTTGTTTTCCTGACATCTGGGCCTTTTTTGAAAAATCATGATGTTGGTTTTCTTTAGATTTACTGTTAGAGCCCAATTTTGGCAGTATTTGTCGAGTAGGTCTAGTTGTTGCTGTAATCCCTGTTCTGTGGGAGACAGCAGAACCAGGTCGTCCGCATAGAACAGGGATTTCACTTCTCCATCCAGGAGACGGAGACCTGGTGACTCGCTTTGCTCCAGCATGTCTGCTAATTCATTTATGTATATGTTGAACAGGGTCGGGCTCAAATTGCAGCCCTGCCGGACGCCTCTTCTCTGGGTGAAGAAATCGGTGCGTTTGTCTCCAATTTTGACCCCGCATTTGTTTTTCAGATACATTGATTTAATAAGGTCATAGACTTTGCCCCCTATTCCACACTGAAGAAGTTTATAATAGAGCCCTTCGTGCCATATAGAGTCAAAAGCTTTCTTGAAGTCGATGAAACAGGCGAATATTTTCCCATTTTTTGTTTGGTGTATATGTTTTTCAATGAGCGTGTGAAGGGTATAGATATGGTCGGCGGTGCGGTGTTTTGGAAGAAAGCCTATTTGTTTTTTTCTGAGGATATTATGTTTGTTAAGAAAATCAAGTAATCTACTATTTAGAATACTGCAGAATAACTTCCCTAGACAACTGTTGACACAGATGCCGCGGTAGTTATTTGGGTCTGATTTGTTTCCACTTTTATATATGGGGGAGATTAGTCCTTGGCACCAGATATCGGGAAAACAGCCTGAACGTAATATGATGTTGAATAATTTGAGTATCGCACCCTGCATCTCCATATTGCTGAACTTGAGCATTTCATTTTTGATGTTGTCTGGGCCACAGGCTTTCTTTAGGTGGAGAGATTTTGTTTTTGTGGCCAGTTCTTTCCATGTGATTGGGGAGTCTAGAGGGTTTTGGTTGTCTTTAATTGTTGCTTCTAATGTGTGGAGTTTTTCTGTGACCTGATGTTGACTTGGGTTTGTTTCGTTTATTGGGATGTCTTTGTAGAGGTTTTCAAAATGTGTTCTCCAGATGTCGCCATCTTGGATTGGTAATGCTTGCAATTGTGTTGTACTCAGGTTATTCCACATTTCTCTCTCTCTCTCTCTCTCTCTCTCTCTCTCTCTCTCTCTCTCTCTCTCTCTCTCTCCCCTCTCTCTCTCTCCCCCTCTCTCCCCTCTCTCTCTCTCCCCTCTCTCTCTCTCTCTCTCTCTCTCTCTCTCCTCTCTCTCTCCTCTCTTCCTCTCTTCTCTCTCTTCTCTCTCTTCTCTCTCCTCTCTCTCTCTCTCTCCTCCCTCTGTCCTCCCTCTCTCTGTCTCTCCTCTCTCAATTCAATTCAATTCAAATGCTTTATTGGCATGAAAGTTTACAGAGAACCATATTGCCAAAGCTTTCACAACAAAAAAGTACAGTTTTCCAACATTCTGTAGGTGTCAAACAATTTTGACCTTCGTTGGGAACATACAATATTACTTTAAACAATATTAATTTAAACAGTCTTTGTACATCATTGGGTACATTCAGTATTAATTTTAAACAGTCCTCCGGTTGTGACATGTTGTTACATATTTGGCACCAAGGTATGGTCTGTCTCCTTCTCCCAGGACTAATCTTAATTTTGACAGGTCATTCAATTCCTTGAAATCTGGGGTTGTTTGGCTGAGCTTGTTAAATAATATGTTTCTTGATGTGTTGAATTTTTCGCATTTTAGGAGGAAATGCATTTCTGTTTCAACCTCGCCGGTCAGACATTGATCACATATTCTATTCTCTCTAGGCTGCCAGGATTTCTTGTATCTCCCTTTTTCAATTGCCAGTTGGTGGTCGATTAGTCTGTACCTGGTGAGGGTCTGTCTCTGTTTTGTGTCTCTGATGGTCGAGAGATAGTCTGCCAGTTTATATTCTCTTTTTAGGGCCCGGTAACATTCTAATCTGCTTTGGCTTTTGGTTATTTTGTTCCAATGTTCCAGGTAGGTTTCTTTGCATTGTTTAATGATTTGGTTCACTCGGATTGGTGTTTGGACGGCAGTGTTGGTCTGGGACTGGTCAGGGTCCGGCTGAGTAGGAGTACTTAGTTTCAGTAGCAGCTGACTCAGGGGACTCTTTTCTGGGTTTAGCTCTTGGGTCTGGAAGGCTTTAAAATGAAGGGTGTCTGGGGAGCTAGTTTTGAGGTGATTTAGGAATTTTAGTGCTCGTTTTTGGATGTTTATTATCTGTCTGTCTCTCCTCTCTCTGTCTCTCCTCTCTCTCTCTCTGTCTCTCCTCTCTGTCTCTCCTCTCTGTCTCTCCTCTCTGTCTCTCCTCTCTCTCTCTCTCTGTCTCTGTCTCTGTCTCTCTCTCTGTCTCTGTCTCTCTCTCTCTAAAGTTATAGAGCGTACCTACACATGTGTTATATCAAAAGAAAGCTTATGATTAGGGGAGTGTCATAGGCGTCTTTACTTTTTGGTCAGACAAAAATTGCTCTGACAGTATACAAAAAACGGACAAAATCCGCTCATTAGCGTTGAGTGACGTGATGGTTGACCAGTCCTACGGGGGAAGCGCGGTGCGTCACGGGGGACGTTTCATGGCGTGTGTGGGCGGGGCCTAATCCTGCCGCGCATGCGGGAGCGGGAAAACCTGCCGTGAGTGCGGGAGTGGGAAAACAGATACACAGACATCGACAGACAACCAGGCGGCCCGAGAGACAGAGAGCATACACACACAGACACATACACCTGCGCGCCCCCCCCCCCTCTCCTTCTCCTTCCCCTTCCCCCCCCCCCCCTCCTATTTATCTACACAGAGAGAACCGCGCGGCCCGAGAGACAGCGGGCGAGCGGCGAGCCGGAGCGTCAGCTGAGCTGGGGTGACTCGGACCGGGCCTGAGGCGCTGAGCCGCGCACGGGGGCTCTGGGTCACCAAGGCTGGGCTCTGAGTCCAACCCCTTCCCCGGGGTGTCTTCCTCTCTTCTCTATCTCCATCTCCTTCCTTCACACTCTCCCTCTCTCCTTCCCGCTCTCTCTCTTGCCGTGAGTGCGGGACCGGGAAAACAGATACACTGAGCGGGAGCTCAGCTGAGGTGGGCCGGGCCTGAGGCGCTAGGCCGCGCACGGGGGCTCCGGGTCACCGCGGCCGGGCTCTGAGTCCAACCCCTTCCCCGAGGTGTCTTCCTCTCTGTCTCTCTGTCTCTGTCTCTCTTGTCTCTCCTGTCTCTCTTTACCTCTCTCTCTCTCTCTCTCTCTCCCCTTACCTCTCTCTCTCTTTCCCTCTCTCTCTCTCTCTCTCCTTCCCCCCCCTCTCTCTCTCCCTCCTTCCCCCTCTCTCTCTCTCCTTCCCCCCTCTCTCTCTCTCTCTCCTTCCCCCCCTCTCTCTCTCTCCTTCCCCCCTCTCTCTCTCTCTCTCTCTCTCTCCTTCCCCATTTGTTCCTTTTTCATAACAGCATGCCCTCAAAAACGTAACAGACTTGGACGCAGCCTCCTGGGTGCTTAGGAAGAGTTCTTCAATCCCAGCAGTTTTATAAACATGGCAGAGGTTTCTTCATTTCCCTCGGCAACGCCAGGTACTCCAGCTAGTTTACTATAAAAGGATAGGATTTGATAGTGTCTTAAGACAACTACTTTGTTCAATGTACATATATGTATTTAATATTATACTTATTGCCTCATGGTCAGGTGGAGTTGGGACTTGAGCTGGTAGCAAAGGACCTGTACTTTGAAACCTGATGTCAGAGAGTTGTTTTAGTTCTATCTGCTTTGGATAGTTTTAAACCGATTTAGATAACTAACTGTAGACATATCCAGCATATTTCAGGGGACGGTGGTTTCTGAAGGTTTTTGCGCTTTTAAAATTGCTTATGGTGTAAAGAATCAAATAGAATAATTTCTGTTCATACAATAGCAAAATACTGCGGATGCTGGAAATCTGAAATAACAACAGAAAATGCTGGAAACGCTCAGCAGGCCCGGCAGCATTCCGAGCTTCCGGTCGTTTGTCATTTTAATTCTCCATTCCGTTCAGTCCGTAAGGGTGACCCCGAGCTTCCGGTCTCTTGTCACTTTAATTCTCCACTCCACTCCCACTCTGACCTCTCTGTTCTCGGCCTGTTACACTGTTCCAATGAAGCTCAACGTAAGGTCGAGGCACAGCACCTCATCTTTCGATTAAGCACTTTACAGCCTTCTGGACTCAACATTGAGTTCAACAATTTCCGACTATAACCCCTGCCCCCATTTTTTCAGGCGGCAGCTGTTGATGATTCTGCCATCCCCATTTGCAACATTTAATCTCTCCTGCCTTTCATCCTAGCAGACTGTCCCTTCAGTTCCTTCCTCCCCCCACCCCCCCCCCCCCTTCAAGGTGGAGATAATTTGGGTATAAACCAAGCATGTTCCCATAAGGAGGAAAGATAGGGCATCCAAAACTAGAGCTCCCTGGGTGACGAAGGAAATAGAGGTTTAAATAAAACAGAAAAAGGTTTGTCAAATGCAGAATACAGAGAGCTAAGGGGAAAATTGAAAGGATACAATGATGGGCAAAGAGAGAATACGAAAAAAGATCAGGTAATATAAAAGGGAACACACAAATCTTTTATAAACATATAAAAAGTAAAAGGATAGTTAAAGGAATGGTGGGGTTGATTAGGGTTAAAAAAGGAAATCTTTCTGTGGAGGCATAGGGCATGACTGATACTGAATGAGTACTTTGCATAGGAAGAGGATGACGTTAATATCACAGTTGAGAAGGTGGGAGTAGATGTATTGGATAGGATAAAAATAGATAGAAAGGTGTGTGGTAAACCGCTGTTATTGTATATTGTTACCTCTGGGTGGCGCTGTGTACCAAGGCATGCCTCAGCTGACTCCGCCCACATGACCAGGTATAAAGGTGGGGGTTTCGCCGACTCACTTCCTTCTTGGAACCAGCCACCTACGAGAGGCATGCTCTGTTCTCTAGTTAATAAAAGCCTTTTCATCACCTTCCTGATTCATCGTCTTTTATGGAGTAATTGATAAGCGTATCAATTTTATTAACTAGAAGTAAAATGGCGACACCTGAACAGCAACAACAGCAGGCGTTGCTGCGAGCCCTCAGACCGGCATGCCTGGACCTCGACCCTCAAGCAGCGGGTTCATCAACCAATTTCGAACACTGGCTGAGCTGCTTTGAATCCTTCCTAGGAGCCTCCGCCGTGACATCGGAGGAGAACAAACTAAAAGTTTTGACCGCCCAGGTGAGCCCTCAAGTATATACGCTCATCCGGGACGCTACTACGTACACGGCGGCCCTCGAACTACTAAAAGGGCAATACACGCGCCGAGTGAACACGATTTACGCCAGACACCTCTTGGGATCCCGCAGGCAGCAACCGGGGGAATCGGTAGAGGCATTTTTACGGGCGTTACAGACACTCTGCAGAGACTGCGACTGTAAGGAGGTAACGGCTGCGGGGCACGCGGAGGGACTTACTTGTGATGCCTTCGTCAGGGGCCTCCAGTCCGACTACTCCCGGCAGAGACTGCTCGAAAGCAAGGAGCTCGACCTGAAGACGGCCGTAGCCCTTGCGCTCTCGCTAGATGCGGCCCACCGAAACCTCGAAGCATACTCACGTAACGGCGCCGCGCCATGGCCATCGCGACCATGGGACCGCCGCCCCCGGCACCAACTGCTGCAGCGATGTCCCGAAATCAACTGGGACAGCCGCCCCCGGTAAGAACCGCAGCGATGCCCCGTAACCAGGCCCAAAAATGCTATTTCTGTGGCCAGTTAAAACACCCTAGAGCGCACTGCCCGGCTAAGACCGCTACCTGCTCGGGCTGCGGGAAGAAAGGCCATTACGCCAACGCCTGCAGGGGGAAACCAGCGAACGCCAGCAGCGCCGCGTGCGAACCATGGGGGCAGCCATCTTATCCACCATTTTGTGCACCTCCGGCCGCATGGCCGCCGCCATTTTATCCGCCGCACTCAACCGCCACTTCGTCTCCGGACTCGACCACCGTCTCGTCGGACGACCATACCGACTCACTAAGCCATACACTGGCCTCCATTACGCTGGATCAAGCCCTCCCTCATCATCTATCCAGCTCCATGATGGATATCACGGTAAACGGCCGCGCCACCACTTGCCTAATCGACAGCGGGAGCACAGAGAGTTTTATTCACCCAGACACGGTACGTAGCCACTCCCTCACGGTCCTGCCGACGCGCCATCGGATTTCTATGGCGTCCAAGTCCCATTCAATGGACGTCGGCGGCTACTGTGTGGTGACCCTTTCGGTTGGGGGCACAGAATATAAAAATTTTAAACTTCTAGTCCTGCCCCGTCTCTGCGCTGCCATGCTGCTAGGGTTGGATTTTCAGTGCCACCTTAAAAGTGTCACTAAATAGGTTGACATCACTCAAAGTTAGCAAGTCATCCGATCCAGATGGGATCCATCCTAGGTTGCTGAGGGAAGCGAGGATGGAGATAGCAGAAGCTCTGACCACAATCTTTCAATTCTCCTTGGTTATGATCGTGGTGCCAGAGGACTGGAGGATTGCAAATGTTACACCCCTGTTCAAAACACAGGGATATACCTGGTAACTGCAGGCCAATCAATCTAACATCAGTGATGGAAAAACTACTAGAAACCATTGTCGAGGACAAAATTAATTCTCGCTTGGAGAAGAATAGGTTACTAAGCGACAGTCAGCATGGATTTGTTAAAGGCAAATTGTGTCTGACTAATCTGATATAGTTCTTTGATGAAGTAACCGAGAGAGTTTCTGAAGGAAGTGCAGTAGATGTAAAAATTGACTTTCAAAAGGCATTTGATAAAGTATAACATTAACAAATTTATTCAGAAAAATAGAAGCACATGGAATTAAAGGGATGGTGGTAACTTGGGTACGCAATTAGCTAAGGAATAGGAGACAGAGTAGTGGTGATTGGATGTTTTTCTGACTGGAGAGAAGTATTCAGTGGGGTCCCCCAGGGGTAGGTATTATGACCATTGCTTTTCTTGTGTATATAAATGACCTGGACATTGGCATAGGAGTACAATTTTGAAGTTGCGGATGATACAAAACTTGGCAACACAGTAAATAGTGAGTAGATAGTAGCAGACTTCAGGAGGACATACACAGACTGGTGAAATGGGCAGACACAAGACGGATGCAATTTAATGCAGATAAGTGTGAAGTGATGCGCTTTGGGAGGAACAACATGGAGAGGCAGTATAATCTAAATGGTGATATTTTGAGAGGGGGCTGGTGCATGAGCAGAGGGACCTGGGGGTGCATATTCACAAGTCTTTGAAGTTGGCAAGGCAAGTTGCTGAGGCGGTTAAGAAAGTTATGTATGGGATACTTTGCTTTGTAAATAGGGGTATTGAATACAAAAACAAGGAAGTCATGCTAAACCTTTGCAAATCACTGGTTCGGCCTCAGCTGGAGTATTGTGTACAATTCTGGGCACCACACTTTCAGAAGGATGCCAAGGCCTTGGAGCCGGTACAGAGAAGTTTTACCAGGATGATACCAGGGATGAGGGATTTTAGTTATGTGGAGAGATTGAAGAAGCTGAGAGGGTTGAGGGGAGACCTAATAGTTGTTCAAAATGATGATGGGTTTTGGTAGAGTTAGTTGGGAGAAACGGTTTCCTCTGGCAAATGGGTTGGTAACCAGAGGTCTTAGAGTTAAAATAATTGGCAAAAGAACTAGAAGGGAAATGAGATTTTTTCAGAGGGTTGTTGAGATCTGGAACACACTACCTGAAGGGGGTGGTGGAAGCAGATTCCATAGTAACATTCAAAATGCAATTGGACATGTACTTGAAGAGGACTAATTTGAAGGGTTATGGGGAAAAAGCTGGGGTGTGGGAGTAAATTGGACAGCTTTCAAAGAGCCGGCACAGGCACGACGGGCCGAATGACCGCCTCTCTGCTGTAAGATTCTATGATAATCCAGGCTGACGTTCCAGTGCAGTACTGACTGAATGCTGCATTGTGGGAGGTGCTATCCTGCGGATTAATCTTTAAACTAAAACCCCATCTGCCTGTTATGGTGGTTCAGGTAGATGTTAAAAATTTCATGAGACTATTTGAAGAAGATCAAGGAGTTCTTCTGGTGTCTTAGTCTCTCCAACTAGCACCACGAAAAATAGATTAATTGGTCACTTGGCTCATTGTTGTTTATAGGACCTTACTATGTTCAAAATGGCTGCCAGATTTGCCACACAGTAATAGTGACTGAACTGCACAAGGTAATTCATTAAATGTGTAACACTTTGGGACATTTGTGAGAAGATGCTGTATAGAAACATAGGAACAGGCATAGGCCATTCAGCCCCTCGAGCCTGTTCCGCCATTCAATGAGGTCACGGCTGATATGCGACCTAACTCCATATACCTGCCTTTGGCCCATATCCCTTAATACTTTTGGTTAATAAAATACTATCCATCTCTGATTTAAAATTAACAATTGATCTAGTTTCAATCACTGATGCTGTATAATATGTATTTGTTCTTTGTTTGAAAAGCTGGAGTGCACTATTTTCTGAAATTTTATGTATTTTTCTGCTTTTCATGTATTTAATTGTTCCCATGTCAGCTGACTTCAAGAAAATTCACTACACTGTCGACATAGAAGTTGCTGTTATTTGTGCTCTGAAGTAGAACTTGAAACAGATCATTTGAATGTGCATTGTCCACGCATATAGTTGTCAAATATGAGCTTCAGTTGTTGTATGACAACTCTTGTAATTTTAAACACAAGTTAATATGGTTTGTTCCTGACACTCGGCAGCCTTACAAAATAATGGATCAAATTTTATTATTCAGTGAGAGTGACTTGCCTGACTATTTGTCTTGGTACGGATGCAGCAGCATTTTCATGTCAACCATGGCTCAATTGGTAGCACTCTCGCCTGTGAGTTCCAAGTCCCACTCCAGAGACTTGAGCACAAAAATCTAGGCTGACACTCCAGTGCAGTACTGAGGAAGTGCTGCACTGTCGGAGGTGCCGTCTTTTGGATGAGTTGTTAAACTGAGGCCCTGTTTGCTCTCAGGTGGACGTAAAAAAGATCCCGTGGCACTATTTCGAAGAAGAGCAGGGAACTTATCCGTGGTGTCCTGGCCTATACTTATCCCTCAATCGACATCACTAAAACAGATTATCTGGTCATTATCACGTTGCTGTTTGTGGGAGTTTGCTGTGCGCAAATTGGCTGCCACATTTCCTACATTACAACAGTGACTACGCTTCCAAAAAAAAGTATTTCATTGGCTGTAAAGCGCTTTGGGTGTCCTGAGGTCGTGAAAGGCGCTATATAAATGCAGGTCTTTCTTTTAGTTGTGTGTTTTTGCTCTTCCGAGATAAAACTATTACTTTCAATGGAAATGGGAATTACCTGCTTGTGACAAACTCTCATACCATATATTTTAGCTTCACAACAAATCAGCTTTATCAGGTTTACCTTCAGAACCAATAGAAGCTTTGTAACTGAACTCTCAAAAATTTTCAAGATATATTTGTGAAAGGGTTTAATATTTTAGTAATTAATGCTCCAGTTTCCATCACAAAATAAATTTGGATGAAGGAAGTCTTTCCAGAATAGCAACCCTTAATTAATGCTGTCGGGTACAGTGGCCACAAGTTAGCTTTTCTGAAACATTGCAGCCTAGAGAGTTGTATTTCATCTAATTCACTTATTGGAATATGGTATACATTCCATAAATTATGAAATATACTTTCCTTGCTTTGAATGCAAACTTGCTGAACCGCCTTATTGTTTCTCTGTCCCCATGTTATTCTGTGCTAGTTAGAATGTGACAGTAACAGCAAAGCGCTGTGGTGTTTTGAGGGGTGGTTAACAATTCTCTGTTGGTGAAGGAGCAATTTATAAAAAAAAAATCTCAGCCCTGATAGTGATCAAAAGCTGCAATGCGTGTCTGCACATGTACTTCAGTTACAACATTTAAGGAAAGGTATAAAATATCCAAGTTTGACAGAAACCCGACCCATTAGGGAGACTATAGTGTGATCATGTAAAACAGTTCTGGTACATACAAAGACCACAATTTTCACAATCAATTTTCACACTATATTTTCAAATGTGTTATATGCAACTGATGTGCATATGTCTATGGAAGTCCACGAAATAGCTTGCTTCATCCATACAGACCTGCATCCATCAACACACAACATTTGGCTTTGTATTAACAGCTCCAATTAACTAATGGGTAGTTGGGAGTGAGTACAAGGTATCATTCTAGTCTTGCAACTGAGGAACTTGAGCCCCAAAGAGTGAAGTACAGGTGTTTTCATATGAAAATTCCATCAGTATAATATGAATTAATAACACATTCACATTTTTATTGTTTTTAAACTTGCTACTTTTCACTTTCTTTTCAACAATGCTTTCTTTTGCTTGTTTTTGCCATTTCTTATAGCACAGTATTTATGGCTTAAGCATCATGTGATAGTCTTAAACTTCTCACCGTTTGCCTCTTGAACACATCTCAGATGCCTATAATGAAATGCTGCCATTCCAGATTTCTATCAAATACCTGTACAACCTTTTATAATTCTTAAAATACCCCAACAAAGTTATTCTGGATAAGTATTAAAGATGGATTTAACAAAAGTTAGAATCTTTAAAATGCATACACATAGACTCGTTTTTGGTTTTCTGTGGTAATACAGGAAACTTTGTGCTATCCGGCACCGACGGGACCGAGCTACTGCCGATTTTTTAAAAGCTCCGGATGCCTGAGCGGGTTATCTACCCAGGCTATTTTTAACAAAGAAAAATTTAAAAATCAAGAAATGTGCAATATACAGTAATTGGGTACTGTACTCACCTACAGAATGTTGTGTTAAATGGATGGTGAAAGATACTTGATTAAGTACAGTACTGCCAGTTGATGGTAGTCCATAACTCTTTATTAACTTAACAGTAAAACAAAACTTATAAACGACTGTGCAGTGCACCAAAACTTAAACGACTGTACAGTACAGTATAAAGTACTGTACGGTGGTTGACTGTACACTTATTCCAAGACAACTATTTCATCAGGAATATCCATGCCAGCTGGGTCATCAGGATCATGCACTTCAACAGATTCTTCAGGCACTTCCACTGCTCCAACTCTTTTGGAAGGTTTCTTAAACATGTCCCGGATGTCTGCTTGCTTCGTGGACGCTTGCCTTTTTTGTAGAAAGTTGGAATGCAGAACATGGAGCTGCATAACTTCTTGGGCAGAATAGCAAGAATGGCTTTCAGCAAATATAAGTAATCCGTCAAAATATTCTGCAGCTTTAGCCCAAGAAACCTTTCTCACTTCATAAATCTCATCCTCGTCAATTTCCATCACACTTTCCTTTTTTTTCTTTGGATTCAAAACATTATCCATTACTTCATCATCACTTAGCGAATGCACAACAGCAATTTCTCTATCTGCATCAACCCACTGCTGAATATCACGTTCACTGAGGTGACGTAGAGGGTTTGCTGGGCCTACATCATTCACCATGTCAGCCATTTCCATTACTGCAGTCTTCCGTGGACGAAGATTGAACCCATGAAATTCCTCCTCTGAAGAAGAACCTTCAGCAAACATTACAGAAGGCAACAATTTGCACCAGGCTTGTCTCAAAGTGTGACCTTTCACCAATTTCCAGGAACATGCAACATTAAAGATGGCATCTTTAAGATTGTATGCCTTCTGAAATGCTTGTATACCTGTATTGTCATCTTGGTTTATCAGTCTATGTAGGTCTCTTTCTTGTAATGACACTTCAGATTTTGGATAATGCTGAATGCTGGGTTGTATGAGAGAAGTTACATTTGGTGGCAAATAAATGGTGAAAATATTTCCCGAAACCAACTTTGATTTATGCGGATGGGCTCTACAATTATCAAGCAATAAAATGCATTTGCTATCTTCAGGTTTCCCTATTCTACGGAAATGTCCCCTCACAGATGGAACAAAAGTATGATGGAACCAATTTGAAACGATTTCCTTATCCATCCATGCATTTGTTTGAGCTTTGTACTCAGCAGGTAAGTGCTTCACATTCTTAAATGCACGGGGATTTTTATACTTCCCAATGACGAGAAGTTTAACCCGGTGTGATCCAGCAGCGTTCGCACATGTTAGCACGGTTACACGATCCTTATTTTTCTTGTAACCTGCAGCATTAGCCTCACTAGCCCCAGCAAGTGTTGATTCTGGCAAACACCTCCAAAATAAGCCAGTTTCATCGGCATTGTATATCTGTGCTGGCGACAAATTATGTTGCTTCACAATCTGATTGAAATATTCGCAGTATTCTTCTGCGGCGTCGTGATCAGCTGATTTCTTCTCCCCGGAAACATCGAGTCGTCGTATCCCATGCCGTGCCTTGAAGCATGATAGCCATCCATCAGAGAAAGCACACTTCTCAGTGAGCTCCATCTTTGCATAGAAATCCTTCCCTTTCTCGATTAGCATGGGTCCGGAAATCGGAACACCCTCTGAACGCTTCAGACAAAACCACTCATAAAGCACGGTATCCAGCTCTTCAAGCTTAGGCTTATGAAGCGTGTGCCGTTTCTCTACACTGTTAGGTGTCTCCGAGCTTGCATAAAACTTGAGCAGCTTATCCTTCTGCGTTTTGATGTCGTACATTGTTGATGAACCGATTTTGAATTCATTCATAATGTGCGCACGCTTCGCTCCCAATTCTAGTCGTTTACATATATCGATTTTCTGCTTTAAAGTTAACACCACTCTCTTCCTTTTGGTTGGATGATCTTTTGGGATTTCCATAATTCAACCCAATGAGTTGTAACAACGTTGGAGAAACACAGTACTGGACTGGAACCCTGAAAAATGACTGATCAGAAGAGGCTATCCGGCAGCATGGGAGAGTGAGACTCCACATGCAGGGTTTCTGAGGTGTTCTGACTTCCGATAGCGCCAAGAGGCCGAGTAGTGGCAGTTTGGAGAACTCGGCAACCGTTGGAGACTCGGACTCGTAACCAGCAACATTGCCGGTTACTGAGGTGCGGTTTTCAGAGCGCGGTTTTGCCGGTAGCTCGAAAATGCCGGATTCCTGACCTCCGGATAGCACAAAGTTTCCTGTATCTAGTTATTTCAACCAGTTCAGCACTAGCATACGGTTTGTATTGTATCTTATATATAATATATTTTGGTTACCAAAAATTCTTGACTATCTCAAAGATAGTGGTTATATAATTAAGTGGTTATATAAATCGAAGTTGTCTTCGATCTGCTGTTTGAAGCAACCTTTTTGTGGTGTAGATAATGCCTCCAAAATGGATTGTCGCAAAGATCAAATTTTTAGTATTGCAGTAGTGAAAAAGCTGGACCTGGTTTAAAATCCTGAACTAAATCATTACAGTTCCAGCTTGTGTTTCCTCGCATGATAATATAGAAATTATTGCATATACAGAGTTTGGTGTTGGAAGTAATCCAAAACCTGTTCTGAAATGTTTCTGACCAGGAGAGAGAGATTACTGTAATTCTGGGGAGTTGGGGTATGGGGAGGGCAGGGGAGCAAAGGAGGGAGATAATCCCCAAATGAAAACTACTTAAAAGAGCTAATGGTAAAATCTGGTTAGGTCTTTCTCTAGCTGGTTAAAATGTGGTGTTGCTCCACAGTTAACTTTGTTGCCTCGCATCTGACTTTTGTCATTAGTATGCGCTTGCATAAATTTAACTTCCTCACTTTTTTTTCCTTCCCCTCAAGCTGCTAACTCTTATTGAGAAACAGTGCTAACGGCCTCCAGTATCTTGTAAGTGTTGGTAATATTCAATAATTAAAACAATTGTAGCTGAGCCCATTTCAGTTCTTGCTTAACATCATACGTGTTTACCAGCAGGAATCATCAGATAGTGATCAAAAGCAGGAACAATGTTTCCCCCATCCTCCCCATGTCAATAGTTTAGGAGCTTGGAGGCCAATTGTAGTGGTCCACTGCTGCCTCAGCAGAGATCAGCTAACTGACCATAGATTCTCTGAGCTATCTCCCTCGACCTTACATTACGACATACACCCTCCACTCCTCTGACATCAGACTTCTTGCCTCTTGCTTCCTCTGTTCCACTATTAATTGGTTATTCAGCCACAATGCTCCTGGCCCCTGGAATTCCCAATTGAGTTCCCTCTGCTTTGCCACTTCCATCCCTGCTTTCAAAACACTTCTCTATGAATTGGTTCCCTATCCTAGTCTCTTAGTTTCCTTGTTTTTATTCATGGTCGATGTCCACAAAATCCATTAAAAAAAATTTTTTTATAAAGTGTCCTGTAGAGCCTTCCCACACAAGTGCTCTATAAATGGAAGTGGTTATTGCGGCACCTTGAACCTTCTAGTCTGTATCAATTGGTGCTATACTAAGTGTGCATTTACCCACCAGGCCATGGGTAGGGCAGGGAGAAACGTTGACTGCTTTTAGAAAGCTTTTACACTCAAAATGAAGAATGCCAGTGCAGTGGGTGAAACACCAATGTCAGCACAGATATTCCAGCTCGGGAATAGAATGGGTTATATCAAGAGTAATGCTGCCTCTACAATGCCCCGGGAATCTACCTTCACTCCAACTTTCAGAAGAGCTGAAACTTTAACTCTGTTTCTCTCCCCGCGGATGTTGCCTGGCCTGCTGAGTTTTTCCAGCGTTTTCTGTTATTTCAGAAGAGCACATTCCACTACACCAGTGTGGTGATGTCATTTCCCACAGCAGTCATCTTTTGTGAGTTGTCTGAATGCATTTGCCAATTGGTGCCAAATCAGGAAAAAACTGCTGTAGGACCCAACGGGGACCAAGTTGAGACTGCCAGAAGTCATTTTACATAGGACCACTTTCAGCTGTCAGAAACAGACAAGACCTTAATTTCATCATTTGGAACTAAATTAGACCTCTAGTCCCAGAGGCAGAACGACAATGTGCTAACCCACTATGCTACTCAGTTCCTGTTAAAAATTTCCTATAATTATATTCTTGGTTTTTTCTGTGTTTGAAAGCTTTGTTTAAATGGTGAGTGCTGTTTACATAATTCTTTGAACAGGCTAGGAAAATTGATGAACCTGGCAGTGTGATGAAATCGACCCACGACTGTGTCGTTCATGGTTCCAACACCATCATCAAGTTTGCGGATGACACCACGGTAGTAGGCCAGATCACCAACAACGATGAGTCAGCCTACAGGGAGGAGGTCCAGCATCTCGTGAAGTGGTGCGCCGATAAAAACCTGGCCCTTAACATCAAGAAAACCAAAGAAATCATTGTGGACTTTAGGAAGTCCAAAGGCGGAAGTCACACCCCCATCCACATCAATGGGGCTGTGGTGGAAAGGGTGGACAGCTTTAAGTTCCTCGGAGTCCACATCACGGAAGACCTCTCCTGGTCCCTCAATACCTCCTCTCTGGTGAAGAAGGCCCAGCAGCGCCTATATTTCCTAAGGAGGCTGAAGGGATGTAACCTGTCACCCCTGATCCTCTCTAACTTTTACCGCTGCACTATAGAGAGCATCCTGACAAACTGTATCACAGTATGGTATGGCAGCTGTAGCTACTATGACCGGAAAGCCCTGCAGCGGGTAGTCAAAACTGCCCAACGCATTACCGGCACCCGGCTACCGACCATAGAGCACATATACCAGAAACGCTGCCTACGGAGGCCACAGTCTGTTCGCCCTCCTGCCATCTGGGAGACGCTACAGATGCATTCGCACCCGTACGACCAGATTTAGGAACAGCTTCTTTCCCAGTGCTGTCATCCCACTGAACTCCACAAATAAACTCTAAAGCCTGCACATCTGCCAATGCACTTTATTATGTTTATGTTAATATACTACAAGCCAAATGTATGTTGAATGTTTAAATGTCTTAATCCAAATGTACACTCTCGGGAGCCGCAAGCCTACATTTCGTTGTACTGCACTTGTGCACTAACAATGACAATAAAAGTTGATTTGATTTTTGATTGATTTGATTAACAGGCACAATGGAAAAATACATTATTGTTGAAGTAGCTTAGGTTAATAATTTTGTATGGCTGTGCAGAGATATCACTGTCTGATTTCAGTGAGACCTCCCAACAGATCCCTGATGTAAGCATTCCCAAAAATCACTGATACTCAAAATCTAACATAGAAGCAAAATAAATCTGTATTTGTTTATTGAGCCAATAAGGCTTATTTTTAAAGAAATGAATTTGTAAGGTTTAATTTGTCCTTTTTTCTAAGTTATGTAGTACTGTAATGCAACCTTCAACTAATAGACATTTCCAACTTTCTTTGTCCTCATAACCTTTCCATTTTGTTGTCTAGAAATATGTTGCACAGTACAACATATCGGCGATGCAGTGTTCTAAAATAGAGGTTAATGATCTTCTTCAAACTGTGTTAATTAGGTGATTCATACACAGTACTGTACATAGTATTTTGTGAGTGAGTAGTGCCAATGGTGCGATTTGAAACGGAAAGGAGTAAAAACACACTCATGGTTGTCATATTTCAGGATTTTCTGACCCTTTTTCTAGAGGATTTGGGGGGGGGTGCGGGGGGAGAGTTTTATCTTTGCGTTTTTAAATGCAATGTATTCTCACTAGTTTAAGAAAGAGAACGTTCTTGGGTAAATAGAAAAGCACCTCTTGGACAGTATGTTGCAATACCCTTTGACCTTGGTCTGACTGTGAATCATAGAATGGTTACAGCACACACAGGTCATTTGGCCCATCGAGCTCGTGCTGGCTCTCCAAGAGCACTTCAGCTAGTCCCACTCCCCTGCTCTTTCCCTGTGATCCGGCAATTTTTTTTGCTTCAGGTACTTATCCAATTCCCTTTTGAAAGCCACGATTGAGTCTGCTGCCACCATCCTTTCAGGCAGTGCATTCCAGATCCTAACCACTCGCTGCGTAAAAAAGGTTTTCCTCCTGTCGCCTTTGGTTCTTTTGTCAATCACCTTAAATCTGTGTTCTCTGGTTCTCGACTCTTCCGCCAATGGGAACAGTTTCTCTCCATCTACTGTCTAGACCCATCATGATTTTGAACAGCTCTATCAAATCACCTCTCGATCTTCTCTGCTCGAAGGAAAACAACCCCAGCTTCTCTAGTCTATCCACGTAACTGAAGTCCCTCATCCCTGGAACCATTCTTGTAAATCTTTTCTGCACCCTCTCTAAGGCCTTCATATCCTTCCTAAAGTGCGGTGCCCAGAATTGGACACAATACTCCAGTTGAGGCCGAACCAGTGTTTTATAAAGGTTCATCATAACTTCCTTGCTTTTGTACTCTATGCCTCTATTTATGAAGCCCAGGATCCTGTATGCTTTTTCAACCACCTTCAACGGTGTGTGCAGATATACCTCCAGGTCTCTGTTCATGCACCCCCTTTAGGATTGTACCCTTCAGTTTATATTTCCTTATGTTCTTATCAAAATATATCACTTTGCACTTTTCTGCGTTTAAATTTCATCTGCCACGTGTCCACCCATTTCACGAGCCTGTCTGTCGTCTTGAACTCTTATCGCTATCCTCCTCCCTGTTCACGATCCTTCCAAGTTTTGTGTCATCTGCAAATTTTGAAATTGTGCCCTGTACATCAAAGTTCAAGTCATTAATATATATCAAGAAAAGCAGTAGTCCTCGTACCGACCCCTGGGGAACACCACTGTATACCTTCCTCCAGTCTGATAAACAACCGTTCACCGCTACTCTCTCTTTCCTGTCACTTAGCCAATTTCATATCCATGCTGCCACTGTCCCTTTTATTCCATGGGCTTCAACCTTCCTCGCAAGCCTATTATGTGGCATTTTGTCAAACGCCTTTTGGAAGTCCATGTACACCACATCAACCGCATTGCCCTCATCAACCCTCTCGGTTACCTCATCCAAAAACTCGATCAAGTTAGTTAAACACGATTTGCCTTTAACAAATTTGTGCTGGCTTTCCTTAATTAATCCGCACTTGTCCAAGTGACTGTTAATTTTGTCCCTGATTATCGTTTCTAAAAGCTTCCCCACTGCCGAGGTTAAACTGACTGGCCTGTAGTTACTGGGTTTATCCTTGCACCCTTTTTTGAACACGGGTGTAACATTTCCAATTCTTCAGTCCTCTGGCGCAGTCCCATATCTAAGGATTGGAAGATTATGTTAGCACCTCCGTGATTTCCTCCTTAACTTCCCGATGCATCAGGATGCATCCCATCCAGTTCTGGTGACTTAGCTACTTTAAGTACAGACAGCCTTTCAAGTACCTCCTCTTTATCAATTTTTATCTCATCCAGTATCTCCACTACCACCTCTTTTCACTGACTTTGGCAGCATCTTCTTCCTTGCTGAAGACAGATGCAAAGTACTCATTTAGTACCTCAGCCATGCCCTCTGCCTCCATGTGTAGGTTTCCCTTTTGGTCCCTAATTGGCCCCACCCCTCTTACTACCCGTGTATTATTTATATGCCTATAGAAGACTTTTGAATTCCCTTTTATGTTAGCTGCCAATCTATTCTTATACTTTCTCTTTGCCCCTCTAATTTTCTTTTTCACTTCCACTCTGAACCAGGGCTTAAAAAGAATAGAGACAGTACTTGGGTTTTTGGAAAGAGGATGCTGTGTAGGCAGTTGGGCAGCAAGAGATTGTAGCGAGAGGAGGTTCTACTGTAGGACAGAATGCAGAGGTAGATTCAGTTAAAATTAACGAAGATGACCCATTGAAACGGAGTAGGATAGCGCATTTGTTATTTTCATATGTGGAGAAAAGTTGTATCGATTGAACTAAACCGTTCTGATCATAAAATACTGCTCTGTACATGCTCCTTACGATTAATGATTCAAACCAAGTCTTGCCTCATTCAGTGTTGACCAGATCTGTGTTAAACTTGTATGGGACCTTGGTTAGACAACAATAACTTGTGTTTACATAGCGCCTTTGACGTAGTAAAACATCCCAAGGCGCTTCACGGGAGTATTACAAGACAAAAATAAATGTTGACATATAAGGAGAAATTAGGGCAGATGAGAGGTAGATTTTAAGGAGTATCTTAAAGGAGGAAAGAGAGGCGGAGAGCTTTAGGCAGGGAATTCCAGAGCTTAGGGCCTAGGCAACAGAAGGCATGGCCACCGATGGTTGAGCGATTTATAATCAGGGATGCTCAAGGGGGCAGATATTTCCGGGTTGGGGGTGCTGGAGGAGATTCGAGATAGGGAGGGGCGAGGTCATGAAGGGATTTGAAAACGAGGATGAGAATTTTGAAATAGAGGGGTTGCTTAACCGGGAGCCACTGCAGGTCAGCGAGCACAGGGTAATGGGTGAATGGGACTTGGTGTGAGTTAGGACGCGGGCAGCCGAGTTTTGGATCACCTCAGGTTTACGTAGCGTAGAACGTGGGAGGCCAGCCAGGAGTGCATTGGAATAATCAAGTCTAGAGGTAACGAAGGCATGGATGAGGGTTTCAGTAGCGAATGAGCTGAGGCAGGAGTGTAGACGGATGATACGGAGGTGGAAATGGGCAGTCTTAGTCACGCTGTGGATATGTGGTCGGAAGATCATTTCATGGTCAAGAATCACACCAAGGTTGCGAACAGTGTGGTTCAGCCTCAGACAAATATTAGGGAGAGGGATGGAGTCAGTGGCTAGGGAACGGAGTTTGTGGCGGGTACCGAAAACAATGGCTTCAGTCTTCCCAACATTTAACTGCAGAAAATTTCTGCTCATCCAGAACTGTGTGTCTGACAATTTAAAGACCACACTTGGAGTGCTGTGAACAGTTCTGGTCTCCATATTATAAAAAGGACATAGAAGCACTGGATAAGGTGCAAAAAAGATTCACTAGAATGATACCAGAACTGAGAGATTATACCGATCAGGAAATATTAGGTTGGGGCTCTTTTCTCTAGAAAAGTGAAGACTGAGTGGTGACCTGTTAGAGGTCTTTAAGATTATGAAAGGGTTTGATGGGGTAGACGTAGAGAAGATGTTTCCACTTGCGAGCGAGACCAGAACTAGGGGCCATAAATAAAAGACAGTCACTAATCAATCCAATAGGGAATTCAAGAGAAACCTCTTTACCCAGAGAGTGGTTAGAATGTGGAATTCGCTACCACAAGGAGTATTTGAGGCGAATAGCATAGATGCATTTAAGGGAAAGCTAGATAAGCACATGAGGGAGAAAGAAATAGAAGGATGTGTTGATGGGGTTAGATGAAGGGTGGGAGGAAGCTCGTGTGGAGCACAAACACCGGAATGGTCCTATTGGGCCGAATGGTCCTTTTCTGTGCTGTAAATACATTGGCCTGGATTTTGAGGTCGGTGGTGTAAGTACTGATTACGCCGCCGACATCTGAACGGAACGCAAATTTACCTGATGGGGACCCTCCTTCGAGAACTTGCTGTTTGACGCTGCATAGTAGAGGGTAGTGTAGTGGCCCACGGATCCCAGGGGCGCGCCGTGTGTGTAGGCGTACTTGGCATCGTGGGCCGGTGCTCCAATCAGCAAACGGAAGAAGTCTCATTATTTATAACATAGATATTTATGCACATTAAATCTCGGAAAGCTTTAGTAATGACGTTTTTTTTTCCTTTCCTCCACTTTCTGCACGGATTTATTTTAAGCATATGCTCCACATAGATGCAGAAAAAAATAAAAGCCTCAATGTAGCAACCGCTTCCTCCGAGCTTTTCATGGACAATAAATACTTTTCATGGACAAAGTCCTAAATGCTTCTATTTCCAGCCCTGCGCCTGTTTGCACCAGCTGTAAAGTTTTCAGGCGTAATTGCTGGGCAGTTGGTGGGCAATTAGCTCAACTCTGCACCAGCAATAAGGATTTTCCTGTCTGCAGATCATCTGTCAAGTCGGTACTTCACAGATCGCATGTTTGGGATTTAGTGCATGCGCATGTGGAAATTCCGAGCTTGCGATCCATTTCAAAGGCGGCATGACAGCATACTCTCATACTCAGAGTACGCCATCATACTGACCGCAAACCTAGGCTATTGTAATACTTGTAATGTTTGGAGAGGTTGAAGAAATACATTTGCAAAATATATGGATATTTGGTTTAGGTCACAAAGGAGCCCTACTGTCATGCAAATCGATACAAGGCAGTGTAAGTTAATGACTATGAAAGAAAGATGCTTAGATGACTTATGGTACCGACTGACACCACTGAACCCAAAAAAGTATCGATCACAGACTCTAATTTGTAATCGTGATATTTGTCAACATGCTACGTGTACTGTGATGTTTAAATCATCTGTGCAAGAACTGATAAACTGGATTTATCCTGCTTTGAAGTGGTTAAGAATAACTTACTAAATAAAAACTGTTTATATTTAACATTATTTTATGTAAACTTCTTGCTGTTGTGTAAATTCTAGCATTGCTAGGAGATCTTTTATCTGTTTGTTTATGAATCCATGTGACACCTTTACAGGTATAATGCTGAGCATGCAGGATAAATACATTCCCAAAGCCAACATGTACCAGTTAAGTAAATGCAACCCTAAATGGATTAACAAACAGGAAAAATGGCTTGTACAAATCCTGCAGGGAGGAATGAAAAGGGGCTCGCTGGAATTAAGAAAATGCAGAAACAGTTTAAAGGGTAATCAGTGGGGCAAAGAGAGACCTGGCAAAAGACATAGCAGCTGAAGCTAATCATAACTGGCAAAAGATCCCGAGGCGACGTAAGGAAAATTTTACACAGTGAGTTATGATTTGGAATGCACTGCCTGAAAGGTTGGTGGAAGCAGATTCAATAATAACTTTCAAAAGGGAATGGGATAAATATTTGGGGGAAATGTGCAAGGCTATGGGGAAAGAGCAGGGGAGTGGGACTAATTGGATAGCTCTTGCAAAGAGTTGGCACAGTTATGATGGGCTGAACCACCACCTTCTGTGCATCATTCTATGATAACAGTAAAAAAAAAATCGCAGCACCACAACAGCAAGAGGGCAGTTAGAGAAGAGGTGAAAATGGGCTTGAAACTGAGGCTGAGCACAAAATAGTGACTGACTGCTTCCTCTGAATATTCACAAAGGAATACATGAGTAACATGTGTTCTCCAAACAAAAATATCCCAAGTATAATCAGTGAATTCACCATGAATGACATGGAAGTCCTAGACAGGCTAAATGGACTCAAAACAAACAAATCCTTAAGGATAGATGGTATTTATCCCAAAGTTCTAAAAGTCTAGGGAAGAGATTTGTGAGGTATTAATTGTTTGAGGGATTTAATGGAACCTTGGACAGTACCAGTAGATGTCTTCCCCATATTGAAAATCATGACGAAATAGAAGGGGGAGTTACAGACCATTCCATGTGGAATTGATTATCAGGGTAAATATGAGGATCATATCTGCACTTCAATAATCTAATTAACAACAGTCAACATGGATGCAGATGGGGAGGACTCTGCCTGACCAATCTCCTCAACTTCTTTGGGGAAGTGACAATCCAAGTGGACTGTGGGAAGTCCAATGCCATGGTGTACCTTGACTTCCAAAGGCTTTTAACTTCCACACAAAATATTACTAATTAAACTCAAGCTGTGGGATCCAGGGTAAACACTGGGAATGGATAAGAAACTGGCTGAAAGATGAACGATTGGTTAGAGGAGTTTGTTAAAGAGTAGGGGGATATTACTGAATGGGGTCCTTGGCTCTATACTGGAATCATAACTGTTTCTAATTTACATACATGACCTGGATTCAGAAATTCAATACAAAATAGTTGAATTTGCAGATTATACCAAACTAGAAGAGGTAGTGGAATGGGAAGAAGCAGCTCCTATATTACAGAATAGATTGTACAAAATACATAACTGAACAAAACAATGGTAGCTGAAGTTTAGTGCAGATGCATGTAAAGTGTTTTGCATCCTAGAATGCTGCTCAACAAATCGTTCTATGGGATCTTCCAATTCCATCTAAATGGGACTCGGTTTAACATCTAATGCAAGAGACTGCACTTCTGTCAATGCAGCACTTCTTCACTACTGCATGAAAGTGTTGGCCTAGATTATGTGCGTGAAGTGGAGCTTAAACCCATGACCACCTGAGTCCGAGGCAAGAGTACTACCAACTGAGTCAAACTGATACGTGGAAGGCTCAGTCCATTTACAGCAATATATCTCCATCAGTTTCCCCTCTCTGCCCTTTAAAGAAAAAAATGAGCATTGAACACACCATTAGGGATAGCATAAGATCCAAGGAGAGTACATATAAATTGGCCAGAAAAAGCAGCAAATCTGAGGATTGGGAGCAGTTTAGGATTCAGAAAAGGAGGACAAAGGGATTAATTAAGAGGGGGGAAATAGAATATGAGAGTAAGCTTGCAGGGAACATAAAAACTGACTGTAAAAGCTTCTATAGATATGTGAAGAGAAAAAGATTGGTGAAGTCAAGCGTAGGTCCCTTGCACTCAGATTCAGGGGAATTTATAATGGGGAACAAAGAAATGGCAGACCAATTAAATACATACTTTGGTCCTGTTTTCACAAAGGAGGACACAAATAACCTTCCAGAGATGTTGGGGAACATAGGGTCTAATGAGAGGGAGGAACTGAATGAAATCAGTATTTGTAGGGAAATGGTGTTAGGGAAATTGACGGGATTGAAGGCCGATAAATCCCCAGAGCCTGATAATCTACATCCTAGGGTAAGTGGCCCTAGAAATAGTAGATGCATTGCTGGTCATCTTCCAAAATTCTATAGACTCTGGAATAGTTCCCATGGATTGGAGGGTAGCTAATGTAACCCCACTATTTAAAAAAGGTGGTAGAGAGAAAACAGGGAATTATAGGCCAGTAAGCCTGACATCGGTAGTGGGGAAAATGCTAGAGTCCATTATAAAAGATGTAATAGCAGAGCACTTGGAAAACAGTGACAGGATCGGACAAAGTCAACATGGATTTACAAAAGGTAAATCATTTTTTGATGATGTAACTGGTAGAATTGATAAGGGAGAACCAGTGGATGTGGTGTATTTGGACTTTCAGAAGACTTTCGATAAGGTCCCGCATAAGAGATTGGCGTGCAAAGTTGAAGCACATGGGATTGGGGGTAAGGTACTGACTTGGATAGAGAACTGGTTGGCAGACAGGAAGCAAAGAGTTGGAATAACCGGGTCTTTTTCCGAGTGGCAGGCAGTGACTAGTGGGGTACCGCAGGGATCGGTGCTAGGACCCCAGCTATTCACAATATATATTAATGATCTAGATGAGGGAACTAGATGTAATATCTCCAAGTTTGCAGACGAGACAAAGCCGGGTGGGCGTGTGTGCTGTGAGGAAGATGCAGAGAAACTTCAGTATGATTTGGACAGGTTGGGTGATTGGGCAGATGCAGTATAATGTGGATAAATGCGAGGTTATCCACTTTGGTGGCAAAAACAGGAAGACAGATTATTATCTGAACGGCAATAGATTGGGAAAAGGGGAAGTGCAACGAGACCTGGGTGTCCTTGTGCACCAGTCGCTGAAGGTAAGCATGCAGGTGCAGCAGGCGGTTAAGAAGGAAAATGGTATATTGGCCTTCATAGCGAGAGGATTTGAGTACAGGAGCAAGGATGACTTGCTGCAGTTGTACAGGGCCTTGGTGAGACCACACCTTGAGTATTGTGTGCAGTTTTGGTCGCCTTATCTGAGGAAGGATGTCCTTGCCATGGAGGGAGTACAGTGATGATTCACCAGACTGATACCTGGGATGGCAGGAATGACGTATGAAGAGAGATTGGGTCGATTAGGCTTATATTCGCTGGAGTTTAGAAGAATGAGAGGGGATCTCATTGAAACTTATAAAATTCTAACAGGACTAGACAGACTAGATGCAGGAAGGATGTTCCCGATGGCGGGAGAGTCCAGAACCAGGGGTCACAGTCTAAGGATAAGGGGTAAGCCATTTAGGACTGAGATGAGGTGGAATTTCTTCACCCAGAGAGTGGTGAACCTGTGGAATTCTCTACCACACAAGGCAGTTGAGGCCAACTTATTAAATTAATTCAAGAAGCAGTTAGATATATTTCTTAAAGCTAAAGGGATATGGGGAGAAAGCAGGGACCGGGTACTGAATTTGGATGATCAGCCATGATCTCATTAAATGGCGGAACAGGCTCGAGGGGCCGAATGGCCTACTCCTACTCCTGCTCCTATCTTCTATGTTTCTATTTCATTTTTTCTTTTGGAATTTGGGGATGATGGGTAGGAAGAAATTCTAACTAATGGGCATTGGAATGGAGCTGAATTATCGAACTGTCACGAGTCTGGAGCATTTCACCTGATACTATGATTCAGTGATTTAAGTTATTCAAAAAATGGACTGAAAAACTCTAATGCTTTTAGGTGGTTTCATAGTTGCAAGTAAGGTCAGATAATTAGACCTTCCCCAACAGTTCCTTGCAGGAAGAGCAACAAACTGTGATTCTTGGGCACAAATTCACCAGCTTGTTAGTGTGAAGCTGGTCTTTCGGAAAAATTAACAGCATTATTTTAATTGGATTTATTTTGCACATGACCCAATATTGTACCTTACATGGGAGTGCTTGGTGCTGACAATAGATGCTAATATTGTGGGGCAGGGCGAAGTGCCAGTGTGTGGATATCAAGTGACTACAGGATTGTGCACAACTGTGATGTCACCGCATTCATCAATCTCATTTCTTGATTGTAAGTTGCACTCAATGGTTTCCTGATGATGTGTGCTCTACTCGTACCATGGCTGTATGAAGGACACGAATGGCTCAGAAATGGGTAATGCCTGGTTCCTAGTTTGTATTTTAACTACTGTGGTTAGTTTCACAATTGCCCAGAAAGAAAATTAAACCAGCATAATCCGACAGCAGCAAAACTGCAAACTGGTTTTGGTTCTGGATTGTGCATCCCAGCTGTATTAGTTGATGTGTATAGTGTAATTGCATTGTACAGTACTTTCTGCAGATGTTCACATGCCATAAAAGAGACACTGGAATTGAGACTGGATGCAAGTCTGTTCGCTGCTGTGAAGGTGGCTCTAATACTTGGTGCCTAAACAGATTATTTGCTACAGTGACTCATTAGCATTGTTGATGAAATGTGATTCTAATGGCTTTAGGATGCATCAGATCATTATAATCCAGTTTAGTTAACCTCATACAGTCTTGAGATATTCAGTTGTGCCTGTTTGATTCTCTGATTTAAAAAATTTGTGTCCAGTATTATAAATCTTTGACTGATGTGTGGCAACTGTTCACATTGGTTTCTGGTTTCTATTCGATCATCTTGTGAAGCCTGCTCCAAATGAACAAAAGAGCTTGGCTCAATTATTTCCTTTGCTAGGAAACTACCCTTGGTCCAGAGTGTGTGCACATTTGTTTTTTCTAGGTTGAGATCTGTGGTTATGACTGATTCGACCAAAAGGCACACCTCTAGCAGCAGGTCTGATGAGGAATCCAGCGTAAGCCTGTGCATTTTACAACCAGAAGCATTCCAAGAAAGATGCACAGCCAAACCGCTTTCTATGTTGTTTTGGCCTGGCATAAGTCATTAGAACTTCTGTGATGTGAATTGTTCACAAAACCAATGGGGTAATTTAAAAATAAAAAATCTGACGGCAAACTCTAAATCACCACGATTGTCCATTCATCACTGTAGCTGGGAGATATGAGAAGTGTGCTTTAACAAAAATATTGAAAATAGGTGTTTATACAGTGTCTTTTATTAATGAAGCCTTAAACGATGTAGGGTATATTGAAGCAAAAGCAAAATACTGCAGATGCTGGAAATCTGAAATAAAAACAGAAAATGCTGAAAATACTCAGCAGGCCAGGCAGCATCTGTGCAGAAAGGAACAATGTTAATGTTTCGGGTCGATGAAAGGTCATACTGCCTGACCTGCTGAGTAGGTTATATTGATATTAGTGGAGGCGTGCTGTTGTCCATTTGAAACTGCCTGAATACAAACTATTGTTTAAGCTTAGCATCCAATGGAAACCTGATATTTAAAAGTAATTGCAGTTCCTATAAATTTTCCAAACTCACTATTAATTAATGCTATTTAATACATCCACTTTTTTGTGAGCAATATCCTGTATATTTGAGTATACATTGCTGTGAATGTCTTGCCTTGAGTCCACAATTAGGACAAATGATCGATCGTATTGGGTGAAAAGCAGTTGAAATAGAAGTTATGACTATACATACAAGGAGTTTTCATTGTGAATTTGAGGAATAATGTAGAGATTTTAAAGCAGTGGGGGAAATCCTGTTTAACCTACTAGGCTAAATGATGCATAGATATTGTTTAACATTGCTGGTAAGAATGGCTAGAAACCAGGGTTTAGGTCGTTTAAAAATTTTTTTTTAAAAATATGCTGTTTTCTTTCAGAATAATATGGAATCCGAAGAAACTGAAACTGTTGAAGAAGAGGGGTTCATGAGCATTGCCCCACTGCTGCAGGCCCATCATGCCATGGAAAAGATGGAGGAGTTTGTCCACAAGGTAAGTTAATCTGAGTAAAGGTTATTGCATGTAAATTCTATTATTCTGAAAGAATAATTGTCATCTTCAGTAGAAAAGTTTTATGCAATTGCTTTCATGAAATGTTCCTGTTGATTCTTCTAATGAACCCTTTGTTTCAAGACCAATATGTATTCTAAATTTACCTTTCACTAGTATTACGTTCTTAAAATACTTCTGTTACCTTACATTTCTGTGCACTCTTAACAGTAAATTTGATTTTAAACAAATTGAAATATTAATTTATCTAATTCTACTTTATGACGTGTTGCTGTAGAAATTTCTAGGAAATCACTTTTGCAGAAAATAGATGAAAGAAAGTTTTATGTATTTTGTCACTGATCAAGTCATGACTAGTATGTTGGACAAGCAGTCTGAGGCAGTTAAGGGGTTGAGAAAAATGGTGGAGAGGTAGAGCTAGATATCATCAGCACCTATGACATCCAGTCCATGCATGTGAATAACATTGCCAACGAACAGCATGTAGGTAAGTAAGAGGAGAGGGCCTAATATAGATCCTTGTGGGATCCCAGAAGTTATTGCTGGAGATGTGATGGCAGGAAGGGAACAATGCAAGGATAGTCCTATGGAGCTGGACGACAAAGGAGATGCTTTGGAGGAAGATAGCATGGTTAACTGTATGGAACACTGCAGAAAGGTGGAGGAGAATGAGGAGGGGTAGTTCACCAGAGGATGTTGTCTGATTTTGGCCAGGGTTGTGTTGGTGCTATGAGAAGGGCGGAAGCTGGACTGGAGGGATTTGAACAGAAGTTTCAGCAGTGATAGGCACAGAAATGGGAGGCAATGCTATGTTTGAGGACCTTGGAGAGGAAAGGAAAATATAAATGGGACAGTGGTTGGAGAGGTGCGAAGAGGGTGATGCAGACAGTGGTCTTGAAGGACAGGGACAGTGCCTGAAAGGAGGGAACAATTGACTACATCAGCTTGGCATAGGGGCCAGGAAGGGAAGTTGAATGGAGAGATGATTTGAGGGAGGAGGAGATGTTTATTGTGGACAAGATGAAGAGGTGGTGGGGGGTGGGTGGGTATAATGAGTGAGAAACTGCAACAAAACTGGAGTATTGGTCTGGGGGTGCGAGCCTGGTGGTGGTTGGCGTCTGGGAAGGGGAGGAAGTGGCAGAGGCAGCAGCATAGATGGTCTTCGTGAAGGCAGCTTCACTGAAGCCAGAGTGTACTTGATAACCTGATGATGGGTGTCCTGAGTCTGGCTGAAGGGGGAAGTTGGCCTAGTAGCTGTGGTCAAGGCTATCTGGTGGTATGAACCTGTTGGCAAGTCAGTCTGGCTGGTGGGGTGAGACAAGGGGCTGGCCTGACAGTTTGGGCTCTGAGGCGGATGGTGGCAAACTGCATAACCAGAAAATATTTTTAGATGTGTATATTTGGCTGTTTCAACTTCTCTTCCTCCTACTCTGTTGGCTCGGTTCCACACAGCTGTTTGACTCTGTCCCATACGTTCGGCAGCCAATCGTGTCTTGCATGGATCCAATTGAACTAAAAAAAAAAAAGTTTGTCTGTCCCAAACTTTTCTTCACTCCGTCTCTTCCATAACGCCTGCCAAGATGATGTCACACACTCACTTGACCCTAAATGCACATGGTTGCATTTTGTTGCAGTTGTACCAAGGGAAAATAATATTTAGGATAGGTAGAGGAGGAAAGTGCAGCTGCTATTATTCAGTGTTTACAACAGATCATATTAAATTGCATCACCAATTGAATTTCCTATGTCTACATTTCCATGAACAGGCCTCTATTGTATGTAGTCACAATGACTATTCACTAAGTCTGATTGCATGTTTTAATAAAAATGCCTGTAAAATGGCAATCTAAGTGTAAACTGTTCCTGTAGCCCAATATTTTATATCTGTCCATAAATGAATCCATGTCCAATTGTTCCTTTTATTTTAAAAAAATGCTGTATAGGATGCACTTTTAAACCCCATTTTCATTTAGATGTACTTCAAAAATATAATTTTTTTTAATCAATAATTTGTATAGGCAAATAGTAAACTTAGTGAAATGTATAAATTACTTGTCTTTAGGCTTGCAGCCAATTTAGTGGAGTCAGTTTACTCCTTGTACTGCAATGGTCTCAAGTGCACCCACAGGTTCAGGTTCACTCAACAGTCACAGCAAGATGAGTCCAATTCTATTCAATTCCTGTACACAACTCTCTGGTTCCAAAGTAAAATAGTTTGTTACTGCTCTTGTATGTGTCTTCCAGGAGTACATATTGAAATGTACCAAACGGAGTCTTGGTTATACCACTGGATAAGAACTATTTTTTTTTTTTTTAAGTATTTAATTTGTGTGAAGTAACACGCCTAAAGTTAAAAGAACAACCAACTAAATTTGTTTCTCCATTTTTGTGTAATCCTGACTTTTGTAACTAAACCTGTATACTTGTTTTCTCGTCTACGCACTGCAAATGTTCAAAAATATTTGGACTTGTTTTGGCATGACTAGTAAATAGCCACAACACTGTCGCAGTACCAGGAGGGAACTGATAAATTGACTGCAAGCCCAAGGATAAATAATTTATACCTTTCACAAAGTTTATTATTTGTAGACTTTTCTTCCCAGGTAACCTAATAGGAATGAGTAAAATCAAAGCTCCTTTTAATTAAAATGGGATGCAACTATTGATCAATTTTATTTTGAGTTGCTTAACTGTGTTAAAACAGTGTAACCAAATGTAAGTGATGTTTAAATCTATACACTCTATTACATAGCTAAGATGTCATTCTACCAAAGTAGAAATTGGGTGTGGGAGTCATTTTGACTTGGCATGATTCTTAGCAGGCATTGTAATTAATAATACCATGATTTGTCCTGAAACAAGATCAAGAGAAATGCACCAGCAATATTGGCCCTTATTGAATTCATCTTCAAAAGAAGTGTTAACTTCAGTGGTATTTGTATCGATGAAGCATTAACAACAGTTTGGGGCACAGGTGCAGCAGTTGATTTGAGTGGAGGCTGCAGCACCAAAACTCAAAGAAATAATGAAAATAAAACATGATGTGGACTGTAACTCAGGCCATAACTCAGAAGTTAAAAACAAAGTATTGAGCTCAAAATTACCAACCAGAGCACAACTTTGCAAAGGATTAGCTTTGTTTTAAAGATTATTAGAATATTCAGAGATATGCTTAGAAATGAGCAACAGGTTTGAGGTGTTTTGATAGGATACAGAAAGAGAAGTGGAAGAAAATATTAAACAATTTTAAAACAGCATTGGTTAAAATAGTTAAAATTTTGTGGGCCTGGAGTTTTGCAAAGGACTGATAGCATTGTTGGCTCTTGGTTGATAAATTCTAAATCGAAGCACTAAAATCTGTTAACCTCAGCAACTTGAAATTAATTGGAGATTCAACATTTATATGTGGCCCCAAGGCTCCATTGTACATACCTATCTGATCCACAAAGACAAAAACTTGGATGCAATTTTCTGACCATTAGTACAAATGTTCTGCTCCTGGATATACTGAGGATCTACGATGGCCTACATATTGCACTCCGAGGGTTTCCCACCATGCCACTCTGTGTATATCTTAAAAATGTAGATATCGTTAGTCTGAGTACTAAACTCTTGCAAGAATCAAACTCTGCTTACTCACTTCACATTCATTATAGAAAATGCTGAGATCCCTCTAAGATTAATGCTTGTGTTTATTTCTAACACCAGATTTCTGATTGGTCACGTTGGAGGACAAGATTTGATTTCTGCTTGGTCCTCTTAGAGGACAAGCAACACCCAGCAGTTTATCTGGAATGTGTAATTAGATCCTGCCTGCCTAAGTAATGAAGTACTTTGCAAAGTGTAATTCGAGCCATTCTGACTGCCAGGCTTCAGACAGTGCTCACATCGAACAGACAGGGCTCACCCTCACGGGTTAAAACCTCTCTCTTTCTGTGCCCGCCCCCTCCCCCAACCTCCACCCCGGGTACCTGACTGTCTCTTCGCCGCGCCCAACCCCTCAAAAGACCCCCAACAAGTCCCTGACCTCCTCTCCGCCCCCCCCAACTTAGATGTGGCATTGTGTGTAGATTGTTAACCGGTTTATTGGGTATGAAGTGAATAGTGACAGTGTCATGACTTCCGGATTTCATCCAGTCCACTGTTATCACATGCCATACATACACTGAGCTTTCCGAGAAATCCAGCAGGTCGAGGGGGAGGAGAGGGAGAACGGGGTGGGGTTGCAAGAACGGGATCCATCTTACCATCTGGATCATGTTTTCACTCTCATTTCCCCCCCCCCCCCCCCCCCCTTAGATCTGGATCACGTTCATCCCCCATCCCCACTGTCCTCTCCGTGGTCTTTACCTCACCCCCTCCCCCCCCTTCTCGATCCTCGCTCTCCCTCCCCCCTTCCCGATCCTCGTTATCAATAGCCTAGTGATTTATCTATCCTGAGCGCCACTACTTTTTTCAGAATCAATTCCTTTTCTACAGCTATCTCTAACAATTGTTCCATGTTCCCATCTACTACACCTACAGTCTCCCTTCCACTGACTATCCGATACAGCTCCATTTATGTAGTTCACAGGGTTAATAGTGGCAGAAATTCAGAACTGCAGCATTAGGGAGAAAGGATCTGAATGTTTTCATTCATCGGGTCTTCAGCCAAAAAGTGGAAGTGCACATATTTCACCATGTAAGAAATAAGCTCCTAAGCTTCCTCAAAGAAGCTACTAAGATGATTTAATGTTTGTTTTGCATGCAAGTATTACACTTTATTTTTGCAAATTTCTCGGATTTGTGCAGAAAATGCCGTTGATTTGGTTGAAGGTAATGTGGTAGCCATTTTTTCCCAATCTGTAAAGCTTTGAATTGTTATCAGTATATTTTTGTGTTTGTATGTTTTGCTTAAAATATAGAGCAGAGTTTGCAACCTACTTCCAAAGTTCACTGACTCTAGTGTTCATTTGAGTTTTTTTAATGCCAATTTTTCGACTGACCCAACAACTGACTAGAAAATGTTGGTAATTTTTAACTTTGTCACCTGGGTGGTAACCTGGTGGAGGGGGATCACCTGCCCCTTCTAGAACCTGCCAGATTTTCATTCCTTTGATTTCAATGGAGCTAAAATCAGGTGTGTTCTAAAACTGCTCCATCAGTTTAGTTGAAAATTACCCATATGATCTCCGAATTAGAACTTGGAAAATAGGCTATATGTACTAAAGGGAACTTTATAGTGCTGTTTATTAAAGCTGTTCCTGTTGCAGGTGTGGGAGGGGCGATGGCGTGTCATCCCCCATGATGTACTTCCTGATTGGCTGAAGGACAATGACTACCTCCTGCATGGTCACAGGCCACCTATGCCATCTTTTCGTGCCTGCTTAAGAAGTATCTTTAGGATCCACACAGAAACCTTGAATATTTGGACACATCTCATAGGTACAGTATACTGCAAAGCAGCTGACTCAGCACTAACCTACTAGCTACTAGTTCGTAATCTTACAAGCGGCAGAATATAATGAATGGTTGTCGGCATAGTTTGTTGGATTTAGTCTGTTTGGGTAAATGTTTTAATCCCATATAGAGTAATTTTGGTTCTTCCCTCCCTGCAGGCAGCGACTCAGCTGATGCAGCTACAACAGCATGAGCAAATGGCTCTGTAAAGATGGACATCCCTTCTAGCCTTGGATGCCAGTTTAAAGGCATCTGAGTGGAGAAAATTTCAGTACTGGCTGTGTGGTGCATTGGAGGAAAATATTAAACCCACAGATGTTATGAGGAGAAAGTGGGGCAGTGGGAATAGTTTTGATGGCTACAGTAAAGAGTGGGCACAGGCACAATGGGCTGAATAGCCTCCTTTTGTGTTGTAAACTACCATGGATCTTAAATTGCCAACTTGGCTCAGTGGTAGCGTTCTCGCCTCAGGTTTTGGTTGAAGCTCTATCCTGGACTTGTATATAATCTAGGCTGACACTTCATTGCAATACTGAGGGAGTTCTGCATTGTCAGAAGTACCTTCTTTTGGATTAGACAAACCGAGACATAAAAGATCCTATGGCACTGTTCAAAGAGGAGCAGGAAAGTTTGCCCAGTGTCCTGGCCAACATTCATGTCTCAACTAACACCAGCAAAAAATGATTAACTGGCCATTTATATCATTGCTGTTTATGGCACTTTTTTCTGTGCACAAAATGGCTGTGATGTTTGCCTACAGAACAACAGGAGTACATTTCAAAAGTAATTAATTGGCTATGAAGCAGTGATCTTCTGAGGATGTGAAAAACACTTGTATAACTACAAGATCTTTTTTTCTCTCATTTTAATGAGGAAGGATAAATCCCTGTTCTCCCCAAGCCGTATGTAACAAGCATTTGTCAATGTCCAGTGTTATCCCTGAGCCAGCTGCTAGGAGAGATCCAACAATGCCGTAGGAACAGTTTTATCATTGTGCCCTTCTCATTATCGTCCTTCTCATTCGCATATTCCTCATCCTCATCGTGGCTGAGATCTGAAAGGGTTGGAGAAGGCCATCAAGTGTACTTCTCTTTTTCACTAAACTAAATAAGCCTTTTGGGACTCATTCATTTACATGAAATGCAAGATAATAAAGCAATTAACTCAAACTTGAGAGAAGGAAAATAAAGGATATCGAGACTTTATTCTCCAGACTTTTCTCTTTCCCTCTTCTGAGGGCATTGACTCTTTGCTAGGGTACGGCTCTATGGATGGCATTACTCTCCAGTGCCTTCACCTGTCATCAGGCTGCTCAACAGTGAGGTGCATTGCAGTCAAGCCCACTGTTGTCCACACATACAGCAGTTGGATGGGGGAAACGAGAAAGTGAGTCAGCAGAGCAAATCCCACCTGCCCTCGCCAGATGTCAACACACATCCACTTCCAGTTGGCTAACTATCAGGAGCAGGAACCCTGTTTTCTCCTTTCTTTGTCATCCCCACGCAGCACCCCCCCCCCCCCCCCCCCCCCCAACTCCAAAGGCTTTGCAGCTGTACTGCTGTCTCAGCTGGGATCCGTTAACTCCGCATAAGCCTAGGATCAAACTGGTCTGTATGGGTCAGCTATTCCTTGGATAAACTTGCTGAACCATTGATAGAAAACCTGAAATCAGAATATTTTTACCATTTCATATTTCATGTTAATCAAAATATTTAACTTCAGATTCTGCAGGTGAACTGTAAACAGAATAGAAGATAACAGAGTAGACAAGGGTAATTCAGTAAATGTAATTTATCTAGATTTTCAAAAGGCCTTCAATAAGGTACCACAATAGACTAATGAAGAATAAGGTCAGAGAATGCAGAGTCGGGACAAGTAGCAGAATGGATAGCTATCTGGCTTCAAGACCGAAAGCAGAGAGTAGGGGTAATGGGTAGCTATTCACAGTGGCAGAAGGTGAGAAGTGGTGTTCCACAAGGATCAATGCTGGGCCCACTGTTGTTCACAATTTATATTAATTTAGATTTTGGAATCAAAAACACAATTTCTAAATTTGCGGATGACACCAAATTGGGATAGTCAATACTGAGGAGGACTGCAACAAATTGCAGGAAGACATTAATAAACTTGCAGAATGGGCATGTAATTGGCAAATGAATTTCAACACCGATAAATGTGAGGTATTACATTTTGGTTGGAAGAATAGGGAGATCACTCATTATCTGGAGGGTGCGAGTCTAGGTGGGGTAGAGGAGCAAAGGGATCTGAGTACAAATGCACAAATCACTAAAAGTAGTGACACAGGTTAGCAAGGCCATAAAAAAAGCAAACCAAGTACTAGAGTTTATTTCTAGAGGGGTAGAATTGAAAAGTAGTGAAGTTATGCTAAACTTGTATCGAATCTTGTATAGACCACACTTGGAGTACTGTGTACAATTCTGATTGCCTTTATATCCTTTTTATAATATGGCACTGGAGAGGGTGCAGAGAAGATTTACAAGGATGATACCAGAAATGCTAGGGTATACCTATCCGGAAAGGATGGACAGGCTGGGTCTCTTTTCTCTCTTGAAATGAGAAGGCTGAGGGGTGACCTAATAGAGATCTTGAAAATTATGAAAGGTTTTGATAGAGTAGATATAGAGAGAATGTTTCCACTTGTGGGGAAGAGCCTTACTAGAGGCCATCAATATAAGATAGTCACCAAGAAATCAAATAGGGAACTCAGAAGAAACTTCTTTACCCAGAGAGTGGTGAGAATGTGGAACTTGTTACCACAGGGATTGGTTGAAGTGAATAGTATAGATGCATTTAAGGGGCGGTTAGATAAGCATCTGAGGGAGAAGGGAATAGAGGGTTATGCTGGTAGAGTTAGATGAGGAAAGACTGGAGGAGGCTCGAGTGGAGCATAAACGGCGGCATGGACTGGTTGGACAGAAAGGCCTGTTTCTGTGCTGTATATCCTATGTAAGTTTAATAGCAACAGAGTAACAAATAAAACAGACTTAAACTGTGAGTTATTTAATACCTAATTCAGCTCTCCATTTTCAAACAGACTTGGAATGTTTTTTCCAATGTACATGTGTGTCTCACCAGTCTGACTTAACCACTGGCATTTGTAAAAGATGCACATTAACGCTCTTACTAATGTGTGACGCAGAAAATCTGCGTTACAACATTAAAATTTGACATGTTGATTTGGCAGTAGGAAAAGGAAATGTACTGTGCCAATGCGCAGCTGTTTATTTCAATTGATGACCCATGGGAGAACTGCATCTTACTTTACTTAGTTTTTGGCAGAGTTTGCTGAATTACACAAAGCTAGCTTTGATAACATTGAAAACTGAACACTTGAGTCTGCATAATTTTCCGAGGTATTCCCTTTGTATATATGGAGCTAATAATTTTAGTACATAACCAGATAAACTTTGAAGCTTAAGCAAGGCACTGGAGTTGAGTATTCCTGAGTAGTGCAAGATAACCCCACATGGACTACAGGCTCAGCACTGGGAAAGAAATATCAGAACACTTGGCAAGTCCAAGCCTGCTTTAACTGCCTTGATTTTCCCTTTCTCCTTTGCATCATTCCCTAATGAGTGAACAAGTGGATGTATTGCTTGTCCATCTTACTGTTAGTTGGAAGGTAGATGAGACTCTAGAATTGTGAATGCAAATCCATGTTGTACTAAAAATAACATCTGATAATAGTTGTGAAACTATTGCATCACCATTGTATTTGCAGTAGCTAGAGATATCAAATGGCCAAGCAATTGGGAATGCTGCAAGTAGCCTCTGCATCCCTGGGCTAGGAAAGGGAAACATCAGCAAAGGTTTTTACCCCTGATTGCATTACAATGATCCTGCTGGAACATGAACATCTGCAGAAGTCCGCTGCACTGCCTTTCAAAATCAAATAGCTGTTGACTATGCTTGCACATGAAACATGGCCACTTGCATCACAAAGATGTCCTCATTGCACATTCACACAAGTGAACATTTGCAGAGGGGTCACTGAATAGCAGGAGAAAGCACCCTAGCCTATTTTCTCCCTTTCCAGTGGGAAATACAGACCAACTGTAGCACCACTTTTGAAAAGAACTTGTATTTATATAAGCATCTTATTATATCCTCGTGATGTCCCCAAAGTGCTTCACAACCAATAAATTACTATTAAAGCCTAGTCATAGTAGTTATGTAGGCAAGTGCAGCAGCCAACTTGTGTACAGCAAGCTCCCATGAACAGAAAATTTAGAACAACTAATTAATCTACTTTTGATATTTTGTCAGATATCAGGAGAATATTTAAGCTGTAGAGCCAAAAGGGACTTTCTCTGAAAAACCTGTTTAAGCCAATGTTTAATTGAGCTGAATTAAAATGGGTAGTTGCTACCAAAGCGTTTTGACAAAGGGTTTGACCCGAAACTTTGACTCTATTTTCTCTCCACGGATGTTGCCTGGCCTGCTGAGTTTTTCCAGCATTTTCTGTTGTTATTACCTTGATTTCATGGTCATTACTACTCGTATCCTTTCTGTTTTTCAATGATGTTGATGCATTATCTTTAAAAACTAACTAACTATGAAACCATATTCTTCTATGCTACTGTTATCTTAATGTATAGTAATATGCAGAGATTTGCCATCTTTATTTACAAAACCTTGTCAATGATTGTGCCTCAGTAACTGAAATAAAGAGCTAACCTGGTATTTCTTGGGGCTAGGAACTAAGAGAATAATGATGCTGCCATCATCAGAACTTAGATTAATTAATGAAAAGCCATAGATTCCTTTTCCACTGTTCTGACCCTGAATTACTGTTTGGTCCCTGCTTCCCCTGCTACACCATCAGATCCTTCAGTCACTAGGCCCCTTGATCTCTTATTTTGTTTTCCAAATCACTTCAGCTTGGGTTGGACCCTCCATTGGAACACCGTGCTGGCAGGGCATTATGCACCCTTGGTGACGGCCTGTTTCTTTTTTCTTCTCGAGCTGCTGGATTCTATTTCAACTTATCAGCTTTTCCTGTTTCCATTTCAGACCTTCCTTACCTCCCAAAGCATCTGCTATTTGATGCTCTCTGTACCTCTTAAATGTCTTTAATCACTTTAACCATTTAACTATCTTGTCTTTAAAGGACTTTACAGGTTGTTCTATTTCCGTGTGTGTTTCTTTCCCCCCCCCCCCCCCTTTCCCTTCGTTCTGTTTCTCTTTAAATGTTGTTCATCTGTAATTTTTTTCCAGTTCTGATGACAGGTTACACCTGAAACATTAACTTGCCTGTTCTCCCCACAGATGCTGACTGACCTGCTGAATGTTCCCAGCATTTTCTGTTTTTGTTTCAGATTTGCAGTTTTTTGCTTTTTATTGAATTTGGTTTTGTTTCTTTCTGTGCCTTCAGGAGCCTTGAAAAATATCTTCTGTGAACTTAACTTGGGTCACTTTCCACCCCATATTTTCCTTCTTTTCATCTTTGCCCACCTTTCTGCCTTGTTAAGTGCTCTGAGACTTTTCTTCTTCCGTGAGGAGGGCTGTATAAATAACATGATCATTTCTGAACTTTTTGTATAACCATTTAAGAAAGATTCCACTTTGTTACCCCCCATTTATTTTGCTGGCGTGCTTAAAAATATGTGTCCACTGTCTCCTCTACATTCAGTAAACATGTCGTTAGCTCCAATAAAAATAATACGAAATTTGATCCCTAAAATGTTTGTAATGTACCACAAAACATGAATCGACTAAATCATTCCTTTAAGACGTGTTCATGGATTATATGGTGCCATTCATTGTTTGAGTGTTTTTGTTTGCATAAGTTTACTATACATGTTAATGTTTTCTTTTAGGTTGTCTTTTTTTCCTGGGTCTTGGAACTTTCTACATGTTTAGGCCGAACATATCCTTTGTGGCTCCTGTGCAGGAGAAAGTCGTATTTGGGGCATTCTTCCTGGGGGCCATACTCTGCCTGAGTTTCTCTTGGTTGTTTCATACATTCTACTGCCATTCAGAAAATGTTTCACGTGTATTCTCCAAGTAAGTAACCATTTGTAAAATGAGAATTTCGAAGTAAATTGATAATCTGGCATTGATAATTTTAATTTGCACTTTAGAACTGTACTATTGAGGGATATTTATTCTGGATGTTTTGAACCTGTTGAGGATCATTTTCCTTTGCTGAAATCAACGTTGAATTGAAAGCAGAACACTTGGCTGTGTTTGACAAAAAACATGCTTCCCCACCCCAACCAAGAAAAGAAAAAAAAATTGCTGGGCATTAAAATCCTGCCATCTTTAATCAAGCCTGGCAATATAAATTAGATGTCTATGAACAATGCTCAAACTCTATTGGTAATTGGATGTTATAGGTTCTTTCAATGCAGCTCTCCAATATTAACTTTGAAGCATTAATGTTGCCTGACTTGTAAATGCTGATTGCAGAATAAAATCCCCTTATTGGATGTGCAGGCCTGGTGAACTAAATTTTAACTAAACTTTACAAAGTTCTATTTTTTTTCCCCAACTTCACTATTAATCTAGCTGTTCTGCCTAAGTTGTGTTAAAATAGTGAGTTGAACTATAGACTTCCCCCCCCCCCCCACACCCCCAACTTCAAAAAGGATTTCATTGGCCTTTGCTGTTACTATTCTATGGCCTTTTCCACCGAAACTATGTAAACACTGAGCTTTACTGACTAGGAGCTGCAGATTTGACTCTAGTTTTGCCTGTTGCCATTATCACCTGCCCAAATGTCTCAGGATGGTGAGCTCAGACCTGCATGTTGTGTGCCATTTAAACTTTTGCTGTACAGTGTATCTTGCTTTCTTGCCTAGGTTTGTCAATTTTTTTTTGTGAAGTTGGCTGAGGTAGGACTTAACGGCATAGTGCTGCAACCTGACCCCTCACTGCCAGCATGATTTTTTTTTTATTGATTGAAAAGAGCTGACTATCCTTGTTAACTGTTTTCAGTCATTAAATGCAAATAATTGTTTAGTGAGCCATCAGAGTTTGTTTTAACTCTAAAGCCTACTTTTTTTGGTTGTGTTTCACAGTAGCTGCTTTTATCTCACAGCCAATACTCATCTTCTAGGTAATTTCTGCTAGTTGATTAGCGAAAACCAATTCTTTCTGTAGCTACCAGGAGACACAACATAATTGATCTGACAATAACTGCAGAATATTGGTGACGAATAGTAGTACAGGAAACTCTTTTTTTTATGCGGGACCGACGTGCCAGTTCATTAAAAATTCCGGATAACCGAGAGCTATAGTAAAAGATACGGAGAGCTGAGAGCTCCGTATAAAGCAACAAACCCTGTTGCTTAGCAACAGGTGCAGAACAATGGCCACAAGTTCCAAGCGTCTCTGTAGCTTAGCAACAGCAACAGCTGCAGCCACACCCGATTGCACAGCAACAGATCGAGGAAGGCAAGTAATATGAAGTAAAACTTACCTGAACCTACTCCTGAATTTTGCTGGTTAACCGAGATTTCCGGTTATTTAGGTGCCGGTAAATCGAGAGTTTCCTGTAGTAGGTTTGTTTAAAGCATAGTCAAGCTGTCCCTGCAGCTCCTATGATGGACACAACTTGCTGTTTTTAACCAGGTTTGTTTTTGCAGTGAGGTGATTGAGTACTCTGGTATGTGCTGACTTGCAATTTGAAAGCTTCACAACTAGCATACGCTCCTTATTGACAAATGTGAACGACAGCTAGAAATTTTAACGACTTTATAAAAAATAAAAAAAATCACAACGAACTGATTTACATAAACTTCGAACATAAGTCCATGTATGTTCAATCTTCAGCCAGCTAAATGCTGATTATTTTTGGTCTATCAACTTAGTCCATGTAACCAGACCCCATTGAGTAGTTGAGGCAGGGACCATTTGTATTTTGTAAGGGAAAAGTGGATAAATATCTAAAGTAGAGGAGGATATGGAGACAGACCAGAGGAGTGGATTAGTTTTTGATCATTCTAGCAAAAAGCCAGCACCGTCTCGATAGGCCGAATGGCCTCCTCCTGTGCCATAAACTCCTATGATTGATTCTATTGCACTTCTATGAACAATGAACTAA
Source organism: Somniosus microcephalus (assembly GCF_052327205.1). Taxonomy (NCBI): domain Eukaryota; kingdom Metazoa; phylum Chordata; class Chondrichthyes; order Squaliformes; family Somniosidae; genus Somniosus; species Somniosus microcephalus. The sequence continues at coordinate 44,779,660 of NC_141002.1, forward strand.
GTCTATTGATTTTTTTACATATCCCTGTGTGACCAGTTTACATTTAAAGTGGTGGAGACAGCTCGCATGGTAGGAGGATGTGTAATTTAATAACCGTCCTCAGAATGAAGAACCAGGGAACAAATTGTAAACCAGTCAAGAAGCAGTAGCTTCCATTACCTATATTTTTAGGAATTAATTTTCGGTCCTGTTCAAATTCACTCAATCCAAAAATACCTTGTGCTGTCTTTGCTGTCAATAGTTCTTAGCTGCAAAATTTTGGTAACCAGCCTTATCTGGTTTAAATACTTCTTAGGTTAGGCAACCTGATGTACAACTCACGCAGTAGCCAGGAATCTCCATATAGGAATAGGGAAACTCTATGGGTGATCTCCCCAGGGCTACTCTGACCTCCTTGGTGACTGAGGACAGATAGCATGCAACTCTACATCTTGGATACAAGAAGTGTGTGCTAAGGATGGAGGGCATACTTAAAGCCAGACAAAAGGAGATAACTCATACCCTCAAAATATAATATACTGAAAACTGGATTATTGTGTAATTTATTTTTCCATTTGACAGCTAGTAACTTTATTGGCTGAAATAAAAACAGAAAATACTGGAAATGCTCAGCAGGTCAGGCAGCATCTGTGGAGAGAGAAACCGAGTTAACATTTCAGGTCGATGAGCTTTTGTTCCACAGATGCTGCCTGACCTGAGTATTTCCAGCATTTTCTGTTTTTATTTCAGATTTCCAGCACCTGCAGTATTTTGCTTTTGTAACTTTGTTGGCTGGATGTTTTCACTTGTTTTTCAGTAACCATTAGATGCTTTGAAAAGTTAGTTAGCAACTCTTTCTTCTAATTCCAGATTGTATGCTGCAGGCTGACATTACTGATCTCCCATGTAGTTCAGCATTGTTTTAATTTGGAGAGCTCACAGAAGTTTTTTTTGATAGTGTACTGTTTTTTGTATTGGGAGGAAAGAGTAAGGAGAAAGAGAATGGGAATGGCATTAGCATCTTGTACTCAAATAGGCCTAATTGCTCCTTTTGTGAGAAATGGTGCACATCTTAGTTCTCCTACTTGCCTACATTTCAGTAGCTGTCACTGATCCACAAGGTTGCAATATGGCAAGTTGAAACATCCAGTCTGAAACTTGATTTTTTTTCCACTGTGCTAATAAAATGAGTCGGTATAACAAACCGGATGTTTTAGAAGTATTCACTACAAAATGTTGTGGTTGAATCTGGAGTTTCTTTCTTTTGGGTTGCCTGTATTAAATTTCTTTGTTTGCTGCTCATTTACATGTAAATATATCATACCTATGAGAGTTTTGCATTGCTACAATGAACTTGATGTATGTCCCTCTCTTGTTTCCTCAGATTGGACTATTCTGGTATAGCTCTTCTAATAATGGGCAGTTTTGTGCCATGGTTGTATTACTCCTTCTACTGTAACCCACAGCCATGTTTCATTTACTTGCTTGTTGTCTGTGTACTTGGCATCACGGCAATCATAGTCTCCCAGTGGGACTATTTTGCAACACCACAGTACAGAGGTGTACGAGCTGGTAAGTTAATTGAAATTTCCTTTTTATATGCGGTTTGCTGATGTACACTTGAGGGTGACCTATCTTTGTGTCTTCTGTCATATTGTCACCAGAATATTCATTGTGAGAGTGTATAAGATTTTTTGGGGGTGAGGCGAGTTAGTTTCTTTGCTTTGCCTCAAAATGCTAGACTTAAAAAAAAAAAAAAAAAGCAATTGGGTTGTTTAAAAGTTGAATTGCTTAAACAAGTTTAATGTACCAAAGTCTGTCACAATCTTTTGGACTGCCTTTGAGGTCACCCTCACTTTATCTTGTGCAGTATTCTGTAATAATGTTCTAGCATATGTTATGCTGGGTAGGGGACAGATAGGATTTAACCACACAGCTGCAACTTGTACTTCTGTGCCACACTTCACTAAAACCTGCTGGTTTGCTCATTTAAAAAAACAATTGTTAATACGCAGCACTTTATCACTAACACCTGCCCCAACTTAAGTGCAGAGCTTTAATGTAAATGAAGTTTCTCTACTGCTGCTGTCACAAGCCCCAACTTCACCAAATATTACTTCAACAAATGCTGTTTAGCTGGTTGCCTGCAGGTAGCAATGCATCTGGTAGCAAGTGTGACCAGCTGCCACTGGCAGTGTGTGTTGTCTCTTTTTTTCTGGCTACTCCGCCTAACCCACAGGCTAGGAGTAAGATTTTCACATTTCTGCTCTACACTTTCCCCATCCATCTGGAAAGGTCCGGAGGCTAGAAATTAATTATTTGATTCTTTAAAAAAAGCACGTGCAAACTTGCACATGGAATAAGAAAGAAGCTTGTATACGTGATGGTGTCTGTCAACCTTGTTCTACTTTATGCTTTATAATTTCACAATACAATGTAACTATGGTGTGGATTCCTTCTGAAGTACCATTAAAATGGAAGTATGGAACAAAGGATAATTTGTCCTATCATCTCTGCCCTTGTGAAAATGATGTGCATGAAAGAACTAAAAATAGGTGAACATTTGCAGCAAATAGTCCTTTCTGGTGAAATAGAGCTGATTTCTAATTTCAATCTATGCTTTTGACTGCTGGCTTATTCAAAGTAGTACAAAGTGTTTACAGCACAGAATTGTTGGGGATCTGTTTAGTAATTGCCGCAGGGCCTGATAATCTACATCCTAGGGTACTTAAGGAAGTGGCCCTAGAAATAGTAGATGCATTGCTGGTCATCTTCCAAAATTCTGTAGACTCTGGAACAGTTCCCATGGATTGGAGGGTAGCTAATGTAACCCCACTATTCAAAAAAGGTGGTCGAGAGAAAACGGGGAATTGTAGACCAGTAAGCCTAACATCGGTAGTGGGGAAAATGCTAGAGTCCATTATAAAAGATGTAATAGCAGAGCACTTGGAAAACAGTGACAGGATCGGACAAAGTCAACATGGATTTACAAAAGGTAAATTGTGCTTGACTAATCTACTGGAATTTTTTGAGGATGTAACTAGTAGAATAGATAAGGGAGAACCAGTGGATGTGGTGTATTTGGACTTTCAGAGGCTTTCGATAAGGTCCCACATAAGAGATTAGCGTGCAAAGTTAAAGCACCTGGGATTGGGGGTAAGGTATTGACTTGGATAGAGAACTGGTTGGCAGACAGGAAGCAAAGAGTTGGAATAAACAGGTCTTTTTCCGAGTGGCAGGCAGTGACTAGTGGGGTACCGCAGGGATCGGTGCTAGGACCCCAGCTATTCACAATATATATTAATGATCTAGACGAGGGAACTAGATGTAATATCTCCAAGTTTGCAGACGACACAAAGCTGGGTGGGCATGTGTGCTGAGAGGAGAATGCCAAGAAACTCCAATATGATTTGGGCAGATGCATGGCAGATGCAGTATAATGTGGATAAATGCGAGGTTATCCACTTTGGTGGCAAAAACAGGAAGACAGATTATTATCTGAACGGCAATAGATTGGGAGAAGGGGAAGTGCAACGAGACCTGGGTGTCCTTGTGCACCAGTCGCTGAAGGTAAGCATGCAGGTGCAATAGGCGGTTAAGAAGGCAAATGGTATGTTGGCCTTCATAGCGAGAGGATTCGAGTACAGGAGCAAGAATGTCTTGCTGCAGTTGTACAGGGCCTTGGTGAGACCACACCTTGAGTATTGTGTGCAGTTTTGGTCACCTTATCTGAGGAAGGATGTTCTTTCCATGGAGGGAGTGCAGCGAAGATTCACCAGACTGAGACCTGGGATGGCAGGAATGACTTATGAGGAGAGATTGGGTCGATTGGGCTTATATTCACTGGAGTTTAGAAGAATGAGAGAGGATCTCATTGAAACTTATAAAATTCTAACAGGACTAGATAGACTAGATGCAGGAAGGATGTTCCTGATGGCGGGGAGTTCAGAACCAGGGGTCACAGTCTAAAGATAAGGGGTAAGCCATTTAGGACAGAGATGAGGAGGAATTTCTTCAACCAGAGAGTGGTGAACCTGTGGAATTCTCTACCACAGAAGGCAGTTGAGGCCAATTCATTAAATATATTCAAGAAGGAGTTAGATATATTTCTTAAGGCTAAAGGGATATGGGGAGAAAGCAGGGACAGGGTACTGAATTTGGATGATCAGCCATGATCTCATTAAATGGCGGAACAGGCTCGAGAGGCCGACTGGCCTACTCCTGCTCCTATCTTCTAAGTTTCTATGTGGCATTGCTGCGAACATAAATTGATATTCCATTTACTGTGATGGGACGTCAAGCAAAAACTCACTGTCATGATGTTTGGAGGCTGTGCTCACCTTTTTTTGAGTTCTAAACACTTGGTAGAGTAGAGCTCTTTCTGTTCCATAAACTGACTCTTAATAAAGCATCATCAGTAGTTTTCAGATGAGCTAATTTGGACACTGGCCCAACCAAGACTTCCTTTTATATTGCAGAGCCACATCAAGTGGAAAGTGGTTCTGTAATATGTTGAGACTGCTAATGCTGTGGAGTCCAGACCATTTACATTACAAGGTGGATTCCCACTGCCAGTGGTGACGCTGCAAGTCCTGTGATTTTTTAAAAATTTGTTCGTGATGTGTGGGCGTCGCTGGCAAAGCCAGCATTTATTGCCCATCCCTAATTGCACTTGAGAAGGTGGTGGTGAGCCGCTTTCTTGAACCGCTGCAGTCCGTGTGGTGAAGGTGCTGTTAGGTAGGGAGTTTCAGGATTTTGACCCAGCGACGATGAAGGATCGGCGACATACTTCTAAGTCAGGATGATGTGTGACTTGGAGGGGAACTTGGAGGTGGTGGTGTTCCCATGCGCCTCCTGCCCTTGTCCTTCTAGGTGGAAGAGGTTGCGGGTTTGGGAGGTGCTGCCGAAGAAGCCTTGGCGAGTTGCTGCAGTGTATCTTGTAGATGGTACACACTGCAGCCACGGTACGCCGGTGGTGGAGGGAGTGAATGTTTAAGGTGGTGGATGGGGTGCCAATCAAGCGGGCTGCTTTGTCCTGGATGGTGTTGAACTTCTTGAGTGTTGTTGGAGCTGCACTCATCCAGGCAAGCAGAGAGTATCCCATCACACTCCTTACTTGTGCCTTGTAGATGGTGGAAAGGCTTTGGGGAGTCGGGAGGTGAGACACTCGCCGCAGAATACCTAGCCTCTGACCTGCTCTTGTTGCCACAGTATTTATGTGGCTGGTCCAGTTAAGTTTCTGGTCAATGGTGACCCCCAGGATGTTGATGGTGGGGGATTCGGCGATGGTAATGCTGTTGACTGTCAAGGGGAGGTGGTTAGACACCTGCTTGTTGGAGATAGTCGTTGCCTGGCACTTCTGTGGCGTGAATGTTACCTGCCACTTATCAGCCCAAGCCTGAACATTGTCCAGGTCTTGTTGCATGCGAGCATGGACTGCTTCATTATCTGAGGAGTTGTGAATGGCACTGAACACTGCAATCATCAGCGAACATCCCCATTTCTGACCTTATGTTGGAGGGAAGCAACCATCTTCTTTTGTGCTAGATATGACTCCAGCCAGTGGAGCCTTTTCCCCCCGATTCCCATTGACTTCAGTTTTACTAGGGCTCCTTCATGCCACACTCGGTCAAATGCTGCCTTGATGTCAAGATCAGTCAATCTCACCTCTGGAATTCAGCTCCTTTGTCCATGTTTGGACCAAGTCTGTAATGAGGTCGGGAGCCGAGTAGTCTTGGCAGAACCCAAACTGGGCATCAGTGAGCAGGTTTTTGGTGAGTAAGTGCCGCTTGATAGCACTGTTGATGACACCTTCCATCACTTTGCTGATGATTGAGAGTAGACTGATGGGGTGGTAATTGGCCGGGTTGGATTTGTCCTGCTTTTTGTGGACAGGACATACCTGGGCAGTTTTCCACATTGTCCGATAGATGTCAGTGTTGTAGCTGTACTGGATCAGCTTGGCTAGAGGCTAGTTCTGGAGCACAAGTCTTCAGCACGATAGTCGGGATGCTGTCGGGGCCCATAGCCTTTGCTGTATCCAATGCGCTCAGCCGTTTCTTGATATCACGTGGAGTGAATCGAATTGGCTGAAGACTGGCTTCTGTGATGGAGGGGACCTCAAGAGTAGGCCAATATGGATCATCCACTTGGCACTTCTGGCTGAAGATGGTTGAAAACGCTTCAGCCTTGTCTTTTGCACTCATGTGCTGCGCTCCACCATCATTGAGGATGGGGATATTCATGGAGCCTCCTCCTCCCATTAGTTGTTTAATGGTCCACCACCATTCACGACTGGATGTGGCAGGACTGCAGAGCTTTGATCTGATCTGTTGATTGTGGGATCACTTAGCCCTGTCTGTAGCATGCTGCTTCTGCTTTTTAACATGCATGTAGTCCTGTGTTGCAGCTTCCCCAGGTTGGCAGCTCATTTTAGGTACGCCTGGTGCTACTCCTGGCATGCTCTTCTGCACTCCTTATTGAACCAGGGTTGGTCCCCTGGCTTGGTGGTAGAGTGAGGGATATGCCGGGCCATGAGGTTACAGATTGTGGTGGAATACAATTCTGCTGCTGCCCCACAGGGCCTCATGGATGCCCAGTTTTGAGCTGCGAGATCTGTTCTGATTTTATCCCATTTAGCATGGTGGTAGTGCCACACAACACGATGGAGTGTGTCCTCATTGTGAAGACGGGACTTTGTCTCCACAATGACTCTGCGGTGGTCACCGCTACCAATACTGTCATGGATAGATGCATCTGCGACAGGTAGATTGGTGAGGATGAGGTCAAGTAGGTTTTCCCCTCGTGTTGGTGTTCTCACCACCTGTCGCAGTCCCAGACTGGCAATTATGTCCTTCAGGCCAGCTCGGTCAGTAGTGGTGCTACCGAACCACTCTTGATGATGGACATTGAAGTCCCCCACCCAGAGTACATTCTGCGCTCTTGCTACTCTGTGCTTCTTCCAAGTGGTGTTCAACATGGAGGAGTACTTATTCATCAGCTGAGGGAGGGCGGTCAGTAATCAGCAGGAGGTTTCCTTGCCCATGCTTGACGTGAAGCCATGAGACTTCCTGGAGTCCATGTTGAGGACTCCCAGGGCCATTCCTTCCCGACTGTATACCACTGTGCCAGAGGAGTTGGCTGAAAGTATTTCATTGGTATGATTCTGTGAGTATGACTATGTCAAGCTTGACTAACCTCTGGGACAGCTCTCCCAATTTTGGCACAAGTCCTCAGATGTTGGTGAGGAGGACGTTGCAGGGTTAACTGGGCTGGGTGTGCCGTTGACGTGTCCGGGTGGTCCGTCCGGACATGACCTAATTCTTATTATGTTTCGTAGCGGTTTGTTACAACTGAGTGGCTTGCTAGGCCATTTCAGAGGGCAGTTAAGAGTCAACCACAATGTGGTAAGGATATTAGTGAACCAGATGGACTTTTACAACAATCTGATAGTTTCATGGTTACCTATCCTATTTTATTCCAGATTTATTTAATTAACTGAATTTAAATTCCCCAGCTGGCGTGGTTGGAATTGAACTCGTGTCTCTGGATCATTAGTCCAGGCCTCTGGATTACTAGCCCAGTGACATTTCCATTACACTACGGCTACTGTGTGCTTTTTAATATATATTTATGATGACTACTTTATAGTCACCAGATGGATGGGGGAAGGTCTCTCTATTACCAAAGTGAAAACCTCATTGCTAGCCTGTATGGGTAGGCTAAAATGACATGCACACTGAATGATGCCTGTTTACACTCTCCACCAGATGTGCTGCTATCTGTAGAGGACCAGCTAAACACTACCTTTTGAGGTAGTGTTCCACGCCTAGTGTATCTAGGTCAAAACGGGTTTGTAAAAGGAAGATCGTGTTTGACTAATCTAATTGAATTTTTTGATGAAGTAACAGAGAGGATTGATGAAGGGAATGCAATGGATGTTGTCTACAATAATTTTCGGAAGGCGTTTGACAAAGTACCACATAGAAGGCTGGTTAACAAAATTGAGGCTCATGGAATAGGTGGGTCAGTGGCAGCTTGGATAAGGAATTGGCTTAAGGACAGAAAACAGCGAGTTGTGGTAAATGGCCAGTTTTTCAGACTGGAGGATGGTAGACCGTAGTGTTTCCCAAGGGTCAGTGCTGGGGCCACTGCTTTTTTTGATGTATATAAATTACTTGGATATTGGAATACAGAGTAGAATTTCTAAATTTGCCGATGACACCAAACTTAGGGGTGTGGCAAACAGTGATGATGATATCAATCGACTGCAACAAGACATAGAAAGGCTAGCAGAATGGGCAGACAGTGGCAGATGGAATTGAATACAGAGAAGTGTGAGGTGATGCATTTTGGCAGAAGGAGCAGGGAGAGGCAATATACACTTAATGGCACAGTTTTAAAGCGTGTGCAGGGACAGAGGGACTTGGGAGTTAATGTGCATAGGTCCCTGAAGGTGGCAGGACATATTGAGAGAGTGGTTAACAAAGCATATGGGATTTTGGGCTTCATAAATAGAGGTATTGAGTACAAAAGTAGAGAAGTTATGCTGAACCTTATATAAAGTGCTGGTTAGGCCACAACTGGAGTATTGCATCCAGTTCTGGTCACCACACTTTAGGAAGGATGTGAAAGCTCTCGAGAGGCTGCAGAGGGGATTTACCAGAATGGTTCCGGGGATGGGGGATCTTGGCTACAAGGACAGTTTGGAGAAGCTGGATTTGTTTTCATTAGAGTAAAGGAGGTTGAGGGGTGATTTGATAGAGGTGTACATGATTATGACGGGTTTGGATAGGCTAGACGGGGAAGGGCTGTTCTCACTAGTTGATGGTACAAGGACTAGGGGACACAGATTTAAGGTTTTGGGCAAGAGATACAAGGGGGGATGTGAGGAAAAACTTTTTTACACAGCGAGTCGTGATGACCTGGAATTTGCTGCCGACGGAAGTGGAGACACTCAATGTTTTCAAGGGGAGATTGGACAGGCACTTGTGGGAAATAAACTTGCAGGGCTACGGGGATAGAGCGGGGGAATGGAACTGACTGGATTGCTCTACAGAGAGCTGGCACGGACTCGATGGGCCGAATGGCCTCCTTCTGTGCCGTTGTGACTCTATAAACATTTGATCCTCTAGGTCTCTATAAGCCATAATCCAATTCTAAATTTATCAGACCAGCTACTTTGTAATGGACTTAAATCTATAAAGCATAAGTTATGTTTGATCCGCTTAAATTCTGTAATATCTAGGAAGGATTTTGTTTGCAGTGGCTTCCCTCAAATTGGCAAAGGTAGCCTGGAGGACGAGTTCATGGAATGCATTCGGGACAGTGTCCAAGAACAGTACATCATGAAACCAGCCAGGGAACAGGCTATTTTAGATCTCTATTGTGTAATGAGAAAGGGTTAATTAGCAATCTCATAGTAAAGGATCCTCTGGGGCAGGGTGATCATAATATGATAGAATTTCACATTAAGTTTGAGAATGACTTGTCTAAGTCCGAAACTAGAATCTTAAACTTAAATAAATACATAGTTAGGAGGGGCGAGTTGGCTAAGGTAGATTGGAAAAATAGATTAAAAGGTATGGCGGTAGATAAGCAGTGGCTGGCATTTAACGAAATATTTCATAATTCTCAATAAAAATACATTCCATTGAGAAACAAAAACTCCACGGGAAAAGTGATCCAACCATGGCTAACTAAAGAAGTTAAGGATAGCATTAGATTGGAAAAAGCAGCTTATAATGTTGCAAAGAATAGTAGTCAGCTTGAGGATTGGGAGAGTTTCAGAAACCAGCAAAGGATGACCAAATAAATTGATAAAAAGGGAAAAAAATAGAATGAGAGAAAACTGGCAAGAAATATAAAAGCAGATTGTAAGAGCTTCTACAAGTATGTAAAAAGGAAGAAAATAGCAAAAGTAAACATTGGTCCCTTAGAGGCTGAGACAGGAGAAATTATGGGGAATAAGGAAATGGCGGAGATGTTAAACAGATATTTTGTATCTCTTCACAGTAGAAGATGCAAAAGGGGGAACCAAGGGTCGAATGAGGGTGAGGAACTTAAATGTAATTAATATAAGTAGAGAAAAAGTACCAGAGAAACTAATGGGACTAAAAGCCAACAAATCCCGTGGACCTGCCGGCCTACATCCAAGCGTTCTAAAAAAGGTGGCTGAAGAGATAGTGGATGCATTGGTTTTGATCTTCCAAAATTCCCTAGATTCTAGAATGGTCCCAGCGGATTGGAAGGTTGCAAATGTTACACCGCTATTCAAGAAAGGAGGGAGAGAGAAAACCGGGAACTACAGGCTAGTTAGCCTGATCTCAGTTGTCGGGGGAAATGCTTAAATCCATTGTTAAGGAAGTGGTATCAGGGCACTTAGAAAATCATAACATGATTAGGCAGAGTCAACATGGTTTTATGAAAGGGAAATAGTGTTTGACAAATTTATTAAGAGCTTTTGAGATTGTAACTAGCAGGGTAGATAAAGGGGAACCAGTGGATGTAATATATTTGGATTTCCAAAAGGCATTCGATAAGGTGCTACATAAAAGGTTATTACACAACATAAGGGCTCATGGGGTTGGGGGTAATATAGTAGCATGGATAGAGGATTGGTTAACGGACAGAAAACGGAGAGTAAGGATAAATGGATCTTTTTCAGGTTGGCAGGCTGTAACTAGTGGGGTGCCGCAAGGATCAGTGTTGTGGCCTCAGCTATCTACAATCTATATCAATGACCCAGATGAAGGGACCGAGTGTAATGTATCCAAGTTTGCTGACGATACAAAGCTAGGTGGGACAGTAAGCTGTGAGGAGAACACAGAGTCTACAAAGGGATATAGATAGACTAAGTGAGTGGGAAGCAAGGTGGCAGATGGAGTATAATGTAGGGAAATGTGAGGTTATTCACTTTGGTAGGAAGAATAGAAAAACAGAATATTTTTTAAATGGTGAGAAACTTTTAAATGTTGATGTTCAGAGAGATTTGGGTGTCCTCGTGCAAGAAACACAGAAAGCTAGCATGCAGGTACGGCAAGCAATAAGGAAGGCAAATGGTTTGTTGGCCTTTATTGCAAGGGGGTTGGAGTATAAGAGTAAGGAAGTCTTGCTACAATTGTACAGGGCCTTGGTGAGACCACACCTGGAGTACTGTGCACAGTTTTGGTCTCCTCATCTAAGGAAGGGTATACTTGCCTTGGAGGCGGTGCAATGAAGGTTCACTAGATTGATTCCTGGGATGAGAGGGCTGTCCCATGATGAGAAATTGTGTAGAATGGGCCTGTACTCTCTGGAGTTTAGAAGAATGAGAGGTGATCTCATTGAAACATAAATTCTGAAGGGGATTGACAGGGTTAGATGCTGAGAGGTTGTTTCCCCTGGCTGGAGTGTCTAGAACTAGGGGACATAGTCTCAGGATAAGGGGTAGGCCATTTAAGACTGAGATGAAGAGGAATTTCTTCACTGAGGGTTGTAAATCTTTAGAATTTTCTGTGAATGCTGAGTCTTTGAGTATATTCAAGATTGCGATAGATAGATTTTTGGACTCTAGGGGAATCAAGGGATATGGAGATCGGGCGGGAAAGTGGAGTTGAGGTCGATGATCAGCCCTGATCTTATTGAATGGCGGAGCAGGCTCAAGGGGCCATATGGCCTACTCCTGCTCCTATTTCTTATGTTCTTCTGTTCCCTGGTTTCTGATTAGAATTCAAGTCATTTAGCATTGTAGCTATTGAGCCCCAGTATGAATACTGATCCTACTTTAAGTGATCTATCTAACCAGCAGAGTACATTAATCCTGTTTGTTGACAGGTGATCACCAGATTGCTATCTGAAAATTTCAGTAGTGTAGACATTTGAGATCCCTGACCTAATCCTGGTTTAACTGTATTAAAGTAAATATATGGTGTTGGCATCCAGTGGTAGAATTCAGATACTGCAGAATTATAACCCAGTACAAATTTCCACTTATAGGAACAGGAGTAGGCAATTCAGCCCCTCAAGCTGTTCCACCATTCAATGCGATCATGGCTGATCAGTATCTTAACTCCATATCCTTTAATACCCTTGGCTAGCAAAAATCTGTCGATCTCTGGATTTAATTTAATTGAGCTAGCATCTACTGCTTTTTGTGGGAGAGTTCCACACTTCAACCACTTTTTGCATGAAGAAGTGTTTCCTGACTTCTCCTGAATGGCCTAGCTTTGATTTCAAGGTTCTGCTCCCTTGTCCCAGACTCTCCCACCAGTGGAAAAGGATTCTCTCTCTCTCCTATCCATTCCTTTTAAAGTCGTAAAAACCTCAATCAAATCACTCCTTAACCTTCGATATTCCAGGGAATGCTAGTTTATGTAATTTAGTCCTTGGATCCCTGGTAACATTCTGGTGAATCTGTGCCTGCACTCCTTCCAAGACCAATATGTCCTCAGAAGATGTGGTGGCCAGAACTGTACACAGTACTCCAGATTTGGTCTAACCAGGGCTTTGCATAGCTGTAGCAAAACTTCCTCCCCTTTATATTCTGACCCTTTAATTATAAAGGCTAACATTCCATTCGCCTTTTTGATGATTTTTTGTACCCAACTACTACATTTTAGTGATCTGTGTACATGGACCCCTAAATCTCTTTTTGGACCTCCACTGTTCTAGCTTTTCACCATTTAAATAATACTCGGATCTCTTTTTTTGGTCCAAAATGGATGACCTCACTCTTATCTGCATTGAAATCCATCTGCCACAATTTCGCCCACTCACTTAATCTGTCAGTGTCTCTTTGTAATTTTATGCTCCCGTCTACACTAATTACTATACCTCCAAACTTTGTGTCATCGGAAAACTTGAATATATGGCTTTCTTGTGTTATCTGTTATTAATAAATATAGTGAATAGCTGGGGCCCAAACACAGATCCTTGTGGGACACCAGTAATCACTTCCTTCCAATTGAAGTACATACCCATAATCCCTACTGTCTTCTAGCACCTAACTAACCTCCTAGCAAGCTCAACAATTTCCCTTCAATTCCATGAGCTATCGATGGGGATATTGTCAGAACAACAAGCTTGAGTTCAAATTGATTTAACTGCCATATTTTAAAAATTATTTCCTTAATCAGCATGTTTCAGTTCTTGTTTCAACTAACTTTTGCCCATAGACTGATCAGTTTTGTGCATTGTTGTCATGAAAAATTCATAAGATCATAACTTGCATTCAGTGTAGATGTGAATAAGCTATGTAAATAAAAGAAAGTACTCTGAATTGGAAGCAAGAGATTAATTCTGAGGTCATCTGTCTCTATTTAGGACACTTTGAGGTAAAGGCAGCAGGATTCACCTGTAAGAACAAACAAGGGTTGACCCTTTGAACAATCTGGGATGGTGCCTGGCATATACTGGAAATTGCCCTCTGGGAAGCCCAAATGTCCTTCCAAAACTGGGATTTGAGCCCTGGTTTCGTACCTTAGCATTGTCGCTGCTGTGCCCCCAGCATGTTTTCTATAATAATTCATGTTGCGATACTACTGCTTTGTTAAATACACATGAATACACTAATTTAAATTAAATAACATTCCTGGAATAGTTGCCAGGCATCTGATATTGGTAGTGCTCAACACTTGAGTAAATAACGTGAAGTGAGTGGTTTTACAATAAAGCTGTTCTAGCTTGACATTTTTGCATTTAGACTACCTCATTGTATGTCTTATATAGGATTACAGAAACAGGCCAGTCGGCCCAACCAGTCCATGCCGGCGTTTATGCTCCACTCGAGCCTCCTCCCGTCTTTCCTCATCTAAATCTATCAGCATAACCCTCTATTCCCTTCTCCCTCATATGCTTGTCTAGCCTCCCCTTAAATTCATCTATACTATTCGCTTCACCCACTTCCTGTGGTTGCGAGTTCCACATTCTCACCACTCTTTGGGTAAAGAAGTTTCTTCTGAATTCCTTATTGGATTTCTTGGTGACTATCTTATATTGATGGCCTCTAGTTATGCTCTTCCCCACAAGTGGAAACGTTCTCTCTCTATCCACTCTTTCATAATTTTAAAGACCTCTATTAGGTCACCCCTCAGCCTTTTTTTCCAAGAGAAAAGTGACCCAGACTGTTTATCCTTTCCTGATATGTATACCCTCGCATTTCTGGTATCATCCTTGTAAATCTTCTCTGCACCCTCTCCAGTGCCTCTATATCCTTTTTATAATATGGCGACCAGAACTGCACGCAGTACTCTTAAGTGTGGTCTAACCAAAGTTCGATACAGGTTTAGCGTAACTTCCCTACTTTTCAATTCTATCCCTCTAGAAATAAACACTAGTGCTTGGTTTGCTTTTTTATGGCCTTGCTAACCTGTGGTGCAACTTTTAGTGATTTGTGTATTTGCACTCCTAGATCCCTTTGTTCCTCTACCCCACCTAGACTCGCACCCTCCAAGCGATGTGGTGTGGAGATGCCGGTGTTGGACTGGGGTGGACAAATGTAAGAAATCACACAACACCAGGTTATAGTCCAACAGCTTTATTTGAAATCACAAGCTTTCGGAGCGCTGCTCCTTCGTCAGGTGAAGTGGAGAGATGCATAAAAACATTAGTCAGAGAATAATGTCAGATGTTTACAGGTAATCTTTCTAACTGCCATTTATCACACCTCGGCAGAGAGATAATCACAGCAATCAAAGGTGTAAATGGTGTCCAAACAAGTCAGTCAGGAAAACATTACGTCAAAGAACAATGAGGTGGGGTCACAAGGGGTCAAATGTTGCAGATGCTGGGGTCTGTATGGAAAAACAAAAAAACAGACAAAAAACATTTTTTTTGCTGGAAATCACAGCAGGCCCGGCCGCATCTGTGTGGAGAGAACAAGCCAACGACGACTCGAGTCTGGATGACCCTACGTCATCATGTAACCCCACCTAACGTAGGGTCATCCAGACTCGAGTCGTCATTGGCTTGTTCTCTCCACACAGATGCGGCTGGACCTGCTGTGATTTCCAGCAAAAAAAATGTTTTTTGTCTTTTTTTGTTTTCCATACAGACCCCAGCATCTGCAACATTTGACCCCTTGTGACCCCACCTCATTGTTCTTTGATGTAATGTTTTCCTGACTGACCTGTTTGGACACCATTTACACCTTTGATTGCTGTGATTATCTCTCTGCCGAGGTGTGATAAATGGCAGTTAGAAAGATTACCTGTAAACATCTGACATTATTCTCTGACTATATAAGCTGTGTTTTTATGCATCTCTCCACTTCACCTGACGAAGGAGCAGCGCTCCGAAAGCTTGTGATTTCAAATAAAGCTGTTGGACTATAACCTGGTGTTGTGTGATTTCTTACATTTGTCCAAGTGATGTGATCTCCCTATTCTTCCTACCAAAATGTAATACCTCACATTTATCTGTGTTGAACTTCATTTGCCAATTATTTGTGTTTACCTCTAGGAGTATTTGTAGGATTGGGACTGAGTGGAGTTGTGCCTACCCTGCACTTTATGATAGCTGAAGGATTTTTCAGGGCTGCTACAATTGGACAGATTGGCTGGTTGTTCTTAATGGCAGCATTGTATATCACAGGAGCTGCCTTATATGCTGCCCGTATCCCTGAGCGTTTCTTCCCTGGAAAGTGTGACATTTGGGTGAGTAATTAGTGAATACTCTTCTTAGCCTTTTGTTCCATTTGTGACTTTATAAATCTTTGGGATACTGGAGAATTTTCTGCTGAAAAGTAATGGGTAGGCATTGTACAGAAAGAGAATTATCTAATTCTAGAAGACATTTTTAAGCTGTTCAACACTTTTTTGCTGAAGTTCTAAGCAATCAAATCTGAATTTCCCCCTGCTTCGTTTGATATTTTCTTTAAATAGCTCCTCTTTCCTCTTTTCACGATGACCTGAAGCTCTGGAGAGCTCTGTGCATCAATCACAATTTATGATATCACTGGAGAGACAAAATAGATGTTTCTGACCTTTCAGTTTTATCATTGAAAACACAGGAAAAAAAGGTTGATTTGTTACTGTGTGGATATAGCAGTAACTATAGATATCACACTTTTTATAACTTTTAGGTTTATGTAAAAATTCAGATAGATGACCTCTCAAGATGTTCAGAAACTAGCTTACAGTAGAAAAGCTGCAGATTTAAAATTAGTGCACTGCTTGATCGGATATAGACATTGATACTTAGTTTATGTTCTTGGATTTTAACTGTCGATCCTGCTTTTGTTTCTACAGTTCCATTCTCATCAGCTGTTCCATGTTCTGGTTGTGGCTGGTGCATTTGTCCACTTACATGGAGTCTCAAACCTTCAGGAGATTCGTCATGGTGTTGGTGGTGGATGCACAGATAATGACTTGCTATGAAACTGATCTCCAATTAGGTGTGCGGTGGAACTTTGATCAATGTTACTGGAATTTGTGATAGAATAACTGAAAGACCTGTTCTGATCAAAATTCTTACCACAGTTGTAATTTGGGTGAATCAGTCCAATATTGCGTGTTTCACGACTAGTGATCAGTTTTCTCACCTGTTTTGGATGATGCTGTAATATCCAACTACGTCTAGAAACCAATGGTAACCAGATGAACACGAACCAACTGGAAGGGTGAATAACTAGTTTGAGCTTCATCGGGAATACAGGACTACGGCTGCATCACAACGATGTTTTCCACGGTGATCATGGGTGTTCAAAGGAAGCAACTCTTATAGTAGAGAAGAACAAAGCCACTATGTTGCGATGTCAGCAAATGAAGGGTTACCAATGCAATCGTTCAACTAGTCGTAAAATCCCAATTAAAATATGTAAATTATAAATTATAAGCTGGTATGTAATTTACATAATTGCTGAATCTGAAGCAAAGTTCTGCTTTTACTGAATACCATATTTATTTCTATGAAAAGATATAAAGTGGAAGAATAATTTGAAGGAGTTAATACTTCTGAGCAGGGTCTGGCTGCTTATAACAAAAAAAAATTCTTGTAAATAAGATTTCTAACTTTCAGTTAATTAGAAAATTTATATTATAAAAGACTTTTGTACAGAAAGCATTCGCAAGAGTACCACACACTGTTAACTTACATTGCACAAATATTGGTAGACATCACTTCAGGTAGTAGAAAGATGCTAGTATAAGAAGCAATGCAAAAAAGCCTTCCTTGTGATGGCTTGCCCACTAAGTGTGCTGTGAGGCCTGGTAATTTTATTTTCTATCCTGCCGTATGCTATGTTAATAGATAGCAGTGACCGGTGAAATCGACTTGAAGCAGGTGTGCGCAAATTTCTATTGATTGTGCTCCCACTTCAACTTGTAAGGAATCACGTGCATATATATGTATACATATGTTCTATATACATATTCATGCATATATAAGAGCAATTTTATTTTGACTGTTGTGATGTTCTGTGCATGGGATGGGGGGGTTGGGTCTTGTCACTACATTTGTTGGTTAGTTTGTAAATGGTTGGTGTAACGTGATGTAACTGGACTGATGCAGTTTGCTTTCAGGTTCAGTTAGAATTGGAAATCATCAGCTTTAAAACATGTTTTCAGTTTATTTTGTTACTGTGTGGATGTTCCAGCAAATCTAAAATAAATAAATAGGCAGGCCTGTTTATAGTTTCCTTTATTGTTGGAGGACTATGGTGCAAAATTGCTTCTTTCCTACTTTCTGACCAGAGCACCTTAAAACAGTAGTGAGGATAAGCACCAAGGTTTCCACTTAAGATGTATGTTTTGAACAAATCTGAAATTCTTTGAATCTGCCCACTTTAAACCATTTAACTCATTCACTACACGCTCCTATTTTGAATTCAGTTACTACAGCTTATGTTAGCTGCACAGCTGTAATAATGGCAATTACAATTTTTATGGTTGGAAGTTTTCAGTGGAAATGGTGGGAAAAATGTTTATTCAGATAAAGGACAGTTGAGTTACTCAGTATTGTAAGGTGATTAGTGCTTGTTTTGGCACTGGATTACCATGGGTAATCTTCTACTTCCCTTCCCCCGTCTCTTCCACCTCTTCCCAAATTATTGAAGTTACCCTGGTGTTTGGCTTAGTTCAAACTGGACTGCTTAGTAGAGTGCTTACCATGGTGGAGGAGGCAAGAGAAAGAACGATGACTATCCTCATTCAACAAACATAGTTTCTGTCTGCTGACCATGAGGTAATGTTGACTGCAGTTATGAAAAAGCCTGCAATACTGACTAAAGGGTTGAATTATGGGTAAAAGGGGAGAAAGAAAAGAGCAACAGAAAAAAAGAGAAGTGAAGTCTTCGCTCAGTAGCTCCAACAATATGAAGTACCCTCAACCTGGAGGTACTCTTGTCCAACTTGCATCTTCTAAAGGCATTCAGGTTCATAAAATTAAAATAAAAGGCTATAGTGGTTACAGCATTTAATATTACTTGATCTTTTTGTTTCCTTCCCCCTCCCCTCCAAAAAAAAAAGACACCAGTGTATCATCCTGTCATGCAGCTAGAATGAATACTAGTGAAAGTATCAAACTTGGAATGTAGTCTTTAAACCATTACCCTACAGGTAGAAAAAAGTTGATGTCAGGTTTTTGGCAAGAGCAGATCTGACATGAATCTGAGCATTAAATGCGATGGATCAATTGCTTATATTGCACATAATTGCTTTGAAATGAGTTATTCTGAGATATCCAGAGATGCGCAAAAATGTTCACAATCTCCAAGATTCACTCGCATGTGCACCAAAAAATTGTACCTTTGCCCCCTGTGAATTACCTGAGAATAGGTAGATTTGAAATAGTCAGATACTAGACTTTTGGTGTGCTGGAATGTTGTCATGCCACATACATGAGCAGATCTGAATGATTGGAATCATACTAGATCCTAATTTTTCTTTTGGTCAAACACTACTTTAAAAAAAATACATGCGCGCGCACGCACACGCGGTCTGGAAACAAATTAACTGTCCAAGATGAGAAACCTTGTTTAAAAATAAAAAAAATAATCTACTGTACTTGGTTTTCTTGTATTACATGCACAGCACTTGCTGCTTAGCTCGGCTAAGATGTCCCAAGAGTTTGCCCTATGCCTTATTAGGATCAGTGTTTTGCTTGCTGTGAGGAGTGTTTTATAGTCCATAATATTTCATTTTCAAATAAAAGGAGGCCTTGTTTATTTTATTTTTCATTGCTTTAGTTTTGAGTGTCTCTAGATTAAGTATATATTGGCTGAGGGTGCATAATTGGATTTTTACTTGATGTAACATTTAATTCAACTAATAAAAATAATAATTATAATTTTTTGGTCTGGTTTTGCAGCATCGATTTGACTTGATAGGAACGAGAGTAGGCCATTCAGCCCCTCGAGCTTGTTCCGCCATTCAATGAGATCATGGCTAATCTGCGACCTAACTCCATATACCCACCTTTGACCCATATCCCTTAATACCTTTTGATTAACAAAAAGCTATCAATCTCAGATTTAAAATTAACAATTGATCTAGCATCAATTGCTGTTTGTGGAAGAGTTCTTCAAACTTCTACCATTTTTTGTGTGTAGAAGTGTTTCCTAATTTCACTCCTGAAAGGTCTGGCTCTAATTTTTAGACTATTGCCTCTTCCCCCCCACCCCCCCCCCCCCCCCCCCCGAGTCCTAGAATCCCCAACCAGCTGAAATACTTTCTATCTACCCTATCTGTTCCCCTTAATATCTTGAAAACTTCAATCAGATCACCCCTTAACCATCTAAATTCTAGGGAATACAACCCTAATTAGCGTAATCCTTGTAACTTAACCCTTGAAGTCCGGGTATCATTCTGGTAAACCTACACTGCACTCCCTCCAAGGCCAATATATCCTTCCTACGGTGTGGTGCCTAGAACTGCTCACAATGCTCCAGGTGTGGTCTAACCAGGGTTTTGTACAGCTGCAGCATAACTTCTACCCCCTTGTATTCTAGTCCTCTAGATATAAAGGTCAGCATTCCATTAGCTTTTTTGATTATTTTCTGTACCTGTTAATGACAGTTTAATGATCTATGTACCTGGATCCTCCCCCAAGTCTCTTTGGACCTCCACTGTTTTTAGCTTTTCACCATTTGGAAAGTATCCTGTTCTGTCCTTTTTTAGGTCTAAAGTGGATGACCTCACATTTGCTTACATTGAAATCCATTTGCCACAGTTTTGCCCATTCACTTTATCAATATCCTTTTGTAATTTTATGCTTTCATCTACATTGCCTACAAAGCCAGCTATCTTTGTGCCATTGGCAAATTTGGATATATGACTTTCTATGCCATCATCTGTCGTTAATAAATATTGTGAATAGTTGAGGTCCCAACACAGATCCCTGTGGGACACCACTAGTCACAGCCTGCCAATTCGAGTCTCCTGCCGCTCAGCAAATTTCCTAACCAGGTCAATAATTTGCCCTCAATTCTTTTGGCTTCTACTTTGAATAACAGCCCATATAAATAACATCCATAGACATTCCCCTGTCCACTACTTTAGTCACCTTCTCAAAAAATTCAATCAGGTTTGTCAGGCATGACCCACCTTTCACAAATCCATGCTGGTTCTCTCTGATAACTGAAAATTTGAGATGTTCAGTCACCCTATCCTTAATTATAGACTCCAGCAATTTCCTGACAATAGATGTTAGGCTAACTGGTCTATAATTCCCTGGTTTCCCTCTCCATTCTTAAATTGCTGAATGACATGCACAACTTTCCAATCTAAAGGAACAGTTCCTGAATTGATAGAACTTTGGAAGATTATATAATTGCAAAATACTGCGGATGCTGGAAATACTCAGCAGGCCAGGCCGCATCCATGGAGAGAGAAACAGAGTTAACGTTTCAGGTCTGGGACCCTTCATCAGAACTGGAAAAAGCTGGAGATGTAACAGATATTAAGCAGGTGCAGAGACGGGGTGGGGGGGGGGGGGGGTTAGGAGGGGAGGAAGGAGTCGAAAGAACATCCTGTACTTTTGTAAGAGGCAGGAAAGATAAAATGTTGCAAATGGGAATGGCAAAAATCATACTACATGAAAAATGGGGGCAGGGATAATTATCTGAAATTGTTGAACTCAATGTTGAGTCCGGCAGACTGTAAAGTGCCCAATCGAAAGATGAGGTGCTGTTCCTCGAGCTTACGTTGTGCTTCATTGGAACAATGCAATAGCCCGAGGACAGAGAGATCAGAGTGGGAGTGAAGCGGTGAATTAAAGTGACAGGCGACCGGAAGCTCAGGGTCACCCGTATGGACTGAACGGAGGTGTTCCGCAAAACGGTCGCCCAATCTGCGTTTGGTCTCCCCAATGTAGAGGAGACCGCATCGTGAGCAGCGAATACAGTATATTAAATTGCAAGAAGTACAAGTAAATCGCTGTTTCACCTGGAAGGGGTGTTTGGGGCCCTGGACAGTGGGAAGGGAGGAGGTAAAAGGGCATGTGTTGCATCTCCTGCGCTTTGAGGAGTGGACCAGGGTTTCGCGGAGGGACAAGGGGAACCCTATCGTGGTTCTGGGAGGGAGGGACAGGGGTGAGAGCAGAAGTGCGGGAAATAGAACGGACACGGTCAAGGGCCGTGTCAACCACGGTAGAGGGGAATCCTCGGTTGAGGAAAAAGGAGGACGTCAGAAGCACTAGTATGTCTTCCTTTTTCCTCAACCGAGGATTCCCTTCTACCGTGGGTTCCCCTTGTCCTCACCTTTCACCCCACCAGCCTCCACATTCAACGGATCATCCTCCGCCATTTCCGCCACCTCCAACGTGATTCCACCACCAAACACATCTTCCCCTCACCTCCCCTTTCAGCCTTCCGAAGGGACCGCTCCCTCCGCGAAACCCTGGTCCACTCCTCAATCACCCCCAACAGCCCTGCTCCTTCACCTGGCACCTTCCCGTGCAAGCGCAGGAGATGCAACACATGCCCTTTTACCTCCACCCTTGTTTCTCTCTCCACGGATGCTGCCTGGCCTGCTGAGTATTTCCAGCATTTTCTGTTGTTTTTTGGAAGATTATAGTTAGGGCATCTGTAATGTGCTCACCTACTTCTTTTAAAACCCTGGGATGGAAACCATCTGGTCCTGGGGATTTGTCACTCTTTAGTGCCATTATTTTCTTCATTACTGTTATTTTACTTGCATTAATTTTATTGAGTCCCTGATTCAATATTAGTTTCCTTGGGATTTCCAGCAAATTGGGTAC
This sequence comes from Somniosus microcephalus, assembly GCF_052327205.1. NCBI lineage: Eukaryota > Metazoa > Chordata > Chondrichthyes > Squaliformes > Somniosidae > Somniosus > Somniosus microcephalus. The sequence continues at coordinate 44,801,812 of NC_141002.1, forward strand.
ATAATTGACCAAGAATTAGGAGGCAGAGAATAGTGGTGAATGGATGTTTTTCTGACTGGAGAGAAATATGCAGTGGGATCCCCCAGGAGTCAGTATTAGCTTTTCTTGTATATAAATGTCCTGGACTTTGGTATAGGGGGTACAATTTCAAAGTTTGTGGATGATGCAAAACTTGGCAACATAGTAAATAGTGAAGAAGATAGTAGCAGACTTCAACATAGACTGGTGAAATGAGCAGACAAATGGCAGATGCAATTTAATGCGGATAAGTCTGAAGTGATGCACTTTGCGAGGAACAACATAGAGAGGCAGTATAATCTAAATGGTACTATTTTGCGGGGGCTGCATATTCACAAATTTCTGATGGTGGCAGGGCAAGTTGCTAAGGCGGTTATATGGGATACTTGGCTTTGTAAATGGGGCATTGAATACAAAAACAAGGAAGTCATGCTAAATTTTAAAAATCACTGGTTAGGCCTCAGGTGGAGTATTGTGTACAGTTCTGGGTACCACACTTTAGGAAAGATGTCAAGGCTATGGAGTGAGTACAGAGGAGGTTTACTAGGATTATACCAGGGATAAGGGACTTCAGTTATGTGGAGAGATTGAAGAAGCTGAGATTGTTCTCCTTCGAGCAGAGAGGGTTAAACATAGAAGATATGTTGTGTGGGTCCAAAGATGTGCGGGTTAGGTTGATTGGCTATGATAAATTGACCCTTAGTGTTAGGGGGATTAAATACGTGGGGTTACGGGGATAGGGTGGGATATGTGTTGGTGTAGGGGTTACGGGGATTGGGTGGGATATGTGTCGGTGCAGGCTCGATGGGCCGAAATGGCCTCTATCTGCACTGTGGGGTTTCTGTGATTTCTGTGATTCTGTGATAGGAACAGGAGTAGGCCATTCGGCCCCTTGAGCCTGCTCCGCCATTCAATGCGATCATGGCTGATCATCCAAATTCAATACCCTGTCCCTGCTTTCTCCCCATATCCCTTGATCCCTTTAGCCTTAAGAAATATATTCAACTCCTTCTTGAATATATTTAATGAATTGGCCTCTACTGCCTTCTGTGGGAGAGAATTCCACAGGTTCACCACTCTCTGGGTGAAGAAATTCCTCCTCATCTCTGTCCTAAATGGCTTACCCCTTATCCTTAGACTGTGACCCCTGGTTCTGGACTCCCCGACCATCGGGAACATCCTTCCTGCATCTAGTCTATCTAGTCCTGTTAGAATTTTATAAGTTTCAATGGGGTTCCCTCTCATTCTTCTAAACTCCAGCGAGTATAAGCCCAATCGACCCAATCTCTCTTCATACGTCATTCCTGCCATTCCAGGTATCAGCCTGGTGAATCTTCGCTGCACTCCTTCCATGGCAAGAACATCCTTCCTCAGATAAGGCGACCAAAACTGCACACAATACTCAAGATGTGGTCTCACCAAGGCCCTGTACAACTGCAGCAAGACATCCTTGTTCCTGTACTCAAACCCTCTCGCTACGAAGGCCAACATACCATTTGCCTTCTTAACCGCCTGCTGCACCTGCATGCTTACCTTCAGCGACTGGTGCACAAGGACGCCCAGGTCTCGTTGCACTTCCCCTTCTCCCAATCTATTGCCATTCAGATAATCTCCCTTCTTGTTTTTGACACCAAAGTGGATAACCTCGCATTTATCCACGTTATATTGCATCTGCCATGCTTCTGCCCAATCACCCAATCTGTCCAAATCATACTGGAGTTTCTCGGCATCCTCCTCACAGCACACACGCCCACCCAGCTTTGTGTCGTCTGCAAACTTGGAGATATTACATCTAGTTCCCTCGTCCAGATCATTAATATATATTGTGAATAGCTGGGATCCAAGGACCGATCCCTGCAGTACCCCATTAGTCACTGCCTGCCACTTGGAAAAAGAACCGTTTATTCCAACTCTTTGCTTTCTGTCTGCCAACCAGTTCTCTATCCAATCCCATGTGCCTTAACTTTACACGCTAATCTCTTATGCGGGACCTTATCGAAAGCCTTTTGAAAGTCCAAATACACCACATCCACTGGTTCTCCCTTATCTATTTTACCAGTTACATCCTCAAAAAATTCCAGATGATTAGTCAAGCACGATTTACCTTTTGTAAATCCATGTTGACTTTGTCCGATCCTGTCACTGTTTTCCAAGTGCTCTGCTATTACATCTTTTATAATGGACTCTAGCATTTTCCCCACTACCGATGTCCGGCTTACCGGTCTGTAATTCTCTGTTTTCTCTCTACCACCTTTTTTGAACAGTGGGGTAACATTAGCTACCCGTCAATCCATGGGTACTGTTCCAGAGTCTATCGAATTTTGGAAGATGACCAGCAATGCATCTGCTATTTCTAGGGCCACTTCCTTAAGTACCCTAGGATGTAGATTATCAGGCCCTGGGGATTTATCGGCCTTCAATCCCGTCAATTTCTCTAACAGCATTTCCCTACAAATACTGATTTCTATCAGTTCCTCCCTTTCATTAGACCCTATGTTCCCCGACATCTCTGGGAGGTTATTTGTGTCCTCCTTTGTGAAGACAGAACCATGGTTATGGGGAGACCTAATTCAAACTATGATGGGTTTTGATTGAGAAAGTAGTGAGAAACTGTTTCCTCTGGCAAGTGGGTCAGGAACCAGAAGTCATAGATTTAAAATAATTGGCAAAAGAACTAGAGGGAAAATGAGAATTTTTTTTACACAGTTGGTTAAGATCTGGAATGCACCACATGAAAGGGTGGTAGAAGTAGATTCCATAGTAACTTTCAAAAGGCAATTGGACATGTACTTGAAGAGGACTAATTTGCAGCATTATGGGGAAAAAGCTGGGGTGTGGGACTAAATTGGACAGCTCTTTCAAAGAGCCAGCACAGGCACAACTGGTCAAATGGCCTCCTGCTGTGCAGTAAGATTCATTGGCCTAGAAATTGGGCCACTTACCACCATGAGTTACTGCCGCAATACGGCCGAAAAATGGCAGCTGCCACTCTACCACCTTCTCTGGTCTGGGACTCGGCAGCTGCCATTTTGGTGAGGGCCTTAGCACTGCCGATAGCAGCGTTGGCCCTGGAAGTGTAGATGAGGAAAGGATGACGTTGCACACCGACTTAATGTCACCTCAGCAAACTTCAACCTTAGCGCTGGGACCTAAGCTCACCATGAAAACCCAGCATTCAGCAGACTGATAGATGCTGTCAGCACCTTTTAAAAGGAGACACATCTTTCAGGTAAGTTTGCATTTAAGCTTTTGGACTGGATTTTTAAACATTTTATTGCTTGGTGCAATATATGCTAAAAGTTTTTTTTAATGAGTGCAGGGCATGCTGTTGGATGCTTGTAAGGCCTCGGATGGTAAAGGAAAGCCTCTGAGAAGACAGAAAATGCTGGAAATACTCAGCAGGTGAAGCAGCATTCGTGGAAAGAGAAACAGAGTTCACGTCTCAGGGTGAGATGTTGCCTGACCTGCTGAGTATTTCCAGCATTTTATGCTTTTATTTCAGATTCACAGTATCTGCTCGCAGACAGAAGAGGAAGATGAAGCAGAAAGAATGCAACCCAGACAGCTCCTTTCTGGCCAGGATATTTGGGATGGAAACATCCATCTGCGGTACCAGTGAACACAACCCCAATTCCCCTTTCAACATTTGTCTTACACCTTACCTTCCCTCTGTTATTGACAATCACAGCATCCTTTTGGCCACAATGCTGAAATAAAAGCCACCACAAAGCAAACTTCCCAATCCAACTTTCTACATCGATCCATCCAATATGACATCAATAAATCAACTCATCACGTACTTTATGATTCTAGGGCCTAGAAATTCGTGGCCGCCACAAAAGCTGTTGTGCCACCGCGGCCGGGTGTTAATGGTCGCCGAAAATGGTGGTGCTGGCAGGACCGAAAAATTGGCGCTGGGGACTAATTAACGTCAGCCCAGCGCTTAACTCACAGTGCAACGTCACCCTGGTAGCGTTGGTTGCAGCAGGAGGCTCCAATGTAGCATAGCCCTAGCGTTGTTGCAGCTAGAACAGCCTCTCTGAAAGCAAGGCTGTGATTTCAGAAAGCATTGTCATTTTCTTAAAGGGGCAATGACTTCGGAAATGAAAAACATAAAAATGATGTAAAAATAGGCAGTTTTTAGCCCTTACAGCTCAGCTGCCTTCTGGAAAAAAAATTAACATTAAAAAGAACTCTTAAAGCTGAATTCCCTTCCGCATTCCGCACCTAAAAAAAAAAATGAGAAAAGTGCTTCAGTACAGGTAGACTATCCTTTATCCGAAAACCTCGGGACCAGCCGAGTTTCGGTTTTCGGAGAATTTTGGATTTCGGAAGGTGGGTCGGCGGGGGTCCGCGGGGGGGTCGGCGGTTGTCGGGGCCGGCGGGATCCGCGGGGGGGGGTCGGCGGGGGTCCGCGGGGGGGTCGGCGGCTGTCGGGGCTGGCGGGGTCTGCGGGGGGGTCGGCGGTTCGCGGGGTCCGCGGGGGGGTCGGCGGGGGTCGGGGCCGGCGGGGTCCACGGGGGGGTCGGCGGGGGGGGGGTTGGCGGTTGTCGGGGCCGGGGGGGTCCGCGGGGGGGTCGGGGCCGGCGGGGTCCGCGGGGGGTCATGCGCACGACTTACGCTGACGCTCAGCGTAAGTCGGTGGGAGTCGGGGCCGGCGGGGGGGTCGGCGGGGGGTCGTGCGCACGACTTACCCTTTATCCGAACTTCCGAAACCGGAACCCTCTAAAAACCGAAGGTTTTTTTCGTTCAGCGTAAGTCGTACGCACGACTTACGCTGAACGAAAAAACCTTCGGTTTTTAGAGGGTTTCGGTTTTCGGAAGTCCGGATAAAGGGTAGTCTACCTGTATTAACACAAATGGCTCTGGCTCAGCAAACCAGGGAAGGGTCCCCAGGGTCTCGCTCGCAGCACTCCAGCTTTGTGCAGGGGGTCAACACTGCAAGAAAGGTCCTCTACCCACAGGGGCCAGGAGGCCCTTCAGAAAGAATGATGTGGAACCACATCATCGAGGCTGTCACTGTCGCCTCCATGACTTGGCTCTAGTGCCCAAAGAAGCCTCATGACCTCAGACCAGTGGTCAAGGTCATTGAATGCATCTTCAAAAGTCGTCTCCTACCAACTGCACCACTAGCCTTGCACACTGCTCAATGTACCACTCCCCCTCCCCCACAATCAATCACCTACCAACAATCTGTAACAAACACAAGGCACATCTCCCATTCCTAGCTACACCTCATCCCTTGGAGGAGATAGTGCTGGCCATTCTTGGCAGGGCTGAGCCCTTGGCCAGTGGTGGGGCTGAAAGGATACAAGATACTGTCATCCCCATACGTTATCCTCCTTCGTGCATGCGCGTCTTGCTTTCCCGCCCTCCTCTCACCACAAGTCCACCTTTGTGCCTTCCTCATTTCACATACCCAAGAAATGCAGCCCGCCCAGCCAGTGGGTGACTAAAAAGAGGGAGAGGAGAGTGAAGAAGAAGAAGAAAGACCATCACTCGATTTCACACTCCCAGCCACCAGCTCCTCAAGGTTGACCAGCAAGGCCATTTGCAGTGTCCCCCACTGAAAGTCAGCAGCCTTCCACCAGCAATGCTGCAGCCACTGGGGTAGCACTGCATGACCTCAGTAGGATAGTGTAAGAAATTGTGAATTATAAGAAATAATGGGCTTGATTTTGCCAGGCCCGAGGAGGCAAGATTGGAGGTGTGTGAGGTGTTAAAATCGCAAAAAATGGCGGGGGGCCCGATCCCGCCTCCAAGCAATTATCCCACATGCGAGTTTTCTGACCCCGTCTCCATCCCACCTCCAAGAAGCAGGATAGGCCCTTAAGGCCCTTAACAACCACTTAATTGCCTCTATAATCCCATTTTGAGAGGCCTTTCCGATTTTAACCCTTTTCCCACGTTCTGCACGCCCCCTCTGGAACACGCCAGTGAATCCTGGCGACTTCACAAGTGGACTGCTTACTAACAGCTGCAGCGCCACCATTATAAAGGAGTTTTCACCAATCATCATTTGCAGGTGGTAGAACTTTGTTGTCTCATGTCTGGGGGAACTTTTAGCAGGCATACTCATTGTTCTGGAAGTTTGGAGCCTGACGCCCATCTCCAGTGTGACCTCCTGGGAAATCCCTCTCCCCACCTTGACTGAGCGCTTCCTCAACTGAGGTATATACCAGAAGAATGGGAACTATTTATTTCCTTTCCTCCTGGACATCAGATTCGAACGAGGACCAGCCGCGGCAGCAGCAGAACCCTGACCAACAGCAGCACCAACTGCAGGAGCAACAGCAGGAGCTCCAAGCTGCTGCTCACCCACCTGAAGCTGCACAGGCCAGAAGGCGTCAGCGCATGGAAGCTCGTCGGTGCAGGAGATACCCCCCAAAAAGGGTCTACAGGCAGAGGATGAGCTACCTCAACATAACTGAGCAGCAGTGCCAAAGGAGGCTCAGACTTTCACGAGAGGTAGTGGGTGACATCTGCGCAATGCTGCAGCAAGACCTGGAGCCCAGAGGAGCAGGTGGACACCCCTTATCAGTGGCCGTCAAAGTCACCACCACACTTCAGGCTCATTCCAGGGATCAGCAGCAGACATCAGCGGCGTCTCCCAGGTGGCTGCACACACTTGCATCACGCAGGTAACCGATGCCCTTTTTGCCATCGCGCACAATCACATCAATTTTTCCAAGGATCAAGCCAGTGTAACTGCGCGAATGATTGGGTTTGACAATCTGGCAGGCTTTCCAAGGATGCATGGCGTCGTTGACTGCACACGTGGCCCTTAAGGCACCCCATCACAATCCAAGTATTTTTATCAACCGCAAGGGATTCCACCCCCTCAACGTGCAGCTGGTGTGTGACCACAAGAAGGAAATTTTGCATGTTTGTGCCAAATACCCTGGCAGTTGCCACGACTCCTTCATCCTGCGCCAGTCTAGTGTGCCTCCACTCTTCAGTCCGCCAGACCAACTTTGCGGATGGCTACTTGGAGACAAGGGCTATCCCCTGAAGACGCGGCTAATGACGCCGTTGAGGAGCCCTTCCAACGAAGCAGAGGAGCGCTACAACTCCAGCCACATGTCCACCAGATCCATAATAGAGCAAACCATCGGCTTGCTGAAGATATGCTTCAGATGCCTTGATAGATCAGGTGGAGCCCTACAGTACTCAGCAGCCAGGGTCTCCAGAATGGTTGTGGTTTGCTGTGCACTTCACAACATGGCACAGCATCGTGGCTTGCAGATGCCTGAGGAACAAATGGCTCATCACAGCCTCCTCAGCTGAGGAGGAGGAGAGCAACAATGAACAGCTTGCAGAGGCACATCAACCAGCGGCAGCAGCATGCAAGCACATTGCTGCCCGGGATGCAAGGCACGCACTCATCTTGGCCAGATTTGCTTAGCCTGCACAATCAAACACTTTTGCCTCGCACATTCTTATCAGAACCTCGACAATGGCCAAGAACCTGTGGATTCCTATCACTCTGACCACCATACTGACAATTGCAAGTAATCCTAAGCCCTCAATGTGGAAGTCCCATTAGCGATATGACACACACCACAACTGCAACAGTTTGCCATCAGAATTTTTAATGGCAATAAGCATCTGATGGCTTTTCAACATTAAACATAACATTACACCCAAGTGACTACCCTTGTGACTACTTGTGCATTATCTTCCTCTTACGCATGCTCCTACATGGTGCTTCCCCTGTGGCTTCAGCAGATGTGGAGGCCCCTTGCTCACTTTCCTGCTACTCCTGTCTCGACACCTTTGGCGGGCGTCCTCTGGGGTTGCGAACCTGTGAGGGCTCGGCAACAGTCTGCTGCTCCTGCGGCTGTGCAGGGGTTGAGATGCCGATCTCAGTTGGGTGGGGACTCTGGCGGGGCTCTGACCGAGGGCTTTGCAGTGGCATGGTCATGTGAGCGATTGGAGAGGAGCCCCCACTTCCTTGCTGTCTGCCACCAACATCCCTCTCATGGGTCAGCCCCACTTCAGAGCTAGCAAGTGGCTTGACATCACCTTGCTGCACTTCAGGGGGGCCATGAGGACCCATTTCTGTACTGGAAGTCCTACTCCCGAGGACTTGCATGAATGTCTGGTTTGTATGCTCAATAGCTGACCATCGCTCCTCAAGAGATGTCAGCCTATTCTGAACAATGACCATGTTTTCACGACCCTGGCGACTAAGCTCATCCATGGCCGTAGCCATCCTCTCCTCTACGGTAGCCATCCTTTCCACAGAGGTTGCCATCCTTTCCGTGGTGATGCGTTCATGCGCCAACGCCTCCACAAAGGCTCTGCTCATGTTAGCGATGGACTCCTCCATTCGCTCCACACTCGCAGCAACCCTGGAGAGACAACCTGCCAGAGACTCCTGCACCTGTTCCTGGAGTTCCAGCACCGCTCTCCTTCTGGATGGACCTGGAGGCACAGGGTCGACATGCAGCGGAGCTGAGCTGGGAGCGTCCTGCGCCCTCCGACGAGGACTCTCCACTGCTGTCCCTGTCTCCACCATCTGCTGATGCCCACTTGTGAGCTGTGATACACCAGGTGACAGCTCTACTCTAGGTCCCAAAGGTCCTACCAAGGTGTGAGTGTCTGCGCTGGTGATGTGTGTGCTTAATTCTGCTGGCGCAGCGCCCTCAGAGGTTGCAGCTTCCTCTGAGGAGTCTGGAAGCTCAGGCTCTTCCTCCAGGACAGTGGGGACGGGGGTTGTCGATGGTCCTGTGGGGGAGTAAAGGAAAGAGTTAGAGATGTGAGGTCAAGGTTACATGCACATTGAATTGTGCAGATGATCATAAGTCAATCTGTTAGAGCATCAGATTCATTATCAGTGACTCATGCAATGTCAATGAGAGAGATGCCAAACTATTCTGTCACCAGCTTGCTGTGATGCGCCTGCCTGTCTGTCCCCCACTTGGGAATCGTCCTTGATCCCGGCAATTTCCAGGGCCGCCTCCTCCGAGGTGGTGAGCTGGGCTACTGAGGGTGGCCCTCCTCCTGTCCTTGCTCTTTCCCTCTTATTGTGGGCTCTCTTTTCCTGCAATGAGGGACACAAGTGGAGTTTGAGTGAGAATGAAGGAGTGAGTGTAGAGATTCCATAGCATAGATGCTTAGAAGGAGACAAAGGGCCCTCCCTGTGTGTTGTAAGTTGTCATTGCATCACAGTGATAGAGAGTGTGAGGGCTGCATGGTCAAATAGTTAAGTGAATGTGACCATAGAGAGAGAGGGAATGGGTAAGGGTGCAGGGATGTAAGTGTCAAGTGGGATGTGGAGGAAGCGGTTGGCAAAGCAGAGTGCTGGTGAGGAGAGGCGATGGGGATCTGATTGAGGGTGATGGGAAAGTCATACTCACTTTTCCAGTGTGCAGAAGGTCATGAAACCTCTTCCTGCACTGCAGCCAGGTTCTGCGGAACATAGAGATGGCATTGACCTCCCTGGCCACTTGCAGCCACACAGCTTTAGTTTGTTGTGGTGGCTTTTTTCTCCCTGAGGAAGGGAGGAGCACCTCCTTATTAGATCTTGCTCCCTCCACCAGAGCTTGGAGGAAGGGCTCGTCAAAGCGAGGTGCACACTTTTGCTTGCTGGTGGACATGGTCGGTAAATGAAATCTTTCATACAATGTCCAAAACGTTTCCAGTCTGCAGAAGAAGCAAGGCTGCTTGCAGGCCTTAAATCCAGCAGCACTGATGACGTCATCGGAGGCAACTTTCAGGATGGAAAGACTAATTGGGCCAGGGGTTCCCACACTCTGGAAATCAATTGCCCAATTAGGGGAAAATCTCTCTTTCTCCCCACATCACACTGGAGTCGAGGTCAGGACTCTAAAAACACCTGACACGTCCCAGCCCGCCCACACTTGCAAAATCGAGTCCCATGGCTTTATAAAACAAATAAGCTCATCTGATCTGAGCAGTCAGGATAAGCTGCTGATACAGAAAAATTCCAATCACCCCAGATAGGGAGTTGTACAAAGAGCTGAGGTCGTTGCAAGGTCATAACACAAAACAGGCCTTCAAGTGCTGATAAGGGGTTGAGTAAAACTTATGATAAACAAAGTGTCTAGGAGAAAGTGCAACATATTCAAACAAGAGATAAGCGGAGGAATGATCTCATGAGGACAGGCAACATTTGTCATAGGTACCTATTCCCCTGTAATTGGGCATTTGAATGGGTAACAAATGATTGATGTAAGGTACCCACCGGCCTCCTGAAATAAGGTATTTAAACGGGCAGCCGAAACGGAAAAACAGGCAGAGAGGGGGACAGCTTCCCCGGGGAGGGAGAGAGCGGGAGAGCTTCCCCGGGGAGGGAGAGAGCGGGAGAGCTTCCCCGGGGAGGGAGAGAGGGGGAGAGCTTCCCCGGGGAGGGAGAGAGCGGGAGAGCTTCCCCGAGGAGGGAGAGAGCGGGAGAGCTGATGTGCCTCAATAAATCCGAGACTCGATGTTAGCGAAACAAAACAAGGCTTTTATTGACTTAGAAGGTAGCACACAGAGGAGAATGTATCTTCCATCCAGAGGTCTGCCGTACTGGATGTGCTGCAGGCTGGGCCAGCTTACATAGGAGCCAGGTATGGGCGGAGCCCTACACACAGTACAATACAATGGAAATGAAACTGAAACCAACCACAGTCACAGGCTGAGAAATACTGATGAGTGATGAATGGAATATTTCATCACATTCACCCCTTCTATAGATTTAGTCTGTTCGGGGGTTTGATAGTCCTCTGCGACCGACGTGGCTGTTGTGGTGCCGCGGGTGTCGGCTGGGTGTCCCCGGTGGCCTCCTGGGTCTCTGCCGGGGGTGCCGCCAGGGTTGTTGAAGGGGTAGTTGGTGGGGGTATCATTGGTCGATGTTCTTCCGGGGGTGATGAAAGAGTAGTGGGTGGGTAAGAGTTGCTGTGGTCGTTGTTGCTGCTGTTGTCGTGGTTGTTGTCTTTACCGGCTGGGGCGACGTCTTTTATGGACACGGTGTCCTCCCTTCCGTCGGCGTGCCGGACATACGCGTATTGGGGGTTGGCGTGGAGTAGGTGCACTGACTCCACGAGAGGGTCCGTCTTGTGGCCCCTCACATGCCTTCACACGAATACCGGACCTGGGGTGGAGAGCCATGACGGCATGGATACGCCTGAGGTGGATTTCCGGGGAAAGACAAACGTTCGCTCGTGAGGCGTGGCATTAGTGGCAGTACACAATAGTGACCGTATCGAATGGAGCACATCTGGGAGGACTTCCTGCCAGCGGGAGATAGGGAGTGTGATGAAATATTCCATTCATCACTGCCTGTGACTGTGGTCGGTTTCAGTGTCATTTCCCTTCCCCCAGTCCTCATTGTATTGTTTATTGGAATGTGCTGGAATGTGCTGTGTGTGTAGGGCGCCGCCCATACCTGGCCCCTTTTGTAAGCTAGCTCAGTCTGGCCTCAGTCTCCAGAAGGAAGATACCTCTCTCTCTTATGTGTTACTTTCTAAGTTAATAAAAGCCTTGTTTTGTTTCGCTAACATCGAGTCTCGGAATTATTGAGGCACATCAATTTTATTAACTTATTTTTCAACACTATGGATCAACTCCTGAAACCCGAACGTTTGGATTTGGATCAACATGCTCCGGACGCATCAGCACGCTTCGGACACTGGTTTGAGTGTATGGAATTCTTCCTGGACAATTCCGCAGCCGTCAAAGACGCTACGGACGCTGCGAGGATGAGACTCGGAATTCTGCGGAATTGGGTAAGCCACCGGGTTTACCCCCTCATCCAAGACGCCGATACGTACCTGGCCGCCTGCGACATCTTAAAGGCGCATTACCAGCAGCCTACGAATGAGGCGTATGCTAGGCATCTGCTCGCTACTCGCGCACAGCGACCTGGGGAATCGGTGGAGGAGTTCCGAAGCACCCTGAAAATGCTTGGCAAAGACTGCAAGTGCCGAGATGTAAAAGCCGCAGTGTACACGACGAGCTTGTTCGCGATGCCTTTATCACAGGCCTCAGCTCCACTTACATCCGGCAAAGACTGCTGGAAAAAACGGGGTTGGACCTGAAACAGGCTGCGGACACCGCGCGATCCCTGGATGTGGCCCAGAGAAACTCGGACGCCTACTCTTCAGCCCGCGCCATCCATGCCGCCACGTGTGCACCGAGGGCGCCGCCATCTTGGAAGGCATCTTCCCCGCCTGGCAGCCCGACACCGGCGGGGCCCCGCTCTCCCCCCAGAAGCCCTAAGACAGCCGCGACGCGTCAGGGACCCAACTGCTACTTCTGCGGGCAGCCAAAACACACCAGAAACCTGTGCCCGGCGAAAGGCACCACCTGCTTTAAGTGCGGTAAGAAGGGGCACTTCGGGAAGGTGTGCAGAGGGAACCCCGCCGGAAAACCAACTGCCGGAAAACCTGCCACCGCCGCGTGTGCGCCGTGGGAGCGGCCATCTTGGACGCCATCTTGCCCGACCTCGTGGGGTCCGCCATCTTATGAGCAGACAGCGTGGACGCCATCTTGTATCGATCAGGGCCCTACAGTGGCATCGGTCACAGTGGACCAGACCAGGCCGCACCCGCTATCCAAATCAATGGTGGACATCGAGGTAAACGGGTGCCGGGTTAAATGTTTAATTGACAGTGGAAGCACGGAGAGTTTTATCCACCCTGAACTGGCACAGCAACTCTCCCTAAAGGTGGTCCCTGCTCAGGGTACCATCTCTATGGCTGATAAAACCCAGACATCGACCATTCTGGGTTACTGCACGGTACAATTGGGCGTTAACGGAACTGTATACGATAATTTTAAAGTATTAATCATGAAGAACCTATGTGCGAGCGTGATCTTGGGCCTGGATTTCCAGTGCAACCACCAAAGCATCACGCTCAAGTACGGTGGGTCCCAGCCGCCCCTCACAGTGTGCGGTCTGGCTACCCTGAAGGTAAAGCCGCCTTCGCTATTCGTGAACCTTACCCCTAACTGCCGGCCAATAGCGACCAAAAGCAGGAGGTACAGCTGGGAGGACAGGCGGTTTATCGCGACCGAGGTAGACAGGCTCCTGAAAGAGCGCATTATTGAACGCAGCAACAGCCCGTGGCGCACCCAAGTGGTAGTGGTAAGGGGTAGCGAGAAGAAACGGATGGTGATCGACTATAGTCAAACGATCAACAGGTACACCCAACTAGACGCCTACCCGCTACCCCGCATATCAGAAATGGTGAACCAAATCGCCCAATACTGGGTGTTCTCCACCATCGACCTCAAGTCAGCGTACCACCAGCTCCCTATCAGACCAGAGGACCGCCCGTACACCGCCTTCGAGGCGAACGGACGCCTCTACCAATTCCTCAGAGTCCCCTTTGGGGTGACGAATGGGGTCTCGGTTTTTCAGAGGGAGATGGACCGCATGGTCGATGACCACCACTTGCAGGCAACCTTCCCCTACCTCGACAACGTCACCATCTGCGGCCACAATCAGCAGGATCATGACTCGAACCTCGAGAGGTTCCTGGAAACCGCACAAAAACTCAACCTCACCCACAACGAGGACAAGTGCGTTTTCAACACCACGCGCCTCTGCATACTAGGCAGCGTGGTGGAGAATGGGGAAATCGGACCAGACCCCGACCGATTGCGTCCCCTACGGGAGCTGCCCCTGCCCAACACTCCCAAAGCCCTGAAAAGGTGCCTGGGGTTATTTTCTTATTATTCCCAATGGGTCCCCAACTACTCCGACAAAGCCCGCCCCCTCTTGAAAGCATCCTCTTTTCCGCTCTCTGCTGAGGCCCACGCCGCCTTCAAAAGCATTAAGCAGGATATTGAGCGGGCCACGCTACAGGCAGTGGACGAGAACACTCCATTTCAAGTGGAAAGTGATGCGTCTGACTTCGCCTTGGCGGCCACCCTCAACCAGGCGGGGCGGCCCGTAGCTTTCTTCTCGAGGACCCTCCAAGGGCCCGAGATCAGACACTCCTCCGTGGAGAAGGAGGCCCAAGCCATCATGGAGGCAGTGCGCCACTGGCGCCACTACCTAGCCGGCAAACGCTTCACCCTACTTACCGACCAGCGGTCGGTAGCGTTTATGTTCAATAATAAACAGAGGGGGAAGATTAAAAATGATAAGATTCTTAGGTGGTGGATCGAGCTCTCCACCTTCGAGTACGACATCATTTACCGGCCAGGGGCCCTTAACGAATCCCCTGACGCCCTCTCACGAGGGATGTGTGCCAGCGCCACCGGGATCGGCTACAGACCCTCCACAACGACCTCTGCCACCCAGGGGTCACGCGGCTGTTCCACTTCATAAAGTCCCGTAACTTACCCTACTCGATTGAGGAAGTTCGGTCTCTGACCAGGAACTGCCGCACTTGCGCTGAGTGCAAGCCTCGGTTCTACTGCCCAGATAGAGCCCACTTAATCAAAGCTACACGGCCCTTTGAGCGGCTCAGCTTAGATTTCAAGGGCCCCCTCCCGTCCGTCGACCGCAATGTTTACTTCCTGAACATTGTGGACGAATACTCCCGGTTCCCATTCGCCTTCCCCTGCCCAGACATGACCAGCGCCACGGTCATTAAATGCCTCAACAGCCTGTTCTGCCTGTTCGGTATGCCGAGCTACATCCATACGGATAGGGGGGCGTCCTTCATGAGTGAAGAGCTACGCCAGTACATGCTGTCCAAGGGGATCGCCACGAGCCGTACCACCAGCTACAACCCCCGGGGTAACGGCCAAGTGGAGCGAGAGAACGGGACAGTATGGAAAGCAGTCACTCTAGCTCTAAGGACCAAGGGCCTCCCTATCTCCCGCTGGCAGGAAGTCCTCTCGGATGTGCTCCATTCGATACGGTCGCTATTGTGTACGGCCACTAATGCCACGCCTCATGAACGAATGTTTGTCTTTTCCCGGAAATCCACCTCAGGCGTATCCATGCCGTCATGGCTCTCCACCCCAGGTCCGGTACTCGTGCGAAGGCATGTGAGGGGCCACAAGACGGACCCTCTCGTGGAGCCAGTACACCTACTCCACGCCAACCCCCAATACGCATATGTCCGGCACGCCGACGGAAGGGAGGACACCGTGTCCATAAAAGACGTCGCCCCAGCCGGCATCGACAACAACCACGGCAATAGCAGCAACAACGATCACAGCAACTCTTACCCACCCACTACTCTTTCATCACCCCCGGAAGAACATCGACCAACGGCACCCCCACCAACTACCCCTTCAACAACCCTGGCGGCACCCCCGGCAGAGACCCAGGAGACTACCGGGGACACCCAGCCGACACCCGCGGCACCACAACAGCCACGTCGGTCGCAGAGGACTATCAAACCCCCGAACAGACTAAATCTATAGAAGGGGTGAATGTGATGAAATATTCCATTCATCACTGCCTGTGACTGTGGTCGGTTTCAGTGTCATTTCCCTTCCCCCAGTCCTCATTGTATTGTTTATTGGAATGTGCTGGAATGTGCTGTGTGTGTAGGGCTCCGCCCATACCTGGCCCCTTTTGTAAGCGAGCTCAGTCTGGCCTCAGTCTCCAGAAGGAAGATACCTCTCTCTCTTATGTGTTACTTTCTAAGTTAATAAAAGCCTTGCTTTGTTTCGCTAACATCGAGTCTCGGGAGGCCTTTGGTCCTTAGAGCTAGAGTGACTGCTTTCCATACTGTCACGTTCTCTCGCTCCACTTGACCGTTACCCCGGGGGTTGTAGCTGGTGGTACGGCTCGTGGCGATCCCCCTGGACAGCATGTACTGGCGTAGCTCTTCACTCATGAAGGACGCCCCCCTATCCGTATGGATGTAGCTCGGCATACCGAACAGGCAGAACAGGCTGTTGAGGCATTTAATGACCGTGGCGCTGTTCATGTCTGGGCAGGGGAAGGCGAATGGGAAACGAGAGTATTCGTCCACAATGTTCAGGAAGTAAACATTGCGGTCGACGGACGGGAGGGGGCCCTTGAAATCTAAGCTGAGCCGCTCAAAGGGCCGTGTAGCTTTGATTAAGTGGGCTCTATCTGGGCGGTAGAACCGAGGCTTGCACTCAGCGCAAGTGCGACAGTTCCTGGTCAGGGACCGAACTTCCTCAATCGAGTAGCGTAAGTTGCGGGACTTTATGAACTGGAACAGCCGCGTGACCCCTGGGTGGCAGAGGTCATCGTGGAGGGTCTGTAGCCGATCCCCGGTGGCGCTGGCACACATCCCTCGTGAGAGGGCGTCAGGGGATTCGTTAAGGGCCCCTGGCCGGTAAATGATGTCATAATCGAAGGTGGAGAGCTCGATCCGCCACCTAAGAATCTTATCATTTTTAATCTTCCCCCTCTGTTTATTATTGAACATAAACGCTACCGACCGCTGGTCGGTAAGTAGGGTGAAGCATTTGCCGGCTAGGTAGTGGCGCCAGTGGCGCACTGCCTCCACGATGGCTTGGGCCTCCTTTTCTAAGGAGGAGTGTCTGATCTCGGGCCCTTGGAGGGTCCTCGAGAAGAAAGCTACGGGCCGCCCCGCCTGGTTGAGGGTGGCCGCCAAGGCAAAGTCAGACGCATCACTTTCCACTTGAAAGGGAGTGTTCTCGTCCACTGCCTGTAGCGTGGCCCACTCAATATCCTGCTTAATGCTTTTGAAGGTGGCATGGGCCTCAGCAGAGAGCGGAAAAGAGGATGCTTTCAAGAGGGGGCGGGCTTTGTCGGAGTAGTTGGGGACCCATTGGGAATATTAAGAAAATAACCCCAGGCACCTTTTCAGGGCTTTGGGAGTGTTGGGCAGGGGCAGCTCCCGTAGGGGGCGCAATCGGTCGGGGTCTGGTCCGATTTCCCCATTCTCCACCACGCTGCCTAGTATGCAGAGGCGCGTGGTGTTGTAAACGCACTTGTCCTCGTTGTAGGTGAGGTTGAGTTTTTGTGCGGTTTTCAGGAACCTCTCGAGGTTCGAGTCATGATCCTGCTGGTTGTGACCGCAGATGGTGACGTTGTCGAGGTAGGGGAAGGTTGCCTGCAAGTGGTGGTCATCGACCATGCGGTCCATCTCCCTCTGGAAGACCGAGACCCCATTCGTCACCCCAAAGGGGACTCTGAGGAATTGGTAGAGGCGTCCGTTCGCCTCGAAGGCGGTGTACGGGCGGTCCTCTGGTCTGATAGGGAGCTGGTGGTATGCTGACTTGAGGTCGATGGTGGAGAACACCCGGTATTGGGCGATTTGGTTCACCATTTCTGATATGCGGGGTAGCGGGTAGGTGTCTAGTTGGGTGTACCTGTTGATCGTTTGGCTATAGTCGATCACCATCCGTTTCTTCTCGCTACCCCTTACCACCACCACTTGGGCGCGCCACGGGCTATTGCTGCGTTCAATAATGCGCTCTTTCAGGAGCCTGTCTACCTCGGTCGCGATAAACCGCCTGTCCTCCCAGCTGTACCTCCTGCTTTTGGTCACTATTGGCCGGCAGTTAGGGGTAAGGTTCGCGAATAGCGATGGCGGCTTTACCTTCAGGGTAGCCAGACCGCACACTGTGAGGGGCGGCTGGGACCCACCGTAATTGAGCGTGATGCTTTGGTGGTAGCACTGGAAATCCAGGCCCAAGATCACGCTCGCACATAGATTCTTCATGATTAATACTTTAAAATTATCGTATACAGTTCCGTTAAAGGACAATTGTACCATGCAGTAACCCATAATGGTCGATGTCTGGGTTTTATCAGCCATAGAGATGGTACCCCGAGTAGGGACCACCTTTAGGGAGAGTTGTTGTACCAGTTCAGGGTGGATAAAACTCTCCGTGCTTCCACTGTCAATTAAACATTTAACCCTGCACCCGTTTACCTCGATGTCCACCATTGATTTGGATAGCGGGTGCGGCCTGGTCTGGTCCACTGTGACCGATGCCACTGTAGGGCCCTGATTGAGACAAGATGGCGTCCACGCTGTCTGCTCACAAGATGGCGGACCCCACGAGGTCGGGCAAGATGGCGTCCAAGATGGCCGCTCCCACGGCGCACATGCGGCGGTGGCGGGTTTTCCGGCGGGGTTCCCTCTGCACACCTTCCCGAAGTGCCCCTTCTTACCGCACTTAAAGCAGGTGGTGCCTTTCGCCGGGCACAGGTTTCTGGTGTGCTTCGGCTGCCCGCAGAAGTAGCAGTTGGGTCCCCGACGCATCGCGGCTGTCGTAGGGCTTCTGGGGGGAGAGCGGGGCCCCGACGGTGTCGGGCTGCCGGGCGGGGAAGATGCCTTCCAAGATGGCGGCGCCCTTGGTGCACACGTGGCGGCGTGGACGGCGCGGGCTGAAGAGTAGCCGTCCTAGTTTCTCTGGCCCACATCCAGGGATCGTGCTGTGTCTGCAGCCTGTTTCAGGTCCAATCCCGTTTTTTCCAGCAGTCTCTGCCGGATGTAAGTGGAGCTGAGGCCTGTGATAAAGGCATCACGAACAAGCTCGTCAGTGTACACTGCGGCTTTTACATCTTGGCACTTGCAGTCTTTGCCAAGCGTTTTCAGGGTGCCTAGGAACTCCTCCACCGATTCCCCAGGTCGCTGTGCGCGAGTAGCGAGCAGATGCCTAGCATACGCCTCATTCGTAGGCTGCTGGTAATGCGCCTTTAAGATGTCGCAGGCGGCCGGGTACGTGTCGGCGTCTTGGATGAGGGGGTAAACCCGGTGGCTTACCCAATTCCGCAGAATTCCGTGTTTCATACTCGCAGCGTCCGTAGCGTCTTTGACGGCTGCGGAATTGTCCAGGAAGAATTCCATACACATAAACCAGTGTCCGAAGCGTGCCGATGCGTCCGAAGCATGCTGGTCCAAATCCAAACGTTCGGGTTTCAAGAGTTGATCCATTGTGTTGAAAATTAAGTCAATAAAATTGATGTGCTTCAATAAATCCGAGACTCGATGTTAGCGAAACAAAACAAGGCTTTTATTGACTTAGAAGGTAACACACAGAGGAGAATGTATCTTCCATCCAGAGGTCTGCCGTACTGGATGTGCTGCAGGCTGGGCCAGCTTACATAGGAGCCAGGTATGGTCGGAGCCCTACACACAGTACAATACAATGGAAATGAAACTGAAACCAACCACAGTCACAGGCAGAGAAATACTGATGAGTGATGAATGGAATATTTCATCACAAGAGCTTCCCCGGGGAGGGAGAGAGCGGGAGAGCTTCCCCGGGGAGGGAGAGAGCGGGAGAGCTTCCCCGGGGAGGGAGAGAGCGGGAGAGCTTCCCCGGGGAGGGAGAGAGCGGGAGAGCTTCCCCGGGGAGGGAGAGAGCGGGAGAGCTTCCCCGAGGAGGGAGAGAGCGGGAGAGCTTCCCCGGGGAGGGAGAGAGCGGGAGAGCTTCCCCGGGGAGGGAGAGAGGGGGAGAGCTTCCCCCGGGGAGAGAGAGAGCGGGAGAGCTTCCCCGGGGAGGGAGAGAGCAGGAGAGCTTTCCCGGGGAGGGAGAGAGCGGGAGAGCTTCCCCGGGGAGGGAGAGAGCGGAAGAACTTCCCCGGGGAGGGAGAGAGGGGGAGAGCTTCCCCAGGGAGGGAGAGAGGTGGAAAGCTTCCCCGGGGAGGGAGAGAGCGGGAGAGCTTCCCCGGGGAGGGAGAGAGCGGGAGAGCTTTCCCGGGGAGGGAGAGAGCGGGAGAGCCTCCCCGGGGAGGGAGAGAGCGGGAGAGCTTCCCCGGGGAGGGAGAGAGGGGGAGAACTTCCCCGGGGAGGGAGAGAGGGGGAAAGCTTCCCCGGGGAGGGAGAGAGCGGGAGAGCTTTCCCGGGGAGGGAGAGAGCGGGAGAGCTTCCCCGGGGAGGGAGAGAGCGGGAGAGCTTCCCCGGGGAGGGAGAGAGCGGGAGAGCTTCCCCGGGGAGGGAGAGAGGGGGAGAGCTTCCCCGGGGAGGGAGAGAGCGGGAGAGCTTCCCCGGGGAGGGAGAGAGCGGGAGAGCTTTCCCGGGGAGGGAGAGAGCGGGAGAGCTTTCCCGGGGAGGGAGAGAGCGGGAGAGCTTCCCCGGGGAGGGAGAGAGCGGGAGAGCTTCCCCGGGGAGGGAGAGAGGGGGAGAGCTTCCCCGGGGAGGGAGAGAGGGGGAAAGCTTCCCCGGGGAGGGAGAGAGCGGGAGAGCTTTCCCGGGGAGGGAGAGAGCGGGAGAGCTTCCCCGGGGAGGGAGAGAGCGGGAGAGCTTCCCCGGGGAGGGAGAGAGCGGGAGAGCTTTCCCGGGGAGGGAGAGAGCGGGAGAGCTTCCCCGGGGAGGGAGAGAACGGGAGAGCTTCCCCAGGGAGGGAGAGAGTGGGAGAGCTTCCTCTGAGGTAGATCTTATGCTAGCTTTGGCCTAACACCTCCACCAGCTCGGGAGACGACCAAAGAGGAAGAGACTGCTGCCGCAGGCTGCAGGGATCCGAGACTACCATTCAGCCTCAACCTCCGTGCATCTGCCCGTCCGTCCGTTCCGGGGCCGGTAAACCGTTCTCATCTGTTACGGGTTGTATGTCTATTATGTCTATCCTGATTTAACTATATTTAAACTGCCGCTCGTTAATAAAATGACCTATGACTCCTAAGACCCTTTGGGTAATCTGTGTGTGACCTGTGATACAAAATCTTACAAGTGACAAAGGCACACACAAGACAGTCACTAAGAGAATGCATAAGGGTGGTGAGTTGATTTCTTGATGTCATATTGGATGGATAGATATATAAAGTTGAATTGGAAAGTTTGCTTTGTGGTGGCTTTTATTTCAGCATTATGACCAAGAGGATGCTGTGATGATCAGTGACAGAGGGAAAGTAAGGTGTGGGACAAATGCTGAAAGAGGAATTGGGGAACTGGTACCGCAGGCAGATGATTCCAGAAAGAGGCTGTGTGGTTTGCATCCTTCCTTCTGCTTCCTCCTCTTCTCCTTCCTCCTCATCAGCGTCTCCTTCTTCTGCTTCTTCTTCTTCTGCATTTTCCTTTTCTGCTTCCACCTCTTCCACGTCTTCCCCTGCTGTGTTTTCCTCTGCTGTGTCTTCTTCTTCTGTCTGCGAGCAGATGTTGTAAATCTGAAATAAAAGCATAAAATGCTGGAAATATTCAGCAGGTCAGGCTGCATCTCAACCTGAGATGTGAACTCTGTTTCTCTTTCCATAGATGCTGCCTGACCGGCTGAGTATTTTCAGCATTTTCTGTCTTCTCAGTGGCCTTCCTTTATCATCCGAGGCCTTGTAAGCATCCAACAGTGCTCCCTGTACTCTTAAAAAAACTATGAACACATATTGCACCAAGCCACTACAATAAAATAAAAAAATTCCAGTCCAAAAGCTTAATGCAAACTTACCTGAAAGATGTGTGTCTCCCTTTAAGAGCTGTTGAGAGCATCTCTGTCGGTTTGCTGAATGCTGGGTTTTCATGGCGAGCTTAGGACCCAGTGTTGAACTCAGCGCTAAGGTTGAAGCTCGCTGAGGTGATGTTAAGCTGATGTTGCACACTGACTGACGTCACTCTCTCCTCATTTACATTTCCAGCGCTGCTATCCCGTGTCAGAGAAGGGCGCTGGAGTGGTGGCCGCCATTTTTCGACTGGATCGTGGCGGTATGTGACACAATGTCTAGGCCTAGGTCTCTTTGCTATTGTTTGTCTTGAGGCAAGTACTCACAAGGTGGTGCACAATTATTTTCTTGCTAACTCTACCCCCTTCCCTTCCTAGGGCGAGACTGACATCGGGAACTCCTGAAAGGAGAGTTGCTGTGATAAACACACATATTACCACTTCTGGGATGCGTGTTGATTCAGTAATGCAATGTAGATCATTACAGTCCCTACCACTCAAAATTTACACGTTTAAAATGGGCAGTCGCTTATATCGGCCAAAAGACAACAACCATTAGCCATTTATATTAACGTCAATTTCAAAATTGCCGGTTATAGCATCTTAAGTGCTTTATTTATTTCAGGTAGAAATAGCTGTGCCTAATAACGTTGAAGTAGTCTACCCTCTGTATTTCACTTCCCTTCTGATTTGTGAGCAGCAATGTGAGGAATGTTAATGCTGAGAAACTGAACACTCAACGAAGGGGACTTATCTGGTATTTGTTCCGTTAAATGCTCGGCAGCCTCAGCTCTTGTTTCACCTTGGATAGACAATCCAAGTAACAGACCAGGGTGACCAACAACAATTTTTTTTAAACGGCGGTTTCAATATACAGTTAAGGAGATAGTTAAATTGAAAGGTGGTATAACAGGAGAGTGAACTGTAATTGTACCACATTACCCCAGCCATCGCATATAGTTGACAAATCGTGTTTGCACAAACACACCAGCTGTAAGCGGTGGGGACTGTAATTTATTATCACATGGTTTGTCACATGTTGTTTGTCACATGGTTTAGTATGAGCATGCTCAGTTTGCTCTGGCCTAGTAAACAAGCACATGGACTAGCAACTCATCGTGTCTCTGTCCTTCATTTGTTCTACCCACAAATACTACATTTTGGCGATGAGAATGGGATCCCAAAGCCATTTTTAGGGATCATGGAAGGACACAGTGTTCAACCTTCAAGTGGACAAGTTTAAGGTGAATTTGTGACTCCTAATCTAAATTTTTGCGATGTTTCACCGTTAATGCTGATGCAGAATCGTCTGTGCTTCACCTTCGTGTGTATGTATACACAGCAACAGCGGCGCTGATTCTCACAGGTACACAGGTAGCATGCTGAGTCACTGTTCGACGGGATCGGGACAATCATGGCCACGCCTACGGGATTCATCGGAAGCCTCGGCATATATGACCGAGCTCGCGAACCATTCAGTTCTTACACTGAGCGGATGGAGATTTTTTTAAGGCCAATAACATTATTGAGACCAAAGGTGCAGATGAGAATGTTCAAGCTCAAAATAAAATAATTCATGAATGGAAAAAAGCAATTTTTCTAAGAAAGATTGGACCAGATAAGAACATAACATAAGAACATAAGAAGTAGGAGCAGGAGGAGGCCATACGGCCCTTCGGGCCTGCTCCGCCATTCAATAGGATCATGGCTGATCCGAACCTAGACTCACCTCCACTTGCCTGCCCGCTCCCCGTAACCCCGAATTCCCTTATCAGCTAGGAAACTCTATCTCCGTTTTAAATTTATTTAATGTCGCAGCTTCCACAGCTCTCTGAGGTAGCAAATTCCATAGATTTACTACCCGCTGAGTGAAGAAGTTTCTCCTCATCTCAGTTTTGAAAGGGCAGCCCCTTATTCTAAGATTATGCCCCCTAGTTCTAGTCTCACCCATCAGTGGAAACATCCTCACCGCATCCACCCGATCAAGCCCCCTCACAATCTTATATGTTTCGATAAGATCGCCTCTCATTCTTCTGAATTCCAATGAGTAGAGGCCCAACCTACTCAACCTTTCCTCATAAGTCAACCCCCTCATCTCCGGAATCAACCAAGTGAACCTTCTCTGAACTGCCTTGAGAGCAAGTATATCTTTTCTTAAATATGGAAACCAAAACTGTACGCAGTATTCCAGGTGTGGCCTCACCAGTACCCTGTATAACTGAAGCAAGACTTCCCTGCTTTTATACTCCATCCCCCTTGCAATAAAAGCCAAGATTCCATTGGCCTTCCTGATCACCTGCTGTACCTGCATACTAACTTTTTGTGTTTCATGCACCAGGACCCCCAGATCCCTTTGTACTGTAGCATTTTGCAGCTTCTCTCCATTTAGATAATAACTTGCTCTTTGATTTTTTCTGCCAAAGTGCATAACCTCACACTTTCCAACATTATATTCCATTTTTCTGCCCACTCACTTAGCCTGTCTATGTCCTTTTGCAGGTTTTTTATGTCCTCCTCACTCACTGCTTTCCCTCCCATCTTTGTATCATCGGCAAACTTGGATACGTTGCACTCGGTCCCTTCCTCCAAATCGTTAATATAGATTGTAAAGAGTTGGGGTCCCAGCACTGACCCCTGCGGAACACCACTAGTCACTGATTGCCAACCCAAGAATGAACCATTTAGCCCAACTCTCTGTTTTCTGTTAGATAGCCAATCTTTCACCCATGCCAGTATATTACCCCCAATCCCGTGATTTTTTATCTTGTGCAGTAATCTTTTGTGTGGCACCTTGTCAAATGCCTTTTGGAAGTCCAAATACACCACATCCACTGGTTCCCCTTTATCCACCCTGTTTGTTACGTCCTCAAAGAATTCGAGCAAATTTGTCAAACATGACTTCCCCTTCATAAAACCATGCTGACTCTGTCCGATTAAATTATGCTTATCCAAATGTCCTGTTACTGCTTCCTTAATAATGGACTCCAACATTTTACCAACCACAGATGTTAGGCTAACTGGTCTATAGTTTCCAGCCTTTTGTCTACTTCCCTTTTTAAATAAGTGCGTTACATTAGCAGTTTTCCAATCCGCTGGGACCTTTCCTGAATCCAGGGAGTTTTGGAAAATTACCACTAATGCATCCACAATCCCTACCGCTACTTCTCTCAAGACCCTAGGATGTAAGCCATCAGGTCCAGCGGATTTATCCACCTTTAGTCCCATTATCTTACCGAGTACCACCTCCTTAGTGATTTTAATCATGTTTAGCTCCTCCCCCACTATAGCCCCCTGTTTGTCCAGTGTTGGGATATTTTTAGTGTCCTCTACTGTAAAGACTGATACAAAATATTTGTTCAGCGTTTTTGCCATCTCCATGTTCCCCACCACTAATTTCCCGGTCTCGTCCTCTAAAGGACCAACTTTCACTTTAGCCACCCTTTTTCTTTTTATATAACTGTAGAAACTCTTGCTATCTGTTTTTATATTTTTTGCTAGTTTACTTTCATAATCTATCTTCCCTTTCTTAATTAATCTTTTAGTTATTTTTTGCTCTGAACGTTGGCAAACCTACTCGCGCCAGGGAAAGCGAAGGATGCATCATTTGAAGACATTGTCGAGAAACTCGAGGACCATTTCAACCCAAAGCCATTAGAAATAGCAGAGAGCTATAAGTTTGGTACCAGATACCAAAAACAAACTGAAACCATCAGTGAGTATATTGTAGCTCTTAAGAACCTGTCTTTACATTGTAACTGCGGCACATTTTTGGATTGTACGTTGTGAGATAAGTTTGTGTGTGGACTGGTGGATGAGCGCACACAGCCCAAATTACTGAACACTCCAAATCTAATGTTTGACAAAGCATGCAAAATTGCCCCATCTATGGAGATGGCGTCTAAGAATGCTAGGGAGCTCCGTCCAACTCAAGTGACTAGTGCAACTGAGGTCTACTGTCACAAAGCCAACACTGAATCTAAAGCTGTGAGACCGACTCAAAAGCATGTCAGTGAGAGCAGTTCAGTGAATTGTTATCGCTGCAATGAAAATCACTCACTACAGTCCTGCCAGTACAGAAATGCGAAGTGTTTTCACTGCCAGAAGCAAGGCCATATTTCAACAGCTTGTAGAGCTAGATTGAAAGCAGGAGGTAAGAACCATTCTAGTGGCAATGCAAAGCAGCGACAACAAAAGGGAGGAATTCACAATATTGAAGTGAACACACCTGATGTTGAAGAACTAGGCATCTACAGTATCTATGCCATTAGCAGCAACGCTAGCAGTCGTGAGAAAGACTTCTGTACAAAACTTTTGATCAACGAGCAATATATTGATATATGTATCGACACAGTTGCGGACTGCTCTATCATGAGTAAGGACACATATGAGAGTAAGTTTAATCAAATACCACTTACAAAGAGTACCGTAGAGTTAAAAACCTACTCCAGAGAAATCCTAGAGACATGTGGACAAATGGAATGTACAGTTCAACACAATGGCCAGTCAGTAAAGCTGCCTATAACACAATGCTGAACAAGTACGAAAGCATGTTCACAGACAGTTATGAGGGCATCACTTGGTATGGCGCACATATCCGCATGAAGTTCAACGCGAAGCCTGTCTATTGTAAGGCAAGGCTGGTCCCCTATGCATTGAAAAGTCAAGTTGAGGAAGAGCTAGTGAAGCTGAGAGAGAACGGAGTGCTAGTAAAAACTGATAAAAGTGAATGGGCTACCCCGATTGTGGTAGTGTCCAAAGCAGACAAAACTGTACACTTGTGTGGTGACTACAAACTTACTATCAACCAAGCAGTTGACGATGAGCAGTGCCCATTACCTACATCACAAGATTTGTATGCAGCACTCTCTGGGTCAAAGGTTTTCTCCAAGCTTGACCTGTCGCACACTTACGCTCAGCTGAATGTTGACAAAGAGAGTCAACAGTATCTCACCATCAACACACACAAGGGACTGTACTCATACACCAAGCTGCTGTATGGTGCTATAAAAATAATTATCTGTATATTAAATAACCAGATAAGCTGCCATATGGTGTAAAGTCCTCCCCCAAAATCTTCCAGGTAACGATGGATAATATTTTACAAGGAGTTCCAAATTGCTTATGCAATCAAGACGATGTGCTGATTGCAACAAGCAGTGAGGAAGGAAATCTAGAAGTGTTAGATTTAGTCCTTCAAAGGTTAAATTCTCACAACGTCAAATTGAAAAGGAGCAAATGTGCTTTTGTGCAGCCCAAGGTTGTGTACCTTGGTCTGAAAGTTGATGCAAATGGCTTGCAACCAGTGAAGGAAAAGGTTGATGCTGTTATCAATGCTCCAAAGCCACAGGATGTGTTTGAGTTAAGATTTTTCCTTGGAATGTGTCTTGTTTTGCACACTTTGTACAAAAATAATAACTTGCAGGACAACGGAGTATTACAGTTTAAACTCTTTTATTAAGCATTAGGTCTGATCTTACTCATACAGCTCCAGGGGGAAAAACATGGCGTTAGGACCCCTAGCCTGGGTCTTCAAAACAATAGTAGCCCTTACAGATGCCTGCAGGCCAATGGCAACTCAGCATGTGATCACATGTGAATATAATAGGTATTCCTTACAGATGCCTGCGGGCCAATGATAATTCAATATGCAAATGTTACATCCCCTTTCTTTTAAAAGAAAAATGTTATGCATTACTTTTAAACCTTTCTTCTACATAATGTTCTCGGTAGCATAACATATAAGTAAACTCAGCATTTAACTAGCACTGAAAACATCTCAATGTTTCAATAACGATGTACAGTTTTTTTTTAGGGCAGCGATCCGCCTACACCCTTTGACAGTTCATAAGTCAAGGATAACTCTAGGCTTGACCTCTCGTCCCGACCTTGTGTGGTATGGAACTGAGCATGCTCCTGAATCAGTCAACAATTCAGGTTCAGGTTTAGGTTCAGTTAAGTATGATGTGTTTTGTGTATTGCTCTGTTCATCACACTCTGTTGAACTGATCCTCTCGTCGGAATGACGGTGTTGTTCCTTGGTGTTCAGGAGGTGCCTGCGATTGCGGCGGTACACCTGTCCTTCTGGGGTGCAGACGTGATACGATCGCTCAGTGTCAGCTGGCTGGATGACGACTGCTGGCTTCCAGTAGTCATGCTCTTGGATTCTGACGGATTCTCCATTGTGCAGCGGCGGCAGTAGTCTAGCTGACCTGTCATAGTATCTCTTCTGGTGTTGCTGTCTCTGTACACGTTTTGCATGCACTTGCTTGCAGCTGACGACCTCTGGCTGCAGCTGCTGGTTGGTGCTTGGAAGGATTGAGCGAAGTCTGCGGCTCATCAACAACTGTGCTGGTGACTTGAAGTTGTCAACCGGAGTGTTGCGGTACTCAAGGAGACTGATGTAGGGGTCTCTTTTGTCCGCTTTGGCTTTGTCCCTGAGTGTTTTTGCAATCTGGACAGTTTTTTCAGCAAGGCCATTACTTTGAGGGTAATGTGGGCTTGGTGTGACATGTGTGAAATCCCATGCCTTGGCAAACGACTCGAACTCTTTTGATTTGTATTGGGGGCCATTGTCTGAGACTAAAGTCTCTACCATGCCATGCCTGGCAAAGGCTGCCTTTAACTTATGGATCACAGCTGCAGATGTGGTGCTGTGAAGCTTGTCCATTTCAAAAAATCTGCTGTAGTAATCAACAGTCACTATGTAGTCCTCGTTGTTCCATGTGAACAGATCCGTTGCCACAACCTGCCAGGGCCTGTCTGGGATACGGTGAGGTATCATGGGCTCTTTGACATTTGATGGGCGGCGTTCTAGATAAATGGAACATTTTCCGACAATGTCCTCAATGTGTTGCACATTCCGGGCCAAAACATAATGTCACGTGCTCTTTGTTTGCATTTTTCCATGCCTATATGTCCAGCATGAATTTTTGTCAACATCTCTTCTCTGAGACTGGTAGGAATAATGATTTTCTCCCCTTTGAAGACGATTCTGTTGATTTGTGACAGTTCGTCTCTGTGGTTTCAGAATTCAGATATGCTCTGAGGGCATTTCCTCCTTTCCTCAGGCCATCCTTCATGTATGACTTTGCTCAGCAATGTGAGTTGTGCACCTTTCTCTGTTCCTGCTCGGATCTCCTTCAGTTTTGAGTCACTCACAGGTAAGCTGTTGTACACCATGTGCACCTGCACATCCTTGCCTTCACTGAGGCTGCTGTCTTGGTAGCTAAGAGACTTTCTGGAGAGCGTGTCTGTGACAGGAATGTCTTTGCCTGGACGGTGAATGATTGTGAAGTCGTACTTCTGCAGCTGAAGGATCATTCTCTGTAGCCTTGGTGGGGCTGCGGCTAGTGGTTTCCTCATGATTGACTCGAGGGGCTTGTGGTCGGATTCCACAATGACTTGTCGGCCATAGACGTACTGGTGGAAACGCTTTCATCCAAACAGAATTGCATATAGCTCTTTCTCGATTTGAGCATAGTTGATTTCACTGTCTGTGAGTGATCTGGAAGCGTAGCCGATGGGCTTTCCTTCTTGCAGTAATACTGCGCCTAGTCCGTACTTTGACGCGTCCACTTGTAGTCTGAGCTCTTTGTTGGGGTCGGAGTAGGCAAGAACTGGTCCTGGTTCTCTGGTGATTAGGTCTTTCATTTTCTGAAATGCTGTGTCATGTTGTTTGTCCCACAGGAACTCATTGGATTGTTTGAGCAATTGACGCATAGGTGCGTTGATTTCGGAGAGGCTCGGGGCAAACTTGGCTAAGCAGTTAACCATGCCTAGTACTGTCTCTAGCTCTGCACGGTTCTTTGGCGGCTCCATCTTCTTGATGGCGGAGATTTTCTCTGGATCCTGCTTAATGCCATCAGTTGAGAGGCGATGCCCGAAATAACTGATCTCGGTGGACCCGATTATGCTTTTCTCGGGGTTGAGCTGGATACCTTTCTCCCGTGATCTTTGTAGCATCGCACGGAGGTTCCTGTCATGTTCCTCTCTATTCCTGCCATAGATGAGGATGTCGTCTACGATTGCGACTACTCCATCGAGGCCTTCATAGGTTTCGTCGATCTTCCGCTGGAATTCATCCTGAGCTGAGATAAGACCAAATGGTAAATACAGAAATCGGTAGCGTCCAAATGGTGTGTTGAACGTTGTTAGCTTAGATGACTCTTCCGTGAGCTTGATAGTCCAGTATTCTGATCGTGCGTCCATTACACCGAAGTAACATGCTCCCACTAGCTTGGGTGTGATGTCATCTAGCATTGGTAGAGGGTAGTGAGGGCGTTTGATAGCCTTGTTCAAATCTCTGGGGTCGAGACAGACTCTGAGCTTGCCTGTACATGGTTTCTCAACCATTACTAACGCGTTGACCCACTCTGTCGGTTCTGTTTCCTGGATGATGATTTCTGTATTCTCCATGCTCTGCAGCTCCTCCTTCAGGTGACTACATAGAGCAAGGGGTATCCTTCTCAGTGGGCAAACCACAGGGGTTGCTGCTGGGTCAAGGTGAATAGTGCATTCACCTGGGAATAATGCAATTCCTTTGAAAACGTCAGCAAACTCCTCCATGACTGTCTGCTTCTCAACTGGTGCTGTCAATGATAGCACTAGCTTGATGAGGTTTGTGATAAAAATGATAACTTCCGGGAAGTTATGTCATCACTTCCTGTGAACTATGAACTATGAACTATGAACTGTGTACATACCTCACTTCCTGTCATATGTCACTTCCTGTTGGACTGGTATAAATACTGGTCTGTTCAGTATTGTAAGAGGCTTCTACCAGAGGCATGGTAAAGACCTCTCTTGTGTATATAGTGTGTTTATAAGTTACTTAAAGCTTACTTTAAAGTTACTTGATGGTAAGTCTCCTTTTTCTTACATCAATTTAAGTAACTTAATATTTACACTGACAAATACTAGACCTTCAGACAAACTCGGAAGTTAAGGATCCAGGGAACCACCCATCATGGAGAAAATCCTTAGACCTATTCGTCTGGACTTGGACCCGAATACACCAGCAGCTGGCAGGGTATGGAAGCATTGGTATCGTACTTTTGAGAATTTTCTGGATGAATGTAAAGCAGATGCTCCTGCTAAATTGAAGATACTTGTCAATTATGTGACCCCAAAAGTGTTTGAATATGTTGATGAATGGGATAATTACGAAGAGGTGATTTGGGCACTTAAGAAACTGTATGCGAAGACCCCAAATGAGGTCTATGCTAGACATCTACTGGCCACAGCCCGACAAGGGCCAGGGGAATCAATTGACGAATTCCTGCAAGAACTTCGCAGGCTCAGCGTAGATTGTAACTTTCAGGCAGCCTCAGCTGAGCTGTACCGCCAAGAAATGATTCGTGATGCTTTCATCTGCGGGATTGCCTCTCCATTTATACACCAGCGTCTACTAGAAAGTAAAACACTTGAGCTACAAAGAGCTTTTGACCTAGCTTGTTCACTGGATTTGGCAAAGAGAAATGCAGACCTCTATCAGCTGCCCAGATCTCGATCTGCTGCTATAGCTGCAACCAGACAATTCAAGCGGTCTCAGGTGAACCCTATCATGGGGGAATCTAATTCTGATAATTCTGATGAAGAAGAGGAGGACGACCCCACTTTAGCAGCCTCTTGGCAATCTAGGAAGGAATGCTTCTTTTGTGGAGATGCTTTTCACCCTAGGAAAACCTGCCCTGCTCGCAATGCAATCTGCAGTTATTGCGGGAAAAAAGGACACTTTGCTAAAGTTTGCCTATCAAGGGCCTCTACGAGGGCCAATCCAGCTAAGGCCTACCGAACTGCCCCAATTAGGGCCTATCAAGATGCTCCAGCTAGGACCTATCAAGCTTCCTCTCGAGCTCTCTCCCGAAGAAGCACACCGAGAGTTTTAGCCACTCTCTGTGCAACGACACCAATTACAGCTGCTTGCCCACAGAACCTGTCTCATGCAGCCACAAAAATTTCAATTAAAGGGCATACCTTAGATGCCTTAATTGACTCAGGAAGTACTGATAGTTTCATTAAGGAACAGATTGTTGCAAAATTGAAACTACATGTCTTCCCATCGGACCAGGCAATTGCGATGGCCCAGTCATCACTTAATACCAGAATCTCCGGCTTTTGTGTTGTTGATATGACACTTCATGGTCGTATGTATCCCTCCACCCGACTTTCGGTGCTCAAGGACTTATGTAGTGATCTCCTCTTAGGGCTGGACTTCCAAAAACAGCATAAGAAACTCACCATTGAGTTTGGTGGATCCAAACCCGGACTTACTATTTCTAATATACCGTCTAAATTACCATTTTGTGCATTATCAGCAGCTTCACTTGATGAACCCTCATTATTTGCCAGTATTCCGCCTCAATGCCAACCGATAATAACGAAATCGCGGCGCTTTAATCAGGAAGACCAATCTTTTATTGCGGCTGAAATCTCTCGACTTCTAGCAGAGGATATCATTGAACCATGTTCGTCGCCCTGGCGGGCTCAAGTCGTCATTGTCAAGAACCCTCTAAAACCTCACAAACAGCGACTATGCATCGATTATTCACAAACCATCAATCAATATACCGACTTGGATGCCTACCCATTGCCACGCATTGATGATATGGTTAATAAACTGGCCAAATACAAAGTGTTCTCAACTTACGATTTAAAAAGTGCCTATCATCAGTTACCCTTGAAGGTCTCAGATAAGCAGTACACAGCCTTTGAGGCTAATGGACGGCTGTACCAATTTCGTCGCCTCCCATTCGGGGTTACTAATGGAGTGGCTGTCTTTCAACGGGCAATGGATGGCCTGGTTAAGCAGGAAAACCTAAGGGACACTTTTCCCTATCTTGATAACATTACCATTGCAGGTCATGATCAACAGGAACACGACTCCAACCTCCAAAAATTTCGGGATGCCCTCCATCGCCGTAATTTGACCCTGAATGAATCCAAATCTGTTGAGTCGCAACCGACCATCAACATCCTTGGCTACTGCGTAGGCAATGGTATCATTAAGC
This sequence comes from Somniosus microcephalus, assembly GCF_052327205.1. Taxonomy (NCBI): domain Eukaryota; kingdom Metazoa; phylum Chordata; class Chondrichthyes; order Squaliformes; family Somniosidae; genus Somniosus; species Somniosus microcephalus. The sequence goes on from NC_141002.1 coordinate 44,834,079, forward strand.
CAGACCCAGAAAGACTTCGCCCGCTCCAAGAGCTCCCGTCACCTAAGAATCCGGCTTCTTTACGTCGGGCTCTCGGTCTGTTTGCATACTACGCTAAATGGATTCCTCATTTTTCGGACAAAATCCAACCCTTGCTGCATGCTAGATCATTTCCACTGGGAACAGCGGCTGTTGCAGCCTTTAACCTTCTCAAAAAACAGTTGGAGAAAGCGGCTCTTCACTCCATTGATGAGAATCTCCCTTTCGTGGTTGAATGTGATGCCTCGGAGGTGGCGATCTCGGCTACTCTGAATCAGGAAGGTCGTCCTGTAGCATTTATGTCCAGGACCTTACAAGGTGCCGAGCTACATTATCCTCCGGTTGAGAAAGAAGCCACAGCCATCATAGAGGCAGTACGGAAGTGGAACCATTTTCTAGCTCGCCAGCACTTTACATTGATCACGGACCAACGATCAGTCGCCTTCATGCTCGATAATCGAAAACGAACCAAAATTAAGAATAATAAAATACAACTTTGGAGGATGGAACTGGCCTCTTTTGGTTATACCATTCTCTATCGGCCTGGCAAGGAGAATGTGGCCCCGGACACCCTCACACGGGCATTCTGCTCCACTATGTCATCCTCCACTCTCATGGATGTCCACAATGGTTTGTGTCATCCTGGCGTTACGCGCATGCTACATTTCGTACGATCACGGAATCTCCCTTTTTCCACTGGAGATGTAAAGAAAATATGCTCAGAATGCCGGCTTTGTGCGGAATTAAAACCTCAGTTCTTCCGCCCCTCAGATGGTATACTCATACATGCAACCCAACCGATGCAACGACTTAGCATCGATTTTAAGGGCCCAGTGCCCTCTTCAACTCGGAACACATATTTGCTCACCATGATCGACGAATATTCACGTTTTCCGTTTGCCTTCCCCTGCTCCAATATGCTGGCGTCCACAGTAATCTGCTGCCTTGAGCAGGTATTTTCTCTCTGTGGCATGCCGGCTTATATTCACTCAGATCGGGGTCCATCCTTTATGTCAAGGGAACTCAAGGACTACCTCTCAGAACGGGGAATTGCTACAAGCAAAACAACACCATACCATCCCATCGGAAATGGGCAGGTAGAGAGGTATAACGGTATCATCTGGAATTCCGTACGTCTCGCTTTAAGATCTCGGGGTCTACCAGACCAGCAATGGGAAACAGTGCTTCCGGATGCATTGCACTCTATACGGTCCCTGCTTTCTACAGCCACAAATACTACACCTCATGAGCGGTTCTTTGGATTCCAGCGTCGCTCATCTCATGGGACATCACTCCCGTCATGGCTAACTACTCCTGGACCTGTATTACTCCGAAGATACGTTCGGACGTCTAAAAATGACCCTCTTGTAGACGAGGTCGAACTAACCGATGCCAACCCCACCTATGCAAACATACGATATTCCGACGGCCGAGAATCTACCGTATCATTACGGGATCTGGCTCCCTGCCCACCAGGACCTAGTGGGACATCGGGTGATGGCATTTCACCAGGAAACTCTTGGGACCTATCGGGTACCCCTCTCCAGGATCCTGATCGGACACCAACTAGCTTGGTGCTGGTAGAACCCCGTGCTCAAGGTTGCGACCCTCCCAGTACCGCGCATGAAAGTACTGATCCGTCACAGACCAGCTCTGCACCTCCCTCTGAACAGAGGCAGTCCGACTTTGAACCTATTGTGGCTCGTACTCGAAGCCATGATCTCCCCGACCCTTCACAGGGCAATCCAGGCCACACAGACTCTGACCAATGGCCAACCGCATGTAAGCGGACCAGCGACCCTCTACGACGGGAATCCAAACGGGTGCGACTCTTCCTTGTTCGGCGGCTGCAGACCAAAAGGTAGACCACAGCCTCCTAATCCTGCAGGAGGGAAGAATGTGATAAAAATGATAACTTCCGGGAAGTTATGTCATCACTTCCTGTGAACTATGAACTATGAACTGTGTACATACCTCACTTCCTGTCATATGTCACTTCCTGTTGGACTGGTATAAATACTGGTCTGTTCAGTATTGTAAGAGGCTTCTACCAGAGGCATGGTAAAGACCTCTCTTGTGTATATAGTGTGTTTATAAGTTACTTAAAGCTTACTTTAAAGTTACTTGATGGTAAGTCTCCTTTTTCTTACATCAATGTCCATGTCGAAACATGCCTTTAGACCTAGCACTGGAGGTGCTCAAGCGTCAACAATGTAAAAGTCCAACATCATGTCGCTTTCTTTGTACTTGCATTTCATCACACGTGCCTTTTACCATAGCTGGTCAGTCTGCGTGAGGTGGACTGTAGCTCACACTCATCCTTCAAGCTGTGATACTCAGAGGAATTACATTAACCTGAGCTCCAGTGTCTAGTTTAAACCTAAGCTCTGTGCCCTGTTTTCCTATCTCAATATCAGCAAAGGCTTGCTCAGTCTCTGAAATCTGTTTTTTCTGTGACACAGAATCAATAAACAGTTCCTCTGCATTTGGCTCTCTATCTGGCATTTGGCTGTCACTCACTGTGTGTACTGCTTTCCAAAAACAGTCCTGCAAACTTTAGCAAAGTGGTTCCATTTACCACATTTAGCACATTGCCTTCCTTTGGCAGGGCAATGCTCCTTTTCCCCATGCACCTTGTTTCCACAATATCCACAGTTTTTGAAGTGTTTTATGTCTGTGTCGCTCATTTTTAGAACTCTCTCTGTTCTTTCTGTTCGGAAACACGCTCTCTGGGCGGTGTTCTTTGGTGTGTGTCTATTAACTGCATGCACTGTCTGTTCACACGAGCTGCTCGTGGCGCCGGTTATGGTTTTCAACTGTGCTTGGGCTATCTTGTGCGATCTAGCTATTTCCATAGCTTTGTCCAGCATTAGCCCGGACCCAACATTCAAAAGTTTCTCTCTCACTTTAGCTGAATGTATTCCAAACACGATGCGGTCTCTGACCATCTCATCTTTATCTGCATATTCACAGTCTTTTCCCAGCAGTTTTAATTCAGTCACGAACTGTTCAAACGACTCACTAGCTCCTTGTACTTTCTCCTGAAACTTGTACCTAGCGAATATCGTATTTGTCTTGGGCATCACATATGATTCAAAACGGTCAAAATAACTTTTCAGTACCTTTGTTTCATCCGCGGTGAGAGACCATGGCCCAGTAATTCCGGGCCCAATGCGTGAGTAAGGACGGGGTACTCACGCGTGTACCCGGAGGAATTGCCGGTTTTCAGCATGCACAGCGCATGCGCTGAAAACCGGCATTTCCTGTCCTCTGACCCAAGGGGTTAAGAGGCTGAATGCGTGCGCGGTATCGGGCAGCGCATGCGGCTTGGATTTCCTCTATTTTTAGAGAGTTGCGCGTGTGTAAAGGCCTCCGGTATTTACGCATTGAAAAACCACACGTAAGTACTTAGTTTTACAGGTAAGTGGTCTATTAATACAATTGAGAATTTTTTTTTCCACAGGTTTGTTATTTTTAAAGAATTTATAGTAAGGTAAGTTTAGTTTTAGCCCCGATTTTTTATATCATTTTTTTTTTTTAATTTTAAAATTATTGTTTAAAATAGTTTTTCAGAGTTCTTTATGGTTCATTTAAGTAGTGCAATGTTTTTTTAAAATTTTCTTTCAGGTTTATGTAGTGTTTTGGGGCCAGGAGTTTTCATGAGTTTGACAGCTCTTACTGTCAAACTGATGAATGAACTTTTGCAACCTTCCATTGGCTGCCCTGTGCTCATGTGATCCCAGCCGGCTCATCGCACTAAGTACGCCGGTGGGTCATGCACGCACAGCGCGGCAGGACCTCAAGCGGGCCAGTGAGAGGAAATGCAATGCAGGCCAGGATTAAAATGTCAGCGCGCCAGGTAAGTGAACATCGGGGGCTTGCGCGCGCGGCAAGCTCCCGATCCTAATTTCAGGGCCCATGTGTTAAAAATGTCTCTCCCTTTTACTCCGATCCACAGGAGTAGGTAACTGCATCTTTCTTCCTCCCCTTTGCTTTTCAACGGACCCGAGAATATCAACTCCACGTGTTGCTTGAACTTACGCCATTCTCTATGTAAGTTCAAAGATTCCCAATTCATTCAAGGTAAGGGAGCTCCAACGATGTCCATTTCAAATCCCTGTTCTGACAACATGTCTTGTTTTGCATACTTTGTACAAAAATAATAACTTGAAGGACAACGGAGTATTACAGTTTAAACTCTTTTATTAAGCATTAGGTCTGATCTTACTCATACAGCTCCAGGGGGAAAAACATGGCGTTAGGACCCCTAGCCTGGGTCTTCAAAACAATAGTAGTCCTTACAGATGCCTGCAGGCCAATGACAACTCAGCATGTGATCACGTGAATATAATAGGTATTCCTTACAGATGCCTGCGGGCCAATGCTAATTCAATATGCAAATGTTACAGAATGGTCCAGTACTATGCATGTTTCTTACCAATGTTAGCGACCATGTTAGCTCCATTGCACAAGCTCCTCAAGAAAGATGTCCAGTGGAAATGGACGAAAGCGCAACAGGAAGCTTACGATGCTTGTAAGAGAAGTCTCTCTAGTGATGCTCTACTTGTGCACTATGGCAGAGACCGTGAGCTTAAGTTAGCATGTGATGCTTCTAACTACGGTGTGGGAGCTGTCATAAGCCACGTAATGGATGATGGCCAAGAGAAACCAATCGCGTTTGCATCGTGAACCCTCACAAAGAGCGAAAGAAACTATGCGCAAATTGAAAAGGAAGCACTCGCCACAGTGTTTGGAATCAAGAAATTCCAACAGTTCCTGATCGGCAAAAAGTTTACCCTGATAACCGATCACAAACCGCTCCTATCAATATTAGGGCCCAAATCTGCCATCCCTGCAATGGCCACATCAAGAATGCAACGTTGGGCAGTGTTGTTGTCACAATATGACTACATGATTGAATATTGCACTTCAAAGCAAAACGCAATCGCAGATGCCTTGTCCAGGTTGCCACATGAAGACTCGTGTATTGGGAGTGAAGGTGAAATTTTCACGCTAGGTGCAGTTGACAAAGACTTTCCCGTGAATGCAACTGTGATTGCAAATAAGATTCAAAAGGACTCAGTACTGAAAAGAGTGTGTATGAAAAAACCTTTAATGGATGAACTGATCAGTGTCTGGAAACAAAGTTGAAACCATTCCATAACCGTCGTACTGAATTGTCCTGTGAGCAAGGTTATATCATGTGGGGAAACAGAATGGTGGTACCTACTTCTTTGAGAGATAGAATTGTGGCCGAACTTCATACTGAGCATCCAGGGATCGTCTACGAAATCAATTGCAAGAAGCTTTGTTTACTAGATTGAACAGTGATCTTGAATTGCTTGTCAGCAAATGTAACATTTGCCAAAATTGCAGAAATAAACCACCCAAAACTCCATTGCAACCCTGGTCATGGCCAAGTCGACCTTTTCAGAGAGTACATGTAGATTTCTGTGAGAAAGCAAGTGATTATTTCCTGGTACTTGTAGATAGTCACTCAAAGTGGATTGAAGTGAAACACATGGGTTCAAATAATACAACTAAACGTACCATAGATAAGTTGAGGTCAATTTTTCCATGTCATGGCTTACCTGAAGAGCTTGTTTCTGATAATGGCCCTCAGTTCCGTTCTGTTCTATTCCAAGAATTCTGAAACGGAACGATATCAAACACACTCTCGTTCCACCAGATCATCCAGCTTCAAATGGAGCAGCCGAAAGGTCAGTCAGAATGGTAAAAGAAGCTCTCAAAATGTGTTGCAGGGTTGTTCAGGGCTCAGCATGAAGCAACGTTTGGCAAATTTCTTGCTGAAGTACAGAACTATTCTGCACACTACAACTGGATATACCCCAGCAGAACTCTTGATGAAGAGGAGATTGAGAACACGATTGAGTCTTGTTCAACCAAATTTGGCCTCAAGAGTTGAACAGAAATAGTTGAGTCAGAAATGTTATTATGACAGCAATCAGAAAGAACACAGTTTCAAACAAAACGGGTGTGTTTGTGTTCTCAGTCCCCCTGGAAAGTCGAGTTCACACAAGTGGGATGTAGGAACCAAGAGCTACTTAGTTGAAATTGGTGACAACATCCGACGTGTTCATGTAGATCAAATGAGATCAGGAAGGCTCCGCAAACCTGTTATTAAACTGGATTTGTAGCTCATTTGTAGGATTTGTAGTTCATTTAAAAGAAAAACAGCCAGGCGTTTTTGTTATGTGATACATGTAATGCTGGGAAAAGTGGGGGCCATAGTTATGTTGTATTTGAGAGGTGAATACATACATTTTTTTTAAGGAGAAAGCAGTGTAATGTATTATCACATGGTTTGTCACATGTTTTAGTATGAGCATGCTTAGTTCACTCTGGCCTAATAAATAAGCACATGGACTAGCAACTCATCCTGTCTCTGTCCTTCATTTGTTCTTCCCATATACATTACAGGGACTACACTTGATTCCTGAGCCAAGTGCACGACAGCTGGTGCCGCTTTTGACCAATATGTGGTTAGATGCATCTCCCAATTTATTCCTGTGTAATATGGCACGGGGTGTGTTATAGCACCTTGGCCACTTTAAGTTGATTACTGCATTGTTTGGAGCAGGGGTTCTCAACCTTTTTGCTTCCGAGGCCCCCTCCCATGTTATAAAAATTCTGTGTACCCCCCTGTGACACAACACATGTATTTTTTCTATATAAAAATTGTCTCTCCACATAACTGAAGCCCCTAATCCCTGGTATCATTCTAGTAAATCTCCTCTGCATCCTCTCCAAGGCCTTGACATCCTTCCTATACTAAGGTGCCTAGAATTGTCCACAATACTCCAGCTGAGGCCTAACTAGTGATTTATAATGGTTTAGCATAACTTCCTTGCTTATGTATTCTATGCCTCTATTTATAAAGCCAAGGATCTCATATGCATTTTTCAAACAGTCTTATCAACTTGTCCTGCCATCTTCAAAGGTATGTGTATGTAAACCCCCAGCTCTTTCTGTTCCTGCACCCCCTTTAAAATTGTACCATTTTGTTTATATTGCCTCTCCTCATTCTTCTTTCCAAAATGCAGCACTTCACATTTCTCTGCATTGAATTTCATCTGCCATGTGTACGCCCATTTTACCAATCTGTCTATGTCCTCTTGAAGTCTGCTACTATCCTCCTTTGTAGCTATAAGGCCCTTGAAGCTGGGTACAGGGTCATAGAATCATAGAATGATAGAGCACAGAAGGAGGCTATTTCGCCCATTGTGCCTGTGCTGGCTCTTTGGTAGAGCTTTCCAATTAGTCCCACTCCCCTGCTCTTTCCCCATAGCCCTGTAATTTTTTTCCCTTCAAGTATTTATCCAATTCTCTTTTGAATGTTACTATAGAATTTTCTTTCACCACCCTTTCAGGCAGTGCATTCCAAATCACAACAACTCGCTGTGTAAAAAGAATGTTTCCTCCTGTCACCTCTGTCTGTATATGTCCTCCTGAAATTTGTTACTATTCAGCTCATTGTTTACTACATTTCTGAGTTTCATATTATCTGCAAACGTTGAAATTATGCCCTGTATACCTGTTGCGTCCGTGTATAATAAGACACAGACTGCGGAGAACGGTACAACAGGTGTTTACTCAACGTGGCTCACACTGCAACTGATCTGTACAGATTACTACTCAGTGCTATATACAGGTGTGGTCACTGCCGGTACTGCAGTATATATGAGCTGTAAAACATAGTTCCCCCCTTAAAGGTATATACATTACAATTCCTCCCCTTTTAGATTAACAGTACCATAACACTCATTTAACAATTAAATATCAAACTAATTACAATTAACACTTTTAACATGCAACATTAGCTGAAAATAGTCTATTTATATATTCAGTCTTTGGGGAGGCTTCCTGATCCTTTCTGGATAGCGCCTTTCCCGAGTATCTTGCTCTTGGTGCAGAGGCGATTCTGGCCCCCTGTCGTCGGTTGGTTCATCAACTTCCGATGCTACTGTTTCTGGGGTAGATGCGACCTGTACGTCGGGTTCATCACCAGGTACGTATGGGCGAGGCATGGGGTTGACTTGTTCCTGTGACTCTAGGATCTGGTCAGCATGGCGCCTCACGATGCTCTCCCCAACGTCCACTGTGTACATTAGTGGGCCCTGCCGTGTGCATATCGTTCCTGGCTGCCATTTTTCTGTTCGGTAGTCGCGGGCCAAGACTGGTTGCCCTACATTGAAGCTCCTTGTTGGCTTCTCATGGATGTGCTGGAATTGCTTACTCTCAACATCTCTTCGTACGTTTGGTCTGAGCAAATCCAGGCGAGATCTTAACCTTCGGTTAAAGAACATCATGGCTGGGGCCTGGTTGGTGACTGCATGTGTCGCATTCCGGTAGGCGAACAGGAAATTGCCCACCTTGTGCTGCAGCAGAATGTTGTCATTGTACACAGCCTTAATTGCCTTCTTAAAGGTTTGTACGAACCTCTCAGCCAATCCATTTGTGGCTGGATGATATGGGGCGGATGTGTAATGCCTTACCCCATTCTTTTTCAAGAACCTCCGGAACTCTTTGGACACAAACTGTGGTCCGTTGTCAGAGCAAATCTGTTCTGGCAAGCCATTCCTGGCAAAAATGGTCTGTAGGACTGCAATAGTTTTCTCCGTGGCGGTGGAGGACATTTTGATGACCTCAGGCCATTTCAAGTGCGCATCCACGGTTATTAAAAACATTGAGTCCATGAATGGACCAGCAAAATCAATATGCACCCATTGCCATGGAGATGAGGGCCACTCCCATGGGTGTAGAGGGGCCTGTGGTGGTGCATTTTGGACTTTCTGCCATCCTGAGCAGCTTTTGGTCAGGTCCTCGATTTGTTTATCGATTCCCGGCCACCACACATAAGCCCTGGCTAGGCTTTTCATTTTTACCCCTCCCAGATGACCCTCATGAAGCTCATTGAGCACTCTATCCCTTAACTTGGGTGGAATTACCAGTCGGGATCCACACATCAAGGTCCCCCGGCACACTGACAGCTGTTCTCTCCTTGTCGAGAATGCTGGCAACAGTGAGTCGCCATGTGCTGGCCATCCCTTCACCGTCAAATCATATACCTGAGACAGTGTCGGGTCATTTCGGGTTTCCTTTTCGATACAAGCGTTAGTTACCGGTAGGTATTCAACTATAGTCGAATGGAATATTTCGACAGGATCCACTGCTGGTGCTTCCTCCGCAGTAGGCAGTGGCAGGTGTGATAGCCCATCAGCATTTCCATGCTGTTTCATGCCCTTATATTCAATCTCATAATGGTGCGCCCCTAGAAAAAGTGACCATCTTTGTAGTCGTTGCGCAGTCTTCACCGGAACGCCCTTCTTCGGATTAAAAATGGAGACAAGAGGCTGGTGATCAGTCAGCAAGGTGAATTTCTGCCTGTGCAGATAGTGATTGAACTTTTTCACTCCCCACACTAGGCTGAGGGCCTCCCTGTCAATCTGGGCATAGTTACACTCGGCTGTGGTTAGTGATCGTGACGCAAAGGCTATTGGCCTCTCTGAGTCATCCGAGAATTTGTGCGACAGCACCGCTCCAATGCCGTAGGGTGATGCATCACATGCCAACCGAATTGGTAATGCCGGGTTGTAATGGGCCAATACCTCTTTCGATGTGATTAGTGTTTTGCTCTTCTGGAAAGCTCGTCTACATTCGTCACTCCACTTCCATGGCACCCCAGTTTGCAGTAGGGTGTTCAGTGGGTGTAGTATTGTAGACAAATTTGGCAAGAACTTATGGTAGTAGTTTACCAGCCCGAGGAACGACCTCAGTTGTGACACATTTTCTGGTGCTGGAGCCTTGACTACTGCCTCAATCTTCTCTGGGGACTTATGTAACCCCTCTTTATCGATAACGTGGCCACAATATGAGATCTGTTTTCTAAAAAACTCGCATTTGGGGCGGTTAGCTCGGAGCCCATATTCCTGCAATCTAGTGAGCACCTGCTCCAGGTTGGCAAGGTGATCACTGTCATTTTCGCCCGTGACCAGAATGTCGTCCAAACAACACTGGGTCCCTGGGATCCCTTGCAGGACTTGTTCCATTGCCCTCTGCCAAATAGCCGGAGCTGATGCTACCCCGAATACCAGCCAGTTGTATTGGTAGAGACCTTTATGGGTGTTGATTGTGAGGTATTTTCTTGATGCTTCTTCTACCTCCATTTGCAGATACGCCTGGGCCAGATCAATCTTAGTGAAGCGTTTCCCTCCAGATAGCGAGGCGAAAATATCTTCAATCCGCGGAAGTGGATATTGTACGGTGTGAAGGACCGGGTTCACTGTTACCTTAAAGTCCCCACAGATGCGAACCTTCCTTGGTTCCCCAGGCGTGCTGCTCAATGACTTTTTCATCACCGGGACGATGGGTGTAGCCCACTCGCTCCAGTCTACCTTGGACAGTACACCTGAACGTTCCAGACTCTCCAGCTCTGCTTCGACGGCTGGGCGGATCGCATAAGGTACCGGTCTGGCCTTAAAAAATTTTGGGCTTGCGTTTTCTTCAATTTTAATCGTCGCTGTCATGCCTTTTAGTGTTCCGAGTCCTTGCTGGAACACTTCTTTCGCGTCAGTTAGGATCTTTGACAGTCGCCCAGGTGTGACGTCGTCATCCTTTTTGTCAACCACAGTCAGTGCCTGTATGGAATGCCAATCCAGTTGTATTTTCCGGATCCATTCACGTCCCAGTAATGGTGGTCCTCCATCTTGCAATACATACAGGTCTAGTTTTGGTGTTTCCTTACCGTTATATATAACGGTCACCCTTATTTTTCCTTTGGGGTAGACTTTTTGCCCCGTGTACGTCTTCAAAATAATTTTTGTGTCTCTCAAGGGTATGTGTGAGAATAGCCGCTCATAGTCCCATCGGTTTATGAATGTTAGGGCTGATCCTGTGTCCAATTCCATCTTTACCTGGACTCCTGCTAACTTGAGAGTGACCCAAATGGTTCGGTGATCCTCCGTTGTGATCACATTATGTAGTTTCAGACAACTCAGTTCCCTGCTTTCAGAGTCGTTATCACTCTTTTGTTCGTCTGAACTATTCTCCGTCATCTTATGTACCTTCTTGTACTTTCCTTTGGTAGGTTTCTTATTGCTGGTTTTCTTTCCCGACCTGCAGACTCATGCTATGTGTCCTACTTTTCCACACTGTCTGCACACTTTGTCTTTGAACCAGCAATCATTCTGGTCGTGTGTTGTTCTGCCGCAGCGATAGCACTTCTCTGTTCCATATGACATTTCGTTTGTGCCATATTCTTGCGGTCTCTGTTGTATCTCTGCAGCGCCCCGTGCTGCTGCTTCATATGATACTGCAATGCTGAAAGCCTTTTCCAGCGTAAGGTCCTTTTCAGATAAAAGCCGTTTCTGGGTTCCTTCACTTTGAAGCCCACACACAAACTTGTCCCTTAAGGTATCTGCCAGTCCTGCTGCAAACTGGCAGTGTTTCGATAGTTTGCGCAGTTCTGTTAAATAATCAGCATTGCTTTCATCCTTATGCTGGTTCCGTTTGTGAAACTTGAATCTTTCTGCTATCAGCAGCGGTGTGGGGTTTAAATGTTCCTTTAGTATCGTTACTACGTCTTCAAAACTCTTTTCCATTGGCTTCGTTGGGGTTACTAGATTTTGTAATAAACCATACGTCTTTGCACCCATTAAATTTAACAATACCGACGCTTTCTTGTCATCTGACACCTCATTTGCCTTGCAGTACACCTCTATTCGTTCGACATATGTAGTCCAATCTTCGACTTCATTGTCAAATGCGGTGATACTGCCACTCTTCGGCATTTTGGGTGTGGTTTAAAATGGCGTCTCCCAATGGCTTAAAATGGCACCTCCCGCGCTTTCCTTCCTCCCCCGCTGCTGCCGACGCTGCTCCCGGCGGTTCTCGTGGCAATGGCGGCACCCTGTAGGTTTCGTGCGCTTCTCCTGCGCTGCTGCCAACGCCGCTCTCGGCGGTCCTTGTGGCAATGGTGGTGCCCGCGTCTCTCTCTCCCTCTCTCCGACGCTGCTCGGCCCCTGAACACCGGCTGCGCCCTGTGCGCTCTGCCCTCTCTCTCTCTCCCCCGTCGACGCTGCTCGGCCCTTTGCTGTGCCGCTCGGTCGGGCTCTAGCCCGCCGCTGTCCGGGAAGGGTCTGCGCACTACCTGTTGCCAGCCCGTTTCGCTGGACCACCTCGACTGGAAAGCCAAGCCTGGCTCTCGACTGCCTTCCCTGCAATTCTCGAGTCTCTGCTGGATGACTGGGCGGTTGCCCGTGGTCGACGCCCGAGTCTCTGGCCTTGACCTCCAATCCACTGATCTCCAGGAACGAATCCCCGGGAGGTGATGCAGAGTTGCAGGTAGGTTCGAACCTGCCTCATCGCCAATGTTGCATCCATGTATAATAAGACACAGACTGCAGAGAACAGTACAACAGGTGTTTACTCAACGTGGCTCACACTGCAACTGATCTGTACAGATTACTACTCAGTGCTATATACAGGTGTGGTCACTGCCGGTACTGCAGTATACATGAGCTGTAAAACATAGTCCCCCCCTTAAAGGTATATACATTACAATACCCAAGCAATGTTCCCCCTAATTTATTTTTGGGTGCGCGACCCTTCACAGTTTCGCACATGTGCGAAATTTAACATTAGATAAGCTGATCCCAGGCTGTGCAAGACCGGCGGCGAGCTGCACGGCCTCGCAGCTTAGAGGGAATATTGTACCCAAGTCCAGGTCATTAATATATATCAAAAAGAGCAGTTGTCCTAATACCGACCCCTGGGGAACACCACGATATATTTCCCTCCAGTCTGAAAAGCAACCATTCACCACTACTCTCTGCTTTCTGTCCCTTAGCCAATTTTGTATCCATGCTGTCACTGTCCCTTTAATTCCATGGGCTTAAATTTTGTTAACAAGTCCATTATGTGGTACTTTGTCAAATGCCTTTTCAAAGTCCATATACTCAACATCAACCGTACTACCCTCATCAACCCTCTCCGCTACTTCATCAAAGAACTCGATCAAGTTAATCAAACAGGATTTTCCATTAACAAATCCGTGCTAACTTTCATTTGTTAGCCCATACTTTTCTAAATGCCGTTTAATTTTGTCCCGGATTATTGTCTCTAAAATGTTCCCCCACCACCGACGTTAGGCTGACTGGCCTGTATTTGCCGGGTTTATCCCTCTCCCCTTTTTTTTAAACAGGGGTATAACATTTACAATCCTCCAGTCCTCTGGCACCACCCCCATATCCAAGGAGGATTGGAAGATTGTGGCCAGAGTCTCCGCAATTTCCACCCTTACTTCCCTCAATAACCGAGGATGCATCCCATCCGGACCAGGTGACTTTTCTCATTTGAGGACTGCCATACATAAGTATGACACATTTTCTCGTTCAGCAGTTCATTTCCTCTTGTACCACTTTATCAGTGAAAATTAACTGGGGATTCCATGGAGATCAGTCTTCTCATCAGATGTCTGGTTCAAATTGAAAATGTTACTACTATGAACTTGTGGTTGAATCTTAATTCCCTCTGAAATGGCCTAGCAAACCACTGATTTGTAAAATAAAAAACAAAACAATGAAAAATATCAGCAATGACCCAAATAGCACCTTTCAGCCTGTGGCCTCGATCCCCAAGAGGTACAAGAGCAACGATGTCATGGGAACATTGCCTCCGTGTTATCTTCCAAATCACACACCATCCTGACTTGGACCTATATCATCATTCCTTCATTATCATTGAGTTAATATCCTAGACTTCTCGACCTAATGCCATCATGAGAGCACCATCACCACAAGGACTGCCGTGGTTCCAGAAGGACCACCACCACCTTTTTGGAGCAACTAGGGATGGACAATAAATATGACCTTGCCAGTGCTGCGCACTCCCTGAGAACAAGTTTAAAAATCTGCCTTAAGACATTCATTGTTTTGAAAGAGACACCTTCAGTGAAGTGCTGTAAACTAGCCAAACATTTTCAAACTTACTTCTTCATAAACTTTATTCCAAGTTTTTATCTTGCATTCTATGGTGTGTCAACGTTTTACTTGTCTATCAGTCAGAGAGATTAGGAGGGAATGGCGGTGTCGCAAGGTGTTCCCAGAACAAGATTGCAGTTCAACACAATAATACTGCAGAAGTGACAGTGGAGATAGAGAGAGAGCACTAACCTCATACTATAGCTAGAGATTACAGGGAGACCAAACGCAGATTGGGTGACCGCTTTGCGGAACACCTCCGTTCAGTCCGTAAGGGTGACCCCGAGCTTCCGGTCGCCTGTCATTTTAATTCACCGCTCCATTCCCACTCGGACCTCACCGTCCTTGGCCTCTTGTATTGTTCCACGGAAGCTCAACGGAAACTCGAGGAACAGCACCTCATCTTCCGATTAGGCAGTCTGCAGCCTTCCGGACTCAATATCGAGTTCAACCATTTCAGATCATAAGCTCGGCCCCCATTTCATTTTCTCTTGTAATTGTTCCACTCCTTTCCCCCCCCCCCCTTTCCTTTTGTTTCTCTCTCACACCTGGCAGCTATCTTTTGCCCTGCCAGTACACTTTACACCTAATCCCAGCCTATCACCATCTCGTCTAGCTTCTAATCTTTTTTACTTCTTTTGTTTCTTTTATTCTTTTGTCCGATCGCAGCCCTGCCTCCGATCTAGTTTCTTTTCTTTCCAGTTTTGAAGAAGGGTCCAACCCGAAACGTCAACTCAAATTTCTCTCCACGGATGTTGCCTGACCTGCTGAGTTTTTCCAGCATTTTCTGTTGTTATTTCGGATTTCCAACATCTGCAGTATTTTGCTATCGATTACAGGGTCATATTAGCCTGATAACATATCCGTTCATGAGGGATACCTGGTGCAGTGATGATTCAACACATGCCTCATCTGTGACCAGCAGTTTATATATGTTGTTTGTTCAAAGGAAGAATGCAAGGGGATCGCATAAGTAGCACATTAGCTGGCAGCAAATCAAGAGTCACAAATGGTGCGTCTGCTTCAGTGATGTAACTTGTCCAAAGGGCAAACCCAGGTAATGTGGTGCCAGTAAGATAATGCTTATGGCCTTTGCCACATTGGCGTAAGACTGCAACACATGTAATGTGCAAAGATTGTTGAGGGAGCTTGCCTTTCAGACATAATTCCACGTATCCCTTGCGGGCTCCGTGCGTACCAGGCAGCTAAGTGTCCTTTGCTGCTTGGTGCGCTCGGCTCGTTAAGGAAAAAGCATTTCACTGACTGGATGTCACTTGTTGTATTTGGTTATGTGACAAATAAAAATTGAAATTGAAATTGAAATTGAAATGCTTTAACCGGGAAATTTGCCTGAGCAAGATGCAGCAAGAGCACCAGAGAATATCACTCCATAGGGAAAGGAGGAATCATGTGATACCTCAGATCAGTCACATTTAGGATCATAGAAATCTCTATTTGGGGGATTTAACTGTGCTAGTATTGTGAACATTTTAAAATTAGTTACTATTTGTTGGAAGCAACTCGTCAAATTGCATTATGTACTACTTGGATCAGGACGCCAACATCAATCGCTTATATTGAACAGTGTGACTTTGGGTTCCTTCTCAGTTGCTTTTAAATACAATTGAGGAAATATGTAAGAATGGAAGTAGCTCTGTGGAATGAAGGCTAAAAACAGAAATATTGTTATTTGTTGCATCCTCCCTAATTTGGCCATTACAAAGGGATTGGGCCTCCTAAGCACATAAGGAAGTGCTGCACTGTCAGAAGTACTGCACTGTCAGAAGTGTTGCACTGTCAGAAGTGTTGCACTGCCAGAAGTGTTGCACTGTCAGAAGTACTGCACTGTCAGAAGTGTTGCACTGTCAGATGTGTTGCACTGTCAGAAGTGTTGCACTGTCAGAAGTGCTGCACTGTCAGAAGTACTGCACTGTCAGAAGTGTTGCACTGTCAGAAGTACTGCACTGTCAGAAGTGTTGCACTGTCAGAAGTACTGCACTGTCAGAAGTGTTGCACTGTCAGAAGTGTTGCACTGTCAGAAGTGTTGCACTGTCAGAAGTGTTGCATTGTCAGAAGTGTTGCACTGTCAGAAGTACTGCACTGTCAGAAGTGTTGCACTGTCAGAAGTGTTGCACTGTCAGAAGTGCTGCACTGTCAGAAGTGCTGCACTGTCAGAAGTACTGCACTGTCAGAAGTGCTGCACTGTCAGAAGTACTGCACTGTCAGAAGTGTTGCACTGTCAGAAGTGCCGCACTGTCAGAAGTACTGCACTGTCAGAAGTGCTGCACTGTCAGAAGTACTGCACTGTCAGAAGTGTTGCACTGTCAGAGGTACTGCACTGTCAGAAGTACTGCACTGTCAGAAGTGCTGCACTGTCAGAAGTACTGCACTGTCAGAAGTGTTGCACTGTCAGAAGTACTGCACTGTCAGAAGTGCTGCACTGTCAGAAGTACTGCACTGTCAGAAGTGTTGCACTGTCAGAAGTACTGCACTGTCAGAAGTGCCGCACTGTCAGAAGTACTGCACTGTCAGAAGTACTGCACTGTCAGAAGTGCCGCACTGTCAGAAGTGCTGCACTGTCAGAAGTACTGCACTGTCAGAAGTGTTGCACTGTCAGAAGTACTGCACTGTCAGAAGTGTTGCACTGTCAGAAGTACTGCACTGTCAGAAGTACTGCACTGTCAGAAGTGTTGCACTGTCAGAAGCGTTGCACTGTCAGAAGCACTGCACTGTCAGAAGTACTGCACTGTCAGAAGTGTTGCACTGTCAGAAGTACTGCACTGTCAGAAGTGTTGCACTGTCAGAAGTGTTGCACTGTCAGAAGTGCTGCACTGTCAGAAGTACTGCACTGTCAGAAGTGCCGCACTGTCAGAAGTACTGCAC
Source organism: Somniosus microcephalus (assembly GCF_052327205.1). Classification (NCBI taxonomy): domain Eukaryota; kingdom Metazoa; phylum Chordata; class Chondrichthyes; order Squaliformes; family Somniosidae; genus Somniosus; species Somniosus microcephalus. The sequence goes on from NC_141002.1 coordinate 44,850,980, forward strand.
TGTCAGAAGTACTGCACTGTCAGAAGTGCCGCACTGTCAGAAGTGCTGCACTGTCAGAAGTGCTGCACTGTCAGAAGTACTGCACTGTCAGAAGTGCCGCACTGTCAGAAGTGCTGCACTGTCAGAAGTGTTGCACTGTCAGAAGTACTGCACTGCCAGAAGTGTTGCACTGTCAGAAGTGTTGCACTGTCAGAAGTGTTGCACTGTCAGAAGTACTGCACTGTCAGAAGTGTTGCACTGTCAGAAGTACTGCACTGTCAGAAGTGTTGCACTGTCAGAAGTGTTGCACTGTCAGAAGTGTTGCAATGTCAGAAGTGTTGCACTGTCAGAAGTACTGCACTGTCAGAAGTGTTGCACTGTCAGAAGTACTGCACTGTCAGAAGTGTTGCACTGTCAGAAGTACTGCACTGTCAGAAGTGTTGCACTGTCAGAAGTGTTGCACTGTCAGAAGTGTTGCACTGTCAGAAGTGTTGCACTGTCAGAAGTACTGCACTGTCAGAAGTGTTGCACTGTCAGAAGTGCTGCACTGTCAGAAGTACTGCACTGTCAGAAGTACTGCACTGTCAGAAGTGCTGCACTGTCAGAAGTACTGCACTGTCAGAAGTGCCGCACTGTCAGAAGTACTGCACTGTCAGAAGTGCTGCACTGTCAGAAGTGCTGCACTGTCAGAGGTACTGCACTGTCAGAAGTGCTGCACTGTCAGAAGTGTTGCACTGTCAGAAGTACTGCACTGTCAGAAGTGTTGCACTGTCAGAAATACTGCACTGTCAGAAGTACTGCACTGTCAGAAGTACTGCACTGTCAGAAGTGTTGCACTGTCAGAAGTACTGCACTGTCAGAAGTGTTGCACTGTCAGAAGTGCTGCACTGTCAGAAGTGCTGCACTGTCAGAAGTACTGCACTGTCAGAAGTGCTGCACTGTCAGAGGTGCTGCACTGCCAGAAGTACTGCACTGTCAGAAGTGTTGCACTGTCAGAAGTGTTGCACTGTCAGAAGTGCTGCACTGTCAGAAGTGCTACACTGTCAGAAGTACTGCACTGTCAGAAGTGCTGCACTGTCAGAAGTGCTGCACTGCCAGAAGTGTTGCACTGTCAGAAGTACTGCACTGTCAGAAGTGTTGCACTGTCAGAAGTGCTGCACTGTCAGAAGTACTGCACTGTCAGAAGTACTGCACTGTCAGAAGTGCTGCACTGTCAGAAGTACTGCACTGTCAGAAGTGCCGCACTGTCAGAAGTACTGCACTGTCAGAAGTGCTGCACTGTCAGAAGTGCTGCACTGTCAGAAGTACTGCACTGTCAGAAGTGTTGCACTGTCAGAAGTACTGCACTGTCAGAAGTGTTGCACTGTCAGAAATACTGCACTGTCAGAAGTACTGCACTGTCAGAAGTACTGCACTGTCAGAAGTGTTGCACTGTCAGAAGTGTTGCACTGTCAGAAGTACTGCACTGTCAGAAGTGTTGCACTGTCAGAAGTACTGCACTGTCAGAAGTGTTGCACTGTCAGAAGTGCTGCACTGTCAGAAGTGCTGCACTGTCAGAAGTACTGCACTGTCAGAAGTGCTGCACTGTCAGAGGTGCTGCACTGCCAGAAGTACTGCACTGTCAGAAGTGTTGCACTGTCAGAAGTGCTGCACTGTCAGAAGTGCTGCACTGTCAGAAGTACTGCACTGTCAGAAGTGCTGCACTGTCAGAAGTGCTGCACTGCCAGAAGTGTTGCACTGTCAGAAGTGCTGCACTGTCAGAAGTGCTGCACTGTCAGAAGTACTGCACTGTCAGAAGTACTGCACTGTCAGAAGTGTTGCACTGTCAGAAGTGCTGCACTGTCAGAAGTGCTGCACTGTCAGAAGTACTGCACTGTCAGAAGTGCTGCACTGTCAGAAGTACTGCACTGTCAGAAGTGCCGCACTGTCAGAAGTGCTGCACTGCCAGAAGTACTGCACTGTCAGAAGTGTTGCACTGTCAGAAGTACTGCACTGTCAGAAGTGTTGCACTGTCAGAAGTACTGCACTGTCAGAAGTGTTGCACTTTCAGAAGTGTTGCACTGTCAGAAATACTGCACTGTCAGAAGTACTGCACTGTCAGAAGTGTTGCACTGTCAGAAATACTGCACTGTCAGAAGTGTTGCACTGTCAGAAGTACTGCACTGTCAGAAGTGCTGCACTGTCAGAAGTACTGCACTGTCAGAAGTGTTGCACTGTCAGAAGTACTGCACTGTCAGAAGTGTTGCACTGTCAGAAGTACTGCACTGTCAGAAGTGCCGCACTGTCAGAAGTGCTGCACTGCCAGAAGTACTGCACTGTCAGAAGTGTTGCACTGTCAGAAGTGTTGCACTGTCAGAAGTGTTGCACTGTCAGAAGTACTGCACTGTCAGAAGTGTTGCACTGTCAGAAGTACTGCACTGTCAGAAGTACTGCACTGTCAGAAGTGTTGCACTGTCAGAAGTGTTGCACTGTCAGAAGTGTTGCACTGTCAGAAGTACTGCACTGTCAGAAGTACTGCACTGTCAGAAGTGTTGCACTGTCAGAAGTGTTGCACTGTCAGAAGTACTGCACTGTCAGAAGTACTGCACTGTCAGAAGTGTTGCACTGTCAGAAGTGCTGCACTGTCAGAAGTACTGCACTGTCAGAAGTGCTGCACTGTCAGAAGTACTGCACTGTCAGAAGTGCCGCACTGTCAGAAGTGCTGCACTGCCAGAAGTACTGCACTGTCAGAAGTGTTGCACTGTCAGAAGTACTGCACTGTCAGAAGTGTTGCACTGTCAGAAGTACTGCACTGTCAGAAGTGTTGCACTGTCAGAAGTACTGCACTGTCAGAAGTACTGCACTGTCAGAAGTGTTGCACTGTCAGAAATACTGCACTGTCAGAAGTGTTGCACTGTCAGAAGTGCTGCACTGTCAGAAGTGTTGCACTGTCAGAAGTACTGCACTGTCAGAAGTGCTGCACTGTCAGAAGTACGCCGCACTGTCAGAAGTGCTGCACTGCCAGAAGTACTGCACTGTCAGAAGTGTTGCACTGTCAGAAGTACTGCACTGTCAGAAGTGTTGCACTGTCAGAAGTACTGCACTGTCAGAAGTGTTGCACTGTCAGAAGTACTGCACTGTCAGAAGTGTTGCACTGTCAGAAGTGCCGCACTGTCAGAAGTACTGCACTGTCAGAAGTGCCGCACTGTCAGAAGTACTGCACTGTCAGAAGTACTGCACTGTCAGAAGTGTTGCACTGTCAGAAGTACTGCACTGTCAGAAGTGTTGCACTGTCAGAAGTGTTGCACTGTCAGAAGTACTGCACTGTCAGAAGTGTTGCACTGTCAGAAGTACTGCACTGTCAGAAGTGCTGTCTTTCGGATGAAACATTAAACCGAGGCCCTGTCTTCCCTCTCAGGTGGACGTAAAAGATCCCATGACACTATTCAAAGAAGAGCAAGAGAGTTCTCCTCATTGTCCAGAAGGATCTGGGATTAGGTGAAGGCTCCCTCATTTAAATAACATTGACGACAGCCTGCTGCTGGGGGAGATGGTTTCTCAGGGGAATGCAGCAAGAGCCAAGTCCGTGGCACTACGAGTGGCTCAGCTGCACAGGAGGGAAAGAAAAAGAGTGGGAGAACAATAGTGATAGGGGATTCTATTATCAGGGGAACAGATAGACGTTTCTGTGGCCACAGACATGACTCCAGGATGGTATGTTGTCTCCCTGGTGCCAGGGTCAAGGATGTCACTGAACGGCTGCAGGACATTCTGAAGGGGGAGGGCGAACAGTCAGAGGTCGTGGTTCACATTGGTACCAACGACATGGGTAGAAAGAGGGATGAGGTCCTGCAACAAGAATTTAGGGAGCTAGGTAGCAGACTAAAAAGCAGGACCTCAAAGATTGTAATCTCTGGATTACTCCCGGTGCCATGTGCTTGTGAGTATAGGAATAGGAGGACAGAGCAGATGAATGCGTGGCTAAAGAGTTGGTGCAGGAGGGAGGGCTTTAGTTTCCTGGATCACTGGGTCTGCTTCTGGGGAAGGTGGGACCTGTACAAGTTGGCGTTGTATTCTCTCTATTTCCTTTCTGAAAGACTCCCACTGCTCTGATGTGGATTTTTCTACAAGTAGCTGATCCCAGTCCACTTTGGCCAGATCCTGCCTTATCATATTAAAATCGGCCTTCCCCCAATTTAGAACCTTTATTTCCGGTCCATCTTTGTCCTTGTCCTCTGACTGTTCACCCTCTCCCTTCAGAATGCCCTGCAGCCGTTCAGTGACATCCTTGACCCTGGCACCAGGGAGGCAACATACCATCCTGGAGTCACGTCTGCGGCCACAGAAACGTCTATCTGTTCCCCTTACGATAGAATCCCCTATCACTATTGCTCTCCCACTCTTTTTCCTCCCCTCCTGTGCAGCTGAGCCACTCGTAGTGCCACGGACTTAGCTCTTGCTGCATTCCCCTGAGAAACTATCTCCCCCACCAGTATCCAAAATGGAAGTGTATGGAGGGGGGCTAATGTTCACAGTCCAAATGTCTTCATACCAGTGGTGCCAGCACAGCAGAGAGTGCTGGTCAATGCCGTTTCTTCCAACCCTCTCCCCAATCTGGAGGTGTGCCTATTGTGTCCGCAGGCTGTCATCAATGATATTTAAATGAGGGAGCCTTCACCTAATCTCAGATCCTTCTGGACAATGAGGAGAACTCTCTTGCTCTTCTTTGAATAGTGTCATGGGATCTTTTAAGTCCACCTGAGAGGGAAGACAGGGTCTCGGTTTAATGTCTCATCTGAAAGACAGCACTTCTGACAGTGTACAGGAAACTCTTTATTATCCGGCACCAACGGGACCGGCGTGGTGCCGGTTTATCAAAAAGTTCGGATTACAGAGAGGTACAGTTTAAAAGGTACGAGAGCTCCGTACGCAGCAACAAATCCAGGCTTCCCTGTTGCTTAGCAATATGTGCAGGAACTCCGGCCACAGACCAAGCGTCCCTGTTGCTTAGCAACAAGTGCATGAACCCCAGTTACACAGCCACAGATCCAGGAACTGCCACTAATATGAAGTAAAACTTACCTGAACCTACTCCTGAATTTTGCCGGTTAACAGAGAGTTTCCTGTAGTACTTCTGACAGTGCAGCACTTCTGACAGTGCAGCACTTCTGACAGTGCAGTACTTCCTCAATACTGCACTAAAGTATCAGCTTAGATTATGTGCTCAAACCTGAAGTGGGATTTGAACCCACCACCTCTGACTCAGAGGTCGAGAATGCTACCACAGAGCCATGGCTGACAAGGTAGTCATGGTGCTAATGGGTAGCAGAAGTAGTGGGGCACAATGAAGTGACAAGATGGTAGTAAACATGTACATTTCTATTTTTAATGTATTGTTATCCCTCTTATATGATTAATGCTTTTAACTGTCCTCTTATAGAGAGGATATTAGAGGTACTTGTTGAATGGGTGAGAGTAAGGCAAAGGATTATGAAGGGCTTTATTGTGTCCTGCAGATGGAAGGCACACTGCATTGGAAGAAGTTGGTGATGACCTCCTGCCTGATGGCACATGCAGGGTATCTGGGCTGAAGCACCTTCTCGCTCTACCTTATGTGCTTAGAAGGCCCAGTCCCTTTGTAATGGCCAAATTAGGGAGGATACAAGTAACTATAATTCTGTTTTTAGCCTTCGTTCCACAGAGCTACTCCCATTCTTACATATTTGCTCAAATATATTTAAAAGCAACTGAGAAGGAACCCAAAGTCACACTATTCAATATAAGCGATTGATGTTGGCGTCCTGATCCAAGTAGTACATAATGCAATTTGACAAGTTGCTTCCAACAAATAGTAACCAATTTTAAAGTGTTCACAATACTAGCACAGTTAAATCTCCCAAATAGAGATTCCTATGATCCTAAATGTGACTGATCTGAGGTATCACATGATTCCTCCTTTCCCTATGGAATGGTATTCTCTGGTGCTCTTACTGCATCTTGCTTGGCCAAATTTCCCGGTTAAAGCATTTCAAGGTATACGTGGAATTATGACTGAAAGGCAAGCTCCCCCAACAACCTTTGCACATTACATGTGTTGCAGTCTTATGCCAATGTGACAAAGGCCATAGGCATTATCTTACTGGCACCACATTATCTGGGTTTGCCCTTTGGACAAGTTACATCACTGAAGCAGACGCACCATTTGTGACTCTTGATTTGCTGCCAGCTAATGTGCTACTTATGCGATCCCCTTGTATTCTTCCTTTGAACAACCAACACATATAAACTACTGGTCACAGATGAGGCATGTGTTGAACCATCACTGCACCAGGTATCCCTCATGAACGGATATGTTATCAGGGTAACATCTTCTTCTTCTTCTTAGGCAGTCCCTCGGGAACCGAGGGTGACTTGCTTCCACATTAAAAATGAGTTCGCAGGTGACTGACGAGTCCAATGCGGGACCTACAGTCTCTGTCACTGGTGGGGCAGACGGTGGTTGAAGGGACGGGTGGGTGGGGTGCTTGGGTTGACGTGCGCTCCTTGTGCTGCCTGCGCTTGGCTTCCGCTTGCTCCCAACGAAGAGACTGGAGGTGTTCGGCGCCTTCCCGGATGCTTATCCTCCACTTTTTGCGGTCTTGGGCCAGGGATTCCCAGGTGTCGGTGGGAATGTTACACTTTTTCAAGGAGGCTTTAAGGGTGTCCTTGAAGCATTTCCTCTGCCCACCTGGGGCTCTCTTGCCGTGTCGGTGCTCTGAGTGGAGCACTTGTTTTGGGAGTCTTGTATCGGGCATGCGGACGATGTGACCCGTCCATCGGAGCTGATCAAGCGTGGTCAAAGCTTCGATGCTGGGGATGTTGGCCTGAGCGAGAACACTGACGTTGGTGCGCCTATCCTGCCAATGGATTTGCAGGATCTTGCGGAGGCAGTGTTGGTGGTACCTCTCCAGTGCTTTGAGGTGCCTGCTGTACATGGTCCATGTCTCTGAGGCATAAAGCAGGGCGGGTATCACTGCTGCTCTGTAGACTATGAGCTTAGTGCTGGGTTTGAGGTCCTGGTCTTCAAACACTCTCTGCCTCAGGTGACCGAAGGCTGCACTGGCACACTGAAGGCGGTGTTGGACTTTGTCATCGACGTCTGCCCTTGTTGACAGTAGACTCCCGAGGTATGGAAAGTGGTCCACGTTGTCCAAGGCCTTGTCGTGGATTTTGATAATCAGGGGGCAGTACTGTGTGGTGGGGGCAGGTTGGTAGAGGACCTTTGTCTTACGGATGTTTAGTGTAAGGCCCATGCTCTCGTACGCTTCGGCGAAGGTGTTGATGATGGTTTGGAGTTCGACCGCCGAGTGAGCGCAGACGCAAGCGTCGTCTGCATACTGTAATTCGACGACAGAGGATGGGACGACCTTGGATCTGGACTGGAGACGACGGAGGTTGAACAGTTTCCTGTTTGTTCTGTAAATTAGCTCCACTCCAGCGGGGAGCTTACTGAGGGTGAGATGGAGCATTTCAGCAAGGACGATCGAGAAGAGCGTTGGTGTGATGACACAGCCTTGCTTGACCCCGGTCTGTACTGAATTGGGTCTGTGGTGGAACCGTTGGTCAGGATCACGGCTTGCATGTCGTCGTGAAGCAGGCGGAGGATGGTGACAAACTTTTGAGGGCAGCCGAATTTGAGGAGGACACTCCATAATCCCTCACGGTTGACAGTGTCGAAGGCCTTTGTGAGATCAAAGAAGGCCATGTACAGCGGTTGGTGCTATTCCCTGCATTTCTCTTGTAATTGATGTGCGGTGAAGATCATGTCCATTGTGCCCCTTAGTGGGCGGAGTCCGCATTGCGACTCTGGGAGGAGCTCGTCAGCCACTAGCGCTAGTTAGGCCACAGCTGGAATACTGTGTGCAGTTCTGCTCACCACACTATAGGAAGGATGTGATTGCATTGGAGAGGGTGCAGAGGAGATTCACCAGGATGTTACCTGGGCTGGAGCGCTTCAGCTATGAAGAGGGACTGGACAGGCTGGGGTTGTTTTTCTTAGAGCAGAGAAGGCTGAGGGGGTACCTGATTGAGGCGTACAAAATTATGAGGGGCATAGATAGGGTAGATAGAAAGGAACTTTTCCCCTTAGTAGAGGGGTCAATAACCAGGGGGCATAGTTTCAAGGTAAGGGGCAGGAGGTTTAGAGAGGATTTGAGGAAAAACTTTTTCACCCAGAGGGTTGTTGGAATCTGGAACTCAGTGCCTGAAAGGGCGGTAGAGGCAGGACCCCTCACAACATTCAAGAAGCATTTAGATGAGCACTTGAAGCACCATAGCATACAAGGCTATGGGCCAAGTGCTTGAAAATGGGATTAAGATAGACAGGGCTTGATGGCTGGCGTGGACATGATGGGCCGAAGGGCCTCTTTCTGTGCTGTATAACTCTATGACTCTATGACTCTATGACTGTGGGCCAATTCACCCACAGAGCTGGCAGCCTCAGGTTCACCAGCCAGGTGGCCAATATGTCTGTTTTCTTAGAGTACCAGCCACCCAGGCTTGTGCCAAGGAAACTCCTTGCCTGTTCCCTCCCCTGGCCATGCCCCATCTGATGTAGGGGACTTACAGTGAAGCCAAGACCCAATCAATGTATCTGGTCCCAACCCAGTTTCCAGGATTTCCATAGAACTCCTGGTGAACTTACGTTGGGAGTGCACTGGAAAGGCCATAGTATTTTTCTTACCCACTGCAGGTTGATAATTAAAGAAATGCCACAGTAAAATAAAAAATCTGTATATATTGTTTTCATGTTCTCGGTAGAAACAAAAGACAGGCAGCTAATGCAACCATTTAGAATTCATTGCATCAAGCCAGTCCTGAGATAGGGAAAGGAAATTCACTTAGGAGTGGGAGAGTCTGTCACTGAAACAGTAAAGAAATACATTACTGCTTTAATGAACATCAATTGCATAAATAACTATCAAGTCCTACCTCAAAAAAGGTTCTAAAATTCATGCTCCAGCTTATTTTGTAAGTATTTGAAAAATCTGTGCTGTTGCACATATCTGCATATGCCGAGACTGCAGCATCCTGGGAATTGCAGGTAGCGGTCTGGTTCATAACTTCTTTCAGCTGATGGCGGGCGATAGCTCTGGCCTTTTGAGGGAGGCCAAATAAAGATGTTAATGAAAGTACTTAAAAGATAATTTTATAGGCAAGTTTATTATGTTATTATGAAATATGTTTTTGTTATATTAGAAACCTCATTTTGAACATGGAGATTTGAATTTGTGCGGCAAGAAAAGTGAGCGATGAAAGGTTTTTGAGAATTCATTTTGAGCAATTTGGATCAGTTTCTATTGTTATTTGTTGGTAGATTTTTTTATCATTTCTCATGGTTCCAGAGGTCTAATTTATTGTTTTATGGAAATAAAATTTGAACCAATCAAAATTATGACTTCTGAGGGACAATATTTACTAGTATTGCTCATAGTGAGCCACAAAATGTGTTGGGGTGCGTATGCCACGTAGAGCATAACATAGTTGTGATTCATGTAGGAACCAATGACATCAAATTAAAGTCCTGCAAATGGACTTTAGGAATTGGGAGATAGATTAAAGAGCAGAATTATGTCACGGTTAATTATGTCAGGATTGCTCTTGGTGCTTGTTAGTATAGGAATAGTATGATAAGGGAGAAAATTTGTGCTGGAGAGATAGTGTAGAAGGGAACGGTTCAGATTCTGGAGACAAGACTGGCCTGTATAGGACACAAACCTTCAACTGAACAGTGCTAGGGAGAGAGGAAAATACAAAACCAAGAAGCAGAGAGATGGCAGTATTAATTAAAGATTCCATTACAGCACTAAAACGTAAGGATGATATAGGAGGTGGTGGACAAGCTGAATTAATTTGGTTAGAGTTAAGGAATAAGAAAGGAACTGTTACTCTATTGGGAGTATATTATAGATTGCAGAAGAGTTATATCTTCCATCCACCAACCCACCCAAAGGCCCATTGGATTTCTCTCCCTCCCAAACGGTGAGTTGATCATAAGCTGCGTGTTTATTTTTTTGCAGCTCGCTACTTATCTTTAAATGAGGCCGGATGACCAAAATTGATTGGGGCTCCTGCCAGTGTCGTCGGGTGGTTGAAGTGGAAACCCCGGCCAACATTCGCTGCAACTGAAAATCGTTCGCAGAATATCTTACCAGAAACAGTGATCAAAACAGAATCCATAATTACTTTTGATAGGGATGTGGATAAGTATTTGAAAAAGTAAAAAAAATTAAAGGATACGAGGAAAGGGACTAAGTGAATATCTCCTTTAGAGAGCCAGCACAGACACAATGGGCTGGATTTTCATTCAGGAGTCAGGTTGGAGTCGGGGCTACAACTTTCGGGCTTGTAGTCCCGCCTCCATTGAGATGTGGCCAATCCACATGATTTTAACTTGATTGACCTTGTTGAGCCCGCCCAGTGGGCTCAGCAGGCCAATTAAGGGTCACCCGGCAACAGGTGACATCACAGACTGAAATTTCATCTGTCAAGAGGTTTTGACAGATGAAATATCAGTGTTTCACAGCTGTTTGAAGCTGTCAAACACTGACAGTCTTACTTCTAACCTGAGTCCTTCTCCACAGGCTCAGTTAGAAATCTCTCCTGCACAGAAAGCTGAAGGCTGTCACTTTTGACAGTTCACAGCCATTCTGCTTTCTGTGCCGGTGAGATGAGGGACTCCCGAGACCTAAAGGAAGGAAGGCTGAAAAGGTAAGAAAAGGTAATTTAAACTTCTTTAAACACTTTAGACACACCAAACACACTTACCTTTGCACTCATGCACATATCACTCACCTGAACACCGACATCTCGACCCCTCCAAGTCCTTCAACCCGACGGCCCGCCTTGCAAACTTGGCGTGGTTTGGAGCCGTCGGGAATCCCACACTTCAGCATTAAAAATAGGGATTAGGCTAAAAACTGCCTGTTAACTACCTCGGGTAGGCGGGTCCCAGTGTGGGGTGGGTACCCGCCTCCTTTGAAACTGGCATGAAGGTGGGTTGGGTGTGGGATGGGGTTGGGACCCCTGATTTCGGGATTTTAACCCCCCACACACCTCCAATCCCGACTCCATGGCCCAATGAAAATCCTGCCCTATGGCTCAAAGGGACTCCTTTACTGTAAAATTCTATGATTCTACTTCTGGTTTTATTTTATTACATCTTACAGGAAACTTTCTGGTATCCGGCACTGACGGGACCGAGCTGGTGCCGTTAGATCAAAACTGCCGTATAAACCAGCGGCAATGTTAAAACATACAGAGCTTTTCAGCTCCGTGTGAATCAACAAACCCTGTTGCTTAGCAACAGCTTCAAAACAGTCGGCTGCAGCTGCAAGCGTCTCTAGCTGAAGCTGTTGCTTAGCTACAGACCTTGCAGAGCCTGACTGGGAAAAAAAAAGCAACGAGAAGTAAAAAAACTTATAGAAAACGGCTCCTGAATTTTGCCGGTAGATAGAGCTTTCCGGACTTTTAACCCGGTTAAACGAAAGTTTCCTCTATATGGTAATGTGTTTAGAACCTAGCTGTGGGTTTTGACTGAAATTGTGAAATGGAAACAGTCATTTGAAAAATGCCAATAGTTTTTAAGATTTTCCAGTAATTGAAGGCTGTGGAGCTCAAACTTTTACTTAGTGACACAATGCACACCTGGTTGACCCTGGGGGTTTAACAAAAACATGTTAATACAGCTTGAGCTAGAAGTTGAGTTACTGACTGTAGTCGGTAGTTGTACAGTATGCACTTTGTACATAGAAACTGCTCAGCACAATCACTATTCCGTGAAAAATTAGCTGGTTTAGAAATTTTCAAACAAACTAGTGTTTTCCTTTCTACAGAACTGTTTACGCCAATATTGAAGTTATGGCGGGAGATCAGAAGAATCCTCACAGAAACTCCAGGTCCTCATGGTTCAGAATGCTTATTAAGTTAGCAGTTGAGGTCCCAGGTTCAATCCCTGGTCTGTGCAGATTTAGGTGATTAGATTTAATATAATATAATATAATTATAAACCTCGTGTCGTTTAAATTTTTCTTTTGAATTTTGAGGTTAAAAAACATACTGCCTGGAAATTGCGGTCCTGATGACAGCGAACTGGCAGCACTCGTCATCATTTCGCCTTTTAAACTGACCGCAACTTCAAGCTTTAGCGCAGCCTAATGCGGGAATCCTGAAGTTGTGGTCAGTCACTGTGCTGTGCCCCTGCCCCCAGATCTGGCAATCAGTGAAATCTCTCCAATCATGGAAACTGATGAAAACTTCGGCTCTTCCACAGTAATTATGCCGTTAAATACTCCATTAAAGGTTAGACCCTTTTGGATTAAGTATAACTGGGGTTTTAACAGGGTATTGACTGCTAAACAAAGGTTATGGCCCTGAAAAACTAATTTTAATTTTGGCAGTGTCAAATTTATCCATTTTAATAAAAATAAAAATTTAAGGGACTTTAAAAAATTGGATTTTTAAAAGTTTATTTCAGGTTTGCCTGTTCCCCATGTGAGAGCCCCAATCTTTGTTTTGCTCTCTCTAACATTTTTAAAAACTTTGAATTTTAGGAGCTTACCCACTGTGAGAATTCTGCATTTTGATTGGCTGCTTAGCTTGTTGATATCACAGCAGCTTTTCACTGGGAGTCCCCAGTGACTTACACTGATTAGAATTATGCATCAGAAAACCCAATATTCTAGACAGAGAGATTGCGACATCTTTGTGCGAAGCTTACTTCGGGGCCAGCGGCGAATGCAAATTCTGGGCCAATATTTACTGGAGATAGAGGGAGATGCAATGATATGTACAATGTTGAAAAATGCCATCTAGTGTTCAGAAACAGAATTGATACAAAAACACCAAGTGCTCGGAGACAGGAGCTGACATTTTGGAATAAAGCTCAAGACATGCTGCAGACAGTCCCTTAAATGTTGCTGCTAAAAGAGAATACAGCTACGGTATCACTGCCTCAGTGCTATCATAGGGGCCAAATACTACTTTCTTCATGCTTACTTTTTCACTCAAATTAGTGACAGTAGGAATTTTGGACCCTGGTTTATAGAACAGAGATAAATTTGGCTGCAATGTCAGCATAGGAGTTCAGATACAGGATAAAAGTCGAATAGTTCTTTTTGCATTTTTGCCCAACACATTAGATACTGCTCCTATATTTGATTTTTTCCCAATTTCATTAAAAAATATATTTTCCGCAGTGTCTTAGGCCTCATTGGATTGCACATCGCCTGCTTGTTGAGGGGTTTCCCAGGCCTCCACCAATGCCACATTTAAGCTTGCAATCAGAAAATCTACAAAATGTTGCATGAGGTAACATGCTTTTGGATTCTTCTCCATGTCTCCTCATATTTGTACAGGTCAAGGTTGGAATCAGATCACACTAAGGGAGCCTGCACCCAAATTGTACTTAAAATGGCACACTACACTGCAGTGCCCCTTAGGTATAGCCCTTAAATGAAACTTGAGTTAAAATATAGACTCTATTAGCCTCCACAATTAAATGCTTGTTAAATACAATACATATCCAGATTGCCCTGTAGGTCAGGCAATGCCCTCTGCAAAATACTTAATTGTCATCTTTCACATGCCTGATTTTTTTTCACCCATAACTGCATGTATCTGCATAATTGCTAATTAGCAGCTAATGGTCCCCTTTGTCAAAGCAAGCTTTGTCTTGCTAGGGCTAAACAATTCTTCTAATTCAGCACCAAGGCAAGCAAAATGGTGTCTATTTTTAGAAATAAATGGTCTGTAGGGACAGCTGTGTACATGCAGAGACATACACAGATTGTTTACCAGTGTTCTTGTACAGACACGTTGTAACTGCTCAGCTCATTCTGATATCCTCTTTAAAAGTGGATCTCCCTGTCGTAGGTTCCAAACAAGCTGACTGGCAAGAGGAAGAGGTTATGTCCGCTCTCTCAATCATTTCAGGAACTGACTCCTGCACCATATTCAAAAATATTGTTTATTTTATTCCCAAAACACCATTGGTCTTATTTTACTGTGGCGTCACAAACATAAATAACTGCTCAGTTATAAATGAACCAAGAAAAAAATATTTCGCATTCCATTGTCTGTAAGTTACTGCTGGTGGTAACTTCAACCACAGCTGAAATGATTAAAACAGCTTTAACAATAGAAAGTGGCCAGTCCCACTGGCTCAATAGATGAATGCACTAAAATTGGCTGCAAAATATCCGTTCACTCTTTACCACCTTGTATATTGGGAAACCAGCACCTCCTCCAACATTTTCAAAATGTACTAATAATCACATCAACTTTCATAATTTCTCATATATGCAAGCTAATATCATACAGCAAAGTACTTGAAACCAGAGGTATATTGGTCACTGTGCAAAATCAATTCAGTGAATGAGTGCAAACCCTACCATGGCAAGTTATGAAGTTGAATTCAATATGTCTAGTAATTTGTGGGCTGGCATCAGATAAAATGACCATGAAAGCTGCCAGATTGTTGTAAAAACCCAACACAGTCACTAATGTCCATCAGGAAAGGGCACCTGCCACCTCTACTTGGTTTGGGCCTACATGTCCCACACTATGTAGTTGACTCAATGTTCTTGGAGCAATTAACGATGGGCAATAAATGGTGCCTTGCCAGCACCGTCCACATCTCGAGAACAAATTTTTAAAAAATCTGCCTGATCGTGCTAAACCAATTTTCAACTAATGAAAACCTCTTTTGCCTAAAAAAAAGTTGTTACCACTTCCAAAGTGGGAGCAGAGAGGCAGAAGCATTAAAATAAGTTGAACATTTTAAACTTAAAAAAATAAAACGAGCTTAGAAAAATAGATAAGAGCATAAGAATTAGGAGCAGGAGTAGGCCATTCGGCCCCTCAAGCCTGCTCCGCCATTCAATATGATCATGGCTGATCTTCTACCTCAACTCCACTTTCCTGCACTATCCCCATATCCCTTGATTCCCTTAACATCCAAAAATCTATCGCTCTCTGCCTTGAATATACTCACCGACTGAGCCTCCACAGCCCTCTGGGGTAGAGAATTCCAAAGATTCACCACCCTCTGAGTGAAGAAATTTCTCCTCATTTCAGTCCTAAATGACCGACCCGTTATCATGGGGATTTATAATGGGGAACAAAGAAATGGCAGACCAATTAAATACATACTTTGGTTCTGTCTTCACAAAGGAGGACACAAATAACCTCCCAGAGATGTCGTGGAACATAGGGTCTAATGAGAGGGAGGAATTGAATGAAATCAGTATTTGTAGGGAAATTGTGTTAGGGAAATTGATGGGATTGAAGGCCGATAAATCCCCAGGGCCTGATAATCTACATCCTAGGGTACTTAAGGAAGTGGCCCTAGAAATAGTAGATGCATTGCTGGTCATCTTCCAAAATTCTATAGACTCTGGAACAGTTCCTATGGATTGGAGGATAGCTAATGTAACCCCACTATTTAAAAAAGGTGGTAGAGAGAAAACGGGGAATTATAGACTGGTAAGTCTGACATCGGTAGTGGGGAAAATGCTAGAGTCCATTATAAAAGATGTAATAGCAGAGCACTTGGAAAACAGTGACAGGATCAGGCAAAGTCAACATGGATTTACAAAAAGTAAATCATGCTTGACTAATCTACTGGAATTTTTTGATGATGTAACTGATAGAATAGATAAGGGAGAACCAGTGGATGTGGTGTATTTGGACTTTCAGAAGGCTTTCAATAAGGTCCCGCATAAGAGATTAGCGTGCAAAGTTAAAGCACATGGGATTGGGGGTAAGGTACTGTCTTGGATAGAGAACTGGTTGGCAGACAGGAAGCAAAGACTTGGAATAAACGGGTCTTTTTCCGAGTGGCAAGCAGTGACTAGTGGGGTACCGCAGGGATCGGTGCTAGGACCCCAGCTATTCACAATATATATAAATGATCTAGACGAGGGAACTAGATGTAATATCTCCAAGTTTGCAGATGACACAAAGCTGGGTGGGCGTGTGTGCTGTGAGGAGGATGCAGAGAAACTCCAGTATGATTTGGACAGTTTGGGTGATTGGGCAGATGCATGGCAAATGCAGTATAATGTGGATAAATGCGAGGTTATCCACTTCAGTGGCAAAAACAGGAAGACAGATTATTTTCTGAACAGCAATAGATTGGGAAAAGGGGAAGTGCAACGAGACTTGTGTGTCCTTGTGCACCAGTCACTGAAAGTAAGCATGCAGGTGCAGCAGGCGGTCAGGGTGGCGAGAGGATTCGAGTACAGGAGCAAGGATGTCTTGCTGCAGCTGTACAGGGCCTTGGTGAGACCACACCTTGAGTATTGTGTGCAGTTTTGGTCGCCTTATCTGAGGAAGGATGTTCTTGCCATGGAGAGAGTGCAGCGAAGATTCACCAGACTGATACCTGGGATGGCAGGAATGACGTCTGAGGAGAGATTGGATCGATTAGGCTTATATTCGCTAGAGTTTAGAAGAATGAGAGGGGATCTCATTGAAACTTATAAAATTCTAACAGGGCTAGACAGACTAGATGCAGGAAGGATGTTCCCAATGGCGGGGGAGTCCAGAACCAGGGGCCACAGTCTAAGGATAAGGGGTAGGCCATTTAGGACTGAGATGAGGTGGAATTTCTTCACCCAGAGAGTGGTGAACCTGTGGAATTCTCTACCACACAAGGCAGTTGAGGCCAATTCATTAAATATATTCAAGAAGGAGTTAGATATATTTCTTAAGGCTAAAGGGATCAATAGATATGGGGAGAAAGCAGGGACAGGGTACTGAATTTGGATGATCAGTCATGATCTCATTAAATGGCAGAACAGGCTCGAGGGGCCGAATGGCCTACACCTGCTCCTATCTTTCTATGTTTCTATCTTTCTATGTTATCCTGAGACTGTGACCCCTGGTTCTAGACTCCCCAGCCAGGGGAAACATCCTCCCTGCATCTACCCTGTCAAGACCTGTAAGAATTTTGTATGTTTCAATGAATTCACCTCTCATTCTTCTAAACTCTGGAGAATATAGGCTCAATCTCTCCTCATAGGTCAATGCCCCCATCCCAGGAATCAGTCTGGTGAACCTTTGTTGCACTCCCTCTAAGGCAAGTATATGCTTCCTTAGGTAAGGAGACCAAAACTGTACACAATACTCCAGGTGTGGTCTCACCAGGGCCCTATATAATTGCAGTAAGATGTCTTTACTCTTATACTCCAATCCGCTTGCAATAAAGGTCAACATACCATATGTGTCCCTAATTGCTTGCTGTAGCATAGTGGTAATGTCACTGGGCTAGTAATACTGAAGTATAGACTAATGATCCCCAAGACATGAGTGTAAATCCCCCCATGGCAGTTTGGGAATTTAAGTTCAGTTAATTAAGTAAATTGGGAATAAAAAGCTAGTATCAGTAATGATAACCGTGAAACTATCGGATTGTCATTAAAAGCCCATTTGATTCACTAATGTTCTTTTTGGGAAAGAAATCTGCCGTCCTTACCTGGTCTGGCCTACATGTGACTCCAGACCCACAGCAATGTGGTTGACTCTTAACTGCCCTCTGAAATGGCCCAGCAAGTCAGTCAGTTGTAACTAACCGCTACGAAACAAAATAATAAGACTGAAACCGGACGGACCACCTGGCATAGACCTCAGAACCGGCTACGAACACGGCAACTGCACACCCAGCCCAGTCAACCCTGCAAAGTCCTCTTCACCAACATCTGGGGACTTGTGCCAAAATTGGGGGAGCTGTCCCACAGACTAGTCAAGCAACAGCCTGACATAGTCACACTCACAGAATCATACCTTTCAGCCAATGTCCCAAACGCCTCCATCACCATCCCTGGGTATGTCTTGTCCCACCGGCAAGACAGACCCACCAGGGGTGGTGGCAGAGTGGTATACAGTTGGGAAGGAGTGGCCCTGGGAGTCCTCAACATTGACTCTGAACCCCATGAAGTCTCATGGCTTCAGGTCAAGCAAGGAAACCTCCTGTTGATTACCACCAGCTGCCCTCCCTCAGCTGATGAATCAGTATTCCTCCATGTTGAACACCACTTGGAAGAAGCACTGAGAGTAGCAAGGGCACAGAATGTACTCTGGGTGGGGGACTTCAATGTCCATCAGCAAGAGTGGCTCGGTAGCACCACTACTGGCCGGGTCCTGAAGGACATAACTGCCAGTCTGGGCCTGCGACAGGTGATGAGTGAACCAACACGAGGGGAAAAACCTACTTGACCTCGTCCTCACCAATCTACCTGTCGCAGATGCATCTGTCATTGGCAGCAGTGACCACTGCACAGTCACTGTGGCAACGAAGTCCCGTCTTCACACTGAGGACACCCTCCATCGTGTTGCGTGGCACTACCACTGTGCTAAATGGGATAGATTCAGAACAGATATAGCAGCTCAAAACTGGGCATCCATGAGGCGCTGTGGGCCATCAGCAGCAGCAGAATTGTATTCTACCACAATCTGTAACCTCATGGCCTGGCATATCCCTCATTCTACCATTACCATTATAGTAATCTGGGATGTAATGTTTAAGTTATCCACCAGATGGAGCCAAAGAATAAGGTTTCACATTCACCAGTATTTAGGGTAATGGGTCATGTACTCAATGTCCTGGTACACCAGTTATTAAGGTAATGTGGCATTGCATTATGGGTATGACTCAGAGGTGAATCCTCCATCTTGCCATCGTGCAGTAGGAAATTGTGTGCTTTGCTTCCAGCCTGTAAGAGATGTCTCTCTGCTACACCGTGTAATAAACAGTTGGGGTTTGTTCCTTATATTTCGCTTCTCTCAGTTTCTGACCTTACTACTCGGATATCACAACCATCAAGCCAGGGGACCAACCCTGGTTCAATAAGGAGTGTAGAAGAGCATACCAGGCGTACCTAAAAATGAGGTGCCAACCTGGGGAAGCTGCAACACAGGACTACATGCATGCTAAAAAGCAGAAGTAGCATGCTGTAGACAGGGTTAAGGGATCCCACAATCAACGGATCAGATCAAAGCTCTGCAGCCCTGCCACATCCAGTCATGAATGGCGGTGGACCTATAAACAACTAACGGGAGGAGGAGGCGGCTCCAAGAATATCCCCATCCTCAATGATGGTGGAGCCCAGCACATGAGTGCAAAAGACAAGGCTGAAGCGTTTGCAATCAACTTCAGCCAGAAGTGCCAAGTGGATGATCAATATCGGCCTACTCCTGAGGTCCCCACCATCACAAAAGCCAGTCTTCAGCCAATTCGATCCACTCGACGTGATATCAAGAAACGGCTGAGTGCACTGGTTACTGCAAAGGCTATGGGCCCTGACAACATCCCAGCTATCGTGCTGAAGACTTGTGCTCCAGAACTAGCCGCGCCTCTAGCCAAGCTGTTCCAGTACAGCTACAACACTGGCATCTATCCAACAATGTGGAAAACTGCCCAGGTATGTCCAGTCCACAAAAAGCAGGACAAATCCAACCCAGCCAATTACCACCCCATCAGTCTACTCTCAATCATCAGCAAAGTGATGGAAGGTGTCATCGACAGTGCTTTCAAGCGGCACCTGCTCACTGATGCCCAGTTTGGGTTCTGCTAAGACCACTCGGCTCCCGACCTCATTACAGCCCTGGTCCAAACATGGACAAAGGAGCTGAATTCCAGAGGTGAGGTGAGAGTGACTGCCCTTGACATCAAGACAGCATTTGACCGAGTGTGGCATCAAGGAGCCCTAGTAAAACTGAAGTCAATGGGAATCGGGGGGAAAACGCTCCACTGGCTGGAGTCATACCTAGCACAAAGGAAGATGGTTGTGGTGGTTGAAGGTCAATCATCATAGCCCCAGGACATCGCTGCAGGAGTTCCTCAGGGCAGTGTCTTAGGCCCAACCATCTTCAGCTGCTTCATCAATGACCTTCCCTCCAACATAAGGTCAGTAATGGGGATGTTCACTGATTACTGCACAGTGTTCAGCGAGATTCACAACTCCACAGATAATGAAGCAGTCCATGCCCGCATACAACAAGACCTGGACGACGTTCAGGCTTGGGCTGATAAGTAGCAGGTAACAATCGCGCCACAGAAGTGCCAGACAATGACTATCTCCAACACGTGAGAGTCTAACCACCTCCCCCTTGACATTCAACAGCATTACCATCGCCGAATCCTCCACCATCAATATCCTCGGGGTCACCATTAACCAGAAACTTAACTGGACCAGCCATATAAATACTGTGGCAACAAGAGTAGGTCAGAAGCTAGGTATTCTGTAGCGAGTGTCTCACCTCCTGATTCCCCAAAGCCTTTCCACCGCCTACAAGGCACAAGTAAGGAGTGGATGAGTGCAGCTCCAACAACACTCAAGAAGCTCCACACCATCCAGGACAAAGCAGCCTGCTTGATTGGCACCCCATCCACCACCTTAAACATATAGGCCTATAAATTCGGTGACGCCCCGCCAGCACGTTTGCGCCGGAAATTTAGCGCCCGCCGCCGAGCCAGTTGTGCCCGCCCCAAATTCACTTTCAGCGCCCCAAAGCGGAAGCGGGCGCTGGTACAGGGTGTGCCCGCCCCGCTTGGGGCGCTGAAAGTGAATTTCAGCGCTGCCGGTCCCGCTGCGCCACCCGATGCGGAGCGGCAGGCTGCTGTACTGCAGGCCTCCCCCTTCTCTTAAGGGGGAGGTGCCTGCAACGGCCGGAGCCCCGTTGAAAGTGCCGGCAAAAGAGCCCGGCACAACGGCGAAGTGCCAGGCTCCACGGAAACCAGCCGGCAATGCCGCGGGGGGGGGGGGGTGGAAGCGGCCGGCCGCACCTCCGCTTTAAATAGCGCCTCTAAGGCTGCAGCACGGCCAGGTTTTCAAAACGTTGTTAGCGGCCGCCAGGGAAGAGGCGGCCGCTACTGAAGATGGGGATCGGCGTGGTTTCGGGCGGTACCGGGGCGCTGCGCACACCGATGACGTCATCGGTGCCGGCGCAGCGCTACCGGCTTACACCGATTTAAAGGCCCACCTAATTTCAGCGGCGATGCAACTTCCGGCGCAACCCACTCTTGCGCCCCTAAATGGGCGCAAACCCAAGGGAATTTCTAGGCCATACTCCCTCCACCACTGGCGTACCGTGGCTGCTGTGTGTACCATCTACAAGATGCACTGCAGGAACTCGCCAAGGCTTCTTCGGCAGCACCTCCCAAACCCGCGACCTCTTCCACCTAGAAGGACAAGGGCAGCAGGCGCATGGGAACACCACCACCTCCAAGTTCCCCTCCAAGTCACACACCGTCCTGACTTAAAAGTATATCGCTGATCCTTCATCGTCGCTGGGTCAAAATCCTGGCACTCCCTACCTAACAGCACTGTGGGAGTACCTTCACCACACGGACTACGGACTGCAGCGGTTCAAGAAGGCGGCTCACCACCACCTTCTCAGGGGCAACTAGGGATCGGCAATAAATGGTGGGCTTGCCAGTGACTTCCAGATCTCATAAACGAATTTAAAAAAACAAAAAAAACCTGCATGTTAACTTTCAGTGATTCGTGTACAAGGACACCCAGGTCCCTCTGAACACCAACATTTCCCAATCTCTCACCATTTAAAAAGTACTCTGCTTTTCTATTTTTTCTACCAAAGTGGACAACTTCACATTTCTCCACATTATTTTCCATTTGCCATGTTCTTGCCCACTCACTTAGCCTGTCTATATCTCCTTGAAGCCTCCTTGCATCCTCCTCACAACTTAGATTCCCACCTAGCTTTGTATCGTCAGCAAACTTGGATATATTACATTTGGTCTCCTCATCCAAATCATTGATGTAGATTGTGAATAGCTGAGGCCCAAGCACTGATCCTTATAATAGATTATATTAGTTAGAAGTGAACATTAGTTAAAATTAAGGACAATGGGAATAGGAAAAAGAGAATACAAAGGGAAAGCCTATGGAGTAAACATACAAACATAAGAAACTGAAGGGCAAGTAAAGACCAACTGGCTCATTGAGCCTGGCCTATACTGTCACAGTGTGACTTCTACACATCAGCACCCCCATTTGCCGCCCCCCAACCAACCCCGACTCCCATGGACCAGCCACACAATCTCTTGAGAGAGGTAAAAAAACAGAGAAAAACCTTAAGGCAATTTAGAAATAAATTCAGAGAAATTCCTCTCTGACCTCTGATGGCAATCAAACAAGTTTCAGGAAACAACATTAACTGAGTAACACAACCCTCAATAATCACCTACTTTCTCTTGTTTTGTCTTGGTGAATATCACGTTACTATTCGATAAAACAGTCTGGTCCGGAATTTGCGGTGGGTGATAACAGCGAACGATCAGTGTTCGCTGTTTACCCCTTTTGAAACTGACCGCAACTCTAGGATTTAACGCCTGCGCATACTAATGCGGAAATCCTAAAGTTGTGGTCAGTCATTCACTGCTCCGACACTGGCTGCACTGTGCCCACCACCCCCCCGCTGACCTCACCCCATAGCCGGCAATCAGTGTAATCAGGGAAATCAGTGAAACTGATGAAACCTTCGGCTTTTCCGTGGTAATACCACTGTTAAATACCCCATTAAAAGTTAGACCCTTTTGGATTAGGTATAACTGGGGTTTTAACAGCGTATTGACTGCTAAACAAACGTTATGGCCCTGAAAAACTCATTTAAATTTTGTGGAGTGTCAAATGTATCCATTTTACTAAAAATTAAAATTGTTAAGAAACTAAAAAAAAAATGATTTAAAAAAAATGTTTGTTCATCTTTATTTCAACTTTACCTTTTCCCCATGTGAGAGCCCTAATCTTTGTTTTGCTCTCTATAACATTTTTTTAAAGTTAGAAACAAAGAACTTACCCACTTCCTGGTCTGTGAGAATTCTGCATTGTGATTGGCTGCTTAGACAGCTTGTTGATGTCACAGCAGTTCGCACTAGGGGATCCCCATTAACTTACACTGAACTCAACTGAATGTCGGAAAAACCAAACTTCTCGTTACAGAGATCGCAAGATCTTTTGGGAAGCTTACTTTGGGGCCAGTGGTGACACCTTTGCTTCATCGCTGACCGTAAATGATGGGCCTCTGTGTTTAAGAGTTGTTACTCTATTGCCTGCGGCTATGATTAATGTCCCATTAGCAGAGTAGCACCCACGGTTACCTTAGTGACCGTTGTATCGCCTTGTTTAATATACCTTGGTTCCATTCTGGTTCCACTCTGTTTAATTGGACCTGCTTGTTTGATATTTGATATTCTATATGCAGTTATATTGGCCATACTCTGTTTAATGGTTCATAGTTTAGGGAAGATCTCTGGGTTTTAAATTCATCTACATCCTGTTGAGAAAATGTTTCATTCTTTATTTGATTAATCTTTTTAATAAATTGGACTTCCTTTACACCAGGGTTTTCCAATAGGTTCCCAGTCCTACCTTGTTGAGGGAGTTTGTAATAAAGTTCAACCATGGGAAAGTATTACTAAACATTGCAGCACCTCCACTGGACATCTCTTTGGCAGTCTCTCAATTTCAAGTCTAGACATCCTGAGCCTACAATTTAGAAAGCGAAGCTTAGTTTTAGTACTGACTGAAATTATGACAGTTTTTGGCTCTAATACATGAGCCAGGGGAGCACAGGATAGCGAGGCAGCACCCGCAATGGAAAGTCATTCTGGGTTTTCCCAGGTTGGGAGCCTCCTCGAATATCTCAGGTTTCAGTCCTGGAGAAAGCATGTGCCACTGCCTTTGATTGAAATACATTTACAGCAGCTATCTGCCTTTATCTTTCTTTCTGATCCCAAAGACCAGATGATGTTCCAATGCTCTTTGCACTTATTTTATATTGATGTGTGTGTCAGACAAGGATAAACTCCTAATTAAACAAACAGATTGACAGCTTCAATCCTGTCCTTTCTCAGAAAGCACACTTCCTTTATGCAGATCTTTCCTAAGCTGTCATATGCTATAATCATAGCTTTCTTTTTGTCATTTCCAGTTTACATTAACTACAATAGATCAATATTTTACTTAACACACACAGCAGTGTGCCAGAATACTGTAATATTGCAAATGACTCATGGGCATAGAGCAAGAGATTCTCCTGTGAATGCCCCGCAATCCAGATGGTTGAAAACCTTCTTGTTCTATATTCCAACACTTGATTATTAATAAAATCAATAGAGGGCCAGGGGGCAGGAGGTGCCTCTAACTCACCATAGAGGATATGCAAAATCAGTTGAAAGTCTCCATGTTATTTATCCACTGATTTGTGTCCTTGTATACATCTACATTGAAATCAAAACATCCAACATTTGAGGCTTGTCCAGCCAGAGCAACTTCCAATTTTAATATATTGAAAGCTGTTTACAGAACAATGAAGACAGTATGAAGTTTACATTTACAATCAAAAATCCCATACTGATGCAGCAATCCATTGTGGTCTTGTGTTCCCTAAACCTACCTTTTCCCTCTGTTCAGAACTGAAGTTCATCAGCCCATATGGCCAACTCATACAAAAGATAAGAATTGAGATTTAACGCTACGACCGGAATTGTCTGGGGTCCGTGCAGGTGTTATCAGAAGCCGGTTGGGTGGGAAATTTGAAATAAGTTGGAGCGGGTCGGGAACGCGCTGTCGTCCTGCCCCCATGCGCCTTTCCCTCTGGCGCGTTTGCTGGTGCGGCAGCGACCTGAATAGCAGAGGTGGGTGACCTAATTTAAATGATTATCAGCTTGTTGTTAGACTCTTAAGCACCCTTTTTAGCCTACCTTTCAAATTTCCTTGCATGACCACGGGATTCACGCAGCTCGGGAACCACGTCTGTCAACCTGAGGCGGGAGTTGAGTGGCCATTGACCCAGCTGATTAGTTGATAGCATGAAATGTACTATAAAAGCTCCCACCTGAGCTCACAGCTGATCACTTTCCTCAGGTAGAAGCTGTTGCTGACTGCATTCCCAGCACAGATTTAGCTTTCTACAGGCTGCAAGTATTTCCAGTAAAGTTGCCATCCAGTCTCACCTCATTGGTAGAACCTATCACATCATTCACAGATTGCTTCTCTCAACTCTACTTGACCTGCCATCTATTCCATCAGCATGGGTGCCGTTTTTGCTGCCTCACCTTGGTCCTCGGAATCGGACCACGATGAGCCCCAACACCAGCAGCACCAGGCACACCAACAACACCACCAACCTTCTCCTCAGCCATCTGATGCTGCACAGGATAGAGGCCATCAGTGCAGGGTTGCACCGCGTGGGAGGCGATACCCCCAACACAGGGGACACAGGCAGAGGATGAGCTCCCTGAACATGACGGAGCAGCAGTGCCAAAGGAGGCTCAGGCTATCGCGCCAGGTCGTCGTAGACATTTGCAGATTGCTGGAGGAAGAGCTGCAGCCCAGAGGACACCGGGTGGACACGCCTTACTAGTGGCTGTCAAAGTCACTAGCACCCTGAACTTCTTCACCTCAGGCTCCTTCCAGGGACCTGCAGCAGACATTTGTGGCATCTCGCAGTCGGCTGCCCACAGATGCACCACACAGGTCACCGATGCCCTGTTTCACAAGTCAGCCAATTATATCAACTTTGCCACTGATGAAACCAGTGTTACTGAGCGGTCATTCGGCTTTGCCATCTAGCTGGCTTCCCACGGGCGCATGGCGTCATCGACTGTACACATGTGGCCATCAGGGCACCCCATCATAACCCAGGAGTCTTTGTTAATCATAAAGGCTTCCACTCCCTCAATGTGCAGCTGGTCTGCAACCATAGGAAGATCATCGAGCATGTGTGTGCCAAATTCCCTGGCAGCTGCCATGACGCTTTCGTCCTTCACCAGTCCACCCTCCCTCAGCTCTTCGCTCCTCCAAACAGACTTGCCGGCTGGCTGTTTGGAGACAAGGGCTATCCACTGAAGATGTGGCTCATGCCACCCTTGAGGAGACCAAGTACTGAGGCCCAGGAGAAATATAATGAAAGCCACATTTCCACGAGATATGTCACAGAGCAGACAATAGGCATGCTCCAAATGTGCTTTAGATGCCTTGACAGATCTGGAGGAAACATAGAAACATAGAAGATAGGAGCAGGAGTAGGCCATTCGGCCACTCGAGCTTGCTCCGCCATTCAATGCGATCATGGCTGATCATCCAAATTCAGTACCCGGTCCCTGCTTTCTCCCCATACCCCTTGATCCCTTTAGCCTTAAGAAATATATCCAACTCCTTCTTGAATATATTTAATGTATTGGCCTCTACTGCATTCTGTGGTAGAGAATTCCACAGGTTCACCACTCTCTGGGTGAAGAAATTCCTCCTCATTTCTGTCCTAAATGGCCTACCCCTTATCCTTAGACTGTGACCCCTGGTTCTGGACTCCCCGACCATCGGGAACATCCTTCCTGCATCTAGTCTGTCCAGTCCTGTCAGAATTTTATAAGTTTCAATGAGATCCCCTCTCATTCTTCTAAACTCCAGCGAGTACAAGCCCAATCGACCCAATCTCTCCTCATACGTCATTCCTGCCATCCCAGGTATCAGCCTGGTGAATCTTCGCTGAACTCCTTCCATGGCAAGAACATCCTTCCTCAGATAAGGCGACCAAAACTGCACACAATACTCAAGATGTGGTCTCACCAAGGCCCTGTATAACTGCAGCAAGACATCCTTGTTCCTGTACTCAAACCCTCTCGCTACAAAGGCCAACATACCATTTGCCTTCTTAACCGCCTGCTGCACCTGCATGCTTACCTTCAGCGACTGGTGCACAAGGACACCCAGGTCTCGTTGCACTTCCCCTTCTCCCAATCTATTGCCATTCAGATAATAATCTGCCTTCCTGTTTTTGCCACCATAGTGGATAACCTCACATTTATCCACATTATATTGCATCTGCCATGCTTTTGCCCAATCACCCAACCTGTCCAAATCATCCTGGAGTTTCTCGGCATCCTCCTCACAGCATACACACCCACCCAGCTTTGTGTCGTCTGCAAATTTGGAGCTATTACATCTAGTTCCCTTGTCTAGATCATTAATATATATTGTGAATAGCTGGGGTCCTCGCACCGATCCCTGCGGTACCCCACTAGTCACTGCTTGCCACTCGGAAAAAGACCCATTTATTCCAACTCTTTGCTTTCTGTCTGCCAACCAGTTCTCTATCCAAGTCAATACCTTGCCTCCAATCCCATGTTACTTAACTTTACACGCTAATCTCTTATGCGGGACCTTATCGAAAGCCTTCTGAAAGTCCAAATACACCACATCCACTGGTTCTCCCTTATCTATTTTACCAGTTACAACCTGATGCGCCATCAATTACTCAAAAGACTGAGGTTAAGCGAGTAACAACCAGGCTTTTATTAACTAAAGAATGAAGGTCTAGTCTCGAGTGGTTGACCCGTCCAGAATACTAAGGGACTGGGAGGTAGTCGCTTATATACCTGGAATAGTGGGAGGAGTCAGCCGAGGCATGTCCAGACCTGTACCTAGTGGAATACACATACACATACAGACAGGTATAACAGTGGTTTACCACATTCACCCCTTATTTAAAAATGAGTCCGGCGGGGTGAAGTGTATTTAAAAGTTCGTGTATTGGAGTCTCTCCGGAGGTCTTGTCTGCCGCTGTGATCGACGTGGCGACGGCAGGGGCGCTGGAGCTTCCGGCGTCGCGTCCCGTGTAGGCTGGGGCACTGGAGTGTAGTCCTCGTGGGTGACGGTCCAAGGCGAGCCGGCTGCTGGGGTTGGATATCGGGTCATGGGGGGGGGGTGGTAATGGGTAGTGGGTTACAGCGGTCCCCGAGGGTGTCGTGGGGGGGGTGGTAATGGGTAGTGGGTTACAGCGGTCCCCGAGGGTGCGAGGTCTTGTATGGAGACTGTGTCCTCCCGCCCGTCCGGGTACGCAATGTAAGCGTACTGGGGGTTGGCGTGGAGGAGGTCGACCCTCTCGACCAGGGGGTCCATTTTATTGGTCCTCACGTGTCTTCTCAGTAGTACCGGCCCTGGGGACGTCAGCCATGGCGGTAACGCTGTCCCCGATGTGGACTTCCTTGGGAAGACAAACATTTTCTCGTGAGGGGTGGCATTGGTGGCAGTGCAGAGCAGTGACCGAATCGAGTGGAGCGCATCGGGGAGCACCTCCTGCCAGCGGGAGGTCGGAAGGCCCCTAGACCTTAAGGCTAGTAGGGCGGCCTTCCAAACTGTTGCATTCTCTCTTTCCACCTGTCCGTTCCCCCGGGGGTTGTAACTGGTGGTCCTGCTTGTGGCTATACCCCTAGCGAGCAGGTACTGGCGGAGTTCATCGCTCATAAACGATGAGCCCCGGTCGCTATGGATATAGCTGGGGAAACCGAACAGGGTGAAGAGGCTGTTCAGACATTTAATGACCGTGGCACTGGTCATGTCCGGGCAGGGGATAGCGAACGGGAAACGGGAGTACTCGTCAATGATGTTGAGGAAGTACACATTGCGGTCGGAGGAGGGGAGAGGCCCTTTAAAATCGACGCTCAGGCGTTCGAAAGGGCGAGTGGCTTTTATCAGGTGGGCTCTGTCTGGTCTATAAAAGTGCGGTTTGCACTCAGCGCAGACTTGGCAGTTCTTGGTCATGGTCCTGACCTCCTCAATGGAGTAAGGCAGGTTGCGGGCCTTGATGAAGTGGAAGAACCTGGTGACCCCCGGGTGGCAGAGGTCATTGTGGAGGGCCCTCAGCCTATCGATCTGCGCGCTGGCGCAGGTGCCACGCGATAGGGCATCTGGGGGTTCATTGAGCTTCCCAGGCCGGTACAAGATCTCGTAATTGTAGGTGGACAGTTCGATTCTCCACTTCAAGATCTTGTCATTTTTGATTTTGCCCCTCTGCTTGTTGTTGAACATAAAAGCAACTGAACGCTGGTCAGTGAGCAGGGTAAATCGTTTTCCGGCCAGGTAGTGCCTCCAATGACGCACAGCCTCCACAATAGCCTGGGCCTCCTTCTCGACCGCGGAGTGTTTGGTCTCCGGGCCCTGGAGGGTTCGTGAGAAGGATGCCACAGGTCTCCCCGCCTGATTAAGGGTGGTGGCCAGAGCGAAGTCGGACGCATCGCTTTCCACCTGGAAGGGGATGGATTCGTCCACTGCGTGCATGGTGGCTTTGGCAATGTCCTCCTTGATACGGTGGAAGGCCGAGCGGGCCTCTGCCATCAGGGGAAAAGAGGTGGATTTGATCAGCGGACGGGCTTTGTCTGCATAGTAGGGGACCCACTGGGCGTAGTAGGAAAAAAACCCTGGGCACCTCTTCAGAGCTTTTAGGCAGTGGGGCAGTGGGAGTTCCATAAGGGGACGCATCCGGTCTGGGTCGGGACCGATGACCCCGTGTTCCACAACACAGCCAAGGATGGCGAGGCGGTCTGTGCGGAATGTGCACTTCTCCTTGTTATATGTCAGGTTCAGGAGTTGGGCGGTGCGGAGGAATTTCTTGAGGTTTGCGTCATGGTCCTGCAAGTCATGGCCGCAGATGGTCACATTGTCGAGGTAAGGGAAAGTGGCCTGCAGCGCGTTTTGATCGACCATCCGGTCCATCTCCCTTTGGAAGACGGAGACCCCATTGGTAACGCCAAAGGGAACCCTAAGGAAGTGATAGAGGCGGCCGTTTGCCTCAAAAACAGTATACTGGTGGTCTTTGGGGCGGATGGGGAGCTGGTGGTACGCTGATTTCAGGTCAATGGTCGAAAAGACGCGGTACTGCGCGATCTGGTTGACCATGTCAGCTATGCGGGGGAGTGGGTAGGCGTCCAGCAGGGTGTAGCGGTTTATTGTTTGGCTGTAGTCGATGACCAGGCGTTGTTTCTCGCCGGTCTTAACGACCACAACCTGGGCTCGCCAGGGGCTGGAGCTGCCCTCAATAATCCCCTCCTTCAGGAGCCGCTCCACTTCGGTTTTGATGAAAACCCTGTCCCCGGCACTGTATCGCCTGCCCTTTGTGGCGATGGGCTTACAGTCGGGGGTGAGGTTAGCAAACAGTGGGGGGGGTGGGACTCTGAGTGTGGAGAGGTTGCATCTGGTGCGCGGCGGGCAATTTGGAGGCTGCTGGCTGCGGACTGTGAGTGGGGGGAGGGGGCCACCGTACGCCATCGTAACGCTTTTGAGGTGGCACTGGAAATCCAACCCCAGTAGAACGGCAGCGCAAAGTTGGGGCAGGACCAGGAGTTTAAAATTATTGAACACAGTCCCGTCTACTACTAGTGTCACCACGCAGTAGCCGCCAATGTCCGCTGACTGGGACTCGGTGGCCATAGAAATCTGCTGGTGCGCAGGCAGGACTGGGAGAGAGCAACGCCGCACCGTGTCGGGGTGGATGAAGCTCTCTGTGCTCCCGGAGTCAAAAAGGCAGTTTATTGCATGGCTGTTTACCTTAACGTCCATTTTGGACCGAGCTAGTTGGTGCGGTCTCGTTTGGTCCAGCGTAACAGAGGCCAGCGTAGGGGTCGGTGTGTCGCTGCGGGTATCAGATGGGGGGGGGGGTTGGCGGCCTGCTGCATCCCGGCTGGTGTCCAAGATGGCGGCGTCCATGATTCCCATGTGGCTGGAGTCGTCCAAGATGGCTGCTGCTGCGGTGGTTCGCACATGGCTGGGGAGGCCCAAGATGGCGGCCCGCATGGCCCACACGCGGCGCTGTTGGGGGCCCAAGATGGCGGCTCGCACGGCCCACACGCGGCGCTGCTGGCGTTCGGGGTGGCTTTGGCCTTGCAGACGCTAGCGTAGTGTCCCTTTTTCCCGCAGCCCGAGCAGGTCGCATTCTTCGCCGGGCAGCGCGCTCTGGGGTGTTTGGCCTGGCCACAGAAGTAGCATTTCTGGCCTTGGGATACTGCTGTCTGGCTTTGGGACACTGCTGCGGTGGTTGCGCCGTTGTTGGGCTGTGGCTGGGGTGGCACGGTGCTATGGGGCTGTCCTACCGTGTCCCAGGTTGTCGTTCCCCGCGGCGTCCATGGTGCAGAGGAGTAGGCATCCATGCCCCGGTAGGCTGCGTCCAGCGTTAGTGCGATTTCGGAGGCTTTGTCGAGGGTGAGGTCACTCTGCTCCAGCAGTCGCTGTCGGGTGTAGTTGGACCTGTGGCCCGCTACGAAGGCATCCCGGATCAGTTCCTCCGTGTACTTAGTGGGCGTTACCGCCTTACACCCACAGGCCCGGCCAAGCACGGACAGTGCTTGGAGGTATTCCTCAGTTGACTCCCCAGGTTGTTGCTTGCGACTCCCCAGGAGGTGCCTGGCGTAAACTTCGTTCACAGGGCGCGTGTACTGGGTCTTGAGGAGCTGGAGGGCGGCTGTGTACAAGGTCGCGTCCCGGATGACTGAGTACACTCGGTGATTCACCTTGGAGATCAGGACAGACAGTTTGTTCGCATCCGTTACGACCGCAGTGGAGGCAGTCAGGAATGCCTCGACGCACATGAGCCAGTGAGCAAACTTGGTGGAAGCGTCCGCTTCCCGACTGTTCAGGTCCAGGCATGCTGGTGTGAGGATCTTCTCCATTATAAAAAAATTTAGTCAATAAAATTGATGCGCCATCAATTACTCAAAAGACTGAGGTTAAGCGAGTAACAATCAGGCTTTTATTAACTAAAGAATGAAGGTCTAGTCTCGAGTGGTCGACCTGTCCAGAATACTAAGGGACTGGGAGGTAGTCGCTTATATACCTGGAATAGTGGGAGGAGTCAGCCGAGGCATGTCCAGACCTGTACCTAGTGGAATACACATACACATACAGACAGGTATAACAGTGGTTTACCACACAACCTCAAAAAATTCCAGTAGATTAGTCAAGCACGATTTACCTTTTGTAAATCCATGTTGACTTTCTCCGATCCTGTCACTGTTTTCCAAGTGCTCTGCTATTACGTCTTTTACAATGGACTCTAGCATTTTCCCCACTACCGATGTCAGGCTTACCGGTCTGTAATTCCCCTCTACCACCTTTTTTGAATAGTGGGGTAACATTAGCTACCCTCCAATCCATGGGTACTGTTCCAGATTCCATCGAATGTTGGAAGATGATCAGCAATAGCGCAGGAGGAGCATACCATGGGGCCGGGCTTTCCTGCTATGACTTACCCTTTAATTAATTGCAATTCAATTAAATCAAATCAATCCCACCAATTACACTACAGTTAAATGGTATATTTAAGGGCCCTGGTTTATAAACAGTCCCTGCTACACCACAGAGACCTTAGAAACTACAAACCACAGAGTTAAAGTTTATAAAGAGAGAAATACTCACCAACCAATCACTTACCTGCTTTCTGGTGACATCACACTTCGAGTACTTTTTACATCTCTCCCTCTCTGAGATTGGAGATTATTACGCTCTCTCTCTGAGATTGGAGATTATTATGCTCTCTCTCTGAGATTGGAGATTATTACGCTCTCTCTCTGAGATTGGAGATTATTACGCTCTCTCTCTGAGATTGGAGATTATTACGCTCTCTCTCTGAGATTGGAGATTATTACGCTCTCTCTGAGATTGGAGATTATTACGCTCTCTCTCTGAGATTGGAGATTATTACGCTCTCTCTCTGAGATTGGAGATTATTACGCTCCCTCTCTGAGATTGGAGATTATTACGCTCTCTCTCTGAGATTGGAGATTATTACGCTCCCTCTCTGAGATTGGAGATTATTACGCTCCCTCTCTGAGATTGGAGATTATTACACTCTCTCTCTCTGAGATTGGAGATTATTACGCTCTCTCTCTGAGATTGGAGATTATTACGCTCCCTCTCTGAGATTGGAGATTATTACGCTCCCTCTCTGAGATTGGAGATTATTACGCTCCCTCTCTGAGATTGGAGATTATTACGCTCTCTCTCTGAGATTGGAGATTATTACGCTCCCTCTCTGAGATTGGAGATTATTACGCTCCCTCTCTGAGATTGGAGATTATTACGCTCCCTCTCTGAGATTGGAGATTATTACGCTCCCTCTCTGAGATTGGAGATTATTATGCTCCCTCTCTGAGATTGGAGATTATTACGCTCTCTCTCTGAGATTGGAGATTATTACGCTCCCTCTCTGAGATTGGAGATTATTACGCTCCCTCTCTGAGATTGGAGATTATTACGCTCTCTCTCTGAGATTGGAGATTTTTACGCTCTGAGGCCTACATGAGCCTCTGGGGCCTTTTTATATCACCTTCAGTACGCACCAGCCAGGCTCTCCAAAATCGGCGTGGTCTGCTGCGCCCTGAATAACATAGCACAGCAGTGAGGGTTAGCGCTGCATGAGGAACATGGCACTGAGCACACAGCCTCTTCAGAGGAGGAGGAGCAGGAGGATGTGCATTAGCTGGAAGACAAAGAGGAGGAGGAGCAGGAGAAACCTGTGGTCCAGATTCCACCAGCACCCGAGCACATTGCTGCCCAGAGGCCAGGGATGGCCTCATCATGGCCAGATTTACTTAACTTTACGCTGTACACCCTGGCTGCCACATGATGCGCCAGGTTGGCACCACCCCACAGCAACACCATAAA